>NC_051246.2:116616924-117241924 GCF_015237465.2 Chelonia mydas | reverse complement strand
ATGTACTTTTTGCACTTGATTTGGCAGAGTTTAATTAGGGAGTCCAAGACTTTTTGAGTCTTTGGCTAGTTGCTCTTCAAATTCTAACAGCAAAAATTTAAGTATATCAGAAGCAGGAAGCTAAAGGTTAGCTAAATATTCAGTTGGGCCACTGACTGATCGAGATGCTAAAGGAGCACTCACAGAAGACAAGGCCACTTCAGAGAAGCTAAATGAATTCTTTGCATCGGTCTTCATTGCAGAGGATTTGAGGGAGATTGCCATCTCCAAGCCATTCTTCTTAGGTGACCAATCTTTGGAACTGTCCTGGATTGTGGTGTCAATAGAGGTGGCTTTGGAACAAACTGATAAATGAGAAGGTAACAAGTCACCAAGACCAGATGGCATTCATCCAAGAGTTGTGAAGGAACTCAAATATGAAATTGCAGAAATACTATCACTTAAATCAGCTTCTGTACCAGATGACTATAGGATAGCTAATGTGACACCAATTTTTAAAAAAGTCTCCAGAGGTGATCTGGGCATCTACAGGCTGATAAGCCTAACTTCAGTACTAGGCAAATTGGTTGAAACTGTAGTAACAGAATCATCAGACACTGAGATGAACACTATTTGTTGGAAGAGTCAGCATGGCTTTTATAAAGGGAAACCATGCCTCACCAATCTATTCAAATTCACTGAGAAGGTCAACAAGCATGTGGACAAGGGTGATCCAGTGGATATAGTGTACTTGGGTTTTCAGAAAGCCTTTGACAGGGTACCTCACCAAATGCTCTTAGCAAAGTAAGCAGTCATGGAATAAGAGGGAAGGTCCTCTTACTGACCAGGAACTGGTTAAAAGAGGGGAAACAAAGGGTAGGAATAAAAGATAGCTCTCAGAATGGAGAGGGGTAAAAAGCAGTATTTCCCAGGGATCTGTAGTGGGACCAGCGCTGTTCAACAAACTCATAAATGATCTGGAAAAAGGGGTAGATAGTGCGGTGGCAAAATCTGTAGACAATGCAAAATTACTCAAGATCGTTAAGTCCAAAGCAGACTGCAAAGAGTTACAAAGGGGTGTCCCAAAACTGGGTGACTGGGCAACAAAATGGCAGATGAAATTAAATGTTGATAAATGTAAAGTAATGCACATGTGAAATCCATAATCCCAACTATACATACAAAATGAGGGAGTCTAAATTAGCTGTTTACCCCTCAAGAAAGACATCTCGGAATCATCATGAATAGTTCTCTGAAAATACCTGCTCAATGTGAAGCAGCAGTCAAAAAAGCTAGCAGAATATTAGGAATCATGAGAAAAGGGATAGATAATAAGATAGAAAAGATAATGCTACTATATAAATCCACAGTACACCCACACCTTGAATACTGCATGCGTTCTGGTTGCCCCATAAAAGATCTATTAAAATTGGAAAAGGTACATAAAAGGGCAACAAAAATGATTAGACGTATATTGAACAGCTTCCATATGAGGAGAGATTAAAGACTGGGACTGTTCAGCTTGAAAAATAGATGATTAAAGGGGGATAAGATAAAGATTTATAAAATCACAAATGCTGTGGAGAAAGTAAATAAGGAAATGTTATTTACTCCTTCACATAAGACCAGAACCAAAGGTCACGCAATGAAATTAAAAGGTAGCAGGCATAAAACAAACAAAAGGAAGCACTTCTTCACACACCACACAGTCAACCTGTGGAACTCGTTGCTAGCGGATGTTGTGAAGGCCAAAAGTATAATGGGGTTCAAAAAAGAACTAGAGGTTCATGGAGGTCAATAGCTATTGGCCAAGATGGTCAGGGATGCAGCCTCATGCTCTGGGTGTTCCTAGCCTCTGACTGCCAGAAGCTGGTAGTGGATGAGAGGGGATGGATCACTCAGTCTCCTGTTCTGTTCATTCTCTTTGAAGCATGTGGCATTGGTCACTGTTGGAAGAGAGGATATGGGGCTAGATGGACCATTGGGCTGACCCACTATTACCGTTCTTATGTTCATCTATTTCCCTTGTATTCCATTTTCTTTCCATTTGGGATTCACTTGAATTGCCCCTCGGATTGCTTGAACGATCTGGGAAGGGTCACAGATGAGAATACCAAATTCAGGACAAGCTGCTGGGGAAAAAGGGCAGACACATGCCCCGAAACTCGTAGTTATTCTCCTGTAATATACCAAACCAGCAACAAAAGTAAACTTCTGTTTCAACACGGTGGCTAACAAGACTTCAGAAAAGCAGTCACCGTAGATATTCCAGTCCTTGTATCACCACCAAAAACACTACACTTAATGATGAGTAGTTATTTAAAACCAATTTAATCAAACAAAAGGGTTCTTTTGATCCCAAAGGACCAGCCACATACCCAGGTCAATTTATAACTCCTATCTTACCCAATACTCACACTGTTGCCAATCCTTTAGTATCTAAAGGTTTATTTATAGAAAGAAAGGTGAGATTTAAAATTGGCTAAAGGAATCAAATACATACAATTGCAAAATTCTTGGATCAGGCATGTAGTAGTGATGGAATAAACTCGTGGCTTAAGTCAAGTCTCTGGTTGCTTCCAAATCATTGGAAGGTTCAGTCCTTTGGTTATGATGCTCCCATTAGTACAAGTTCATCATAGTCCAGAGGTTTGAGCAGGAAAGAGGCAAAATGGATATGTTTTCAGGGTCATTTATAGCTTCTGCCCAGTGAAGGGAATTCCATTGTTCTGACTGTGGAAAATTATAGGTAACAAGATGGTGTTTGGAGTCACATGGGCAAGTCACATGTCCATGCATGATTTCACTTAGGCATAGCAGAGGCCATCACAGGAAAGTCCATTAAGTGTGGATAGGTGTCTCCCATGGTCCATTGTGAGGTAAGTGTTCTTTGAGCCATTTAATTTGAATAGTCCCTTCGAGATGTGCAGGCTAAATACTTTGTGGGTGTTAACCGCGTGAGCAAACATTTGAAATACAGGTACACAATACTCATAAATTCAGATACAAAACTGATGCATACCAATAGCATAATCCTATTCAGCAAATCATAACCTTTTCGTAGACACCTTACTTGACATACTTTCTTCAAGATTTGTTGCAATTGTATAACCGTGGTAGCAACAATGATCTACATGGTCATATTTTAATCAGATAATTTCACAATTCTGCCATAGAAATAGTGCTCAGATGCTGTGGTGATGGATGCCTTAGAAATTCCTAAAGTGGAGAGGTAGACATAGTGTCACATGGGATTATCACAGGAAAAGCCAGAGGGGCTCTGGTACCCAGTGCCTGTTCAGCCACCTCTATTTATTACATGATGGTTAATAACTTAACTTTGTTATGGCCTGAGCATAGCAGATAAACAACTGAACAATATTCAGTCCTGTTTAATTCCTGTTCTGCTTCACTCCATTCCACTTTGACTGGGTCAGGAAATGTGATAAATTGAAGCATTGTTACTAAAAGGGCTGCCCCTTGTTTATTTGGGAAATAAACCATTTCCTCTATCCGCACAGTTGACATTTCAGCCAAGCTGGCCTTCCTTGGGGCTCGATATGACCTAAACTACAAACATGGTTTGCTTGGCTGAAGTCAGATGTGTTAAGTTATAGAAGAAGCCAGGCTATGTTGCCAGGGCATCTTCAGGTTTCAGCTCTCCTCCGCAAGGCAAGGAAAACCCAGCATCTCATCTCTGCACTACTGACAGGTTGTTATAGCCTCAACTTTCATCTGGTTAGACTGAAATCCCTTCGGTGGACAAATGTGAGCAATTTAGTAATTATTTCTAGTAGAAAATAGACTCCATTACAGTTCAGCTGCCCATTGCTCCAGTTGTTAATGTTCATGCACTGTCTGTCTGACTCGCTTGTAAATTGGACACATTCTTGGTCTTGTTTTAACTCCCTTTTTTATCAGTAGCCCTCCTAATATGATCCTTGTGGCTTCTAAACTCAAATTTCCTTTATGTAAATGTATACGAAGCAAATAGCCTGAGTTAAATGTCACTTGCCATCTTGTGTCTTCTCCCTTGAAGTTGTCTGTCTTTGATGTACTCTCCTCACATGTATTATGTAAAATCACCACTGCAGAGAGCAGTCATTAACTGGCCTCTATTTGACTTATGTTTTGCAGTATCTAGTTGTTCACAGCAAAATTAAGTGATGATTATTACAAGCCACAGGGAGGAGCATAAAAGGAAGAACAATTGGACTTCATGTTCTTTTTCCTCTATGGAAACTGCATGAATGAGCACCGCTAATGGCAGGTCTCTGTATCTTTCCTCCAGGAAAGGGGTAAAACTAGTGACCCTTTTGTGCTTTATTAACTGTTTTTGTTAAATCCTAGATGTCCATCTGGTTAGGCTGAATTCTCTTTAGTGGCTAGATGTGAGCAATTTGGTGATTATTTTGGGGGGAGAAAATTGGCTCTGCTAGTACTTTAATGCCCATTGCTCCAGCTGGTAAACTGCAGGCACTGTCTTAGCCACACAAACATTGCTTTGATCGATGATAAATTTCTGTAGCTGAGCTCATCAAAGGAGTTCAACAAATTTGTTTGACACCCCATTTTCTCCCCTGCACACTCTCTCTTCGTAGCCCTAGCATACACGCCATTTATGCTATTGGATCACTTGTTCAGGTAAACAGAAGTTTGACATTTGCCTCCTGGTGTTTTTCCATCTACTCTTTTCATAGTCACAAATAGCTTACTCTTGTGAGTAGGACTGTCCTTTCCTGATGGCTTTTGTCTGATTTCTAACCTGCTGCATCACCTTAGCATAGATTTTTTTTTTGAGAGCGAAAGTGACATAATGATCATCTGTGACCTTTTGCATAACATAGGCCATAGAATTTCACCCAGTGAAATTGCTTGCATCAAGACCAAACCCTTGTGGTTGCATTAGCATTAGAAAGACATCCATTCTAATCAAGACTGTTGGCAAATCTATCTGCTTACTTGGTAGGTTGTAATTAACCATTGGAACCCTCTCTGTTCAAAATGTGTGCCATGCTTGCCTGAATTTGCCTAGCTTTAACTTCTAGCTTGTCCTTGTCTACTAGATTAAAGAGAACTACGATCCTCATATTACTCACATGCTTGAAGGTGTCTATGCTTAAGTACTTTCCTGGATCAGGGCCATAGGACATAGATAATTTCATTGTTTCCCCTGAGTTTCTCTGTGTTCGTCAGCTACGGTTTTACAGTTGCTCTTTTTGAAGCCCTGTACAGAAACCCCTTTATTGAATTTCCTGTTCACACAATCCTACTGTCCTAATCAACTAACTAAATCTGACCAATTTAAAATAACTTGTGAAAAGGCTTTGGTACTCCTTCCTCCTCCCTCCTCCCTCCCCCCGCACCAGTGCAGCAATTTCAATTTTACAGTTTGCTTGTTGGCAGGATGAAAATGCTTTTCAATTTATTTATAACAACTTGGGATCTCTTAATCATGAATTGACTTGCTACAGGGATGGTGTAAAATTCGTCAGGGTGAGAGGGTCTAAAGTCCACATTTGGACTTGAATTTGACGCATGTAGCTGCCTTCTACTTAAGTATGGGTTTGAATGAACTCAAAGCAAAAGTCAACCAGCATAACTGAATTTTTTTCTGGTTTTGATGCAAAACACCATGAAACCAGCCGCTTTTGATGTAAGACCAGAAATCTGACCAGATAGACTCAAAAGGTCTGTGAACCATCAAATGAACCTAGACTGAGGCTTTTTGGTAAAATCAGGACTACGTTGCACGGTTTCAGGTCTCACTGCTGGCATTTGCATGACTCTACATCTTACCTCTGTGTGTTTACACTTACAAACACGCATGCACGCACGCATGTGCGCTTTCCTCATCCTCCTCGTTAAATCCTTTTCTGATGAATGAATTGTATGGGCATGGACAAAGGGGGAGCCAGCTTCTTATAAAGACTATGGGCACAGTGAATTAAAGAAAAAGAAGGTTTTGGGAAAAGGAGTGCAACATGCAGAGATCATCTCTCCCCTCTCCTGCTGACTGACCAACCGACACGTCCCCTCACCCTTTGTGTAGCTGTCTCAGAGCCCAGTGTCACTGGGCAGGCACATTTTTCACTCAGCCAGTCACTAAACTTTGGCAAAGAATAATGTTCGTCGGTGGGAAGAACAGCAGGAAAGGAGTGCGTATGAAGCAGTTTGTTGGACTCAGGGCCTGGGGGCAAGGGGGGATGTGAGGGGTCGGGGCAGGGAAGAAATGTATTTTTTTTTTCTTTTCTTAAATGGGACCTGTTGACACAGGGTGGATTAAGTAGCTCTGAGAGGCCAGGAATGTTTAAAGTCCTTCCCTCCATAAATCAAATGACTAGGTCGGAAATCTGCTTATTTGCCAGAAGTGGGGCACTAACTAGCCTCCTACTTGTCTGTTCTCTTCTACAAAACCAGCAGGGGTGATGCTTAATTAAAGGGAAGAGTGGGAGTGTGCAAGAGCTCTCACCACAACCCCTATCACCTCTGTCTCATCCCCTCTGTTTGCCTGAGCCTCCTGCATTTTACGCTCTTTTCAAACAGCCTGGCACTTCGCTTTTTACCAGCGCTGGAGGGGAGGAATTACAACTGTCTCGAGAGCTGACTTTTTTCCAGGATTGCAGTGCAAATAACGGTTTGCAGATCCAGCATTCCTGGGACAAGAGGGGTTGCACACGAAGGCGGTGCTTCCATTTCAGAACGGAGAGTAGTAACCCATTTTACTTTCTTCATTTTCTGTTTGTCTGTTCAAGTGAGTAATCACTGCCCTTTTCAATGTTAAGGTGCTGGGAACCCTGCAAGCATCAATCCTCTATTTCCAGGTCAGGCAATGGCAATCTGAGATTTCCCGTGCTGCTGTGTGTACTACTGACCTTTGCAATGACCTGAACTTTTATTGAGGGTGAGAGGTAGTTCAGTCTCTGTGTTAGCTGAAGCCTCAGTCCACAGAGCACCACGCAGAGATGATCAAATATGCCAAATTGTGGGAAGTGTTTAAGTAGAATGGTCCATGATCTATTAAGATCTGAGCAAATTACAGCCACATTAATTAAACATAGGCTCTCTGGTTTGAGCCTGAGCCACAGATGCCATCCCACAGATGGAATGCCACGATTGATATTCATAGGGGCACTCAGCCCTTTAACTTCAGCTTGTGTTGATCAGCAGAACAATTTATTTTAGGTGCAGCTACATGATGTTGGTGGAGAGAGGCGAGTGCTTTTAAATGACTGTCACTGACAAGGACCTAGTACAAGAAAAGAGATGTAAGGGAGCTTGGATAATGAAACCTCCAGATTGGCTATTAAAAGCTTGGGCTTTTTTTTCAAATGAGCCTAATGGAGTTAGGCACCCCCCTCATTGAA
Source organism: Chelonia mydas (assembly GCF_015237465.2). Taxonomy (NCBI): domain Eukaryota; kingdom Metazoa; phylum Chordata; order Testudines; family Cheloniidae; genus Chelonia; species Chelonia mydas. Next base: position 117,234,578 of record NC_051246.2, on the reverse strand, counting down.
ATTTAATGGGGATTGGGCTCCTCACTCTCCTAATTGCTTTTGAAAATCCCTACCATAAAGAGCACTTTGGTTCTTTTCTGACTGTTATGGCCCTTTAGATAAGATCACTACTAGACTGATGCTCACTTAATACTGGTTGAATATGTCCATAAAGGGAAATTCACCTGTTAAAGTAGCCTGTTAAGATGCACAATTGTCCCTCCGTCTTTAGAGATGGAGAATAAAACATCTAGGAGGCTAAAATAATGGATTTTTTTCTTTCCCGGGCCCATGGAGAAGGGACCCAGTGCTGCGTGCGTGTGTACGTGTTTTTTTAATTTTCTTTTCTTTTCTTTACACAACAACAGTGCCTAGAGGCTCCGGCCGAGATCAGGTCCTCTTTGTGCTTGATGCTGTGCCCTGCTTCAGAAAGCTTACAGTTGATACTGAACAGCCAAAGGATGGGAAAAGAGAAATAATATAACACAAGAATGGCCCTACTGGGTCAGACCAAAGGTCCATCTAGCCCAGTATCCTGTCTTCCGACAGTGGCCAGTGCCAGGTGCCCCAGAGGGAATGAACAGAACAGGTCATCATCCAGTGATCCATCCCCTGTCGCTCATTCCCTGCTTCTGACAAACAGAGGCTAGGGACACTGCCCACCATTTCCTATATTTTACAAGCAGTAAACCAAGGCACAGGCAGTAAGTCATTTTCCAAGGTCCTATAGGGAATCTGGAGGAGCTAGGACATGACTCTGGCACTCTTGACTCTCAGGGCATTGGACTAACTGCTAATCAATCCCTCTGTTTAAAATGGGGTTCAGCTGAAGTATGGCTTCTCTGGCGGGGTTTTCTTTGCCCCTGTGTGGCACCTGGAGATGCTGTGGGTAAAGGAAACTGTGGGCCTTTAAACATCGTGATGGAACATAAAAAACCCACCTCCCCCTCATCTATTATGTTATCGTTAAGTTAGAGGGGTTGGTGACCGTTTGCCAGCAGTCATGGTTGAAGGAAGGCAGCCTGCTCCACCAGTCACTAAAAATGCCAGAGGCTTGTCAGCAAGCAGGGCATCTGTATTCCAGACAGCAAAGGATAAGTCTAGTGGTCACTTCTTTTTTCCTTTTTGTCTTTTCAATGCCTGCTCTTCTGACAGTTGTATTGAAATGACCGGTACTGTCTGAAGATACCCTGGCTGCCCTTATAAAGTCAGCATCTGCTGACCGTTACCAACCGGCCGTGCAATGTTTGAGATAGCACGTATGCTTCCTCCATCTTGCAAGAAATCAGTGTAGTGAATGTATGGTGTGTGTTGGCAAAAGCTGGCTTTTTAAAGGTTGCTGTCTGGTCAGTGGGCTCTGGGTGCTATTTTTTAACTACCAGCAGCTGCAAAATATTTCTCATTTATTAATATTTTTCTGGGTGACCTTGGGCAAGTCATGTCCACCTTGTGCCTCTGTTTTCTGCTCTGTAAAATGGGGCTAATGGCGCTGATCTCCTTCATCAAGTGCTGTGAGATCTGCTGATAAAATGCACTATATAAAAGCTAAGTATTAATAATTTTCTAGTTCGGTGGCACCGGAGCCCCAGTGTGCTAGGCACTGTACAAACGCAAATTACAGTCCTTGCCATAAAAAGCTTACAACTTAACTCAATAGTTGATTTTAAAGCCAACTGACTGTTTTCTGTTGCCCACTGACTAACCCAGCAATCTCACTGCCTATCTGGATGGGCAGTTTGCACCAGTTGTTTGGTACAGGCTTTGCAGTGGCAGGGATCACTTTCTTACTTGGATGCCTTCTGTTTCCTGTCTTCGGTGTGGATTTGAGACTGATCATAGACATCAGACTGTTTCTGCTTGTGGACTGCCCTGGGCTGTGGATTGCACTCCATGTGCAGAGACGCTGGATCTTTCATAGACTTCAGAGCCAGAAGAGACCTTTAGATCATCTAGTCTGACCTCCTGTACAACACAGGAAAGCTTATGTCCATGCAGTGTACTCTTCTAAGTATTTAAAACCTCTGTAGCAAGCATTTAATTCTTGTACTTGGGAATGCAAAGGTAACAGTGCTTCCAGGGCCATGAGGATTCCATGCCGCCTCGTGGCATTGAACTTCCTATGGGCTTGACAAATATTTACAATTTCAGAATTCAATGTACAGCCTTCCATTTAAATCCAGCTCTACCTGAACTGGGCAATGTTTAAAAATGTAAATAGAAGTGAGGGCTGCTTTTTTGTGTGTGAGGCACAACACAAACTGCAAACACACAGGTGCATTTGTATGCTTCTCCCTTCTCTCTCCCCCCTTCTACCCTCTCCCACTCAGCTGTGCTGAGAGAGACACTCCTTTTCCCCTCCCAAAGTCACCATTCTGTTCTCCTGATCCTGGGCTTTCCAGGACAATGTGCTCCACCCCACCTCTGACCTGACCTCTCTGCCTCTGTCATGACTCCTGTGTGAGGGCGGCTCTATGCTACTGAGGAAGAAATTCCTTCTGTTGTGGGGAACTCTGGCAGCCTACCTGGGGTTTCTTTCTGGCTTCTTGGCATTGCTGAGGCAGAGCAAAGAAGCCAGTTCAGTGGGGAAGGAATGATCCCCAAGTTTCTATGCCCAAATAGAATTAACATGCAAAAATGAGGTAAGCAGGCTACTGACTACCCATAAATGTGGGATTTTATGATCATATTTGCTGCTACTCATTGAAAGTTTGGCCCCAGATCTTGTACTCAATAAAAATGACAATGTTAATGGATTTCACTCCAATATGGGGAAGGTGACAACCTTCATGTGATCCTCCCTGCTAAGTGCTTTGGCATGACCAATGCCATCAATGTGGCAATCGACTGCTATCGATGGCCTCTCAATCTAAAAAGCAACTCCAGTGATGATTTCAATCAAAATGGCCCTCATCAGGGCAAACATTGAAACATAGGCTTATAGCGACATATCTGCCAACTCAATGCAGAAGACTTCTCTTCTGCAAAATGTAACTAGGTGACCAAGCTGCTATGCAAACAGACTGAAATATTTCAGAGTGGTAGACTGAAATATGAAACTCATGACTACGGTTTTCTTAAATGTTTAACAAATCACATTGGGCCATATTCTGACACCCTCAGAATCCGCTTAGCATTGTGTTGTACAAGTCTTCATCTCTCTGATCCACACACCCAGAACCTGTCTCTTTAGTTCAAGCACCAGCGACTCCCGTTTCCAGCTCCAAAGGTTCCATGGTTCGTTCCCTGGTGTGGGGACCAAGATCACCTTCACCTTACTTTTGCACAGCTTTGTGGAGTTGTGATACTTGTGGAGTCAGGTACTATTCACTGAAACGGGAGATAATCCAGCCCAATCCTAAGCATCAGCGGTGCCTTTAAAGATAATGCAAAATTTAGTGTGTGTGCTCACTCAGGAGTGAGATGGGGTTCAAATCGGCTAACAAGAACTGCTGCGGTCTCTGAAAGAATATGAGCAACGTATCCTTGTAGGGACTTGTTCAATACTGAGCGCAGATTCTTTTGTTTCAGAGGAAAGGTTAAGGCATGCTGAACTTCGTTTTCATTACTGCTCTGAAACAGCTCACTTTGCAATTTTCTGTTTTAGGGGAGGTTACTTCAGTGTATTGCATTTATTTTTAAAGTACGTCTCCATTTTTAAAGAAATATAGCTTTACTCAGCAGTAGCTAGTTCTAGATCTTGAAACTATATAAATCTACGGTTGTCTGGTTTTAACTAGTTTAAAGTTGGCCCTATCTTTATAAACCAGATTCATCCCCTGGAGCCTGTGGGGAATATCTCAGGTGCCAACCCGGCTGTGTTGAGTGGTTTCCATGGCTCTGGGTGCTGCTGACTGGAGTGTCCGGGCTCCTTTAATTTCACTCTCCCTAAAATGTCTGCTTTCCAGGGGGCCCTTCACTGCTTTAGCACATTTGCACTGAGCTATTGGTCATGGAGTGCTACGTTGGACTTCATGTTCTTTGCTGAGGAGTCCTTGGTCTCAGTTGTGTTGCCACTTTCTAGTAGCAGGGTCGTATAATTCAGAATCTTTTTAACTACTCAGCCACCCAGGGTTTGATCTTATGCCCACTGAAGTCTTTGGAAAGACTCCCAGGGACTTCATTGGCTATTGGATCAGGCCCCAAGCTTTGAGTGTTTTGTTAAAGGAGGGAAAAATCCCAATTAACATACAAAAGCTTTTCTATACAAGTGTTAACAAAGCTTATTCATAACCTGTAGTTGTTACTTTTTAACATATCCATTGGTGTTTGATCAACCTCCTAGTATTATCTGTCCCTTTATTTTGTTCAATTTTCAAAAAATTTAATCCTGGTATAAGGCTGTCAGTCAGTTTCTGAAAGCATTTCCTGTACTTTATTTCATCACCTCTCTAATGTTGGGCAAAACATCATTCTCCAAAAACAAGCTATCATGCATCTGGCCACTAGTAGTGATTTGTGTTATCAGCGTGTCCTTCAAGTCAATAGCCTCCTTCAGATTGTCCCCTAATAGACCCACTAGGTTGTGTGGGTAGCCTGTGTTTAGTGATCTTGAAAATTCTGTTTAATATTTTCCTCCAAAATACTACTATCTTAGGGCATTCCCATCATCTGCTTGCAGCATGATGATGATATGGAATGAAGATGGAAAAACTCTAGTTTACTGGTACAGTGAGGGATAATAATTAGCATTTTCAAAGTGTTGGACTAATCCATGCAACACTTTAATTCAAAAAGTCTTGAAGACTGTTGAATCAAAACTAGTTTTTTTGACTCTGAAGGAATATTCCCAGAAAATATGTCCACTCTTCTTCCAGCTCTCCTGATAGCTCAACTTATTGACTGCTCCTCTTAGATTTATTGTGCCCTCCTGACTGTGTTTAATTTGGATACTCTGTGTGGGTGCTTATTTCTCCTTGTGGTTGATTGTGTTTTAGTGTTAGACATTGAAAAATGACACCTGTCTTCTGGGGTTTTCTTTACATGCTCTCTAGGCTCAGAGGCCATTGGGGCCCCATCACCTTTGGTCTCTGTCATAGCTCACGACTGATAGGCTGCCTGCTGGCATAATGGTATCCAAAGGCATGTTCACTTTTTCCTTCTGAAAACCTCTCTTTTAAAATCATCAGGGTGTTAAATTTGTTGTTACCCTGAGTGTGCAATGAAATCTGTGGAGCCCTGGGGGCAGGGTTTCTCCTCTAATGAAAGTTGATTTGTTGTTGTTGTTGTTGCTTTCTTTTCCAGTCTAATGGTGAAGTTGCCTGATTATTTGCAGGTCCATGGTGAATAACTAACTTCCAACATGACACACAAGTCCTATGCATTCAGCTTTTGGCTGGAGCTGAATAAAGCTCAGAATTGTGCTATTCATACTCAAAACACTGGCGCTGAGCTCTGAGCCCAGGGGAGCACAGTTTGTCTAATTATTATGAATTTGGCCAACAAGCAGAACTAGGTACTGTATATAAGAGAAGAGAATAGTGAAGCATTTATTAAAGCTGGGCCTAGTTAAGTGCTGATAGGGAATCTCACTGGATTAAACAGCCTGGCAGAAAACCTATGGCAATAGGACTGAAGGGCCTAGTGTGCAATGAGAAGGGAAGGACTGTAGGATGAAAAAGCCATTGAGTGAGGACTCTGGGACCACAAAACTATTTACTCCTTGGGGACTTCTGTGCCACTGCACATGCACAGAATTCCTGTCCCCCACAGATTTCTTTGTTTCCCCGCAGAAAAATGGCTTTCTGAGAGGGAAACAAAGGGAAGGCATAAGATCAGTCATGCGATCCTCCCCAGCAGTATGCTTTGGGTGTCAGGGCAGCCATCAGATGTAAATCACTGTGGGGCAGGGGGAAGGCCTGGAGAAGACCTGGATGGTGGCTCCTACCCTGCGCAAGTCCCAGCTGGGCTGGAGAGGATGGGACTTCCTCTTCCCCTGCACCGCATCCAGGGTCACGTGGGGCCCACCCCCAGATTTCTTCCCCAGGCTGCAGGAAGCTCTGCAAAGTCCTCCCCCCCACTTCCTGCACCCATCACTCCTCAGCTGCAGGGGGAGGGATCACTGTACAGGGAGCTGTTTGCCCCCACCCCGATCTGCCCAACCACTGTGCATCCAGACCCACTCCCTCATACCCAGACCCTCCTGCCAAGCCTCACCCCCCAGCACCCAGAACACCCCACTCCCCCTGCACCTGGACCACCCCAATGAGGCACCTGCACCTGGATCCCCACCCCACTGAGCCCCAACCAGCTGCACCTGGATCCCTGCCCCACACCCCCAGCATCTGGACCTCACCCCCACTAACCCACACACAGACACACACACAGACCCCCTAGTGAGCTCTATCCCCCACACCAAGACCCTCCTGTCCCCACTGAGCCCCAACCACCTTCACCTGGGCCCCCCTGCAAAGTCCCATTACTGCACCCATAGCCCCCCAACATGCCCCTGTGCATCCAGATCCTCCCCGCACCTGGATCGCCCACTGAACTGCCCACACCTAGATTGCAGGGGGATCTGCAGAGTGATCTCCAACTTCTGTGCAACTAGTGGCCTGTGCTCCCCAATGCCATGCTGGAGCCTCCACATTTATTTGACAAATAAAATTTGCAGAATTTTGAAATAGTGTGCAGAATTTTTATTTTTTGGCATAGAATGCCTTTAGGAGTAACCATTGGACAGGAAGTATCTGCTACAGTGTAGGTCTCCTGAGGGTGAGGGGATCTAGTGCTGTCTGACTGGATATGGTTAATAGGGATTTAGCCATATGAGAATAGAGCAGTCTGAGGGAGGATGAGATTATAAATTCTTTTGGGGCAGGAAACATCTTTGTTCTGCATTTGTACAGCAACTAGCATGATCGGGTCCTGGTCTCTGACTGCTGCTCCTAGGCACTACGGTAATACAAATAGCAACATCTATAGTGGACTGGCACTGGGTAGGAGTTTGAGATCTCCCCCGAAAACAAACAAACAAAAAATACTAAAAATCCTGAAAGACGGACATGAGAACAGGACTAAAAAGGACAAAAAAAATCAAGATATGAAATGTTACTTTTTTCTAATCCTCAGTCTGAAATTCTAGTACAGCATCTTTAACTTTGTGACATTTGAAACAGACAGACACAAACTACTGCAGCTGGCAACACAAAATAGATTGACAAACCCTCTTTCTGGCCATTGGATCCGATGCTTCTGTCTGAAGCTTGGCTATCTGGCTTCTCTTCTCCTCCCCATGCAGATAGTAGTGGCACCAGTTCAGATGACGGGATGGATCCCTTGATGATTACGTTCTGTTCATTCCCTCTGGAGCACCTGGCACTGGCCACTGTTGGAAGACAGGATACTGGGCTAGATGAACCATTGATCTGACCCAGTATGACCATTCTTATGTTTAGCCCCCTACAGATATTTGCCTTAGTTTCCTTTTTCCCCAGCTTAGTCTCAGATTGTCAATATCGTCTTATAGTTCTGTAGCATGTGTATACAATGCACCTGTTTGCTTTTCCACCAGAGATCTAATTACCCTGCAGTTGCTTGACATTGTCTTCTATTAGTTTAAACTACCTTTATCCCTATCTTCAGTTCTGACAGTTTTGTAAATACTATCTTAGCTGTAAGAATGTACAGAAATTCTGATTTACTGCAAAATTAAACAAGGACAGCTATTTGTTTAGAATCCTTGGGAGTGAAGCTAATAAATCTATTTCATCTCTATGGCTGGAAAGAAAAATATCTGCTTTAGAAATGTGATTGAACAGAATAAAGGAATTGGAAGAACTGGAGTGATTTTTTTACTGTCTGTATTACATTAGCAACTGAAAGGCAGACAAAGTGGGATGAATTGGTTAAAAACAACCTGAGATCATTGATAGAGTTCTTATAATGATACGCAAGCATAATGTAACCAATAACATGCAGTCTCTTGTATTCTTTTATCCTGCAGACCTGACACACTCACTCATTGAATTATTTGCAAGGCAAGTTTTTTTAATCAGTCTCTTTAATTAAAAACGAACTAGCTAAAAATTGTGAGTACCAGATGCCAAGCTGGTGTAAATGGACATAATTATTTTGTGGCTCATGCATTATCATTATGGCTGTTACTTTGCTTCCATGAAGACAAGCATTAGCAAGTATTTGGCTTTAGAAGTTCATCATTCGTGTCTTTTTGTTGTAATTACCCTTGAACAAGGAAAAAAAAGTGAGCAATAAACAGCATTAAGAAGAAAGAGTAAAGTATCACCTAACTGCTTATTTGAGGGCCCTCTGGTCTGTGTGCATGTACTCAGCTTTTGAGAATCTTCCATATCCTGCTGCTGAGCTCTGACCTGAGATGATTCATTCAGTTTCCTCCACTCTATTTGCTTCTCCTTTAGCACTGGTTGTCACAATATTGTGGACCTTTTTACTTGTCACGTTCAACCGCAAAGGCTTAAACTTTCCTGTCCCAGAGTGGAGATTCCAGATGGGTAGCTATAATTAAGTGATCACTTGAGGGTGCTGCTTGTTACCATGTTGGATAAATAAATTGGAAGCCAGATGATTAGCCCAGGGTTCAGTTATCGGCATTACTGATTCGCCATACTCATTTGCATCCTATCATAAGGCTGTAGTGTAAGCTCTGTCAGCACAGACGGTCTTCCTGTTACATGTTTTTGTGCAGTGACTATCACAGTGGGGTGCTGTGACAGAAAGCACCCCTATCTTCACACCCTAGACACTATTGTAATAATCTATGTACAAAATATGCCTTGTGAGGTATCGTTCAAAATCTAATAACTTTCTGGTTAATAATGTTGCTATATAGACAGTATTCAGCCCTTTGACTTTGGGGGGAGATTCTGACCAGAGAATTTGGTCAGCCATGTTACTGGCAACATGGTAAGGATTTTACCTTGAGCGAAGTCTACCTTAAGTTTTATCTTTTATTTCTCTTGCAACTATTTCGGACTCTAATAGTTGGCAATGGACTTCATTTACAATCCTATTTTTTGTTGTTAAACTTGTTTTATTTTTTTAATCTAAACAATCCAGTTCTGTGCTTAAACGGAATGGTGTGGTAACTACTGTTTAAAGTGGAAAACTGTTGAATACTGACTCCTTACAGGGGCAACAGACCTTTAATGTGTGAACTGTCCAGGAGAGGGCTAGACAGTGTAGAGCACATTTTTGGGGAAAACTCAGGTCTGGGACTGTGGTGGGGTCACCCTGCAAGTAGTCACCAAGGCTGGTGGAAGCTGGAGTGTGACTGGGCTCGTAGCTGCTGGACCAGGGCTGCAGCCACACACAGACACTTAGGGTGTGACCTGATTCTTGGTAGCCTGTTTAAGTAGCCCAGGTAGGGAGCTACAATAGGACTGCATTATGAGGCACCTCAGGTTGTGGGACAGGTGGTGACACACCCCCTTGTTGGTCTGGACTGCACCCTGGAATGTGACAGGTGCTGGTGCATGAGTGGGGTTTCTGGGTGCAAACACAAAACTTGCTAGCGCTCCCAGTAATTAGTATCCTGAAATGTGAACTCTGTCCTCTCACATCAGCTTGCTGCCTATTCGACCACCTTCCATCTACATGTCTACGAGGTGGTGGCTGCCTCAACTCTTATCTTGTTGGTTTAAGTCTATTTACCTCCCTTTTCCTTTATGATAAAAGGGGGTGGGGCATGGAGGAAGTGATTTGTCCTTCTGCAAGGATCCCCCCCATCCTCACAGACTCCTACGGCCGAGTACACTTGACTTATCATGCTGAAGAGATCTTTTGGGGCAGCTCCTTGTTAAAATATCAGCAGCTCTGTTTATATACTAACTATACACAGAGATTACCGAGTCCATGTATGAGCTGACACTCTTTGCCCATCATCCCAGCCTGTTCTTACATTCACTGAGAATCTGATTTATTTATTTATTTACTTATTTTGCCTACTTCAGCAACTAGAGAGCCTGAAAGTTATTTGAGATGCTCCCTTATTTTTCTAACAAACCTCTACGCTCTGTGGCTACGTTGACCTTGACTTAGCTATCCATGCATTTCTCACATCAAGATTAGATTAGTACAACTCCCTCCTGGCAGGCTTGCTTGATAAGGCCCCGTATAATCTCCAGCTGGTGCTGAGTGCAGATGCCAGTTTCTCATAATATAGAGATGATCTGTGCATTTCACCTCTTCAAAGTCACTGTTATTTGCCAGCCAAGCCATATATTGACCTGCAGGTTCCCCCTTAAAGGTGAACTGTGTTTTTATTTTTCTTTAACCTGAAATTAGTGACTGCCCCAGATAACAAAGGTCAGAGGGGCACTTGGCACACAACCTCAGATTAACTTCATTACATACAGATTATACGCAGTTCACCCTGAGCAGGATGGCAAGGAGACAGCCTAGCTTTCTCTGTATCTTTTTAATTTCCCCGCCTTTCGGGGGGAATCTGAATTCTGCTACATTTGTACTGAATTTAAAACTCCTAGAGGTGCTGGACTGACTGCCCCATGGACTAACCCCTCCTATTTAGTCACAGGATAGATACAGCTGGGTGACAGCAGCTCATTCTGGGGATTGAACTAGGGACCTCTGGCACTAATAGCGGAAGTATCTTGAGCTAAAGTGCCAGGCATGCTCATGGTTTCTGTGGATTGGGCACAGAGGGGAACATGTAACACACTGACCTGTGGGTTACATTAGCCTCCTCTCACCACTCACTAAGCAAAGTGAGGTTCTGGAACAGCCTTCCAAGAGGAGCAGTGGGGGCAAAAAACCTAACTGGCTTCAAGACTGAGCCTGACAAATTTATGGAGGGGAGGGGATGGTATGATGGGACTGCCTACGATGGCATGTGGCCTGTTGGCGACTGCCAGTAGCAAAAATCCCCAACTGCTGGAGATGGGACACTAGATGGGGAGGGCTCTGAGCTACTACAGAGAATTCTTTCTCCAATATCTGCCTGGGGGGTCTTACCCACATACTCAGAGTCTAGCTGATCGCCATATTTGGGGTCACGAAGGAATTTTCCCCTAGGTCAGGTTGGCTAAGACCCTGGTTTTTAAAAAAAAATTTTTTTTACTTCCTCTGCAGCAGGGGGCACAGATCACTTGCAGGTTTAAATTAGTGTAAATGGTGGATTCTCTGTAACTTGAAGTCTTTAAAACCATGATTTCAGGACTTCAGTAACTCAGCCAGAGGGTAAGGGTCTATTTCAAAAGCAGGAAAGGTTCTGTGGCCTGCAACGTGCAGGACATCAGAGTAGATGATCATGATGGTGCCTTCTGACTTAATGTCTGAGTCAATCGGACGCTGCTCTAGAAGTGCCTTGTCGATGAATTTATGGGGGAGAGAGGTTCTAGATATTTGTAGTATTACATTATGTACAGACTGCAGGGTCAATAGAGCTTATCAAAAAAGGGTTGAAAATGTGAATCTCTCTCCTGGCCAAAAACAAAAACAAATATTTTATTTTACTTTTTTGGAATTTTGAAATTTCAAAATTTCAAAAAAGCATTCTTAGCTCTAGAGTTGATTTGAAAACAGGGGGCACATTTTTGTGAAAATGGCTGACATTTTGCTTGATTATTTAGCATTCCAAACACATTGGGCCAGCTCTAGTCCAGACAGGAAGAGAACCTTCTTTCCCTGGAAGTGGGTGCAGAGGGCCTGCTCTGAATAGTAAGCTGCCCTATCCTCTTCAGAAGTGGACATTACCCACCTTCCTGCCCCATGCGTGGAAGAGGCAGGAGGGGAACTTGCGTTCTGTACCAAGTGGGACATCCACTCCAAATTTAGCATTGGCTCAGGCTACAGTAGATTCTGTAGAACGTCAGTGGGGAATTCCCAGACAACATAGCTGCACTGCAGTCGTGTTACAAGGGAGATTAAGGATGGACATGGTGCCTCGGCGTCTCAACATGAAGGGTCCAAGCTCTGGCAGATTCCCCGAGACCCACAAAGGTCTGGTGTCTGTGGGAGTCCATAAAATCGATCAATGGGAGTTAGGTACCTAAATATCTTTTGGGGATCTGGATCCTATCTCTGAGTGCTCTTTTCCCTCCCACCCTTTGTCCGTTTGGCCACTTGTAAACTCTTCAGCTCAGGGACTGTCCCTGGCTATGTGTGTTTGTACAGTGCCTAGCACAATGAAGCCTCTCTCTTAGGACAGTAATGCAGAGGCCCTAACCATCTTAATGCTTTATGCTGCTGCTCGTCTACATTTGAGTGCCTTTCACATAAAATCAGAGGCAATAACGAATTGCCTAGTGGACTTCATAGTGTCTCGGGCACGTCTCCTTTCTTTGGGCCCAAAACTCTGCTTGGGGTGGGGTTGTTACTGTTTGGTGGTAAAGGTTGGGGGTAGAAGGTGGTGTTGGTGTGACATAAATAAAAAATGGTACAACCCATCAGCTCCTATTGCTGCTTCCCTGGTGCTCTCAGGGTACGCAGTGTGGCCAAGGAGGAGTTGGGGGCGCTGGCAAAGCCGCACTGGTGCATCTTTCTTTGCCTGTCTCTTATTGCTGCTGTCAGTTTCGCTTTTACGATCACTAGACTTTTCCTAGATATATATTAAAAAAACCCAAACAGATGTCCTCAATCTGTTTGACAAAATAGCATGTTCATAAAGCATATGCATTATGGGCTTTCAGAGCTTAAAAATGTTATTTTTTTTTTAGCAACAATTGACTTAGAATACCCTTGACCTTCCAAAGAGGAGAGATTCTTGCTATTGCACTCTATAGGGTTTTGATATTAAAAGAGGTTAAGTAGCATAAAGTGAAAAGCTCTGTGCCTTCCCTTTGGTAAGAAGTGAGCTAATGCCAGCAATTACCATGGCAACTGCAAACAGACCATCCTGTGCACTTCTGTTATAAATAAAACACAAATATTCTCTGTTAAATTACATGCCGTGCCTACATGTATTTGCTATCACCGTGTTCGGCAGACGTTGAGGAATATTGCTGTATGTGGTTTGTTAGTCAGAAAAGATTACAAGGTTTAGGCAAACTAGATAATCTTGGTGGCTTGTGTTTCTCTGAGAAACCATTTTTTTAAAAAAAGCTTAAGAACAATGCCATCTTCTTCACTGACACTTGAGTCTTGCAGTGAATTACAAGTCCAAAAGTATTGCATAAGCAACAATAAAGTTGTTAGTGTCACTTTAAGCAGTAGAATGAAGAGATGAGTGCAACCAAGATTTTTGTGTATTTCCCCTTTAAATTTCTGAAGGGCCATGCTACTTACAGGGACTGGCAGCCATTTTGTCCTTTTGCAATGTGTACAATTTAGGGGGGCAATTTATTTATATCCTTCCACAAACCTTCCAGTGCATGTTAACAATACTGTTGAGGACTGTTACAGAGGAAAGGTGATCTCTCCATCGGGCTTTGTAAAAAAATTTTGGGGGGGGTCTCTAGGAGTGGAGGGAAGAAGATGGAGTTAAAGCTGAAGATCAATTGTAAGGGCTTTAATGGCTTGAGATCCCAACGATTGTAAAGGAGTCAGCCCTGGCTGATCTGCGGTCTAGTCCAGCTGTTCCTCTGATGACTTAAGAGGACTAAACCTCAGCCTCTCATGCAAATGAGCAGGATTTTGCTCCTTCTTCCCAAGAGCTTTTTTTTAAAAAAAAAACAAAAAACTGTGTGTTTGCAGCAGAAGCCTTGAGGCTAAGAAAATCCAGAGCAAAATTACAAAGAGGACAGGTCTGGAGCTGAAAGACAGGACAGATGGGGAATGCTGACCAGAAAGGAAGGACCTGTCATAAAGTAGGGGAGAGGCTTGGGAAGTAAGGACAAGCTACCGCAGCTCAAAAGCCCCACTAAGATATGTGAGGGTGTTGGGAGTGCAGAAAAACAGGAGTGGGAGGAGAACATGAAGGAAGGACTGAAGTCATGGAAGAGGGAACAGCAAGCGGTTTGGGAGAGGGTCTGACAGAAAGAACAAGGCTTAGCTGATGTAGTCTTTGTCCTGCCCCTGTCAGGCATCTGACTGGTTGGTGGACACCAAGTAGGCAGCAGAGGTGCTGCCCATGTAGTAAAGGAAGGCACCAGGCAATAATGTTCTTTGAGTTGGCAGGCCCTGCAAGGTGTTCCCTGCTTATGGAGTCCTGTGACTGAGCGCCAGAAATCTAGAGAGCTGCTTCTTTGTGATGCAATCATGGGCAGCACTTCCCAGCTGTGCCCAGATTAGTGGAGTGGGTGGGATATGTGAGGCGTGATGTCTGTCATAGATGGACGACTTACATCAGCTACTCCTTTAGCCTCTGGTGACCTTGCAAGAGCATCCATGCTGTCATGAGCACAAGGCTCCATTAGGGAGAGTCCCTCTTGGTCGTATCTTGCTGGGACTGCTGTGTCACTTGCAGCTTGTTCAGGATGCAGTGTCATAATTGCTCACTGGCTTGAGCTATGAGCATTATATTATTCCTACTCTACCTTCCTTCTGCTGGCTGCCTATAAAGTGCCAATAACTTGATTTTTTTTAAAGCCCTTAACAGTATTAGCCCCACCTCTTTTCACACCCTGATCCTCAGGCCCTATATTGGTGAGTACCTGTGCTCATGTGTATATCTGAAATTGGCAGGAGATGGTGATTTTTTTTGCAGCGTGCAATTCACTCCCACCAGAACCCATCTAATTTCACACCTCCTGACTTCTTTAAAAATGCCTTAAGTATTTCCCCTCCCCCCTCCAAATGTATTCTTAGAACAAAGTCTTTTCTTTTCTTTTCTTTTTTTTCTTTTCTTTTCTTTTTCTTTTTCGTATGGGATGCCGTCATTTGTTTTGATACCTCCTTCTTGGAGCACAGAGATTTTATTGCTTTGGTTGCTTTGTTTTTGTTGTGCAATACCTGTGTGTGCATGTGGGGATTTAGATTAGTACTTGATACCCTATATTTACATAAGGGTTAAAAATCTGTGGTTTTAGGGTTTATTAGCAGTGCTGAAAATGGAAAGAAATAGATACTATGGTAATGTTTGTACCTCATTAATTACGAAATATTTTAATTAAAATGGTATGCTGGATTTCTAATTACAGAGCAAATTATTTCAAGGATTTTTTTAAACATCTGTCTAAAGAACAGGGCTGTATTACCCAGAAATGGGGCTCAAGCAGTAGATCGGAACCCCTTGCTCTTCAGAATGTTCAGACGCAGATCTGTGTGGGGCTTGTCATTCATTCTGGGCTTCTCAGTAGAGCCCTTGATTTGCATGGGAGGAAGAGAACGTCTCCATTTTGGCTAGTGCATGTATAAACCTCAGAATCCCCTTCATCCCCCAGCAGAGTAACTTCAAGCTCTGTGTTCCAGCTATGTATACAGGGGATCTTTGCAATTCTCTTGACAGTATGCTGACAAGTTGCAGTGCTTTCTGTAGTGTCAGACATACCGTATGCTAGTCTGAGAGTTTCCAATGATTTTTAAAGGAGTAGACAGAGCATTTCAAATTTTCTTTAGTGCTTCATCTTCAGTATGTGACTATTTTTACACTGCGTACCTGACCAACAGATCGATGATTTGGGAGTGCTAGTCTTAGATCAAATTTAACTAGCATGTTGAGGGTTCCATGAAGGGTTTTCCTGTCCTGCATCTCTCCTTGTTCGAAGCTGTATTGTGTCAAACTGTGCAGTGATGTGGGTAAGTGCCCACTAGGGACTAGATTGATGCTATTAAACAATTACCATTTGTGACCTGTCCACATTAGCCTCTGAAAGCCTGTGATCAAAAGATCCACTAACCCACTGCATCACCACTGGAAGTATACAAATATTCATAAAGGGCCAACTCAGAGATGATGTAAATTATATGGTGGTGACAGCAAATATAACTTGCACACCTATGAGATGGTGAAAAGAGCAGGACTAGTCGTAAGGAAAATAGCCAGAGGAAGCAGGAAGTGCCTGATCTATTTAATGCCACCAGCATGTTGCTTTCTATACTGCAATCTCTTTCTTCTCCCGTGCTATAGCCTGCTTGTCAGAGCAGCAGTCGGTCAGGCCTAGTGGTCAGACCCAGGAATTGGAGCCAAGGGTCCAAGCAGCTATGAGCTAAGCATTGAGAAGCCAGTGACCCACTGCTGCTGCTGGGCTTAAGAGCGTGCCTGCTGGCTCCCTTCAACCAATCAGATCAGTTGGCCAGTGAGGCAGTTCTGCTGTAGCGCCAGGCCCAACCACAGACCCACATTCCTGCCACTGTCTGTCATTTTCACTAAATCCCTTAGGCATGTAAAGCAGTTTTAAAGTGGGTATATTTACATCTACTGAAGACCCCCTTTAAACTGCTAGATGGGTATAAAGAGGCATTAGTGCAAATGAGAATCCAACTTAGTGTGTAAATTACACACTTATATCACACCTAAATATGCTCTGTTAGCCTCTATTTTATATCTAGACACCTCCCTCCCCACGTTAAATGAACATTAAGATCGCAAAGTTAAACACTCCAAAGCTAGGGAATGCCAGAATTAAAGTTGACTGTGCAAGCTTAATTTGCCCCCCTGTACATATGCATTATGATACAGACTTTAATTACTTTGATTATGTACTATTTTTCCCCCAGAACTGCTGCCTCATTCAGTGCACAGAATGGATTGTGCTTACTTAATGAGAAGCTATTCAATGTTTTGTGTTCTCCTCATTGCTCAGTGTGTGGTTCTCTGCCTTATTTATTGCACACTGCTCAAACACCACTCTGAAAACAGAATTATTAATTTCCTTATGGGTTTTCCATCACAATCGTATCTGAGTGCTTGACAAATTAATGAATTTATTTACACAACACCCCTGGGAGATAAGTGGGTTTTATCCCCATTGTACAGATGGGGAGTGGAAGCAGAGAGACTTAGGTCAAAGTAACCACTAGCCTGCGGACCCGATTTTTCAGAGTATTTAGCATTACTTTATAATGTTCAAAGCCCAGCTCCCATTGACTTCCATTGCAGCTATGAGGGCTGAGCCCTTGTGAAAGTCAGACCCCAGATCTCAAGCTGGGCACCCAGAAAATGAGGAACACACAACTAGTGGCCACCTGTGAGACGTTTGGTTGAAGTGACCTATCATAGAAGATTAGAGTTGGAAGAGACCTCAGGAGGTCATCTAGTCCAATCCCCTGCTCAGAGCAGGACCAACCCTAACTAAATCATCCCAGCCAGGGCTTTGTCAAGCCGGGCCTTAAAAACCTCTAAGGATGGAGATTCCCCCACCTCCTTAGGTAACCCATTCCAGTGTTTCACCACCCTCCTAGTGAAATAGTTTTTCCTAATATCCAACCTAGACCTCCCCTACTGCAACTTGAGATCATTGCTCCTTGTTCTGTCATCTGCCACCATTGAGAAAAGCCTAGCTCCATCCTCTTTGGAACCCCCCTTTGGGTACTTGAAGGCTGCTATCAAATCCCCCCTCACTCTTCTCTTCTGCAGACTAAACAATCCCAGTTCCCTCAGCCTCTCCTCATAAGTCGTGTCCCAGCCCCCTAATCATTTTCACTTGTCCTGCGCTGGACACTCTCCAATTTGTACACATCCTTTCTATAGTGGGGCCCCCACAACTAGACACAATACTCCAGATGTGGCCTCACCAGTGCTGAATAGAGGGAAATGTTCACGTCCCTTGATCTGCTAGCAATGCTCCTGCTAATGCAGCCCAATATGCCATTAGCCTTCTTGGCAACACGGGCACACTGTTGATTCATATCCAGCTTCTCATCTGCTGTAATCCCCAGCAGTGTTTCCTCTAATTTTTTTATGTCCATGTGCAGAATGAATTTTGTTATGGGCACCAAGATGGAGGTGGTGTGACACATCACCTTCATCTTGGTGCACATAACAAAATTCATGTGGTGGGGGTGGGGCCGAGGTTCAGAGTGTGGGAGGGGGCTCAGGGCTGGGGTAGAGGGGTGGGGGGATGCGGGCTCTGGGGTGGAGCTGGGATGAGGGGTTTGGGGTGCGGGAGGGGGTTCAGGGCCGGGGCAGAGGGTTGGGGTGAAGGGGGTGCAGACTCTGGGGTGGGGCCAGAGATGAGGGGTTTGGGGGGGTGGGCTGCCTCGGGGCTGCGTGGGGAGAGAAGACTCCCCCCCCCCAGCCCTCTTGCCACAGCAGCTCGGGGCCAGGGGAGAGGCACCCCTCCCTGGCTGCGGCAGCTCCAGCGGTGCGGGGCTGAGGGAGGGGCTCCTCTTTCCCTGGCTGTGGCAAATCCGGGGCAGGTCCGCGCTGTGGTTGGTGTGGAGGGGTGCCTCTCCCCGCTGCGGCCCTAAGCCCCTGCACGGGACTTAATAGGCAGCTGTGTGGCTGCGCAGCTTAGAGGGACTTAGATCCCCAGGTCCTTTTCTGCAGAACTGCCGCATAGCCAGTTGGTCCCAAGCCTGTAGCAGTGCATGGGATTCTTCCATCCTAAGTGCAGGATTCTGCACGTGTTTTTGTTGAACCTCATCAGATTTCTTTTGGCCCAATCTTCCAATTTTGTCTAGGTCACTCTGGACCCTGTCCCTACACTCCAGCATATCTGCCTCTTCCCCCCAGCTTAGTGTCATCTGCGTACTTGAGGGTGCAATCCATCCCATCATCTAGATCATTAATGAAGATGTTGAACAAAACCGGCCCCAGGACCGACCCCTGGGGCACTGCACTTGATACCGGCTGCCAACTAGACATCAAACCATTGATCACTACCCATTGAGCCTGAAGATCTAGCTGGCTTTCTATCCACATTATAGTCCATTCATCCAATCTATACTTTTTTAACTTGCTGGCAAGAATATTGTGGGAGACTGTATCAAAAGCTTTGCTAAAGTCAAGGTATATCACGTCCACCGCTTTCCCCATATCCACAGAGCTAGTTATCTCATCATGGACTTGCCGAGCATCACATGGCAACTCTGTGGCAGAGGCAGGGATAGAATCCAGTTTCCCAGGGCAGCATTCAACTGCCTTAATCACAAGACCCTTCTTTCTTTTCCTTCAGTTGTCTGCCTCTTTCACTATGGAACCCTGATTCATCTCCAGAGCAGGTCTAGCCTGTGCATTGAATAAAGCAGGTTATCTGTAAGGTCACCAGAATTATTTAACATTGGCAAAACTGCCATTTCCTTAGCCTCATTCTCGGAAACTGCGGAACTATTTTTGCTGTAATTTTCTAAAAACTGACAGCTTGAAGGAAACACCTGTCAGCATGGAAAACATCAGCTGAAATGGTTATAGTTTGCGAAGTTATTAATAACTGAGAACAGGGTCCTATAATGGGAAGTGTCAAACTACCTCAATAGGCAATGTTGCAAGCCATGGCTATAATATGTGGCTCTAATACTATGGCACAGACCTATTCAAAAGCACGTGGACAGGCAAACAAAGTAATGGGGAACCTAACTCCAGTAGAGACATGGAGACCTCGGTTGGAGGGGTGAAGCTCTTGGGGGGCGAAGCGGGTGATCAGCCTCACTGCCAACCCAGCACAGAGATGATAACCTCTGTTCAGAGGAGTTCCCGCTCCAAGCACCTCCCCCAGCAGCATGGTGCATCCAGTCACAGTGGTCCCATTAGCCCACTTCTCTCAGCCTTGAGCCGCATCTCCAGGGAGGATAGCCCCAGTGTGACTGGCACACTGGGAGCAGCATTACCCGCCCCCATCTCATCTGCAATGTCAGGGTGGGGGGCAGGGGGAGAGTCTGGGAGCAGTCATCTGTGACTGCTGAGGGTGCTGTTTATGATATGGTATCTCCTCCCATCCAGACTCTGAGCACTTTTCCTACCAGGCCAAGTATCTGTGCAAATCTTTTGCCCAGAGGTCAATGCAGCTAAGAAGAGGGGAGCAGCAGTGCCCCCTCTGCAGGGCACCACTGATTTTTCTGTCTCGATTTATCCTCCCTGCACCATGCAGTGGGGTGGAGCACCTGGTCCTGTATTTTTATTTTGGGAAACATAAGCAATTGACACGTCGCTGCGGGTATCAAAAAAAAAATGCTTCAAGCCTCTCTGGTTGCTAAGAGACAGGTGCTTCAGCTTTGAAAGCCTTCATGCACACAGGGTATATTATCCTGGCAAATTGGCCTTTCAGATCTGGCAGCAATGGAAAAAAGGTAAATGGCCTCTATTTTTGCAAGTTAGGTGATTTGATTTCAGTGACATCTGTTCGCCCTTTTTAGCTATGCATGTGACTGGTCCAGTTTGAACAGATGTGGCTGCATTAAGCACAGTAAGTTTACTTGATACTGATTCCTAAATTGATTTTCTTTTATGCTTTAAATATTTGGCCAGCTGATCTCAATTAATTACATTTTAAAGTTAGTGTTTTGTGCTCAGACAGATTCTGCAGTTAATCCATGTGGCACTGGCTTTGAAGTCAATAGCAGTTTTGCATGCACATGGATTACATGATCTAGATGATCAAATGACTTTTGAAGGGTTGGTTCACATAAGGTCTGCAAACCCTCCTTGCAAGGAACTCCCACTGACTTGAAAGGGAGTTCTAAGCCCAGGAGATATGGCTGCAGTATGAATACCACTATGGTATAGAATACAGGCTTCTCCTCTGACTATTCTGATGCAACATATTCCTTGACCATTGAAAGATACTTCACTTTAAAAAACCAAAACAAACAACGCCCCAGATTTTGTAACATAGAAATATGGCCTTGATCCGTAGCTGCAACAAAGGAGCTCACTGCATAACTCGAGGTGGGGTGGGTGGGTGCAAAAATGACTTTGAATCACCTATGCTCCCCTGATCCCAGGCCAGGTACCTGGCAGGTTGGTTCCTTGGTTGTGTGTTGGAGCAGCAGCCTGCTGTAACCTATTCTGGATTCCAGTAGATCCAAGGTGGAGTCATGGTAACCAGGAATCTCTGGGGGGCAGGGGAATTCACCTCCACACATTCTAGCCACACCTATGCCGGCCTTGGTAGAGGAGTTGTTATGCAGCTCTGCCTTCAGATGGGTGGTGTTTCCGTGGCTTACTATGCTGGATTTAGTATTTATGGTTGCAGGAGAATTTGGGCTGATGTTTACCATGGAATTGTTCTTAGCAGACTGTTGTACTGCCCTGTGTTTGAGATGCTTCATGTGATCTGATGTAAACTCATTCTTTTAGAAACCACGGTAGATACCTCTGTTAGTTTTGGACATGAAAAGCATTGGGCGCATGCCACTCAGTCTACAGAATGCCCATGACACTGAAATCATGGATAACATTGAGAGTGTCTGCTGCATGAGTCACATGCTTAACATCTCTCTAAATGTTACATCTACAACTAAAAACATTTTGCAGTTTTTCTAGAGGAGGCTCTAGATCAAAACACCAGATCTAAATATTCAGACTTTGTGGAAATTAAGATGTGGAGTCAAACTCCTCTCTTGTTTTCTTTTACTTTTCTCCATTGCTTAACTGGAATCACCTACCAGTGCTAATCCCTAATAGACTTTTCCATACGCTCTCCCTGAATCCTCTATGGTAATGTAAAACCATTGCACTCTGCTGGCTGAACAGATGGGAAATGTATCATGTGGGTCCTATGACAGAGTCTGCTCATTATATATACTTTCTTTGTTAATATAATAGGTTAACAGAAAATAAAGAAATGCTGTACCTTTTCTAAAAGACAACATGCCTGATCCTCATTTACACTGCGGCCCCTTAACAGTACTCTAATAGGGCAAAGAGGCACTAGTGTAAATGAGAATCAGAATTAATGTCTTTTGTGTTATACCTCTCTATCCCTGTCATCGTAGACCCCTAAAACTAGCTCCTAAGTCATGGTGGTTCGGCATTTTTCACATGTTTGATAGGCAGGAGTCATTTAAGCAACGAACCTAATGGGAAAGATTTCTTTAGTCTGTACCATTTTGACTGAATCCTGGACTACACTACAGAGTTTGCTGACCTAACTCTGTGTCTACACTACAATGTTGCTCCTGCCAATGTAAATCACCATTACACTGACCTAATAACTCCACCTCTGTGAGAAGCATAGTGCTTAGATTGACGTAGTTAGGGTGACGGAGTTTCAGTGTAGACACTGATGTTGCTTACATCGACCATTGCTGCCTTTCAGAAGCTGTCCCACAGTGCCCCACACCGACAGTGAAATCTGTGCAAGTGCTTCTGGTAAGATGAGCGCCGCTGACACGAGCATAGTGTGGGCATAGAGTGACCAGATGTCCCAATTTTAAAGGGACAGTCCCAATATTTGGGGTTTTGTCTTATATAGGCGCCTATTACCCCCCATCTCCTGTCCCGATTTTTCACACTTGCTGTCTGATCACCCTATGTGGGCATGCAAAAGCAATTTAATTACTGCATTGGCAGTACATCACCATAAGTTATGTTGACTTAATTTTTGTAGTGTAGACTTGCCCTGAGAATCCTTTACCAACTGTTTGTAAAGACTGAGGGCTGCTTCATTTTTCTGAGACCCTTTGTGTGAAATTCCCTAACAACAAACTAAAACCACAGGAGCTTTGGTTAAGCAAGATTTATCAATAATGGTATGAAGAAAATCAGGTTAAAACATAAAAAAGCACAACACAGCTAGCATTTGCAGAGAGTAAAGGCTAGAACTAGCTAGAGTGACATCATTCAGGTCATTGCAGGATCTTATACTTTTGGAAGATGCATCCCCTGTGCTCCAGCTTCTCCCTTTCTCTCCTGGGGCAGGCAACATACCAGATACACAGCCTCTGGTTTCCGATGTCATGTTTTTTCTTACCTTCTTTGTCCCTAAGAGCCAAGACATTTAACTTCAAACAGATCACAGAATATAACAGTATGAAGGGATTTATTATCCTATCAGGCATGCATGTCCATCTTCCCTCAGCATTTCAACAATGGTATATGTGATGTGGGAGGGGGTTTCAGGCTGGGGTTGAGGGTTGGGAGGGGGTGGAGGGTGCAGGCTCTGGGGTGTGGCCAGGGATGAGGGGCTTGGGATGCAGGAGGGGACCCTGGACTGAGGCTGAGGGGGTCAAGGTGCGGGGGGTGGGGGTTTAGGGTGTGGGCTCTGGGCGGCACTTACCTCAGGTGGTTCCTGGGAAGTGGCAACATATCCCAGTCCCTCTGGCTCCTAGGTGGAGGTGGCGCAGCCACGTGGCTCTGCGCGCTGCCCTTGCCTGACAGCGCCACCCCCTCAACTCCCATTGGCTGCGGTTCCTGGCCAATGGGAGCTGCTGAGCTGGCTTTGGGGGCAGGGGCAGCGGTCAGAGGCCCCATGGCCAACCCTACACCTAGGAGTCGGAGGGAGATGCCAGCAGCTTCCCAGGAGCAGTGCGGAGCCGGGTAGGGAGCCTGTCGTAGCCCCACTGTGCCACCAACTGGACTTTTAATGGCCTGGTCAGCAGTGTTGACCGGGTCCCTTTTCGACCAGGCGTTCCGTTCGAAAACTGGAGGCCTGGCAACCCTAGGTAGCCCGTGGATCATGATTTGCCTGTTGACTTTCTGGCTTGAGGTGTTTACTGGCAAACTGAGGTGGATTCGGATTAAGAAAGAA
Source organism: Chelonia mydas (assembly GCF_015237465.2). Taxonomy (NCBI): domain Eukaryota; kingdom Metazoa; phylum Chordata; order Testudines; family Cheloniidae; genus Chelonia; species Chelonia mydas. Next base: position 117,211,158 of record NC_051246.2, on the reverse strand, counting down.
GGGTTGTATTTTCTTATAATTCCTTCTTAGCTTCACACTTTTCTATATCAAATATCAATTCTTCATGTATTAATGCTGATCTCTTGCAGCCTGGTATTTTGCCCTCCTTTCATGTGGAATGTCAGTGGAAGTTACTCCAGATTAACATTGATGTAAATGGAATGGAATCTGGCCCCATTTATTTCGAGGTGCAATTTATGCTCTCATTAAAAGGTATATTGTTAATTTTAGGGCGCACTTCTGTCTCAATTAAGCAGAAGTGTGTGGCTCTTATTTGTCTTGTTCTGATATTACTTCACACACAGCAAATGATGATATTGCAAGGTGTTCATTGATCTTCACCCAGGCAATTCATATAAATTATTCATGTATTTACCACAGTCAAAGTCATAAATGTAAAATAATGCCCAGCTATTTCTACCACTTTTTGGAAACAGGAGTCTAGCTATGAGACGAATGCTCATTTAGGCTAGCATATTTGGAGACAGATATTTATTATGGTGCCAACATCAGCTTTCAGCTTGATATCTCATCTGTAGCTCTGGTAATTGGAGAATAGCCAGTGGGGTCACCTTGGTGTATTGAGCCACTATGCAACTCTCAATATGTTTTCCTCACGGGCTGTTGGGGCTACCAGGTCATCTGTACAGAAAATAGCACATAAGAATGGTCATACGGGGTCTGACCAAAGGTCCATCTAGCCCAGCATCCTGTCTTCTGACAGTGGCCAATGCCAGGTGCCCCAGAGGGAATGAACAGAACAGGTAATCGAGTGATCCATCCCGTCGCCCATTCCCAGCTTCTGGCAAATTGAGGCTAGGGCCACCATCCCTGCCCATCCTGGCTAATAACCATTGATGGATCTATCCTCCATGAACTTATCTAGTTCTTGCCACAGGATGTTGTGAAGGCCAAGACTATAACAGGGCTCAAAAAAGGAGTTCCACAGGTTGACTGCATTGTGTGGAAAAAATACTTACTTTTGTTTGTTTTTAAACCTGCTGCCTATTAATTTCATCTGGTGACTCCTAGTTCTGGTGTTATGAGAAGGAGTAAATCACACTTCCTTCTTTACTTTCTCCACAGCAGTCATGACTTTATAGACCTCTGTCATATCCCCCTTAGTCGTCTGTTTTCCAAGCTGACAAGTCCCAGTCTTATTAATCTCTCCTCATATGGCAGCCGTCCTATACCCCCTAATCATTTTTGTTGCCCTTTTTTGAAACCTTTTCCAATTCTAATATATCTTTTTTGAGATGGGGCGACCATATCTGCACACAGTATTCAAGATGTGGGCGTACCATGGATTTATTTGGTGTACCAATATATTGTCTCTTATTATCTATCCCTTTCTTAATGACTCCCAACATTCTGTTCACTATTTTTGACTGCCGCTGCACATTGAATGGCTGTTTTCAGAGAACTGTCCACAATAACTCCAAAATCTTTCTTGAGAGCTAAATTAGCTTCAATAGCTAATTTAGACCCCATCATTTTATATGTATAGTTGGGATTATGTTTTCTAATGTGCATTACTTTGCATTTATCAACACTGAATTTCATCTGCCATTTTGTTGCCCAGTCACCCACTTTTGTGAGATCCTTTTGTAGCTCTTCGCAGTCTGCCTGGGACTTAACTATCTTGAGTAGTTTTGTATCATCTGCAAATTTTGCCACCTCACCGTTTACCCCTTTTTCCAGATCATTTATGAATATGTTCAATAGGACTGGTCCCAGTACAGACCCTTGGGGGACATCACTATTTATCTCCATTCTGAAAACAGACCATTTATTCCTACCCATTGTTTCCTATCTTTTAACATAACTTCGATAACTTTTTTTTTTCATGTCCCCAAATGAGTATGCAGTTATTTCTTGTTACCACTCTGTGTACGTGTGTGTGGGAGGGGGAGAATAGCACATACATCTAAATGGAGCCTTTTTGTATTATCTGGGCATGGAAATGTATATAGGCATAAGATTATATAAGAATTAGGCAAATACAGCAAAAATGTATATGTTTGTCCTTGCAAATAAACCCTACTAACTGAAGTTTCAATGATTGACTTTTTATTAGTACTTGCAACCCTGTTTGTTGGCTTTTTTGTGCAGAGTTGGTGAATGAGGTTTTATTCCCCTTTGCTTTTGCTTCCTGCAAAAGTTGAGCAAATACAGTATGAATAAGTAACGACAGGCACTTGTACAAGCAGTGAGCAGTAATATTGCTCAGATAATTACATGTATCGTACTAGTGTCTGAAGGTCTTGTGTGATTGAAGCTCCATTGTGCTAGGTACTGTACAGTTACATTATAAAACAGTCTCTGCCCCAAGGATCTTACGATCTTAATAGACAAGATAGACCAAGGTAGAGAAGATAAAGAAGTAAAATGATATGACCAGTGTTTTACATAGTTGTAGTTTTTACTGTTTTTACTTGAAAAAAAATTAATGCTCTTATGCAAAAGAAGCCATAACAAGATTTTAAATTTTAAAATTCCTTTGGCTTTCTTACCTGAACTCTTCTAAAGAGTTCTCTTCCCTGTGCTTCAATACTATGGGGGAATCGGTCACAAAGAATTTTTTCATGCACGCCATCTGTCTATAAAGCTTAGGTCATCCAGTTAAGGAACAACGGCAATATCATGTGGCCTGAATGACGAATTGGACAGCTCGACTAGGCCCCAATTCAGGGAAATACTTCATCAGTTCTTCAATAGGAGTTAAGCACATGCTTAAGTCTTTCCTGAACCAGGGATGAATACTTGTAGCAGACGGCCTGTGAACAATTTACATGATACAATTTATCAGCATAAATTTTGTTTGCACATTTTAAGAAAACACAACAAAGTGGTGATAATTGCAATCTCTGCTGGTAATTTGTGAACAGAGTAGGGGACAAAAATTTCTGAAGAATCCCCAGTGCCAAGGACATGAGGTCAGTTGGGGACAGCAGGCTGGAGCATGATGTGCTCTGCTGATCTCTGGCCAACAGAATAGTTTCTAGGAGACTCTTCTTGCTAACCTGAGTTAGAGAAAATCTAAAGCTACTCTAATTTGTACCAAGGGTTGGTTTCGTTCGCAGTCAGCCCATGGATGGGGTGGGTATAGAGCTGGTTTAGAGCCACCTTTGCTCTGCCAGCCAGCTGTGCTGAGTTGAACATGATCTTGGTGCATTGAGGGTTACTCCCTTCCATTCTAAGGTCAGGTTTTGCAGCAGCAGCAGGCTGTGAAGGTCAAGTTCAGAACCTGTTATGGGACTGGCGTAGACTAAGGTGAACTAGGTGGAGAAAGAAGAGACTTGTCTGTCTTCTGTATCTTCTAGAGTTAAAAGAAAACACAATCCGCTTCTCTACATATATGCCTAGAGCCTCTGCTAATAATTCCTAGAGCCTCACTCATCCCATTTCCTGCTGTGCCTCATTTCCTGTCTCCTTTGTCTCAGTATCAAACTCCCAGGTCTTAACTATATAACTGATCATAGAATCATAGAATCTCAGGGTTGGAAGGGACCTCAGGAGGTCATCTAGTCCGAACCCCTGCTCAAAGCAGGACCAATCCCCAACAAAATCATCCCAGCCAGGGCTTTGTCAAGCCTGACCATAAAAACTTCTAAGGAAGGAGATTCCACCACCTCCCTAGGTAACGCATTCCAGTGCTTCACCACCCTCCTAGTGAAAATTTTTTCCTTAATATCCAACCTAAGTCTCCCCCACTGCAACTTGAGACCATTCTCCTCGTTCTGTCATCTGCTACCACTGAGAACAGTCTAGATCCATCCTCTTTGGAACCCCCTTTCAGGTAGTTGAAAGCAGCTATCAAATCCCCCCTCATTCTTCTCTTCCGCAGACTAAACAATCCCGGTTCCCTCTTCCTCTCCTCGTAAGTCATGTGTTCCAGTCCCCTAATCATTTTTGTTGCCCTCCGCTCAACATTTTCCAATTTTTCCACATCCTTCTTGTAGTGTGGGGCCCAAAACTGGACACAGTACTCCAGATGAGGCCTCACCAATGTCGAATAGAGGGGAACGATCACGTCCCTCGATCTGCTGGCAATGCCCCTACTTATACATCCCAAAATGCCATTGGCCTTCTTAGCAACAAGGGCACACTGTTGACTCATATCCAGCTTCTTGTCCACTGTACCCTCCCAGTTTAGTGTCATCTGCAAACTTGCTGAAGGTGCAATCCACGCCATCCTCCAGATCATTAATGAAGTTATTGAACAAAACCGGCCCCAGGACCAACTCTTGGGGCACTCCACTTGATACCGGCTGCCAAATAGACATGGAGCCATTGATCACTACCCATTGAGCCTGACAATCTAGCCAGCTTTCTAACCACCTTATAGTCCATCCAGCCCATACTTCTTTAACTTGCTGGCAAGAATACTATGGGAGACCATGTCAAAAGCTTTGCTAAAGTCAAGGAACAACACGTCCACTGCTTTCCCCTCATCCACAGAGCCAGTTATCTCGTCATAGAAGGCAATTAGATTAGTCAGGCATGACTTGCCCTTGGTGAATCCATGCTGACTGTTCCTGATCACTTTCCTCTCCTCTAAGTGCTTCAGAATTGATTCCTTGCGGACCTGCTCCATGATTTTTCCAGGGACTGAGGTGAGGCTGACTGGCCTGTATTTCCAAGAATCCCCTCCTTCCCTTTTCTAAAGATGGGCACTACATTAGCCTTTTCCAGTCATCCGGGCCCTCCCCCGATTGCCATGAGTTTTCAAAGATAATGGCCAATGGCTCTGCGATCACATCCGCCAACTCCTTTAGCACTCTCGGGTGCAGCGCATCCGGCCCCATGGACTTGTGCTCGTCCAGCTTTTCTAAACAGTCCCAAACCGCTTCTTTCTCCACAGAGCGCTGGTCACCTCCTCCCCATGCTGTGCTGTCCAGTGCAGTAGTCTGGGAGCTGACCTTGTTCGTGAAGACAGAGGCAAAAAAAGCATTGAGTACATTAGCTTTTTCCACATCCTCTGTCACTAGGTTGCCTCCCTCATTCAGTAAGGGGCCCACACTTTCCTTGACTTTCTTCTTGTTGCTAACATACCTGAAGAAACCCTTCTTGTTACTCTTAACATTTCTTGCTAGCTGCAACTCCAAGTGCGATTTGGTCTTCCTGATTTCACTCCTGCATGCCTGAGCAATATTTTTATACTCCTCCCTGGTCATTTGTCCAATTTTCCACTTCTTGTAAGTTTCTTTTTTGTGTTTAAGATCAGCAAGGATTTCACCGTTAAGCCAAGCTGGTCGCCTGCCATATTTACTATTCTTTCTACACATCGGGATGGTTTGTCCCTGTAACCTCAATAAGGATTCTTTAAAATACAGCCAGCTCTCCTGGACTCCTTTCCCCCTCATGTTATTCTCCCAGGGGATCCTGCCCATCAGTTCCCTGAGGTTGCCAAAGTCTGCTTTTCTGAAGTCCAGGGTCCGTATTCTGCTGCTCTCCTTGTTGTTGGTTTCATGTGGCAGATTGAAAGGCTGCTGAATTGCTACTTAAATATGGGTTTGCTGGTGCTAAATGACTGATGGCAAAGTGTGGAAATATTTCTTTTATCCTTCACACGTTTGAAACAAAGGTATTCAACTAACCAACAAGGAAGAAAACTACTCAGAAAATCAGGTAAGTATCTATCATCCTTAGGGGTCATATGATATGGAAATCACCATTGCAACAGATGGAGTAGAGGGAGAAGTCTCCACCCAGCAGAATTCGTTGAGTGTCCAAACACAGCCAATAACCCCAATGTGAGTCTTTGGTTGCTCTAGAAATACAAACTTTCACTGAATATCTCATATCTCCTATACGGTTATCTTTTTAAGTTACAGTTGGGCATCCTGTCCCTTTCATGGCTTTCCAGCACCTTTCTTCCCCCTTTAAAGGGTATGTATGATGTTGAAATGAAGTATGTTTATATACTTTGCCATGTGCAGCATGCATGTTCACACCTATTACGTACATAGTTTTATAGCTTTTAAATTTCCTTTCAATTATATTTGATTTGTTGAGAAGAAGGCTTGTTAAAGCTAGTTTCCCCAAAACTAATTACATGCTATGTATTTCATGTCCTTTCCCAAAGGTTTTTATAGTAATAAAATTGATTGTTACTGATTTAAAAGGGTTCTATTACATCAGCTAAATGTCACTTGAGGTGAATGTGGTATTAGAAAAATGGTCATTAAAAATGGGTGAATAGAAAACAGAGGATAAAAGATAAAAATGTAAGGGGGGAAAAATCTCTGGAAGGACAAAGCTGAATACAAGTGAAGAATTTTAAAAAGGCGTTTGCTGATTTTAAAAAGATGTGTCTAAGGGCATATAAAACCAGATTTCCATGCAATTTAAATCTGGTTTATCCAGGTTCTTACTCTTTTGTCTTTTTTTAATGGAACTTGGCAGAGTTAAATTCTATACCTCCTGCGTGTGTGTTCATTTTGTAGTCTTAAAAACAGACTTCTCTCACTTTCTTAGGCCTTATATTATGGTGATGTACATCATATAAAAAACACAGACATGAGTAGACCAAAATAATGTTATAGTTTAAGGGTTTGGATATGGGTATTAAAAAGGAAGCTGATGTCTTGGAAAATGTATTTTCAGAGAGAGCCACCTCACGCTGAAGATTCCCCCTCCCCCCCCCCAAGTTCATAAGCCTAGGGAAGGCCAAGAGTTAAGCATGGAAGTCTGATCTGGAATATGGGTGGGCTCCAGGTGATGGGAGGAGCTGGAAATAGCTAATTAAATATTTCCTGGCTTGCTTGCTTTCTTTAAGAGGGAGAAATCATAATTTGTTTTGCTTCCTCTGATAGGCTATTATAAAAAGAAGGGTTGATAATCCATAAGCCTATTAAAGCATAAAAAATCACATCTGGCAACCTTTTTTTTCTGTACAGTATTGATCCTTTATGGCTGCAGGTCTGTTTTGCCAACTCATGGTTTTATCATATTTGGTGGGGGTTTTAAATTCCCCACTCCTGCAATCATGTGATGGTGAGAAACTTTGCCTCCATTTAAATAACACCCCCACCCCAAACACACAACAGTAAGTTTCCAGCCCTCAAACTTGCAGAGAAAAACTTGAAAACATGAGCCAAGAGCAGCCAAAAGGCTTAGAAACCAGAAGACAAACAAAATGTACCCAAAGTTGATTTTTAAAATCTTTTTTTGAGGTCTGACTCATGATTTTTGGCTGCTTTGGGTTGGCAAAAGCAAAGTCTGCAGCTGAACCAGTTTCTCAGCGACCTCTGTTTCCGCCAGAGTCTTCTGTCATGTGACAATGGCAAAGAATCACAGAAACAGTTGCTTTCTAACACTGACTAGTGCAGAAATAAAGAAAAGAGTATTAACCTCTCTCCTTTCCTCACTTCAGGGCAGTTGTCTAGAACTCCCACAGCTCCCTTCCTCCTATAGATTTTAAAGAACAACACATGTGTGCAGCTTCCTTACGTCCTTTCCTCCCTGCCAACATTGTCAATAATGCCTTAGATCATTAGCTTTCAGTTTTTGATATATGTTGCCGTTTGTGGCTGAATGCCTTACGAAGGAAAGTACAATTACCGTGCCATATTAGCTTACACTAAAGACACCTTTCTGAAGGTCATGTGTTTCTTGGCCTCTTTGTGGCCATTTCCTATCACTCCTCTGCAGTTTGATATTGAAGAATGGAGCCAAGATGGAAGGGGTGTCTGGAATGGAGCATAACTAACCCCCAAAAGAAAATGCCTGAAAGTGTTGGCTTCTCAATTTTAAATGTATCTACGTAAGGGGTGGGCGTGAGGGCTTGCTGGAAACTGCAAGGCCTACTCAGGAAACCCGTTGTGTTTAGGTCACTTAAATAGACACTCTCCCCAGCCCTCCCCCCCACCCCCCATGTTGAAGCAATAACAATCAAGATGCGGGGCATTTCTTGGCGATTTAATGAGCATTTGCCTAGGGCCAATAATTCCAGCTGCCCATAAGTTCCCCAGGAAATATCCTGGACAGTGGTTGTTTATGGAGTAAAGGGGCATTTCCTTGGGATTAATGACTGGCTGAGAGAAGCTGATGGCCTAAGGCACAGAGGAGGCATCCATTAACCGTAGCTGGTTAGGAATGGCTAGGAAATGTCCTGTGCTGAGGTTATTACTAGTATAGGATACAGATGAAGGAAGACATAAAATCACTGCGGAGGTATATGGATTATTTATTTGGTTTTTGGGGTAGATGCCATTTCCAAAATATTTAAGTAGTTTGATGCAGGATATTTCCAGAGAATTAATATTCCCTTCACTAGTCAGATTACTTGAATCAACTCTCAACATTCCAATCAGTCTACAATATTGTATAACCTCAGGAAGGGATATTGCTGTGGCTAGATATAGGATAATAATTGTTATTGTTGAGTATAAGGGTTGGGAATTATGCCTTGGAGAAGGAGGTAGAGAAGGAAAACCAGGAAGGAAGAGGAGATAAGACGACATGCAAGTTGCAAGTTGCATGTGCAAAGAGAAGTAATTATATTTATCCTGCAACTGAATCACAGAGTTCAAATAAAATGGACATCTTTGTTCTGAAAATTAAAGTGTATATCCCTTCTACTCTTAGCCTATTAGGAATAAAAAATGGCATTGGAATAGCATTCCTAGCATTCCAAGCCAGACCCATTCTTGTGCTTCCCTCTGTGCCCAGATGAGATGGTTCAGCTCTTGATAGAAACAATCCTCAGAGTAGATGTGGGCAGAAAAACTTCTGTCTTGTTCCACTGCTTAAGAACAGGAAGGCAACGGATTTAGTCAACCCTTAGCATCAAGAACACCTGGAGTACACTGGAACAATAGGAAAAGGAGATACATGCTCTGAGCCTGCCAAGAACACATTAACGAATTACATGTGCTTTGTCGACAAAGGCAAAATGGCCGGGGCACTATGAGGCAGTATGTAATAGACCTATGGCTTTATCTAGACTAAGAAAAGTGGCTGAGTATGTGCTCTAGTCAAGATGTGGCCTGTAAAAGTTTGGAGAATGAGGGACCCTGTTATGGGGTGTGTGTGGTGGGGTGCACATAGCCCCTGGCCTGGTGGGGAAACGAGGTGCGCGCACACAGGGAGAGAGGAGGTTGCAGGAAGTCCCTGAAATAGATGGAATGGGGGGCAGAAGGAGCTTGTGGGGTGAAATGGGAGATTGTCATGGCAATCAGGCAGTAGATGCTCCCAGGAGGGTGGTTGAAGACAAAGGTACATTGAGTCAATTTCTCATCCTTTTATAGGTACTGGATAGCAGTTCAGCCAGCGCCAACATAAGATACTCCAGTGATGTCTGGAAATGCTGTGACAGGACCACAGTGTTTTGTGGACTATTTCACAGAATATCCTGTTTAAATATTTTGAAGCTTTCAAAGCAGAAATGGGTAGTGTCCACTGGCAGGACAGTTACTTATCCTGTTTATGCAGGTAAGGAAAACAGGCAGGAAGGGCGACTGTTAACAGTAATTGTTAGTTGCACATATGCCTTGAGAAGGTCATAGTGTTACTCCTGTAAAAGAGGCCAGGTTTATATGGCCAAGCAAGGAGAGCAGTAAGAAGTGGTAGGAGTGGCTCTGGGAATTCTTCTTAGCTGGATGTTCATAGAGAGAGTGTAACTGTGACCATGTGGTAAAATGGAGCTAATCTTATTTCTCTGCCAATCTAATCTTGCATTTATAACCAATTAGAGTGGTCTCTAGTGCCCTGAGAACGGAGTAAGTCTTTTGCATATTGCATTTCCACTACTGAAGCTGCCACAGAAGAGACTGCCTAAAAGTGAAGAGCTACCTCCTCAGCTGGTGTATATCATTGTAATCTCACTGAAGTCCATAATGAAGATTTTTGCATCACATTAACTGAAGTCAATGGAGCTAAGCTGATTTAAACCAGCTGAGCATCTGACATAAATTCCCCCATGTATTCTCTCTGGTGTTCAAGAGTGTTTGGATTCCGAGTTCTAGTCTGAGCCATTATAGAGTGACCTCAGCTGGGAAGTTCAAACCAGGATCCCTAGCCAAGTCTGACCCTTCCTAAAGTTCAGGGTTGGGATTTAGATCAGTAATGCCAAACCAGGCACACCGCTAGTTTGAATTTGCATGGCTTTTATATTTTACAAGTAATTACCTTTGCGGTAGCAATCCCTTGTGTCTGCTGACTTCCCTTTTTTTGGCCTGCATTATCTAATTAGGTCTGATATTTAGCAGTCTCAGTGTACAACAACCTGTAGCTAAGTTTCAGTTATTATTTATTATAACATCATTCTGGCAGGAGTTGTCAGCTGGTGGTGTTAATCACAGTCTCACAAGTTATTATTTTTAGTGTGTGTGGGAAGCCCAGAATAACTGGTGCTGAATAGCTATTCCCCACTAGCTCCCCATATGGATGCCCTTATTCTGCACTCTGGGTGTGTCTTTACTGCAATTGGAGGTGGGATTGCAGCATGTGTAGACCTACCTCACCAGCTTTAATCTAGCTAGGGCGAATACCAATAGCAGTGAAGTCACGTCAGTGCAGACGTCAGCTCAGGCTAGCTGCCTCAGGGGAGAGGGATAGCTCAGTGGTTTGAACGTTGGCCTGCTAAACACAGGGTTATAAATTCAGTCCTTGAGGGGGCCATTTAGGGATCTTGGGCAAAAATTGGGGATTGGTCCTGCTTTGAGCAGGGGGTTGGACTAGATGATCTCCTGAGGTCCCTTCCAACCCTGATTTTCTATGGGTATGTCTACACTACGAAATTAGGTTGAATTTATAGAAGTAGGTTTTTTAGAAATCGGTTTTATATATTCGAGTGTTTGTGTCCCCACAGAAAATGCTCTAAGTGCATTAACTCAGCACAGTACTTCCTCACTACCGAGGCAAGCGTCGACTTCCGGAGTGTTGCACTGTGGGTAGCTATCCCACAGTTCCCGCAGTCTTCGCTGCCCATTGGAATTCTGGGTTGAGATCCCAATGCCTGACGGGGCTAAAACATTGTCGTGGGTGGTTCTGGGTACATGTCATCAGGCCCCCCTTCCCTCCCTCCCTCCGTGAAAGCAAGGGCAGACAATCGTTTTGCGCCTTTTTTCCTGAGTTACCCGTGCAGACGCCATACCATGGCAAGCATGGAGCCCGCTCAGCTCACTGTCACTGTATGTCTCCTGGGTGCTGGCAGACGTGGTACTGCATTGCTACACAGCAGCAGCAACCCTTTGCCTTGTGGCAGCAGACGGTACAGTAGGACTGGTAGCCGTCATCGTCATGTCCGAGGTGCTCCTGGTCGCCTCTGTGAGGTCGATCAGGAGCGCCTGGGCAGACATGGGCACAGGGACTAAGTTTGGAGTGACTTGATCAGGTCATTCTCTTTAGTCCTGCAGTCAGTCCTATTGAACCATCTTATGGTGAGCAGGCAGGCGATACGGATTAGTAGCAGTCCTCTTGTACCATCTTCTGCCGAGCAGCCATGAGATGTGGATGGCATGCAGTCCTTCTGCACCGTCTGCTGCCAGCCAAAGATGTAAAAGATAGATGGAGTATATCAAAACAAGAAATAGACCAGATTTGTTTTGTACTCATTTGCAAACCCCCCCCCCCCGCCCTCCTGTCTAGGGGACTCATTCCTCTAGGTCACACTGCAGTCACTCACAGAGAAGGTGCAGCGAGGTAAATCTAGCCATGTATCAATCTGAGGCCAGACCAACCTGCTTGTTCCAATAAGAACAATAACTTAGGTGCACCATTTCTTATTGGAACCCTCCGTGAAGTCCTGCCTGAAATACTCCTTGATGTAAAGCCACCCCCTTTGTTGATTTTAACTCCCTGTAAGCCAACCCTGTAAGCCATGTCGTCAGTCGCCCCTCCCTGCGTCAGAGCAACAGCAGACAATCGTGCATCTGAGTTGAGAGTGCTGTCCACAGCAGTCACAATGGAGCACTCTGGGATAGCTCCCGGAGGCCAATACCGTCGAATTGTGTCCACAGTACCCCAAATTCGACCCGGCAAGGCCGATTTAAGCGCTAATCCACTTGTCGGGGTGGAGTAAGGAAATCGATTTTAAGAGCCCTTTAAGTCGAAATAAAGGGCTTCATCGTGTGGACAGGTGCAGGTTTACATCGATTTAACGCTGCTAAATTCGACCTAAAGTCCTAGTGTAGACCAGGGCTATGATTGGCTTGTGAAGCCTGTGCTGTGGTTTCACTGTTTGAGCAGGCTCAATTAAAGCTAGCTCGGGTATGTTTACATGTGCTGCAGTCACACCTCTGGGTTTGTCTACACAGCAATCACAGTGCCTTGTGTGGTTTAGGTTAATCCACTTCCAAAGTGAGGAAGAAGTGTGGCCACATGAGAAGTTAGTGCAAAATAGCTATTGAGCTTTAACTTCACATCCTACATATTCTGCACCAACTTCCCTGTAAATTCCCCTTGTAGACAAATGCTTAGTGTGGAAGCAGATATTCAATGTGTCACGTGGTGATTTTTTTTTTAAACAATAGTCCTTGTTGGAGAGAAGCTGTGGTAGAAAGCAGAGAGTTTGTGCTCTGCTTTCTTTTTTATATTTGGTGGCAATTCTTGGGACAGAGTAGCTTTCTGTGAACCAGGCATTGGTATATGGGCTGACATTTCTGGAAGCGAGGTTTGCCTTTTGTCTGTGACTGCCTCTCTTCCAGGATTGCTGTACGTGTCTAAATAAATCAAGTTATATCCAGACTGATTTTTCTGACACTGGGAAGCCAATTTGAAAGTCCCCAGAATTCTGATACTACTCAGCAGAGGGGCAATGCTAGGGTGAGAAGAAGAGCCAACAGTCTCTTTGTTATTTCTAGGGAGTCCTAAACATGCCTGGCATTTCACAGATACATTAACAAAAGGACAAGATCCTCACACTACAGATCTGTAATTGAAGGCTGGCTCCTTTACAGGTGTGGGAACAATGGGCAGGGGACACAGTTTGCCCCGCAGTGACATCTCTGCACATTGGCCTGCCATAACTATGCTCAGCACATAAGTCCTGCTCCCTGTTAACATCCTTGCAGGCACTAGCAAAATGGCTTCAACTTATTTTAGTGATCCCGTAGCTCCTAATGTGGGGCAGCACAGAGAAGGTATCAATTACCTTGATTCAGCTCTAAAAGTCTTACACCTGGACAGGAGCTGAGTTGTGCTAAAAACAGTAGTGAAATTTTTTCAATATATTTTCCCTCATTGACACTTTTTTTTTTTTTTTTTTAAAATGAGCAGTTCTGCAAACCAGACTAGGGAGTCTGGAAGCAGAATAAATGTGAGGAGCTCAGGATGATCCAGTGATCAGGGCATTAACGTGGGAGTCAGACCCAAGTTCAATTCCCTGCTCTGCCATAGACTTAGCATGGACAAGTCAATCTCTCAGGAAAATGAGGATAACAAGAGAATTACTCCCCTATCTCCCAGGGATGTTGTGAATATAAACACTTTCAGGATTTTTAGGTGCTCAGATACTACAGTCATGTGGGCCGTATACACACCAGAGACAGAGCATTGTAAGACTCCAGATTCAGTAGAATAGATCAGGAGGTATTGGAAGGGAACCTACTGAGAGTAGCAAGGGCTATAGTAGAAACAAAGGTCAGGAAGAAAGCTGAAAAGGCCACTGGCTTCAGGCCAGTGAGGAATATGGTTTTGGCAGAAGCAACTGTGTTCTCTTAGGCAGGGTTTCTATTTCTGCCTTTCTGTAGAACAGGTGAGACTAGTGTCTTGTTTTTTATTTAGTCATGTGCAAAATGTTGTGTGTCACTCTAATCTGTCTTTCAGGGACTTAAATGAAAAAGAACATAAGGGCGGCCAATTCAGAGGACCCCCACTGTGGGTTGTCATGTACTGCTAATGAGGCCCCATGTGATCTGTTAGTGCTGGAGGGACAGACAGTTGCCACAGGGAAGAGGCCCAGAGAACTTCTGAGGGAGATAGTGCTTCCGGGAAGCAGTTTGCAGAGAACAGCTCTGCAAGAAGCTTCAGGCCTAGCAGGGGCTGTGTTCCAGATGGGTAGTGCTGTTGGGAGCACCAAAAAGCAAATGAAATCCTCAAGGAGAGTTGGGAAGAAGTCCCTATGTCACCAACCAGAGAGCGAGGCCAGGCCTTAAAGTAGTAAGCTTGAACAAAAACCCTCCCTAAAATCTCTGTATAAAAAATTATATTCTTACCGCTTGGGAAACTCCTCGATGGTTGTAGTCTGATACTTCCTATCCCCTGAGGAGAGCATGGGTGTTGCATTAAGACATTTTGTTTCTGCTGATGCTTAGAGAAATACTGGTGCTGCCACAGGGCCTGATTCAACACACCCATTGAAATCAATGGAAAAACTACCATCGATTTCAACTGGTTTTGGATCAAACTCGTGAAAAGGACCCATATTGCCAGGGTCCCTTTTCGGCCGAGGGTTCCAGTTGCAAACGGGACGCCTGGCAATCCTTGTCACTATAGTCCCCTCCCCCTTCCAGGGTACCAAAGTCCATTTATACAAAATGTCAGTCTTCTCATCAACACCCTAACAGTACCATTCCTCCAGTGGGTGGCAGGGGAATAGGGTGACCAGATATCCCAATTTTATAGGGACAGTCCCGATATTTGGGCCTTTTTTTTATATGGGCTCCTATTACCCTCCACCCCCGTCCTGATTTTTCACTCTTGCAATCTGGTCACCCTACAGGGGAACCCAGGCCCACCATCCACTGTGGGTTCCAGTCCAGGGACCCTCTCTCTCTAGAAATGGTGGCCTGCTCCCTCCCAGAGCATGTTGCTCTTTTCCTGGATTCATTCCTACATCTTCCTACTTCTCAGCTGTACCTTCTGGCTCCTCCCCACCCCCGGGTTTACTAACTGTTTGCTAACCTCTCCCAGGCCAGGGAGAATGTGACAGAATGGTTTGACTTTGCCTCCAAACAGTGGAGGAGTGTTGGGGAAAACCCCATCCAGCAACAATGCCTGCCAAGAAAGGGATTTGGTTGTGAAGAATTTGTTCCAAGTTTTGTTTACGTGAGAAGCTTCATGGCTGATCTGGGTGGAGGTAATTTAAAGGGCCAGTTGGGAGATGCTGGCCCAGGGTCATAGCCTGCTGCAGCTCCCTATCCTTCACCAGCTGAAGATGCATCTGTGCAAGGGGAATCCTTAGGTTATGGAAGCGTTAGGCCCCTTTGGGCTGCTGGGATGGTACAAAAGGGATTTAACATTGGAAAATGTATATGATAGCAATTCTGGAAAGGATGACTTCTGGGGCAGTGTCAAGAGCATCCTGAAAGAGGCACCTGGTCTGATGTCTTGTACTCTAGGTTGTGTAAACAAGATGTGTCCACAGCCAGCTGGGGAACTTTGGTCGAGTGATTAATAATTCTGGGTGCCGAGCTCGGGACCTCTGAAAGGGGCCAGATTTTTAGAAATGGCCAAGCATCCTCTTGCTGAAAATCCATCTGCTTTTTAGGGTGTCTCGAGTTTGGGCACCTGAAAATCACGAGTCACTTTTGAAAATCTTTGGTCTTAAAATTTAGAAGCATCCCTGTCTGGCTGAAACTGCTGAACTGTTACCTGACTCAGTTCAAGTCAGCATAGTGTGAATGTGGCCAATAACCCAATAGTACTCAAGTGAGCAGAGGCAAATTGCAGATATCCCACAAACGTTAATATCTCCATCATTATTGCTTTTGTCATTAGATCGCTGCTTTTTTGTTAGGAGCGTAATTAATTTCTGGAGTAGTTCCTAATGGGCAGTAATTAGTGAAAACCAAAAGCAGGTTGCAGGGGAAGGTGAGGTTCTGCAATGCCATCATGGAAGCTCACTGGCCTCCAATCTTGCTACCTTATCTATGTACAGACCAAGGTTTTCTTGAGTGCTGAATTGTTAGAGTGGCTAAACTATCACATGAATGAATAATAGTAATATTTAGAACATTATGGGCCACATCTTTAGCCAGAGTAAATAACACTGTGGAAATCAATGGGGCGGGGCTGATGTTCACAGTGCTATCCAAACATGAATAGCCAGATTCACTATAGGATCTATTCTGGCTTCTCTCAGTGCAGATGCTGACTGTGAGCCCAAGTGGTGCAAAGCCGGCTTGGGGAGGCTGCAATAGTGTTTTAAAAAAATCTACAGCCTCCTGCCCGCCGGGAGTGGAGGTGCAGGGAGCGGACACTTCAGAAAGCCAGAAATCTTACTTTTACTATGGCAAAATATGAGTGGTGCTAGCCTGGGAAGGGGTATGGCTAGGGATGCCAGGAATGCATGAATTCAATTAGTCTCCCCAGACGACTCTTCTGGAGGGGGTCCCCCGATGCAACTTAAAGTTGTCTTTCCCTGGCTACAGCACATGGCCAGATTTCTTCTTTGAATGCTGCCCATGGGCCTGATTCAAAACCAGTTGAAGTCTATGGGAGTTCTTCCGTTGGTTTCAGTGGACATTGAATCAGGCCCTAGGGCAGCACAGGTTTCTCTAAATAACACCTGTTCTCCTCGGGGGTGAATCCCCCTGTCCCCTCCAGCCTTGCTGGTGCAAGGAGATGCAGTTTTGTAGCAGGGGTGAATTGAGCGACAGGTCTCTAATCCATTTTTAACATCCTAATGAGATGGGTGAGCAAGTACATATTAAAACATCTCCACTTTCCCCATTTTGAGCATTCAGTGCGATGCCCAAACCTGACAAAGATCTATGCCAAGAAGCAATCCAGGTTAGAAAGGGGACATGCCACTTTTCTCTACCTCTGATGCTTGTCACATTTTGTTACACACGGTCATGTAGCATGTAATGAAGACATCTGTTCATTTTGGAAAAAACTGTGAAAAAGTGCCTACATTTGCCTCATGCCATCTGCTGCCATTCCGATAAACATTCAGAAGCACTGGCAAACATAAACAAAAACAATGCACTTTGGTGTTAACTACACCATTTTCTTTCTGGCACTCCTCATTTGAACTGTTACATGTAATATGTTCAGGGCTTCCGTATGCCGTGAGCACAACTTGTGCTCAGTAAACTACTGAGAGTGATACTCCTGTTCCTGTCTGTGTCCCTCCTCTGAACTTTCTATGACAAAGACTACATGACAACGTAAAGAAAGGACGGGAACTTCCAGTCACTGGAATAATATGAAATATTTAATGTTCCACTTTGACAACTCAACTTTTCCCAAAGATTTTGTGACTCTTAATGGAAACTTAGCTAAATAGAGAAAATGATTTGGGAATATGCCACGACCAGGAGGTATTTGGCCCTGTTACACAGGATTATTATTTTTCCAGAAGTCTAATTTGGGAGCCAAGGTTCTTCTGTGTTACAGAATGTGCTGAAAGTAAGTAGCTTTATAATGTATTTCAAAGCTCAGGAGCCCTGTGAAGCTGGCCAATTGTTAATATAAGGAAAGACAAAAGGAGACATTGTAAACCTTATAAAGAGAATGTTGGGATTGCATGGTTAAGTGCTTAAAAATAAGTAGAGACAATGTGAAAATTAATCCTGCCTCCTTCTGTGTATGTCTCTAACTGCATGATCATATACTGTTTGTCAAATATTACAGTATAATACAACACTTTTGTACAACCTTAGATATATGTGTTGCATCAAATAGGACTATGTATTTCTATGTCAGTTTAGAGCTAAATTACCTTTGTAGTGATTTGCCTGAATTGCACCTAAGCTGTAGATAGTTAAGAAAATGTACAGTACAGACAAAATAACTGAAATATGGACCTTATTAAGAAGAGAATTCACACAGTCTGTCAATAGAGCAATACTATCCTGGACCATTGTGACAATGAAAGTTTCTAAGTGTACAATGGTGGTTTAAAAAAAAAAAAAGTCAAGAAGCCACACCTGCATATTTAAGATCATAGGAAAAAATTGTATGATGTTGCATTATTTGAGAAATAGTATGGTATCGTGTAATTAGAGTATCATAACACACACTGACCAGGGTCAGAATTAAGGTTCATTTTACAACTAGAGCTGTTTAGAAAACCAAACATGAAATTTGGGGGTGGGGAAATAGGATTTCCGGAAAGTTCCATACTGGGAGCTGTGGCAGACTCCCATCCTCTGTCGATCACAGAGGGGAGATATATATTGCATGCTGAGTACTGCGTTACACCTATTTCTTCCCCAAGCCAAAATTCACCAGAATTGTAAGTTGAGCTGTGCCAGAACTGGAATTCTTGTTTTGCGAACTGGAAAACAATGAATTTCTAAATTTCTCATGAAACAAAATTTCCCAACAAGTTTTGGGTGAATGAAGTGTTGGACTTTTAAAAAATGTTCTATAATATAAAATAAAATTATAAAGGAAAAGTTGTTTGAAATGGGAAGTTTGATTCTGAAAATGTTTTTTACCTTAGAAAAATGCTCTCTCCCTTTTCTCTTCCTCCCCTCCATGAAACTTCATTGAAATTGACACATTCCCACAGGAAGTTTTGGTTTTTACAAAATGGCCCTTTCAGATCGAAAACCATTCTGTCAGAAAAGTTTTGACCAGCTATAATTGGGATTCTTCCTGACTTCATTAACAAATCAAGCTTTACAATCACTACCTTAACGGGACTGGGTGGCAGTGATTGGAAATGGGATTTAGGGCCTTATCTAAAGCCCATTGAAATCAGTGGGAATTTTTCTATTGATTTTCAGTGAGCTTTAGGTCAGTCATTTAGAGCCTTGTGTATCTATTTTATTTATTATTTATTTATTTATTTTATTAGCTATTTGGCTAGAGATCAAATATACCCCTGTATTTACAGCCTACACGCTATTGTAGTAATCTTTGTAAAAAGTACGCCTTGTAAAGTATCATTTGTAAACTCAGTTTGCTGGTCAGTATTGTCCTGATAAAATGTGTGTTGCAACATTATATGTGCAGTAAAAGATTTCCCTGTATGGTATACATGTTCCAAACCCGACAGCGCTAACTAAACAGAAGCTGGCAAAAAGGTGTGTCCTAAAAAAGGAATGTGTGCTCTGCTTACTTTGCATTTAAGCAGCACACAGAGTCTTTAAGCAGGAAGAGAAGACAAAGTTCAAACATAAAAAGAAAAAACCATGAGGGAAAATCCTTCCACATAGACTCTTTGGTTTCTAGTTCTCAGCAGGAAATGTTTTTCAAGAGGGAGACTGAAACTATAAAAAAGGAGGGATAAATACCCCAAGGCACTGTCCTGCCTATCACATTCACTGTGCCTGAAAAGACAAAGGAAGAGGGTTTTGGACTTTGGGGAAGGGGTCCTGACCTGAAAGTTTGGTCAGTAATCTGCTGGAGCACATGATGAGAAACTTTCCTTGAATCTAATATGGGACGTTAAGTTAGGTATTAGTAAACATCTTATCTTATTTTTTTCTTGTCACCATTCCTGTCCTCATTACTTGTACTCACTTTAAATCCCTTCAAAGTTAATAAACTTGTTTTACTATTTTATCTAATCCAGTGTGTTGAAGTGTCTGGGTAACTCCTTTTGGGGTTACAAGTGTGCATATTATTGCCTTAATATATTTGTTCTGTCCAGGAGAGAGAGAGGCAGTACAGGACATATATTTCTGGGGGGGAAATCTGAGAACCGGGAGTGTGTTGGGGTCACCCTGTGGTAATTTTTAAGGCTGGAAGAGTCATGGTGTGTCTGGCTGGAGCATACACAGGCATAGCTGGGAGTGACTTACATGCTGAAGACTGTTTGTGAACAGCCAAACATTGTAAAGGGTACCCTAGGTTACAGGGCAGGTGTGACACAGCTACTCATTAGTCTGGATTGTACCTTAGTATGTCACAGCCCTACTGTGGATAGTGAGACAGTCCCTTCCCTGAAGAGATTGGTCTACACAGACAACAGATGGGAGAGGAAATAGGCACAAGACAGTGATGTGATGTACCTGAGGTCACACTGTTGAACAGTGGGAGAGGCAGGAATTGAACTGCTGACTCTAGAGTTGCTAGCCCTGTGCCCTACCCACTAGACCACACTAACTCAAGAATACAGTCTCAGATCTAGGCCATGCACTGGTAGTGTGTGTTCATTACTGTTTGATTCCTGAGTGAAATGAATTATTGGTGTCAGTTTGGTTCCCCAAAGGCAGGTAACATCAGGAGATACGTTGCTCCACTTCTCACCCTGGTTGGCAATCCCTGCGGAGTGGTCAAAGTCTGAATGGTCATGAAAGCAGAACTATTCTATTGCCCCAGAGGTGTTCCTTCCATATTAGGGTTGAGGCCCATGTGTGTGTGGTGTGGTGAAGCTTGTTGTCATAAGTATAAAGGGAAGGGTAAACACCTTTAAATCCCTCCTGGCTAGAGGAAAAACCCTTTCACCTGTAAAGGGTTAAGAAGCTAGGATAACCTTGCTGGCACCTGATCAAAATGACCAATGAGGAGACAAGATACTTTCAAAGCTGGAGGGGGTGGAGAAACAAAGGTTCTCTCTGTCTGTGTGATGCTTTTGTCGGGAACAGAAAAGGAATAGAGTCTTAGAACTTAGTAAGTAATCTAGCTAGATATGCATTAGATTCTGTTTTGTTTAAATGGCTGATAAAATAAGTTGTGCTGAATGGAATGTATATTCCTGTTTTTTGTCTTTTTGTAACTTAAGGTTTTGACTAGAGGGATTCTCTATGTTTTGAATTTGATTACCCTGTAAGGTATTTACCATCCTGATTTTACAGAGGTGATTCTTTTACTTTTTCTTCAATTAAAATCCTTCTTTTAAGAACCTGATTGCTTTTTTATCGTTCTTAAGATCCAAGGGTTTGGGTCTGTGTTCACCAATGCAAATTGGTGAGGATTTTTATCAAGCCTTCCCCAGGAAAGGGGGTGTAGGGTTTGGGAGGATTTTACGGGGAAAGACATTTCCAAGCGGGCTCTTTCCCTGTTATATATTTGTTAAATGCTTGATGGTGGCAGCAATAAAGACCAAGGGCAAAAGGTAAAATAGTTTGTACCTTGGGGAAGTTTTAACCTAAGCTGGTAAAAATAAGCTTAAGGGGTTTTTCATGCAGGTCCCCACATCTGTACTCTAGAGTTCAGAGTGGGGAAGGAACCTTGACACTTGCCATGCCACTGTGCTGTACCTGTTATATGGATGAATAGACTGACAGCCCTACAGACTGAAGTCCTCTCCTCATTAGCAGCTTCCTGACTCTGGCCAAGATGGCCATTCATCACTCCAGTGGGACAAAACTGGACAAGGAGGGCCTGTGGTTGTGAGGCCTTTTCCCAGTCCCTTATCTCTGTGCACATCCAGAGAGTTCCTGTGGGTGGCGTGCACTGACTCATTGTATTCCTTCGAGGATGAGGAATGGGCACTGTCTTGGGTTCTCTGCTCATTGTTCCCTTGTTTTACCTCTGTGAACTGCATCCTCATCCCTGTTTGGTTTTTGTCTCCTGCTCTCACTTGATGTCTGGGTGCTGTGGCCATTCTCACCTGAGGGGTTAGGATTTCCGTTGGTTTGGTGGAGTCTGCCCACTAATCCCAGTCATCAAGTGTGTGTGGTGGGGAGGGGAAACAGAAACTCCCTGCAAATGGACAGAGGAATAGGAGGGGGAGTAAGGGGAGGTATTGAGATTGAGGGGGCTGCTGGCTCCAGGCTGGGAAGGAGGGTCCCAGGGGGTTCTTACCTGTTCCTAGACCCAATCCTGGGCACTATGAGAACTGCTCTAACCCCTCTGTATCCTGCCCTTGCCTCTGACCCATTCCCTGAGGCATGCATGGGATATATTTCCACTGTGACAGTGCTAGCCCCCTCAGCATTCCAGGCTCTGCTGCCCCCAAAATAGGACATCCCCTGTCAATATTCACGGCTTGTATCATACCAAGCATGTGTTGGGGAACTGCAACTGGAGCTGTGTCTGACTAGTTATTTTTACTGTGCTAATAAACAAGAAAGAGACAAGTGAGCAACAACCTTAAGCAAAATATATGAATATGTAAAATCCTGAGCGTGTAATTAAATAGCACCTAATGAGTGGAATATTTGAGTTGGGAGTATTAGTGTCAACAAAATACTAACTGTGACAGAAGGGAAAAGGAAATACAATCTTTACTATCCCCAAATGAAGACAGAAATGACAAAAAAAAATTAGCTTTAGCCCACCCCAATTTCATCCCGTATAATGAGCAGCTTCAAAAATTTTTAGTGAATGCAAATTTTGAAGCTGTCATGGAGAGAAGGGAAAAAAGTTGCCTAAATACCTTCTGGTACTGCTGGGAAGTCCCCTCTGCTGCTTTTCTAACAGTGTTCACACCATCATTTAAAACCTAATGTAGGATTCTGTTTTCAGGTTGCATCTGTACAAGCAGGTCCATCCCTCTCACTTGGATTATATATTGAGTCATGTAGGTGAAGTGTCTGTTGCTGTGAACAGAAAATGGAATTGAAGTTAGTTTTGCATCTTATATTTAAGAAATTTGACTTGAAGAAAATAGAAAATGTGCAAATAAGGGGTTGGTTTGGTTTTTTCCCCATGAAAACTCTTTTATGCCTGGGAAATTGTCCTCTAGAGAAAACGAGCATTAGTCTGTGCCAAACTTAAGAGTGTAGGTGACAGAAGACCAAAACGTCTGCTAGCCTGGATATGTCTTACACACAACAAAGCATCTATAAAAACAAGAGAAACAGGACCCCTACAGTTTCTTTTCCATTTAGTTATCCATTCCAGTAAACAATGCAGGAAAATTCTCAGGTAGCTGTTTGTGAGGCAACAAATCACAGCAAGCAGCTAGATTCTAAGTTATTAATAACTAGAGAGAAACACCCTTAAGCTACAATCTTTCCCAAAGTAACACATCATGGCAGAGGTGCAAATGATATGAACGTCTGAGGGCTACTTTATTTCAAAATGCTTTGCTGCAATATCTTGGGATGGCGATTAATCAATTTTCTGTGCCTTTCAGAGTATTCCTCTGAACAGTGTTCTTCCGCTGAAGATCATTAGCCATCAAAGCCTGTCATGTTGACACATGTTTTTCTTGCACCTCATTAAGAGATTATTGATTGGTGTCTTCTATCCCTTTCAGGACTTACTTCAGAAAATTAATTCCAATCAAAAGCACAATTTAACCAATTACCTTTTTACCGATGTCTGATTGTTGCTTGGTTTGTTAATATAATTTAAAAGTTATCCTGTTTATTTCCTGCAAAACATAAATCTACTGAAGCCGAACAAAGAAGATTGTGTTAAGTGGTATTGTATAATATTGTCCACATAGATTGGCACAAGCCTAAAGCTAGTTTAGAAATATAATGAAACTTCATAATTGCTATTGATTGATTCGTAACAGGTGTATCTCAAAACCATCAGATTTGTCAATATAGCTATCCCACTATGAGCCATGCAATTAACGTGTCTTTTGGGGGGGGGGGGGGGGGGGGCTTGGTAATTAAGACCAATTTTTCTCTTGTTGGATTATTAATTATTCAGCTCCTGGGATTTTTTTAAATTGGGAAATATATGTATGTCCTTTATATGTTTATGAAGGGACTTTTCTAGAGTCAAAAGCCACTGAATTTAGAGTAAAATCTACCCTTGCTTGAGAAGAAGGAAAAAATAAGAGCAGCATAGCAAATTGTTTGTGTTCTGTAGCACCTAAAGGCCCACACTCTGAGGAGGGACCCATTGTATTAGGCACTGTAGAATCTCACAGTCAGAAGAGTTCTCACTGCCCCTCTACAATTGAAATAGATAAGGAAATACTCCTGTCCCCATTTTACAGGAAAGAAATTGAAACATGAGGGGCAGATTTTCAAAGGTATTTGGGTGCCTAAAAACGCAGAGAAGAGCCCAGAGGAATTTTCAAAGGTCCCTAAGCAGGTTAGGCATCACACTCCTATTGATCTCATTGAAATCAATGGGAGTTGGGCACCTAACCTACTTTAAGGGCTTCTGAAAATCCCACTAGGAACCTATGTGCATCTTTAGGCACATAAATACCTTTTGAAATCTATCTCTAAGTGATTTACACAAGATTACACAGGACGTCTGGGGCAGAGCAGGGAACTGTAGCTAGATCTCTTCAGCCCAAGGCCTGGTCTACACTTAAAAATTAGACTGACCTAGCTGCATTACTCAGGGCTGTGAAAAATGTCATGCTCTGAGCACCGTACTTAGGTCAACTTAATCCCCGCTGTAAATGTCGCTAGGTTGATGGACGAGTTTTCTGAGAGGCAGTAGATATGTTGATGGAAGAAGTGGATTACCTACATAGATGGGGAAAACCCTCTTCCCTCATTGTAGGGAGCATCTACACCACATTGCAGCATCGTAGCTGTGCCACTGTAGCAGCTGTAGTGTACGCACTAGTTTAGTGCCTTAGCCCCCGTAAAATTCTTTCTCCATACAAGATCTCCTGAGTAAAGGGGTTCGTGTATTTGGGAGCATTATTATCTTTAAGGTCAATCCCTCCCTGGTTTCAGCAGGGACTTCTCTGGTTGAACAATGGAGGAAGAAGGAAGACCTTGTGCTTCAAGCACTGACCCAAGTCTCAGCAGAGCTGGATTCGCTTCCTGGCTCTGTCAGACTCCCTGTGTGACCTCTGGAAAGTCATCTAATCTTGCCGTGCCTTGGTTCCCCAGTCATACAATGTAGCTAACAGTCATTTGAAATGTCATGACACGGGATGGCTTAGCAGGCTCAGCATCAGTTGTCAAACACTTTGACTCCTCGGAGCCATGTGTTCAAACCCTGGCAGAACTGCCCAGGCCCTTCACCTCTGACTGGCAAGAGGTCAGACTAGATGATGATGATGATGATCATGGAGGGCCTCTTCTGATTGTCATCTATGAACATGGGAAGTGCTCCCATTTATGCCAGGGATGAGTCTTGTTCCATGTGTGTGATTTTTTTTTTTTTTTGGTAGCTAACGATACCAATCCATTGTTGTCTTGGCAGGAGTGGTTGGGTCCACCCATCTGTCTTGCTTAGCTATTAGGAATTGATTGGGTAGGATTCAGATTTTCAGTTTATTTTAAACAAGAAATGTTAACCTGCAATCTGTGGCCTCTTATAGGAGATTGAAAAACAACACTTTAAATTCCAGGTAACCAGTATGAATCCCCTCAAGCACTGATAATCAAAAATAAAATCTATATAAACCATTTGCTCGCATCAGGTGTTTGGCATATCACAGGCGGAGAGACATTTAATTGCTTTCATTTAGGAAATATATTACACACATAGCTAAAGCCCTACTTAAAATGCAGGGAAATTTTTTTAAAAAATCAAGACCACAAAAGACCAAATTGTCTAGTTTGACCTTCTGGTGGGAGTGGATGATGGGATGATGACCTGTTCTGTTCATTCCCTCTGAAGCCCCTACCATTGGCCACTGTCGGAAAACAGGATACTGGGCTAGATGGACCATGGTATGACCCAGAATGGCTGTTCTTATGCATAATCCAGGCCACTGAAATTCACCCATTGATTGCCGCATGGAGTCCTTTAACTTGTGACTGGACTTTCAGATTCAGGGTATCCTCAGCACACTGTTTACTATGCTGTGTCTCATATAGCTCTGCCCATGGATAGCTAATCAGTGGCTGTTTATTACCATTGCATGGATGGTCTTTGACTTTGTATGATGCTCTCCAAACAAGATAAGTAATTGCAAACTGCTCCTCCATTTATGTTCAGACTGCATTGGTATGTCATGAGTTTACCACATGTTATTTCTCAATTTATTAAGTCCTGTAGGCACAGTTTGACATAGTACACTGGGTGAAATCCTGGCCCTGTTGAAGTCAGTGGCAAAACTCCCATTGACTTCAATGGTGTTAGGATTTCATCCTCCACTTACCTAGTGAAGTAACATGGGTTGCACAGAAAACTATGTAACAAATTTGGTTGTTCTGTTAGAAACATAGGAATTGCCATACTGATTGGCCTTATATTCTATCTAGTCTAATGTCCTCCCAGTCTCTGGCAGTGACCCATTCCACATGCTGCAATTGCAGGTGTAAAACCACTGTAATGAACAATCACACAGCAATACAATAGCAGAACGTATTTGTAAGTGTACTGTACAGAAGTCAGTTTAATGAATAGGGACTAAGGGTAAAATTCTACTCCCCTGTGCAAACCTGCAGTAAAAGGGCTTTGTTCAAGGGAAGTGTGTGTGTGGGGTGGGATGGAGGGAAGGGAGATGGAGAGAAGGAATCCTTCCCCCCAGCCTGGAGGAGGGGTGCATATGTGCATATGCCTCTGGTAGTGGTCACAAACTGATGTGGTGTTATGGTCCAGTGGATCACTGTTTATGGACCCCCTGGCCATGTCCCACCATTTTCCTGTTCTGCCCACACCCTACCATTACCTCCTGGAGAGTGTCACCATATAGGTTGGCTCCATGCTGCAAAGGGTCTATGTAGTCCCCAGCCTCATGCCCTCATCCAGCAGAAACCTAGCATTTCATGTGTGTTTTGGGTCTCCTGTGACTAATGCACAGGATCTGTTGCATGAGGTTGGTCTGCCCTGTGTTGCTCAGTGTGTCTCACTCATCTGACTCTATTTTTTTTGCGGTGGTGGGAGCCCTTAAACATGTGGTGGCATGTGGGAGCAAGCCCCGCTTTCATCCTGCCTTCTCTTCTCTTTTGACTGGCGTGGTAGCCTAGCATTCACTGGAAGGCTCATTTTTGAAATTTCTGCACATTCTAACTGCTCTGATGGCTCCCAACCTTCCAGAAGTCTGTTTCCCCTTCATCAGCACAGATTTAATGCTTTTTGTTAGGCATTGCCCTTCACTGCAAGAAATACGTACTATGTGCTGGTTTCATTAGAAAAGTGATCCTATTGGGAGAACATCAGTGAACTTCTGAGCTAAAACCAGGAAGCTTTGAGGAGCTCGTTCACGGGCATTGGCAACGCTCATGAACAGTCCCCTGCAGGTCTAATTATTTTTACTAGACAAAGTCCCATTTCGATGAATAGGAAGTTTATACTGTACCAGTGATTTCAGTGGGCTTTGTGCTGTAAGACTAACACAGGAATAATTTATAACATTGCATGGGAAGATATTGCGCAGTAAGGATAATGTGGTTGCTGGCACATCTTGTATGAGCAGAGAAAGTCTCTGTTGGTACTTTTGAGCCAGAGTTTTGATTCATGTTGTTATCATTTTCAGCTTCTCAGTGTTGCAAATGGTTGTACTGTTAGCACTGGAAAAGAATAAAGGGAATTAAATATGCAAAAGCATCAGAGTAACATCTAGCATTTAACATACAAACACAAAATTTGAGAAAAACCAGAGTTAAGCTTGTTCTGCCTTTCATTTGCCCTGGTATGCCTCTAGATTGCATCTCACATGGTATGTAAGATCCTGAAGGGACTGCTGTGTGAGCTGCAGAATAATGAGAGGGTGATTTTAAGGATGTAAAGTAGTGGCAATGTTGGCTTTGAATTTAGTTGGTTCTCATTTAAGTCCCTCCCTAAAGTTGGAGCACTGAATGACTGCATCGGATTGGCTATGGCTTACAGAGCCATTCATACTTAGGGCCAATGTTTCCAAAAGTGACCACTGATCTTGGGTGCCTTAGTTTTGGGATCCCCATTTGAGTTTGGGGTGCTCTATTCAATGCTGGAGCACCTCCTTTTGGCCGCATCTGGAGATTAACTCTGCCAGTCCGACGCCCCCCCCCTCCCCGAGGTTACTCACTCCGGCACTCTCTCAGCCTCGCTCTCTCGGGACTTAACTACTCCCACTTCCTGGCTGGAGGGCCAAGCCACGTCACTGTAGTCCTCCCCTTCCAGACATCAAAGTCTTTCGGGACCCACTGTCCCAGGTAGTCCTTTCTTTTACTGCCCTTTAACAGCACCATGCCCGGTGACTGGTAGGGGAACCCAGGCCTGCCCTTTACACTGCGTTCCAGCCCAGGGACCTGATAACAAGCAGTCAAGATTAGCACAGTCTAAACCTTACTGCTGTATCCTTAGGCTACTTCCTACCCTACCTTAGCTGGCACCAGACTGGGACTAGAGAAACAGGGTTTTAATCCTGTCTCTACTATATACTTCCTCTATGATCCTGGTCCAGTCATTTAATCTCTCTGTGCCTCTATTCCCCACTTGTAAAACTGGGGAGAATGCTGCTTCCTTTTCTCCACCCTCAGTTTGTCTTGGCTGCTTTGATTGCTGTCTCCTTATGGCTGTGTGTTTGTACGGTGCCTAGCATAATGGAACCTCTCTACACCACTACTTACAAATAAAAATAAGAAAATGACAGTTCAGAAAAGTGAGAATCAGGGATTCTTACAAGGCTCTTGGAAGAGAAGTTGGTTCCGTCAGTCAGGATGAAACTGCCCATTATCATTTAGAGACACAGCTCTTGGTGCAAATGCTATTTATCTCACTTCTATGGGCCAGTGAAAGCTTTGTAAACAACCGAACAACCCCCCACAGAGATAGTGTTGGGGGAGTGCTTCCTGTGAGTTAGGAGATGCTGACTGCTTTGATTTCCAGGGGCACCCTAGAGTCACTGTTATAATGCACTATAAGCAGTGCTTATCTATTCAATAATTAATTCCTTGATGTACAAATAAGCTGTGTTATGCACCAGGGTGTGTTTTTAAAAATGGAAAAACATTACATTATAGCTTCCACCCTACATGCTTTTTAAATGTACAAAGTTACGATAGCTTCACTTTAGTCAGTCAATAATTCAAACAAGCAAAAAACCTAAAAGCGAATTTCCCACTGCCTTGCCCTCTGAATGAAAGCCAGGCCAACAAAAGCCAAAGGAGAATAGGTGGCTGGCAGAGAGAGTATATCTAACAGAACGGCTGAGAATCAGGATCGTGAGAAAATATCAGCAGGCTGCTTTAATCAATACAGAAAGAAAGGTAATTGATTTCAGGGATAGCAAGGGGTTAGTCAGCCAATAATTAGCCACCTTATCAAAGTTGTCTGGTAAAACCAAGGCTTATGCTACACTCTAGGCATTCGCTCTTTGAGAAGGGTTCATTCCGATCCAGATTTTTCTCATTGCTGATGCTTTCCTTTGCTGCTCATGTGCTGTCTCATTTCACAGGCCACGGGATTCCGTTCCCTTCCCCTGGCACTAGAGTGCACAAGTGCCTGTCTAGGAAGAGCCATTCCTTCATTGCTGTGACAGGGAGCAGACATGTCACCTCAGCACTAGACAAATCAATTCAGGAAGTCTTGAGCAATGTTCTTTTTTCCACCCTAAGGTGACGACTTTTGTATCTGCCAAATGTTTGAGAGTCTATCAAACAGTTTTACAACCTCCTCTCCCCGTGTCTATCTGAACCATCCTCCAAAGCCTCAAATCCTTCAGTCTCATTGCTGTTGAATGTGGTAGCGCCTCTGATGTGGATGGAAATAATCACCAGCACATTCACTTGCTAGTGTTACTCAGTGAAAGACTTCAACCGGTGGTCCTCCTGCTGTGTCAATTCAGAGGGGCTTTACAGATTAGTCCCTCTGTCCTTATTCCTGTGCCTAAGGCATTCTGGAAAGCAGGTATTTGTATTGCAAACATTTGACTCTCTGATCATACATCTTGGAGCAGAAAATGATTTGTTTTTTCTTCAGCCTGTGGACTTGGATATATTTTTTCCTTTTAGTTTCTTGTTGCTTCCCTACTCTGACTCACTATGTCTAAACAGTGTATTACCTTCTAACGTATTTGTAACTCTAAAAAAAAAAAAAAAAAACAATTCGAAATCTTCTCGACTCTGTATTTGTCTTAGGTTATTTTGTACTGTATTATTGCTACTCTTGATTTGTATTACAGTCGTGCCTGAAAGTCCTGGTTGTGCTCAGGACCCCATGGTTCTAAACACCGGGTAAGAGAGAGACCCCGTTCCTAAGAGCCTAAATTTAAATTGGGGCCAGAGGAAGATTTAATGATGGAGAAAATTTTATTTTTGACAAACTGGAAAATTAGTATAGTACACAAAGGTTGGGAGACAGAAGGTATTATCTCCCTTTGCATATGGGGAGCTGGGGCATGGAGAAATCAAGCAACTCACTTGAGGTCCCAAAGGAAGTATGTAGCAGAGCCAGGAACTGAATTGATATCTCTCAAGTCTCAGTCTAGTGCCTTAACCGCAAGCTCATCCTTCCTCTCTAATGTACTCACTTCTGCCTTTAAGCTGCGTGTTCTTCAGGGCATGGGCTCGTTATTTTTTGTGGCATCCTGATCAGCCATACAGTCCAACAGGCAAGAAATGGGCAGAGAGTCAAAAGAACGGTTATATCCCTGGCTTTGCTGCTGACTTTAGGCAAATCACGCAAATTCTGTGCCTCTGTTTCCCTATTTTACAGATGGGGATAATGATTTCTAATCATCTTTGTGAGTGCAGTGCTATCAGTGCTCATTGCTGTTGTTTTGCCTGTTGTGTGTCAGTGTCTCTCACACTTCGGGTGCTGCATGAATAATAAAAACACAGGACCAAATCCTGCACACTCTACTCAGGCACCACTCCCACTAAAATCAATAGGAGCTTTGTCTGAATAAGAATGGCAGGATTTAAGCCATCGCATTGCTCATCTGTACATGTTTACAGACGGTGCAGTAATGTCCTGATTCAGCAAAGTACTTGAGCACGTGCTTAATCATGTCCCCATTGATTTCAGAGGGACTACTCCTGCTTAAATTAGGCATGTACTTAAGTGCCTGGCTGCAGTGGGATAGAAAAGCAGCCTCATATTGCCAAGTGTAAGCAGCGTGTGTTGCAATAACCAGTTTAAAAAGGTTGCAAAACAAGGTGTGGTCACCACCTGTATTTTATGAAGACTCTTGGAATTCTAATGTTTAGACTAGTCAAGACTGCTCTCAAGATATTTAAATGTAAAGTAGGAGGCTTTGTAATTAAGGAGATAGAGCAAGGACACACATGGAGCATGTATTAAAATATAATATGCTGCTTGATGGAGATACATACTGTACCATATATAGTGTGCTGAAAAGTGCTTTGTGATCTCTGACTCGAAGGTGCTATGGAAGTGCCATGTAATTATTACTGCTTATTATCTGACACGTTGAAATGCAGATGTTATAGTGCAGTTGATAAATATTACGTTGCCATTGGGGTTTGATCTGAAATAGTATTTGCTATGTATTGTATGTGTTTACAGAGAATGTATGCAAGAGACCTACTTCAATCAGCTCTCTTTGTTAAATTATGATCTTTCTGTTTCCTTCCCTTGGAAAACCTGCCTTCAAGTTGAAAGATTCAGAAGCTCTTGTCAGTCAAGAAATAGGGTGGGCAAATAGTACTATCTGGGCTAAATTAGCATGTTATCCCTGGTTGCTTTTCCCAACTCATGTTTAAATTATGCTGTGTTAGTAATTTTCTGTTATCCAATGTTAAAACATGTTTATAAGATCAGATTTGAGTCATGTTGTGGACTAAGCAATGGTGTGTAGCTAAAACATGAGTCTCTTACTGCCATAATCTATTTTTGCTACTAGGGTACAGTATTTGAAAGAGGGGAAGTGATGTATCCAAGACATGTGGAATATCCCATGTTGTTTTCTCATAGCACTAATTAATATCCCAAGAGCCTCACTATCCAAGCGCCTAACAAGATCGACTCAATTGTTTATATTCAGTTGAGGTTTATTTAATCAGAAGGGTGGCATTTGGCCTGCTAGTTAGTGGATTGTGGGTCTGACTCTACATAATTAGGGGGAGAAGCTCCCAACTCTGTGACTGAAAGATTAAAGTGCTGTGATGCTGTTAGAAACCCATTAACCAAACAGTCTTAGGGAGCCTTTGAACTTCATGACCTTACCCAGACTCTAACAAACTAACTCACTAAGCTAATCAATGAAACAGAGTGACTTTGTGGTCTATTACATTTATCTACTCTTTAGTGTCTGTAGGCTAATGCTACAACAGGAACGGTTTCTCCTGTTCTTAATATAATGATGATTACTCTCTGAGCTGTATTTAATGCATCCAGCAAGGAGGCAGTTCTACCTGTATGCTATTTTTAGGACTACTTTAGCAATGGATGTTTGGTTAGTAGGCACCACTAGATCTGACAAACACAGTGAAAGCTTTGGTGTCTAACTGTAATTGACCAGGCCAGTGCAGTAGTGAGACTTTTTATGTGAACTAGTGGCATGATGTGAAAAAGCTCTGTGGGCAGAATGGATACCCTGCTGTGGATGCATAAGCAAAGAGGACATGAATTATGTGCAAACACTGATAGACGCAAGGCCCAGAAGGAGGGAAGACTAAGTTGTCTTTGTTAGAGATGCAGACAGAATGAAAAATCTCAGGTTTCTTGGGGACACATTAAAGATCCCAGTGGTCCATTATTAAGTGGAGGCCCATCAAATAGCATTAGCAGACTAATTGAGTGTGCAGCTTAAACTTAATTTTGCTGGTAGCAATAAGATGGATTAAACATTATTCATTTTGTGATGTCCTTGATTCTTAGTTCATATTTTTCACTCCTCTTCCCCGGCTCCCCCCCATCACTTTGTTTCAATCTTTATTTTGGAATTTTTAGCTGAATTAATGTACCTGACCAGGTTGCAGAAGCAGGGTGTCTCAGGCAAATCTTCCTAACCTGAAGCATGGTGGTACCTCTTATTAGTAAGGCAAGCATGCCGTATTAAAATGAAATAGGTTAATTATGTGTAATGTCAAAACTGTGGCTATAACTGTGCTTGGAGCTAAGAGTGTGATTCCCAACTTCTGCTATCATTGAGCTAGCGTAAGTATGTGTACATGAACTGGGAATCCCTCTCCTAGCTGCAAGCCTAGACATTCCCTGTGTGTAAGAGAAACTTTCATAGATTCCAAGCACAGTACTATCATTTAGTCTAACCTCCCTGCACAGCACAGGCCACAGAACTTCCCCAAAACCATTCCTAGAACGTATTTTTTAGAAAAACATCCAATCTTGATTTCAAAATGGTCAGTGATAGAGAATCTACCATGCTACTTGGTAAATCGTTCCAATGATTAATTACTCTCACTGCTAAAAACATATGCCTTATTTTCAGTCTGAATTTGTTTAGCTTCAACTTCCGGCCGTTGGCTCATGGTATTCCTTTCTTTGCTAGACCGAAGAGTCCCTTGTTAAATATTTGACCCCCATGTAAGCACTTATAGATGGTAATCAAGTCACCACTTAATCTTCTCTTTCTTAAGCTAAATAGCTACACTCAAAGAGCTCAATCACTATAAAAACATGTTTTCTATTCCTTTAATCATTCTTGTGGCTATGCTCTGAACCCTCTCCAATTTTCCAACATCCTTCTTGAATTGTGGACACCAGAACTGGACACAGTATTTCAGCAGCGATCGCACGAGTGCTCTCTGCTGCTACTCAAGATTCCCCTGTTTTTATTAATCCAAGGATTGCATTAGCCCTTTTGGCCACAGCGTCCCACAAATCTTCTTGAGTCACTGCTTTCCAGGATAGAGTCCCCTATCATGTAAGTATGGCCGGTGTTCTTTGTTCCTAGATGTATATATTTACATTAGCAATATTTAAAGCACATATTGCTTGCACCCAGCTTACCAAGCGCTGCAGTATTGCTCTGTATCAATGACTTGTCCTCTTCATTATTTACCATTTCCCCCCAATTTGTGTTATCTGCAAACGTTATCAGTAATGATTTTATTTTTTCTAGTCTAAAGATGGTTACAAGGTTTTGTTTTACAAGATGCTGTTTCAGACTTGTCCCTCTCATTTTTATGTCATATAAACCAGTGCCCCAGATCCAGTATGTCCAAAACATGGACACTTCTCTCTGCAGCTGTATAAGAATCTGAAACAAAATGAGAGAGCCTGAAAATAAATAAGTGAAAGTTTCAGAGGCTTGTGGGGAAGCTGGATTAAATGTATTCTGCTTTGTTTTGGGAAAGACAAATCCTGATCTGGAAATGCGCCTTTGTTTTAGAGTATCTCCAGGTGGTAGGAAACTACTCTGTCTTGTTCCCAATCCTGCAAATAGAAGTGTAGATATGGACGCCATGCGGCCATAAGAGTTTGACCAGCACATCTGTTTGCAGGTTAGTGGATGTTGGTCTGTTCTTTTGGATCTGGCTTTAGAGATTGTCTATCCCAAATGAGCAATACTGTTTAGTGATTGCCTCAACCTATAAATGGATTACACCCCTCCCCCAAAAGATGTAAAAGAATGCTAAGGTTGCAAACTCAAGCACTCAGAAATTAGGAAGTTCCAGACTTAAGTTTGCCCATGCACCTTAATTTGGCCCCATCTGCATATGCATGATAACATACTATTCACTCTGCCCCACAGTTTCTAAGTCGATTAGTATGTACAGGATATCTAAAAGCCTATAAAACAGGAGAAGTTATAGGTGATCTGAAAAGGACAATGGTCGATGTACATTATTTCTTCGGCATGAGCTAAATACTCTGACCACAGAGGGTGTAAATCATTCTTTTTATGTTCCCCTGAAATCTGCTGCTGTTCCTGTTACACGGTGAGTCCCAAAATGCATCATTCTCTGACAGCATTAAATAATACTGGCAAACTCCACTGGCATACAAAGTCATAAAGGTCTGTAATAACCCACCCCTCCGCACACTTTTTAATTTTTTTTTGTACATTGTGAATTTTTTTCAAAGTATATTTTAAAAACCTTTTAAATACCTCCTCTTCCCGCCCTCCCGGACTTACCTGAGCCCTGTGGGCTGCCCTTATGATTCTGCAGTTTATTGGTAGCTGTGATGTCACTGCAGTGCAGTGGAGTTGGTTAGCAGAGGCACCCAAATGGCATGTCTGAAATGGCTGGTATTCACGTGTGTGTTTTTAATGATTGTTTATTTGTGGTAGCACAGCGTGTGCTAGGTGCTTTCCAGATATACAAGAAGGAACAATTCCTGCCCCAAGGAATACTGTCAGGGAGACAGAGATCAAAAAAGAGGAAGAATAAAAAGGATTTTTCTGTATAAGCCATCAAGACTCACTATAGATAGCACCGCAGAATGGGTTTGTTAAGGGGGACTTAAAAGTGCAGAAGATAGGGTGCTTCCTGATCTATTGGTTAGGTATTATTTAGAGTTTCCAGATAACAGGACATGGTTTGGAAGGGTTCAGTTGCCTCCAGATTGGCTGCAGTATTACAGCTCGCCTGGGAGTGAGGACCCTGGGGTATGCGGGAGAGATGCTTGCACTTAGGGAAGGCCTTCTGAAGTTGTAATAGTTTTATTAGCACAATCACAAACGCTACAACATAGCAAAGTAGACAGAGATAATACAAAGCATCTAGAACTTGCATACTCACACCATCCCTTGCAGGGAGCCCCATAGTACATAAAATGACTGATGAGTGGTCCTTGGTCTGGCAGTTTCCAGGAAAACTCCCTGGAGTGCAAAGGCCAAGTGCCACCTTTTATCAAAGGTTACACTAATGCCCACTATGCCTAATACATATTCTGTACGGGTTTCAGCCACTTTCTCCTTGCCTTACCCACTAATGTTGGGGTGCCCTTCTCCCATTGGTTACTAGGTCTTTTACTTCAAGCATGTACATCGGTTACCATGAGGCTATTGTGGCTGGGCCTCTGCTGATGTTCCTGACTTAAAATATCTAAAGCTGGTATAAACTAGCATCTTGCAGTAACCTGTCAGCAACTTAGCAAAACTTACTTATAACAGCACTCTATCTTGTGACAGAGTCACTTGCTGGTTAGTTGCTTATCTTAAGTCTTGTAGGCCTTAAGCCTTAGTTAGTTTGGCTAAGCTGTTATCTAAGCCTGTAGGCCTTTGCGTTACTGCCTTAATCCATACCTACACTTTTTTAGCATATGCCCATATATCTATAGCAAAATGGATGGCGACAAGGGGCCTTGCAGATGAGATTGTACCATGGCTATGGAGGTGATTAGATACTAAATTCCCCTATTAGCCTGGTTCAGTACAGGTCTCTGGCTCACATTATTAGTCAGAGTGGCAAAGACTCCTGTGGCACCTTATAGACTAACAGATGTATTGGAGCATAAGCTTCCGTGGGTGAATACCCACTTAGTCGGATGACATGCAATACGAAGTGGGTATTCACCCACAAAAGCTTATGCTCCAATATGTCTGTTAGTCTATAAGGTGCCACAGGACTCTTTGCCGGTTTTACAGATCCAGACTAACATGGCTACCCCTCTGATACTTGATTATTAGTCAGGTAAATGCAAAGCACAGGGCCCGGAGTGGTCGCACATGCCTAAGAGCCCTGCAGCCCGCCTGGGCTAAATCATCCGGGCCCCTGGGCAATTGCCCCTCCCCACCCCCATCAGCAGGCCTGGTGCTATGAATTGGTAAACAGGTAAAGACTTGCAAATAAGTGGCGAGTATGGTAAGGAATAGGACGGAGTTTGCAGTATGTATTTGGCGACCTTGTAAAGGTCTTATCTCAAAACATTGTCTGTGTGGTGAAAAATGAAAATTACCCAAGTACTTCTGCTTTTAAATGTTCACAAATGTGATCTGTGAGCATCAAGCTAGCAGAGCCGTATATCTGATTCCAGAGACAGACCATTTAATTGGCATATACATTTCCAGTTTGAAATATATACATATGTACTTTTTTTTTTAAATGCATCCTATATACTTTGTGTTAGCTGGGTAGTTTGTTTTTGTTTCCAACCTTAGGAAGCAGTGGGATGGTGCCATTTATCTTATTTCTTGGTGTTTTTTTTAATTCCATATGCTGGATTTCTATAGGGTTTATTACAAGCTGATCATTATAATCTTTACTAATCTGAGGCAGCTTCCTTTGAGAAGCATAGAACAATGTGCAGGATGAAGTTGTTGCAGATGAAGCATGTTTAGCTTACTACAGCAGGATGAATTTACCACACGAAAATAACAGAACGCCACTAGCTGTCACCTTCAGCCCCCAACTAAAACCTCTCCAGCGCATCATCAAAGATTTACAGCCTATCCTGAAAAATGATCCCTCACTCTCACAGATCTTGGGAGACAGACCAGTCCTCACTTACAGACAGCCCCCCAACCTGAAGCAAATACTCACCAGCAACCACACACCACACAATAAAAACATTAACCCAGGAACCTATCCTTGCAACAAAGCCCAATGCCAACTCTGTCCACATATTTATTCAAGAGACACCATCATAGGACCTAATCACATTAGCCACGCCATCAGGGGCTCGTTCACCTGCACATCTACCAATGTGATCTATGCCATCATGTGCCAGCAATGCCCCTCTGCCATGTACATTGGCCAAACCAGACAGTCTCTAGGCAAAAGAATAAATGGACACAAATCTGACATCAGGAATCATAACATTCAAAAACCGGTAGAAGAACACTTCAACCTCTCTGGCCACTCAGTAAAAGATTTAAGGGTGGCAATTTTGCAAAAGAAAAACTTCAAAAACAGACTCCAACGAGAAACTGCTGAGCCCGAATTAATATGGAAACTAGATACCATTAACTTGGGTTTGAATAGAGACTGGAAGTGGCTGGGTCATTACACATACTGAATCTATTTCCCTAAGTTAAGTATCCTCACACCTTCTTGTCAACCGTCTAAATGGACCATCTTGATTATCACTACAAAAGCTTTTTTTTCTCCTGCTGGTAATAGCTCATCTTAATTAATTAGCCTCTTACAGTTTGTATGGCAACTTCCACCTTCTCTGTATGTATATATCTTCTTACTATATGTTCCATTCTATGCATCCGATGAAGTGGGCTGGAGCCCACGAAAGCTTATGCTCTAATAAATTTGTGAGTTTCTAAGGTGCCACAAGTCCTCCTGTTCTTCTTTCCACACAAAATAGCTAATCATTAAGTGACGATACTCATGAAAATGCGGATGGAACCGACTACTTGGTTTACGTATGAAAGACGTGTCATAGAGCTTTTCTATTTTAAGAAACAAATCCATATTGGGAGAAATTCATCCCTATTGAGAGGCCCAGCAACAAACCTGTGCATACTGCCTTGGCCCTACTGTGAGGACTCCAGTTGGACTTCAGTTGCTGGTCCTCTGCATGGGGTGGATTTCACCCATTTGTTCTACGTCTTACAGTGCATGGTAAAGAGGCAAGGCCTTTGGGAATCGGTTTCCTCAGTTGTGTGTTTCCTGCAAAGTCAAGGTATTTGGCTAAAAACCCTTGATTTCCCAGGGGTAATCTTATTTATTTATGTTACCATAGCATCTAGGACACCTAGTCATAAACCAGGACTTCCTTGTGTTAGGCACTGCACAAATGCAGAACAAAAAGATGTCCCTGCCCCAGGACCTTACAAGCTAAGTGTAAGGCAAGAGACAACAGGTGGATAGACAGACAGACCAATTTGGGGAGTACACGGAAACAATGAGACAGGATATTGCTTAGTATGTTAGGCAGGGGTCTCTGTGCCCTAGAAGCCTACCCAGTGTCAAGTCCTTTATAGACTTTGTGGCAAAAGAGTTTTAAGGAGGGATTTGCAGATGTCCACAGGGAGCTCCTCGCAACCATGTGGGACAGCATGGGAGAAAGCATGAAGGTGTCTGAAAATTTAACACATGGGCGATGGAGGCTGGCATCATGGGCTGATGGAAGGTGAGCCTTGACTGTTCTGGCATTGGGCGGAGGGGATGAGCATGTAGCTAGTACTGTCTACATTTTACCTGTGACTTGTACAGGTAAAAAGCAACAAGTACCTAAGACCATTCTGGGGACAGGTACAGTAAAAGGCTCTCTTGGGTTATTCATTTAGGGCCTGATCCAAAGCCATTGAAATCCATGAGAATCCTTCCACAGACTTTGCCTCAGGTCCTTAGTTGGAGTTAGCTGAAGGCCCAGCTGAAGATGATGACTGGGTTTTGCACTGATGCAACTCAGTTGACTTTAATGGCATCACTTCTGATTGACACTAGTGTCAAAGATCAGAATTCGCCCCTCTGTGGATCTTGGGTCCTGCTTGACTTTTATTGCTGACTACTGAAGGCTCCCACCTCTCCCATATACAGCCCTATTTCTCTATGTCAGTGCCATGGAGTCACTACACTTTTCTTTGTATCTCATCATACAATGGCATTGTGAAAGTGGGAAGATGAGGGAGCCAGTTATGGCTTCCTTGATTCTTGGTGTAGATTTGTACCACCTGGAGACCTGACATAGGTCAGGGCAGCCAAGGGCCTGCTCCAATATTTTCCTCTCTGGCCAACCCTTCCTCAGTGCTGTGCCCGGCTCGAGTTAGAGCCAGGTATGTTGGCTCTCCACCAAAGGAGAGTTTCTCTATTCTAGGGAAATTCTCAGGTGGTTGGATCCACGTGCATTCTGGCCCCTTTGCACTACAGAGGGGCTGAAAGGCAGATCAAAATCTGGCCTGTGTTTTCATTTTGCACATTTCTAACTCAGTAAGCAGCAAAAGTTACTACTTTTTAAAAAATTGTATCTTATAATGACTTGAGGGTTACTTTCAGTGTAACCTACTACACTTACCTGTTTCAGTGCAATAAACTGTTTCATTTTGTGCTAAGTTCCAGCACTATGAGACGCTGAGAAAAGAAGCACTTATTCAGTGCTGATTTGTACTTTTCTCTAGCTGCCTTAGTATGAATTCAGGGCTTTCATATTTGCAAAACGCAGGTCGGCGGGGTTTACAGACGATTTCGCTAATTCAGCCACCTCTTTCAAAGATCTGTTGCTTCTGAAAAGTTCTCAGTGTGAAGAGGGAACCATGTTATTTATAAGAAGAAACTGTCAAAGGGAAGCTCTGCTCAGCAGTCTGAAGAGCTGCTTACGTACATCAGCACTAAACTGCTCATTTGGTTAGCACAAATGGCTAATTTTAGCTTAAAATTGGAGGCAATTATGGGTTCAAGAAGAAATGTAGGGCTGTATGTCATTAGTAATTGATTTCTTTTGGGGAAGAGCTTGAAATGAACAGTTAAGAAGTAAAACCTACCTAAGTGATGCAACCTGTCATGAAATATGCAAATATTTTTCACGTGTGTATGCATCAGGTAGACTGATGGTTCTGATTTTTCCCAATATTTGTCTGGTTTATTTCCATGTGCCACTAGACTTTCTTACTGAAACTTGTGAGCTAATGATGCCTCACTCCATGTACTCAAACTGAGATGATTGCACAAATACTATACAAAGCAGAGAGCGATACGTCCTAGCATAGGAAGAGTTGAGTCATTCGGTAAGAGCTAGTTTCCTGCTTTCCACATCGCAATGCCTTAAGAACTTGTTCTCTGTCTCTCTGCTGAATAGCTCAGGGTAATTAGGCTGAGGCGAAGGCTGGTCAAGCAAAACAAAAGTTCTACATATTAGTGAGGAAAACTTGGAACGTTGTTTACAAAACCATTAGGAATAGAAAAAAGAGTTTGAACTAACTCCTGCTGTTCCTTTCCACTTGGAGCAATTTGTGGTTTTTCAGAGAGATGCCTGGATAAAACAGAAGGAGATGAGTACCTTTTGGGTCAGAAATTCGTGGCCCCAGTGGAAAGGATCACACTGGTGAGCTTCAACTAAAAATGGATGTGGGTCAATTTTTAGCGTGTGATGGGTCAGCAAAATAATCGGACAGCATCTGAGAGACAAATCAATGTCCTTTCTGCTGCCTGATGTCACTGGGAAACATCTCCTAACTTACAGAAAAGCACAAGCCAGAAATAAATAGAAAAAAACCCCAAACTTTAATTTTAAAAATCTCATGATTTGAAAGCCAGTCTCATGATTTTGGGGGCCTTACTCATGATCCTTAAATGTCCGTGCTTGGTAATATAGCTGGATTAAAAAAATTAACCACTATCCCCTTTTTTAATTTTATACTTGTTGCTGTCAATAGTTACAATATATTTAAGGGAATGTACACGATTTCCCAATTTGCTCTCCAGTCTTATAGGTCCTTAGGGCATCGAGAGGCAAGACACATTTAAAATTCTCTTTGTGCTTTCTGTGCCACAAACGCTTAGTGAGTGATAATGAATTGATGTTAACTGACTGATTATTTATTGACTTTTTGTTTGTTATGCTCCATGCAGTCTTCCTCCAGAACTACCATAGTAGCTAGATCTATATGGTAAATCTAAATCTTATATTGAATGGTCTCCCATCTTATCTCTTTGGCTACATGAATTTGCAACATCTTTACAAATAAATAAAACTATAAAAGGTTTTAAA
This sequence comes from Chelonia mydas, assembly GCF_015237465.2. Lineage (NCBI taxonomy): Eukaryota > Metazoa > Chordata > Testudines > Cheloniidae > Chelonia > Chelonia mydas. The sequence continues at coordinate 117,170,091 of NC_051246.2, read as the reverse complement.
AAGATAACCAGTTTGTTTAGCTGCCTGACTGTAAATTCAGTATTACTTTCATTGTTAATATGTACGTATACAGGCTATCTATTCCAGGAAACCAAAATTATACGAAGGAAAAATTTCTAATATGAACCCACTTTATGGGATTCTTACTGCTTCATGAGAAATTGTACAGATTGCAACATGAGTAGCAATAAATTATATAGTACAATTTCTGGAAGTTTTTGCAGTTAAACATGGCAATAATTTGTTAGTTTCCTTCTAGAATCACATGCAAACCAGCCAAATGATCTGTCAATATGTTTTGTTTTAGGTTTATTTTTATTGGTTTTTGTAATAGAACATTTGCTAGGACTTATTGACAAGAATGCCAATCTGGGAGTAATTTTGGTTTTGAAAATGCTATCAGCTGCCTCCTTTTGTACTATAATGCACCTTGATCAATGGGTTATTGAAGAAGGAAGAAAACGGAACACAGCAAGATAAATAAAATAGCAATTGTTGTTTGACATGTTCTGTCCGCAGGCCTAGTTTATTAAACTTGCTGAGAAAGAGCTAAGCAGTAGTGATGAATGTATCTGTTTTCCATAAAATTAGATCCTAGGAAGTACTGGAAGGTAGCTGAAATGATTTTGTTTTCCATCTGAAATGGGTAGACGATCTCATTAGACAAAAGGCAATTATATGTATTAGCAAGCGTGATGGAATAATACAAAACACACCCCGATGGATGTAATTTTAGAAGAGTTTGCAAGGGTTAATATGAGAGCTGTTTTCTGTTCATTTTTAAAGCTTGGCTGTAATTTTGTATGGAATTCGAGATCAGTGAGTCTATAATATCTTATGAATAATTTACAATGCCAACAGTCTTTCTGTGGAAGAATACTAAATTAATTAGGGCCTGAAGGAATTTCCATGTGTTTAAGCCACATTATATCTTCAAGGTTTTACTACTTCAAAGTCACTGAGACTAACTTCTGGCTTCTTAGGTGTTAATAGTTTTAGAAAAACAAGATCTGTGCCATTGTTGAAGCCTGAAAGAACCGAAGAGCTTGAAAGGATGTGCTGGGTGCACCAAAAGTACCTTCCTCCTATCCTGTCTTCTCCACCTCACACCTTCACCTCACTTTCTGAGACAGGCCAAAGTTAAAGGGCCACCCCCAGTGTCTCTCCCATCACCAATGACCTTGTCGGCATTAAGGGGAGAGGCATTAGGCATCCTCGGGGCAGGCTCATTTCCCAGGGTTGAAGGAAATGGAAGCCACCCCCGAAGACACGGGAGAGGAATAGCAGATTTCTGAGCCTGTCCCCCTCCAGAAGACAGAAGCCTATTGGGTGGGGAAGGAAGCTGTACAGGGGAGGCCATTTCACTGAACCTGATAGTGGGCCTCAGAAGTTCAGGTCATTCAGCTAAACTTCCCATCAGCCCTGGATACCCTTGCAAATGTGACACGGAACTCTGCATTTGTGAACATTGTCCATGGCCGATAATGCGGCAGTGAGCCTGTGGTGCTGTGGTTAAGGCTGAGAGGGGGTTTCCATCAACCGCTAAATTTCCCTCTCCCCCAGCCTGCCACACCTGTGTTATTTGTAGGAATTGAATTAAAAATAGCTGCTACTCCATCTGTGCTAGATACCCTTGGCTTAACTTAAAACACAAATATCAAACCCATGTTCCTCTATCAGCAGATGGCAGCAGTGGCGTAGCTAGGAGTGGAAATTTGGGTGGGCCCCAACTTTTGGGTGGACTGTGCTAGTTCAGCTTCTCCCCGACACCCCGCCCTCTTCCTATCCCTGCTGCCCCCAGACACAGGGCTTCACCTGCCGAGCTGGGCACGTGCATGGGGTGGCTCAGAAAATGGCAGGGCAGAGCTGCTGGAGCATCGCTTTCTGAAGGGCGGGTGTAATGCTGACAGACCCCGGTCGGCGGTGGGCAGGATCGAACCTGGGACCTCTGGAGCTTAGTTCAGGAGCTAAGAGCCAACTGGCTGTTAGCTAAGGCTGTAGACCAGACTCATTTTCTCTCTCTCTTTAAGTGACCTTGGTGCCACTAGATGGGACAGAACACCGCACCCAGAAGGTGTGTGGGTTACAGGGGCCCATAGCTCGGTCCTGGATTTCAGGATGCTCCGGGCTGCTGTGGCAGCACTATATCCCTGCTCAGATTTGGGTGGGCCTGGATGCTAAGTGGGTTGGCTGTGGCCCACCTGTGGCTATGCCCCGTGCAGCCGTTCCATCCAGTGCCCACGCCCCCCACAAGGCAACATGAAAATTGCAGCAATGTTCCCTCTCCTTGCCTACCTTTCAAACTCCTGGGGATAACGGCGAGCTTTGCAGCATGCCCTCTGAGGTTTGTCAGGTTCAGGCTATTTCAGATGAAGTATAAGGAGCAAGTTCCTAAGCAGTGGACCCCCAATGAGGGTGCCCTGCCAGCAACTCCTTCTTGACTATATTCAGGGAGAGTGCTACAGCACTCTGCTGATCTCAAGGGCAACAGCACAATGGCCTGAGTGTGAATACAGCAGTCCTTTTAGACTGATCTTTTCTGTGCTTTGCTGCAGTCTGAGAACAAGGCTGTTACACACAGCAGAAGTAAATTTGTGTGTGTGTGTGTGTGTGTGTAAAAATGTGGAGAAGTATGAGTTTTGTGCTCAAATAACGCATAAATGCATTTGTTTCACATCCTAAGAAGATGTCAGAAGCTACCCAGTACAGCTGATGGGAGGAGAGCTCTGGCACTCCGTGCCCTGCAGGAGCTGAGGTCCAGTCCTTCTCCTGAATTTAAAGAGCTTCTTACAGCTTCATTAGAATGTGGGGTAGGGGCAGGGGGGGAGGAGGGGGCGGGAATGATCCAAATAGGGAAAGGAAATCTGTAGACAAGGGCCTGATAAGACCTGTTGTGCCATGATCAGCCCTCCATGAGAGGCAGATCCCCATTCAGTAAAGCATTTAACTATCTTAGGTACTCATATGGCTCCCATTACCCTGCTATCTGAGCACCTTAGTCATTCATGTATTTATCCTCACAACATCCTGGTAAGGCAGGGAAGTGTTGTTATCCCTCTGTTACAGATAAGCAACCAAGGCATAGGGAGGCTAAGGCCCAGATCCTGACTCCTGTTGACTTCAACTCCCTTTGGAGGATCTGGGCCTGAGGTCATACAGGAGGCCTGTTGCAGAGCAGGGCACTGAACCCAGGTCTCCCACAGCCCAGGCTAGTGCCCTAGCCACTGGACCATCCTTCCCCCTCTACAAGTACATGCCAAAATGCTTTGCTGAATCGGGGTTTTGGACCCTTCCTCCCTCTCTCCTCTTTGAACACTGATTACAGCTAGATGGCTAGTTGTTTATAATGTGCAAGCCCATGTGTTTCATTGAGTTGTCTGTATATTTGTTATATTAACACATAAAGGGACCACAGGAGAGAATCGATGTACAGTAAATTGCAGTGAGTAGCAATATTTGAGTCCTATTTTATATAGGCAACTTATGGCGTGCATATATTCAAGCTACTTGAATTACTGAATGGATAATTTAGAGCAGGAAAAAAGGCCACAAGTGAGGGCTGGTTGTAAAAGGGGGAAGCCAGTTTGGGGGCCTCAATAATATCAAAACTGCCCTGAGAGCCAATATCCATGGATGATTTACACATCAAAGGAAGGGAGCGGAAATGGACACGAACAGTGGCAGCAGTTGCCAAGTTAAATAAAAGCCCCTCAGTGAACATGAAGAGCAATACGAGGCATTTGAAAAGTTGGCTGCAGGAGAAGACGTTGTGTGAGAGCTTATCCCCTCCCACCTTCTTGGTCCCTTGGGAACTTATACAGACTCCGAATTCACTTGACCCGTGAGGCTGAGGAAAATGTGGCCACACATTAGGAAAGTCTGGTGTTTGTCAGGGGAAACAAAAGCAGAACTGTGTCAGCTACCAGACGAATGGGATCAGGTAGCAGAAACTAGGACCCATCTATATCCCTCAAAGTTAATCTAGGCCAGTAGGTTTCCTTAGAGCAGAGTCGCCCGCACTTAAAACGGAGTGGAATATATGGGTTGATTCCCCCCGCCCCCAGGTGTGTTGGAGGAGAGGTACAGGTTGGGTTTGGTAAAGCAACAAAAAGTCTTTTTAAGAGAGTGGTTCTTAAAATATAAGGTTTTGTGGGTTTGGCATTAAAACACTTTCCATTCTTGTCTTGAATTACTTTAAAAAAAATGAAAAGCAGCTTATATAGGTGGAAAATTAATACAAAAATCGGTTTTCACTCTCCTCCCCGAAATGTGATCCCTCCCCCCCCCCCTGCATTGAGCAAATCTAGCAATAATCCTGACTCCTCTCCCAGAGGTGGACTGTTTCCATTTTCACCATGCAACCCTGTTATGTTACCTTGTCAGGCAGGGAGAAATGTCATCCACGTTCATATCTGCAAAGACTTGGTGGAAATTATTTGTTTTTCTACCACAAAGGAAAAAGTGATAGTTACCTGAACCTGGTATCTTGGGTCAGTTTCTGATCCCAGTAACACCGGTGTACATGAGAGTAAATCCACAGACATCAGTCTGGTCACTGTAGATGTACACAAGTGTAACAGAACAGAATCTGGCCTTGTGGTTTTTTTAAACCTTGTTTCCCACTCAGGCTGCCTGTCTGGGGAGTTAATCTAGCTCATTATTCAGGGTGGTGATCGGTATCACTGCACAGATATTGCAGTTCCAGCCTGGCTTTCAATGCCATCTGCAGCTGCTTTATGCTCAAAGTGACCAGAACTGGCAGTATCCTAATCCCCTCCATTCCCAAAACACAGCAGGTTTAACTCTGTGACTCACCCCTTTGTGAGTCATGTGACTTCTGTTGTTGGGATTTCTTGTGCCAATCTGAGAAGGTGTGTGCGTGTGCGTGTGTGAGCTGGGGGAGGGGATGAGTTAGAAGCTGCTTGCGGAGAAGTCTTTAGAGAGTGATTAAGGTTAACCAGGGCCTGAGTCATTTTGGAACATGGGTCTAAACCACCCTCCAGTTCCCACATTGCCTATTGGAGACAATGCTGCGACACCTGTAGCTGCAAAGGGTCCTCAGCTGACCAGGACAGGCTGAAATCTCAGCGTGATGGTTACGGCTTTTGCTCCAGTGCTACATGGATTAGATAACAAGCTGATTCATGCTGACACAGCTTTGCAGGGTTAATAACTTGAGCACCTTGGGCAATCAGGAGTCTCCCTGTTTATCATGTCAGGGCGTGAAAACAGATTGCTCCCTTCCTCTTGTGTAACAGGAAATCTCCATCTTCTCTTTCTCTAAGTCCCTTACACGCTAGTTCCAGTCACGTTACATGTAGTCTTACCACCTCCTAGGCCTCAGCAGACATGGCAAAGCAATATTTGGGCTCGTGGGTGGAGGAAAAGGATGAATTCTGGGCATTGCAGTTGGGATGGAGTTCCCCAACAAAATAACTTTGCAGGGAGATACCAAATTTGCTTGAAATTGCCCTGCCTCCTACACCTAGGATTCAATAATTCCCCCCAAATAAGATGTTTCCCTTAGCATCTCCTCTCTTCTATCCCCTCCATTTCCAGTTGAATTAGCAGGCCATATAATTTTTTCTTCTACCATACCTCCCATCTTCCATACTAGGAGCCAGATCCTCCGCTGGTCTAAATCTGCATAGCTTCGTTGACTCAGAGGAGCTACACCAATTTACACTAGCTGAGGATGTGGCCCTGGATTGCAAAAGCTTCCAAAACAGGATGCTTTGAGATGCCTCACACTGAAATCAGCATAATGATGATACAAATAACCTATTAGATCAATGCCTCCCTACTAGGAAATGTCCTAGTTATGATGCAATCAGTTTCTATTTTCATTCAATAACCAGGTTTACTATAATTAGGTTAATGACCTGAGGCTGAAGGAGAAGAGATTAAATTTAATAGGGAGAAAATGATTAAAAGTATAGAAAACATGACCCAGGAGGGAAGACTGAAAAAAACCTGGGTTTGTTTAGTTTGGAGAAGAGAAGACTGAGAGGGGACATAACAGTTTTCAAATACGTAAAAGGTGGGAGGGTGAAAAATTGTTGTCTTATCCTCAGAAGTTAAGGAGAAGAAGCAATGAGCTTAAATTGCAGCAAGGGTGGTTTAGGTTGGACATTAGGAAAAACTTCCTAACTGTCAGGGTGGTTAAGCACTGGAATAAATTGCCTAAGGAGGTTGTGGAATCTCCGTCACTGGAGATTTTTAAGAGCAGGTTGGACAAACTCCTGTCAGGGATGGTCTAGGTCAGTGGTCACCAACCGGTCAATCATGATCGACTGGTCGATCCTGGCGTCTCTGCCAGTCAGTTGCGATCTCCGGTCACTAAAAGTCTGGTGGTTCAGCGGGGCTCAGGCAGGCTGCCTGCTTGCCCTGGCCCCATGTCACTCCTGGAAGCGGCTGGCTGTTGGCACATCTCTGCAGCCCCTGGGGGAGGGGTGAGGCGGCTCGACATGCTGCCACCGCCCCCAGCACCATTCCCGCAGCTCCCAGCCAATGGAAGCTGTGGGGTTGGCGCTTGCAGGCAGCGCACAGAGACCCGCTGTCCCCCTCCCACCCAGGGGCCGCAGAGACGTGCCAGCAGCTGCTTCCGAGAGTGGCATGGGGCCAGGGCAAGCAGGCAGCCTGCCTGAGCCCTGTTGCACTGCTGACCGGGAGCCGTCTGTGGTAAGCGCCTCCTGGCCGAAGCCTGCACCTTGCACCCCCTCCTGCACCCCTGCCCAAGCCCAGAGCCCCCTTCTGCACCCAAACTCCCTCCAAGAGCCCACACCCCTCACCCCCTCAACACTCTGCCCCAGCCTGGAGCCCCCTCCTGCACCCAAACTCCATCCCAGAGCTTGCACCCCAACCCCCTGCCCCAGACTCAGCCCGGAGCCCCCTCCGATACTCAGAACCCCTTGGCTCCAGCCCAGAGCCTGCACCCCATCTTGAACCCCAACCCTGTGAAAGTGAGTGAGGGTGGGGGAGAGCGAGCGACAGAGGGAGTGGGGAATGGAGTGCATGGGACGGGGCCTCAGGGAAGGTGCAGGGTAGATCCTAGGTTGATCTTAAATTCAAAAAGTGATTTTTGTGTGTAAAAAGGTTGGAGACCACTGGTCTAGGTAATACTTAGTCCTGCCTTGAGTGCAGGGGACTGGACTAGATGACTTCTTGAGGTCCCCTCCAGTCCTGTGCTTCTAAGATTCTATAGTGTAGGAACATGTCTGACCAGTGCTGATCTCTCTAACTCTCTCTCACAAGGAGAGGGAGAGGAAAAGTTCCTTTCTGACTCTTCTCCATGTCCTCTTGAAATGCAGCTGATAGGCAGAGCCTCAGGTTCACTTGGGGCACAATAGGTATCCTCTTTGCCAGCCCCTTGGCAGCTTGGGATTGCAATCATATGCGCATTGTGGAGAAGAGTGACTGTTCCCAGGGGAATGGGCCATGCCACAATGCTGATGCAGTGGCACACGGTCACTGATCTGCTGTGTGTCAACAGTCCGTTCACCTAGTCTGCAGGGTCCAGGCAAGATGATGTTAACAAATCAAGAGGAAGAAAATGCAGCCATGGCATTATACAGAAATCTTTTCTCAGCTGACCTAGTGGAGCAATGGAAGGATTTGCTGCATAATCAAAGGGATTGGCGAGCTCCCAGGTTTTGGACCAATACAAGTAAAGAACCGCGCAGACTGGCAGTGGCATACTTAAGCTCTGGGGGAAAGTATACCGTCTGCCCTGTAGCTTAGTTACTGCCTGCTAGCATGTCCCTCAATCAGGGCAGACGGTGTCTCTGAAACAGCTGCTTGCCTTCCTTCTCAGACATCCAGCAAGGTGCAACAATGACAGCTGTTCCCTTAGGGGGAGCTGCTTCAGAAGGGTATTTTGGTCTGGAGGGACTTGCTCTGGAAGGACAATCCTTAGGCTGTGCACGTGCCAGTCCACACAGGCACGAGCACCATCTGGTATGAGGTGACTGCTCTGAAGAAGGGGGCAAGGGCGAGCAAGGAGTATAGTTTCTTCTTAAGCCTAATAGGCTAACATTTAGTCATCCTTTTCCCAGCAGGATCACAGTCATGTCTGTAAGAGCTACAGTATGAAATAATGTCTTTATTAAATAATGTATCACTGAAGCAAAGAGTGGCGATTACCTAAGCAATTTCAAAGCTCTGCGATCCATATCAGAAAAACCAATCTGACTCTTGTTGCCAGGACGAGTGGGAGAGGGGCTGCCAGCTGCTTCAAGGAACATTCTGCCTGACATAAAGGACTCAGCTATGTCAGATGCTATAAGGTGCCTTGTAGATGATTGCTTTATCTGTGGCTCCAGGTATTTGAAGGAGACAGCTGACAATCAGACCTTTTTGTTTTCTTTTTCATGGTTGACAGCCAAATGCGTTTTTTTTTAATTTGGGTGTGGGGGTGCATGCATTTGTACGTGTGTGTATATAACCTTACATCTACTAGTCTGGCAGTGTCCTGAATGGTTCAAATGAATGTTTCAACAAATACAGAACTGTCTTGCACACTGTAACACTGCAGATAAGAAAGCTCTTTCAGTGCTTGTTTTGAAACAGTGAAGGGAAGTCATCTTCTTTCTCCTGAAGCTATGAAATTATAAGAAGAATCATTGTACGGTTTTTGCTAAGGAAAGAGAGTCCCAGAGTTTGATTCATAAATGTTCATACAAGCACTGTGTGATTTGTGCTGCAAAACTTTTTTGTGGGCTCCCTTACTGTTACCCCTGCGGCTGGGTGTTGTAGCAACCAGGCAAGGTACTAACAAACTTCAACAGGACTTTATTTTTAAAGTGGAAACCTCTTTACCAAGCTGCTGCTGCACGCTCGGTAGCTCTCACTCTGCGTCCTCAACTTCCCCTCCCCCACCCGTCCAGCTTCCTGTTTCCAGTCCTTTCAGACTTCCAACAGCCAGTGCTCCCAGTTCTAATAATTACAAGCAGCATCTAAACACCACATTGGGCAAATAGGATAGAATCTGTTTTGAATTCTAGCTATTGAATACTGGAAGCCAGCCCATGAGCGAACCCCAGGCTGAGGAGTGTTTGCGTAAAAAAAATTGTATCAAATAATCCTGAAGAAGGAACTTGCTCACAGAAATTATGATCTTTTTGTGGGTATTTTGTGAACTGGAAAAGAAGGACCCAATCAAACAAATCAAGTAATAATATAAAAGGAGTGGTAATTCACATGCATATTGTATAGCTCCAATTTATGGCTGAAAATGTAAATAATAGTTTAAATGAGACACTCATGATATTGGCCTGGGTTCTCAGTAGTAATGGAGAGTGGCAACTGCAAAAAATTGTTCTCTGATTCAGGATTGTCCAGCTCCAGTGCAAATTAGAGCTGCACGGGGCAGTCTTGACTTATTCAACTTGTGTAATGACCTTTAGGGACCTTACACCAACAGACAATCATGAGCAGCAGAGTGCTGATCTGCCATATCCCCTTCCCACCCTGCCCCACCCATGATCTGCTCCAGAAATCCCAACAGGTGTCCTCTTATGTGGGGGGGGGAGGCACAGCTGTGATAGGAGGCAGTGGCACAATGCGATGTTTCTCTACACAGAGGAAATTCTCCACTGCCCTTTTCCAGACTAGTGAATCTGTCTTATTTCTGTGACAACGAGGCCCATTTAGGCAGCAGAATGATCAGAATAGATGGTGTTTGAGGGATGAATCTGTAATGAACAAGGAAAATCCTGCACCACGAAAGGACATAGGCTAGTTGATCCATAAGATCAAACAGCCAAGACTAAAACTCCTGACTCACAGACACTTGCTCAAGTGACTAGACACACCACTCCTTAGTTTATCATAAGGCCTGACACAGCAGTTCCCTATCCGTCCAGTAAGTAGTGGTTGGAGTAATTATAGAATTGGGGTGAAGTAATACCAGCCCTTGTTTGAAGGATAAGGCATTACATTAGAGGGAATTTTTGCTGTCCTGATGTTTTGAGAAAAATACATAACAGTCATTGTTCTTCTAAAAGTAAAAAATAATGAAATGCCTTGTGATGTAACATCCCTCATGAGCTATCACACGTTCGCTCCCTGCACAGGAACTGAGATATCTGCTGGTGACAAGGTGAGCTCTGGAAATGGCTGTAGAGGCTTGCTTCCATCCAGGGAGCAGAATGAAAGCTTGTGGAGACTGTTTTCCTTGATCCTTTGCCAGCTGACTAATCATTTGAGGGGATGGTGGCATGGCAATGCATGATCTAGCAACCTTTGAGGTACAGCCCCAGCATGTGTATTCCTTCCTGGGAAAATGTTTTTGTGTGTGTTCACGTTTCTGGGCCTGCTCCTACCACCTTGACTCGCGTGAGATTGCAGTGGGACTCCTGCACTTGTGTATACGAGCTATGCGTGTGAGCGAGGACCAGACATGCCAAATCCGTGAAAAAAACACAGAAATTGGGCTTGTTTTTGGCTTAATTGGCTTGTGAGTTGCTTGTTGGCTAGTAGCTTGTTTGGCTTGTAGCTTGTTATTTCTTTTTTTTTTGATCGACTCCCGGCAAGCAGGGGCAAGGGGGGGAGAAAGTCAGGGGTGCACAGTGGGCCCACCACAGTCCCAGACTGCACGCTGGGCGGATCTAGTCACACTCAGTGTCGGGGTTCTTACGGTTTGGCCTTGTTTTGAAATGGGATTAGCTTAATTTTTAGCTTATTGTGGATGTCGGGGTGCTTATTTATCGCGTGAAGGTTGGCAACTGTGATGAGGACTGCAAATTTGGGGCTTATATGTTTGTCTGTGTCTATCCTACCATTCCAATGAGTCATCCAGAGCTTGATTGGAGGTCCCATTTTTTTGAGATGCTTATGTAATATTTGGCACCTTTCAGACTGCACTGAAAATTATTACAGGTGGAGATTTTCATTAGTTTCAAAGGGAATTAAGCATCCAAACCTCTTGGTCATAGCTCAGGTCAAATCTTGAGGTCCTTAATTGGCAAAATTTGCACTGAAGTCAGTGGGTGTTTGCCTGAGTAAAGTGTAAGCAGAGACATAGAATAAAGGCACGTACAAAGTACTGTGTGCATGGTATGTGGGCTTTGCACACAATCTGCATATGTCATGTTCTGTACAATCGATCATAATGGTATTGTATACTAGCGGTGTCCCTCTAATTAATATACTATAATAAATTCTTAATGTATAATGATTAAGAAGAAATCATGCATAAAGAAATCACTAGCAGATGATCACATTGGCAAAATTATAACTCAGTAATATTGCAGTCCCATTTATTTTCTGTTAGGTTTAATCACTACTAATAATTCAGTCTGGGATAATTAATCTTTGCTGATCAAAGTACAGGAAAGAACTGAAGTACTATAACAGCATCATAATGAGATGAGGTGCTGATGGAGCAGAATTGTTCAAAATGCTCACTTATGTGGAGAGTTGTGAAGATGGCCTGATAGGCACACAATCAATTAGCACATGTTTATTATCATCAGATGGTAGGTACTGCTCAGGTTTTATGGTGATGGGGTCCTATGAGTACCAGGATAGACAATTAATAGCTAGGACAAGCTCATGCCATCTGGCAGGAAAAAGCAGTGGGGGAGAGATCTGGGGAAAAGGACATTCAAAGTTCCCCACCTGGTTTCCTTTGAATTGTTCCGTCAGTGGGAGGGGCAGGGTTTTCTCCACGGAAGGAGTGGGGAGTCCCATTCCCAAACTCTGTGGATTACCCATGAGCTTCGAAAGGCCCTGGCCATCAGCATGGAGGCTCTGTTCTTATGCAGGGGCTTCCTGCTACTCCCCCTGTTATGGCTTCTCCTAACAGCTGCTGCCCATGGCATCTCCCCCTCTTAAAGGGGGTGGGGGTAGATGGTTCATAGTGTACAGCAAGCACTAGTCAGCAGTTAGTAGAGCTGTAAATTGTGTGAGGATGAGAATTAGGACTCAGCTGTAAACAGAGTAAGGTTGGACTGGAGACGATAACATGTCACTCTTGGTATTCTGTCTACCCCTTCCCTGACTCCTCTGCCATCATGGTCCAGGAACAGGGTGGGTGGATGTTTTCACTGTTCTGTTTGACCAGGCTAAATATAATAGGTATATGTTGGAGTTACAAGGTGGGAGTCAATGCTACACTGCAGTAGTCTAGGTTTTTAAGATGACTGCTTAAAAAGCTCAACAAGCCTAACTTGTTTAGTTTGGGTTCATTTATTTTAATCTTTCAGCTAAGCACTTTTTGAGGAACTTTGATCTGAACGTGGGTGTCTGTTTTCAAAGGGCCAAAAAACCTTTTCATATCTGAATATTGTGTTTAAAATTCTTTTGATATTCCCTTCTATTGATTCTGCCACTGAACATTAGCAATATTTAAAAAACACACACACTAAAAGTAGATAGTATTTAGAGTGATCAACAGCTTTGGAGTACAGTGAATTAAAAGCAGAACTCCATCAATTCTTCTGCTGCTAAAACATTTCCATGGTGGGTTTACCTTTATCATCTAGAATAAAGAATATATTCAGAGAACACCAAATATCTGGCAATAGGCCAGAGACATTGGCTGTAGGACAATTAGCACAAGAGGGACCCCCACACCAAGAAAAAACTCAAACAAAAAACCCAAAGGCTTCCGGAAATAGGCATGAATAAGAAATATTTTTAACATGCACTTTAACTTATTGGTTTGATCCAAGTGCTTGCCTCTTATTCCTCTTGGTTGGAAATGCAGTCTTGTATTACTTGGTTAGCTTTGCTTTCTTCAGTCATTAGTTTTCCTCTTGAGTTGTAGGACTGGTACAATATTGTATTTGTTGTCTCCTTCATCTTTAAGACTATTTTTGTTCAGTTTATAACAGATAAAACAAGGGCTCAGTAGTAGTCACAAAGATAGGCTGCTTTCTCCTAATCCTTCAGCTCTCCCTCCATACACTACTTTAATTAGCCATGAGGATTTAAGCCTTTACATTCCTAGGCTTGCGACAGTCAAACTAATAATTAAAAGGAGATATTTAGATGGCTAAAAATCCACTTCTAAGGATAATTTTTGATATTTTAAAGTACAAGGCCTCTCTCAGCATCACATGCTGTAGATCTACTCTTGCGTATTATCAAGGAGAATATTTTAATCCTTAAACAGAAACATGACACCATAAAGCCTTGACTATTGAAAATAATGCAACTTTGCTAGTCTGTTTGAAGGGTTGGGACTGTCCTTCAGTTTACGGTAGGGGAGAGTTTGGCTCTATCATTCCTACCCCACTGGCATGGAGCATTGATGTGACAGCTGCTATGTTGGCCAACATCAGGGATTCAACCCCAAACTTACAAAGCTGAACTCATCTGAATGTTTTATAGCTTGAGTTAAGAAGCCAGACTTGTAACAGATTTACATCCTCTGTGGCTCAGAAACACGGGGAGATGTAACATATGCTGATCAGTGGATCACACACTTCCTCAACACAGGAGGTAGGATAAGTGCCCACTTATGTGACACACAGCTGCTCAGAAAACTGTTTTTTTCCCCCTGGAGAAAATGTCAATGAAAATGGATTTTTTTTTAAACCACCCCCCCCAAAAAAAATTGCACAGAAAATTTTGACTGTGTTGAAAACCTGAAAACCAAAAGTTTCCCTTAAGAAAATCAAAATGAGATATTTTGTTTTGGGTTGGTTGAATCATGGTGGCTTATAGGAGCTGGAGTTCAGATGTCTTTCTCCCATGATGCATCACACTCTCCTCTCTTCCTGATCTGTCACAGTGCATCATCAGAGTCACATAGCTGTGGTGCATTGTGGGAGAGTTAGTCCAGCTGGAAAATCTGGTCCATAGAGGAGAGTGGCGGTATGAGGCATGCAAAGGACAGCTCTCATGTGGCACTACGGTGGCTCAGGAGGGCATATTTAAATATGGAACTGACCCAAAATGAAATATTCAAGAATGTCAAAATATTTCATTTTGATTGCAAATGTTAGGAAATTTTTTTTTGGACACTTACTAAATGGAAGCTTTCGTTTTTTTGTCCAAAACTCAAAATCATTTCAGTTTTTGGGTGTTCAGTGTTTTGATGAGGAGCTGATATTTTCTGACAGAAAGCAGATTCTTTTCACAAAAAAAGGGTTAATCGAAAACCTAATTTTCAGTCTAAAAACAGTTTTGCCACGATCTTGGCCAAGGCACCAGGGATTGACTCGGGAATCTATCGAACTGAAAACGTCACTGTACAGTGAGAGCTAGCAGGTGTTACGTGTCCCACTCTGTCGGATTCACAGAGGTAGTGGGGCTGTTACACCCGCTAGCTCAAGGTGTGGAGTCTTATGTGTTCAGCTTATGGACACTTTCAGTGTCTTGGCTGATCCTTATTCAGGACATGATCATTGCCTTGTGTGGGGAGAAACATACAGAGGGCTAAGGGTGGGAAATATCTGTCTGGTTCCTCTTGTGGAGTTTCTGCTGAATCCTTCCTGTGGAGGGAAACCCTACCTACCTGACAGAAGTCTTCTGCCTCCATGACAGCTCTGTTCCCTGGCCGTCCTCCGTCTCTCACTGGAGACTGATGCCAGGGATTCTAGAAGGAGGGTTGCCTCCAGGACTTCATTAAAGGCTGTATTACCTTTGTACCTTGAGCTCTAGCCCCAGCCTGCTCACACTGTGCCCCTTTAAGACTTTACTCCATCTTTGCACTTCCCATGTAGGGAGCCTGCAGGAAGCTCTCGGACGCTGGCTGCAAGTGCTCCCATGGGCTATCTGGCAGCTCAGAATAACTGTAGCACAGCATTCTGCCCTCTCGTCTGCTATCGCCTATTTTGGGGGTTGCATAGAGCCCTTCCAGCAGCGATCATCTGCCCAAGGAACCCCCTCATGCCAGGGGTACGCCTAAGGAGCCATTTTTGCCCCCTTTACCACTCCTTTATACTGCGGGGGTGAAAGGGAGAGTCAAGCCCAAGACTTACAAGGGAGGGAAGACTTGAACATTGACTTAGACTCTAAAACCCGATTGTAATCTTTTAAACTGTAGTGTCCTTTATGAAAGGGCAGGTAATTATCAATTGGATGACTAGTAAATTAAAACTATCTGGAAAACTGCTAACTGTGCTCCGAGAAACTGCCCTGGGAATATTGGCCCTAGAATAATTCCTCCTCTGAGCTAGCACAAGGTCATGGAGCACTGAAACTGCTGGCAGGGGAGGGTAAAACGTTATAGTTTTGTTTCTGCCATAGATTATTGCTGTTCTGTCTCTCTAGGTGCTTCTGCAGCTCCCATCCCCTTGATAGCCGAATGCCTACTGAGAGCTTCTTCATACCACTTTATAATCTTTTAGCATTTCTGTCCCATTTTCATGAATTACCTGAGGCCCATGGGTATGTCAGTAGTTAATCATCACTAGCCAGATCCTCAGCTGGTGCATATAGGTATTGCTGCACTGATTTCAATGATTTATGTCTGCTGAAGGTCTGGCCCCATGTTCTTAATAGAAATAATCACCCCTGTGTTTTACTGCAGACTTGTGCAGAGCCAGACAAAGCCCAAGCTACTTGATAAATTGACATACAACAAGCTACTTTTGAGTAATGTCAGGATCGGGAGGCGAGACAAACCAGCCCAGTCCACTGGGAAATTGAGCAGGTAGAAGAAATATGTGCGTGACTCATTCTGTTGTTCCTTATTGCAGTTCCTAGGGATGTTTGTCATCTAAGAACCTGAAGTGTGGTGAGATCCCTGTAATTCCTTGGGGGTGGGGGGAAGGGGTGAGTTGAGGACCTTACCCTGGTTTGAAGTTTTCTGTTTCTTTGGTGTTGTCGTGGTGTTTTTGGCACATCTGCAAGTTAAACAGTTTGCTTCTGTTAATTTATTTTAAAAAACAGAAACAAGTTAAAGGGAGTTGTGTTTGAGACACAAAATATGACCTATTGCCTATTTCAAAATGGCTTGCCTGGTATATTTTGGGAGGTGCAGAGGGCTCCAGAAGTGGCAATGCTGGTGCAGCATGGAAACAGCAAAGGCTAGGCAACTGGATCCTCTGCTAACCAGCTCCACCAGCATGCAGAGTAGGGATGCAGGAGCTGTGGGTGCTAATTTAGCCTGCAGGTTGCAGAGGAAGATTATTTCTTCAGCTCACCTGCACACAGCCTGGCTGATTAGATTTCCTACATTTGCTCCTTTATGCAGTTGGAAATTGGGGATTTTGCATGGTTTGTTGTGGATTTAATTGAGCACCGCCTTAACTAGCTAGTCATGCCAAACATCTATCGGAATGCTAAAATATAAAAGGGAAAGTATTTGTACTCACAGTTGCATGTTAACCAGCACCTGCTTAGCTGCTTAATATCTTCATGTCTTATATCTGTGCCCATCATGCGCACTCCAGAAACAAGCCTGTGACCTGAGGTGTCTAGGGTTGCCCACACTGGAAATGCCAAGATCAGAGCAAGCTGCAAAAAGGGGAGCTGATTCCCCCCCAACCGGTTAACACTGTAGTTAAATTCACCAAGCTGTCACAAACTGTGCTCCTGATCCCCCACACTGGTTATCAACAAGCTGAGGAAAAAAAGAAATTACACAGCCCCCTTTATTGCATTCCAGTCTCTGGCTCCCAATCAGCAAATACGTCCAGTAAAGTGAGAAGTTACTTAAAACTCTATTCACTATACAAAACATTCTTCTATCCCCAAAGGGTCAGCCACATTACCAGATCAATATTAGTTTGGATCTTACCCAAAATACCACGCTGCCAGCCAATCCTTTAGTATCAAAAACAACTATTTATTACAAAAGAAGGCGAAGAGAGTTGTTAAATGGTCAAAGCAATCAGATGCATACATGTGACTTCAGAGTCCAGGTTCTTAGCAGCATTGGTGAGTTTGCTGGCTTGTACAGTCCCTCTGGAACACATCTAAATTTTGGATGGGCCTATCAGTCTTTTGTTCAAAGCTTCAGTTTGCAGAGAAGTTACTACAGAGGTGAGAAGCAGGATTGAAGACAAAATGGAGGTGACGCAGCTGCCTTTTTATATTCTCTGCCGCATGGCTTGTACATCCTTTGTCCCAAAGAAAAGCTCACAGCACATGAGTATGGAAAAGTATTGGGAGTTCCCTGTCCATAGGCAGGTAGGGAGTCCCTACATGTCCTGCTGATTTATAGGCATAGTCCCTGGCTTCTCTCAATGGATTCATTGTACAGCTGATTGCCCTTGATGGGCCATCAAGCAGGCTGGATAGTGCTGATGCCAATCTGTCTGGGGGTGTCACCTAGATACACAGAACAAGTCTGAGATATCGGTGTACCTCACACATTTGTAACTCGTGATACAAAGATGATACATACATATAAACAAGCTTATCATATTTAGCAAATCATAATATTTCCACTGACATCTTACATGGCATATCTGGTATAAGATTCATTGCAATTTTGCAGTATAGGTATGGCTGATGATATAAATGGTCACCAGTGTTCCCTCTAATTTTTTACATCCGTGTGCGGAATGAATTGTGTTATGTGCACCAATATCGAGGTGGTGTGTGGTGGGGGAGGGGACTCAGGGCTGGGGCAGAGGGTTGGGCTGTGGGGGGTGAGGGCTCTGGCTGGTTGTGCAGGCTCTGGGGTGGGGCTGGGGATGAGAGAATTGGGGTGTTGGAGGGGGCTCAGGGTTGGGCTGGGCTGGGGGAGGGGCTCCTCTCTGCGGCAGCTCTGGTGGGCGTGGGCTGGGCTGGGCCGGGGGAGGGGCGCTTCTCTGCGGCAGCTCTGGTGGGCCTGGGCTGGGCTGGGGAAGGGGCGCCTCTCCCTGTCTGCACAGCCCTTGACAGCCTGCTGTGTGGCCGCACAGCTTACAGGGAACTTAGATGGTCACCCATATTCCAGACAGTCACAAAGCCCACTCTTCTTGGTTTCCCATTCACTCAAACCGGGGCGTGTTGTAACCAAAAATAAAAGTATTAGCATGCAAAGGGCAATTTGACCAGATCATGGGTCCCAAATGCTAATCACCTAAAATGAGATGCTGTTCAGGCCTCCAAACATCCTTCTAACTCCTCCTCACAGATTGTTAATTATAAATTGTCAGGTTTCAGAGTAACAGCCGTGTTAGTCTGTATTCGCAAAAAGAAAAGGAGTACTTGTGGCACCTTAGAGACTAACCAATTTATTTGAGCATAAGCTTTCGTGCTAAATGCTAAAAGCTTATGCTCAAATAAATTGGTTAGTCTCTAAGGTGCCACAAGTACTCATTTTCTTTTTAATTATAAATTGTTGTTCAGACCTATACGTCTGCAATACTTACTCCTTGAGGGACTGAAAAACTGGCCACAGTTGACAATGGCTCTATTGTGGCTTTTAGCCTCCAAACACAAATCTCAGAGCTGACATCATCAGCAATTACGGTGCACAAACAAAACCACTCTGACCTAAGAAGGTAAATTATGCATTAGTTGGATAGTAACATAGATGTAGCTGACGCTTTATGAGACATAGGAATTGCAAGACTGGGTCAGACCCAGGGTCCATCTAGTCCAGTATCATGTCTTTGACATTGCCCAGCACCAGATGCTTTGGAAGAAGGTATAAGAAGCTCATACTAGGCAGATGTAGGGTAGTCTGCCCCACACATAGGTCTCAGCTTGGTCTCTAATACTAGATTGGCTTAAGCCCTGAAGCAACAGCTATAATATCCCTTCCCAATAAGGAGACAAGGTTCCTGCAGTCTGAACCAGAAAAAAGCAAAACACAGGGCAAGAGTGGGGGCATAGGGACAACATTTGTGAGATCAGAGTTGGAAGGATTAGAGGAAGAAGTGGGAAGGGATTTGTAGGGAGGACCCTGGGCAGGCAAATCATCTGTGTGGTTTCATGAAGTCTTGTTCAATCCTGCACCATTCAAAACTCAGGGATGGGCAGCTGGGAATATCCATTTCCCAAATGGAAAAGGACAAAATCAGTGGCAGAAATAGATCACGATTTTAATAATGATTGCCAGCTAGAGCTGATAAGCCACGGTAAATTCTGCAGATATAGGCCATTCCAAGTAAGGATCTATTGGGGGGCAGGCGGGAAGGTAGCTGCTTTCCCTGCACACCCGTTTGTCACCTGGTAGATTTGGAGAGGTATAACTAGGTAACGCTTCTCTCCAGTTCCCAAAGACACCCTGCCATACCCACAGTCTCTTAGGCAGGCTTATTGTCCAAATTTAAAGAAACAAACAACCAAAAACAGTTCCTCAGCTCACCCTTTATGCTTTAGTTTCTCACTGCCTTCCGTCCCCAGGGACTCTGGCAGACCTACTTCCTGCAGCTCTGTAGCCCTCTCTCAAGCAGTTCCCTTTCACCAGGTCTCTCTTGCACACCCTGTATAGCCAGAGGTACAGCCCTGCCCCCTTAATTGGCACAGGGGTGCTGGACCTACTTTAGTGACTGGGGCCAGCCACCCTGTGACAGGAGTTTAATTTGAACGCTGATAGAAGGCAAATTTTAGACCTCGCTGCTATGGTCCCATGGACGATTGATTTTCAAGGACGCAGTCATTGTGTGGTTTAATCACCTTAGCATTTGATTGTGACCTGTCCCATGGGTGTGTGGGGGTGTGTGGGGTGTGTACCAGTGGGATCAGAGCACGAGGAAACATTTTCTCCAACCCTGTGCAACCGTGCAAGGGTGAGTCCCAACCTCTGACCTTGCACTCAAGGTCTGCACCTGGCTGCTCGACATCCTAACGCGGTGGAGCCATTGCTCATGGACATTTGCCACGTAATCAGAGCTAGCGCGCAGGAGAGGCTGTGCTGCATCCTGCTGCAGCCCCTGTAACGCTTGTTTAGGTGGACGTGCTCCTAGGAAACATATGGACTGAACCTGCTTCTACATCCCACGTCCCCAATGTGTGCTCTGGCTGTAAAAGCTGGAAGAAAGCTTTTCATCATAAGAGCCTGAGCTTGGTTTTGGCAGAGGGCTTTTATCTATCAGTGTTTGCCCTGTTCCTTGACCACTTCCCTATATAAAATAATAATGAAAAATGGAGGTAGGAATCCAGGAACTTTGTGGGGGGACTGAATTGTTTCCTTGGTGGTAAATGTCTGAGGTTACCCAGAAGGGGGTCTCCTTTGCAGCAGTACTGTATTGATTTACTCACATTTCTGGGTGTGATCTGCAGTACTCTCTAGATACACAAAGCGTAGGCGGAAATAACTCTTTATCAAGATTTGAAACTATAAATGAACACACATTCATAGATTTTTAAGGCCGGAGGGGACCCTTATGATCATGTACCCTGATCTTCACCAAGTAACGTTTAAACTATGCTAGGGGAGATATTTAGTTTGCAAGCTATAGTTTGTGATGAAAACTTCCTTCGGGAACTTGTTTTTTTATGAACTAAAAATTAAACTCTCTCCCCCATCCCCCTTCCCTCAAATAAAATAAAAAAACCCAAACCTTCTTGCAGGATAGAAATTTCTTAGCATTCAGAGTTATATTATGAAGAATTAAACACATCTGGCTGAGATTTACATCAACAAAGAGGGGTGTTTCTTTTTTGACATTTCATTGTCTCTGTTGGTATAGATGTAGCAACATGTGACAGCTGCCTCATAAACAAGAAAAAGCCACCACAAGCCCATCACATCAGATGTAATTTAGAGCCTTTTCCCTAATCTCAAAAGTATAGGAAGGATCTGGCTATTTTAGGTCTTGGTCCTTCTATCACGGAAGTCAGTGTCAAAACTCCCACTGAAAAGGTGGGGTCTGACTGGATCTTTAGAAGCCAGCTTTCCATTCATGACCCACCGAGGTAGCGGCACTCAGCAGGGAAGCGAAGCCTAATGGAGTTGGAGATGAAACTCTTAGGAGAAGGAGGTAGCTAATTCTCAGTAGAGTGATCTGGATAGTGGAACTCCTTGCTAGGGATCAGAATAGCCCCAGGTGGGTCATTTTCTTAGCATGACATGCCATCTTTTTGGAAAATGCTGTCTGTAGTAAAGAAGTCTAAAGATCCTTCAGCTGAATCTAGTAGCTGTGGAGAATAAAGTCCTTTATGGATGAATTTAATACCAGTATTAATTTTTCTAGTTGGCACCTTGAAACAACTGGATGGGTGAATGGTATATACAATAAATAGACTTCAAAATGAAAAAGACATATAATCAATATCTTAAGAAATGCTAAGAGGAGGAACATCCATCAGGCTTTGGGTATGTATTGACCTGGAAGAGTGAGTTTATTTATATTAAAATACATCAGAGTGAGCATATGCTCCTGTCTGAATACGGAGTAATAGCAGTAAATATTTCTATTGTATTAAGCAATGGTCTGGTGTTATTAAAATTTACTGGCAGGATCTGAACACTTATTCCTCTGCAAAAGTGTCCTTTTGAATTAACACTGGTTCAATGGGAAAGATTTGCAGGGAACTTTCATAGAATCTCAAGGCTGGAAGGGACCTAAGGAGGTCATCTAGTCCCACCCCCTGCTCAAAGCAGGACCAATCCCCAACTAAATCATCCCAGCCAGGGCTTTGTCAAGCCAGGCCTTAAAAACCTCAAAGGAAGCAGATTCCACTACCTCCCTAGGTAATGCATTCCAGTGTTTCACCACCCTCCTAGTGAAAACGTTTTTCCTAATATACAACCTAACCCTTCCCCACTGCAACTTGAGACCATTACTCCTCGATCTCTCATCTGCTACCACTGAGAACAGCCTAGATCCATCCTCTTTGGAACCCCTTTTCAGGTAGTTGAAAGCAGCTATCAAATCCCCCCTCATTCTTCTATTCTGCAGACTAAACCATCTCAGTTCCCTCAGCCTCTCCTCATAAGTCATGTGTTCCAGTCCCCTAATCATTTTTGTTGCCCTCCGCTGGACGCTTTCCAATTTTTCCACATCCTTCTTGTAGTGTGGGGCCCAAAACAATACTCCAGATGAGGCCTCACCAATGTTGAATAGAGAGGAAAGATCATGTCCCTCGATCTGCTGGCAATGCCCCTACTTATACAGTCCAAAATGCCGTTAGCCTTCTTGGCAACAAGGGCACACTGTTGACTCATATCCAGCTTCTCATCCACTGTAACCCCTAGGTCCTTTTCTGCAGAACTACTGCCTAGCCACTCGGTTCCTGGTCTGTAGCAATGCATGGGATTCTTCCGTCCTAAGTGCAGGACTTGGTACTTGCCTTTGTTGAACCTCATCAGATTTCTTTTGGCCCAATCCTCTAATTTGTCTAGGTCCCTCTGCACCCTATCCCTACCCTCCAGCGTATCTACCACTCTTCCCAGTTTAGTGTCATCTGCAAACTTGCTGAGGGTGCAGTCCACGCCATCCTACAGATCATTAATGAAGATATTGAACAAAACCAGCCCCAGAACCAACCGTTGGGGCACTCCTCTTGATACCGACTGCCAACTAGACATGGAGCCATTGATCACTACCCATTGAGCCCGACAATCTAGCCAACTTTCTATCCACCTTATAGTCCATTCATCCAGCCCATACTTCTTTAACTTGCTGGCAAGAATACTGTGGAAGACCGTATCAAAAGCTTTGCTAAAGTCAAGGAACAACACGTCCACTGCTTTCCCCACATCCACAAAGCCAGTTATCTCGTCATAGAAGGCAATTAGATTAGTCAGGCATGACTTACCCTTGGTGAATCCACGCTGACTGTTCCTGATCACTTTCCTCTCCTCTAAGTGCTTCAGAATTGATTCCTTGCGGACCTGCTCCATGATTTTTCCAGGGACTGAGGTGAGGCTGACTGGCTTGTAGTTCCCCGGATCCTCCTCCTTCCCTTTTTTAAAGATGGGCACTACATTAGCCTTTTTCCAGTCATCCGGGACCTCCCCTGATCGCCATGAGTTTTCAAAGATAATGGCCAATGGCTCTGCAATCACATCTGCCAACTCCTTGAGCACCCTCGGATGCAGTGCTTTCGGCCCCATGGACTTGTGCTCATTCAGCTTTTCTAAATAGTTCCGAGCCACTTCTTTCTCCACAGGGGGCTGGTCACCTCCTCCCCATGCTGTGCTGTCCAGTGCAGTAGTCTGGGAGCTGACCTTGTTCATGAAGACAGAGGCAAAACTTTGGTCCAGTCTCCCTTTGCTTAAAGGCTTGGAAGGATTAGATTTTTATTGGTAAATGTTGACTTCATTGTACACACACAAATCAATGAAAAAATATTTCCATCGATACTAATAGAAATTTACAGCTAAGCAAAGTAGCAAAAACACTGCTTGATAACTTGTTTGGGTTTGCTGCTGTAGCTCCCTGCCTGGGATGCTCACAGCCAGCCCACAAGCAGGCAGGTTGAACCCTGAGAGTCTGTGTGCTAGACAGCCCTGGTTCAGCAACTGTGATCCCAGCAGCCTTTCTACAGCCTTCCAGCAGCTTTGTTACAACCTGCAAGGTGACCCCAACACACTCCCAGTCCCAAATTTCCCCCAAACCATGTTAACCAGGTGAGGAGTGGACACTTTGGGGATCTCAGAGAAATAATAAGGTTTGTTTGTTCCTCTAAAGACACACAAATACATCACAGCTTATAAACTTACCTGGGGGAAATACACCCTTCCCTTCAAACACAGCAGTGAGTTGGTTTGTATACAAATAAAGCAAGTTTATTAACAATAAGACATAGGGTAAGTGATGCCAATAAAAGAGTAAAGTTAGAAAGGGTGACAAGCAGATAGAAGTGAAAACACCCATCTAAAAGTCTAAAACTTAGGGTATGTCTACACTACGAAATTAGGTCGAATTTATAGAAGTCTGTTTTGTAGAAAGCGGTTTTATTCAGTTGATTGTGTGTGTCCCCACACAAGTGCTCTAAGTGCATGCAGTCGGCGGAGTGTGTCCACAGTACCGAGGCAACCGTCGACTTCCGGAGCGTTGCACTGTGGGTGGCTATCCCACAGTTCCGCAGTCTCCGCTGTCCATCTGAATTCTGGGTAGAAATCCCAGTGCCTGATGGTTCTGGGTACATATCGTCAGGCCCCCATTCCCTCCCTCCCTCCGTGAAAGCAGGGGCAGACAATCGTTTTGCGCCTTTTTTCTTGAGTTACCTGTGCAGACGCCATACCATGGCAAGCATGGAGCCCGCTCAGCAAACCGTCACCGTATGTCTCCTGGGTGCTGGCAGACGTGGTACTGCATTGCTACACAGTAGCAGTTAATTGCCTTCTGGCAGCAGACAGTGCAGTATGACTGGTAGCCGTCATCGACGTAGTCCTGGATGCTCTT
Source organism: Chelonia mydas (assembly GCF_015237465.2). Taxonomy (NCBI): domain Eukaryota; kingdom Metazoa; phylum Chordata; order Testudines; family Cheloniidae; genus Chelonia; species Chelonia mydas. The sequence goes on along the minus strand of NC_051246.2, from coordinate 117,145,903 downwards.
TTAATCGGGCACCTGGGCAAACATGGGAGTGACTCAGCCAGGTCGTTTCCCTTTTAAGTTTTGTCTCGTGGCGATTCAGTCCTACTGGCAGTGCACTGTCTTTTAACCTCCAGCCAGCAGAAGATGATGGCTAGTCGTCATACTGCACCGTCTTCTGCCGAGCACCCAGGAGATGATGACGGCTAGCGGTTGTACTGCACAGTCTGCTGCCAGCAAGATGTATAAAGATAGATGAAGTGGCTCAAAACAAGAAATAGACCAGATTTGTTTTGTATTCATTTTCTCCTCCTTCCCTCTGTGAAATCAACGGCCTGCCAAACCCAGTTATGAGTTCTATCCTTGAGGTTTTGAGTTCTGTCCTTGAGAGGGCCATTCAGTTTCTCGCAAAGCCACCCCCTTTGTTGATTTTAATTCCCTGTAAGCCAACCCTGTAAGCCATGTCGTCAGTTGCCCCTCCCTCCGTCAGGGCAACGGCAGACAATCATTCCGTGCCTTTTTTCTGTGCAGACGCCATACCGTGGCAAGCATGGAGCCCGCTCAGATCACTTTGGCAATTAGGAGCACATTAAACACCACGCGCGTTATCCAGCAGTATATACAGCACCGGAACCTGGCAAAGCGATACCGGGCGAGTAGGTGACGTCAGCGCGGTAACATGAGTGATGAGGACATGGACACAGACTTCTCTCAAAGCAGGGGCCCTGGCAAAGTGGGCATCGTGGTGCTAATGGGCCAGGTTCATGCGGTGGAACGCCGATTCTGGGCTCGGGAAACAAGCACAGACTGGTGGGACCGCACAGTGTTGCAGGTCTGGGATGATTCCCAGTGGTTGCGAAACTTTCGCATGCGTAAGGGCACTTTTATGGAACTTTGTGACTTGCTTTCCCCTGCCCTGAGGCGCAAGAATACCAAGATGAGAGCAGCCCTCACAGTTGAGAAGCGAGTGGCGATAGCCCTGTGGAAGCTTGCAATGCCAGACAGCTACCGGTCAGTCGGGAATCAATTTGGAGTGGGCAAATCTACTGTGGGGGCTGCTGTGATGCAAGTAGCCAACGCAATCAAAGATGTGCTGATATAAAGGGTAGTGACCCTGGGAAATGTGCAGGTCATAGTGGATGGCTTTGCTGCAATGGGATTCCCTAACTGTGGTGGGGCCATAGACGGAACCCATATCCCTATGTTGGCACCAGAGCACCAAGCCGGTGAGTACATAAACCACAAGGGGTACTTTTCAATAGTGCTGCAAGCACTGGTGGATCACAAGGGACGTTTCACCAACATCAACGTGGGATGGCCGGGAAAGGTACATGACGCTTGCATCTTCAGGAACTCTGGTCTATTTCAAAAGCTGCAAGAAGGGACTTTATTCCCAGACCAGAAAATAACCGTTGGGGATGTTGAAATGCCTATATGTATCCTTGGGGACCCAGCCTACCCCTTAATGCCATGGCTCATGAAGCCATACACAGGCAGCCTGGACAGTAGTCAGGAGTTGTTCAACTACAGGCTGAGCAAGTGCAGAATGGTGGTAGAATGTGCATTTGGAGGTTTAAAAGCGCGCTGGCGCAGTTTACTGACTCAGTTAGACCTCAGCGAAACCAGTATTCCCACTGTTATTACTGCTTGCTGTGTGCTCCATAATATCTGTGAGAGTAAGGGGGAGACGTTTATGGCGGGGTGGGAGGTTGAGGCAAATCGTCTGGCTGCTGGTTTCGCACAGCCAGACACCAGGGCGGTTAGAAGAGCACAGGAGGGCGCGGTGCACATCAGAGAAGCTTTGAAAACCAGTTTCATGACTGGACAGGCTACGGTGTGAAAGTTCTGTTTGTTTCTCCATGATGAAACCCCGCACCCCTTGGTTCACTCTACTTCCTTGTAAGCTAACCACCCTCCCCTCCTCCCTTCGATCATCGCTGTCAGAGGCAATAAAGTCATTGTTGCTTCACATTCATGTATTCTTTATTCATTCATCACACAAATAGGGGGATAACTACCAAGGTAGCCCGGGAGGGGTGGTGGAGGAGAGAAGCACCAGGAGGGGTGGTGGAGAAGGGAAGGACAAGGCCACAAAGCACTTTAATATTTTAAAACTTTAAAACTTATTGAATGCCAGCCTTCTGTTGCTTGGGCAATCCTCTGGGGTGGAGTGGCCGGGTGGCCGGAGGCCCCCCACTGCGTTCTTGGGTGAGTGGGTGAGGAGGCTATGGAACTTGGGGAGGAGGGCGGTTGGATACACAGGGGCTGTAGCGGCGGTCTGTGCTCCTGCTGCCTTTCCTGCAGCTCAACCATACACTGGAGCACATTAGTTTGATCCTCCAGCAGCCTCAGCATTGAATCCTGCCTCCTCTCATCACGCTGCCGCCACCCTTTCAGCTTCAGCCCTCTCTTCAGCTCGCCACTTACTCTCTTCAACCCGCCACCTCTCCTCCCGTTTATATTGTGCTTTCCTGCACTCTGACATTGTCTGCCTCCACACAGTCATCTGTGCTATGTCAGTGTGGGAGGACACCCTGAGCTCAGAGAACATTTCATCACGAGTGTGTTTTTTTCGCCTTCTAATCTTCACTAGCCTCTGGGAAGGAGAAGATCCTGTGATCATTGAAACACATGCAGCTGGTGGAGAAAAAAAAAGAGGCAGTGGTATTTAAAAAGACACATTTTCTAGAACAATGGGTACACTCTTTCACAGTAAACCTTGCTGTTAACATTACATACACAGCACATGTGCTTTCGTTCCAAGGTCTCAATTTGCCTCCCCCCACCATGTGGCTAGCCCCTCACCCCCACCACCTCGGCTGACAGCGGGGAACATTTCTGTTCAGCCACAGGCAAACAGCCCAGCAAGCCCCTGCATGTCCCCTTAAGAAAAGCACCCTATTTCAACCAGGTGACCATGAATGATATCACTCTCCTGAGGATAACACAGAGAGATAAAGAATGGATGTTGTTTGAATGCCAGCAAACATACACTGCAATGCTTTGTTCTACAATGATTCCCGAGTACGTGCTACTGGCCTGGTGTGGTAAAGTGTCCTACCATGGTGGGTGGAATAAGGCTGCCCTCCCCAGAAACCTTTTGCAAAGGCTTTGGGAGTACATCCAGGAGAGCTGCAAATGCCAGGGCAAATTAATCATTAAACATGCTTGCTTTTAAACCATGTATAGTATTTTAAAAGGTACACTCACCAGAGGTCCCTTCTCCGCCTGGAGGGTCCGGGAGGCAGCCTTGGGTGGGTTCGGGGGTTACTGGCTCCAGGTCCAGGGTGAGAAGCAGTTCCTGGCTGTCGGGAAAACCTGTTTCTCCACTTGCTTGCTGTGAGCTATCTACAACTTCTTCATCATCATCTTCCTCGTCCCCAAAACCTGCTTCTGTGTTGCCTCCATCTCCATTGAAGGAGTCAAACAACATGGCTGGGGTAGTGGTGGCTGAACCCCCTAAAATGGCATGCAGCTCATCATAGAAGCGGCATGTTTGGGGCTCTGACCCTGAGCGGCTGTTTGCCTCTCTAGTTTTCTGGTAGGCTTCCCTCAGCTCCTTAAGTTTCACGCAGCATTGCTTTTGGTCCCTGTTATGGCCTCTGTCCTTCATGCCCTGGGAGATTTTGACAAATGTTTTGGCATTTTGAAAACTGGAACGGAGTTCTGATAGCACGGATTCCTCTCCCCATACAGTGATCAGATCCCATACCTTCCGTTCGGTCCATACTGGAGCTCTTTTGCGATTCTGGGACTCCATCATGATCACCTCTGTTGATGAGCTCTGCATGGTCACCTCTGCTGATGAGCTCTAGCCAGCGTGGCAAGCTGCAGGTGACCATGCAAACAGGAAATTGAAATTCAAAAGTTCACGGGCCTTTTCCTGTCTACCTGGCCAGTGCATCTAAGTTGAGAGTGCTGTCCAGAGCGGTCACAATAGAGCACTCTGGGATAGCTCCTGGAGGCCAATACCGTCTAATTGTGTCCACAGTACCACAAATTTGACCCGGCAAGGCCGATTTAAGCGCTAATCCACTTGTCAGAGGTGGATTAAGGAAATCGATTTTAAGAGCCCTTTAAGTCGAAAAAAAGGTCTTCATCGTGTGGACGGGTGCAGGTTTACATTGATTTAACGCTGCTAAATTCGACCTAAACTCCTAGTGTAGACCAGGGCTTAATCTAGCAAGGTGCAGGCTTTGTTCAAGGAGCTTTGTCTCACCAGTCTTCCTTTTTCCCAGCTAAGGCTGACTTTCTCTCAGTCAGGACATTCCACAGAAGCACAAGGGGCTGGTTTCTCTTGTCTTCCTAGGTGAAAGGTCTTAGCCTTATCCCAGAGGCAGCAGATCAGAGCCCTCTTTCCTGAACAGGGCATCTGCCACCATATTTTTCTTGCCCCTTATATGGAAGATACCTATTTTGTCACCTTTGGCTGTTTACAGTCTCCAGGATACAATGTCAGAGAGTATCTATAATTGCATCCACTGAGTTGTTACGGACATTTCACAGGGACGTTAATGACCAGTGTGGTGTTAGATTTCAAAGGACATATGTCTGAGATGTAGAGAGTATGTCAGGCCTGAGGAGTTGCTGATACAGAGCAGTGAGCCACAAATGGGCCGCTGTGTCACAGCATGGTGAGTGGGCTAATGCCAACCTGGGGTCTCTCACTAGAGCAGGTTGGATGCAGCTGTGGGGGGACAGTGATGACGTTTTCTCCTCCAGCAGTTTTGGATGATACCTGCATATGCCTGTAAGCATGCCATTGCCAGGAATGCTGCTATTCCCTGCCCTGCTGAAAACGTAGAGCTGCGCTTGAAGTTTTGGCATCTGTTTGACTCAGACTCCATGATAATTCCTTAGAAGTTAGCCAGCTTAGAAAGGAGCAGCCAAATGCTGCTCCTAGTTATGCCTCTGGCAATCTGGAGTACCTCCACTGGGCCAAATTAATCCCTGGTGTAACTACAAGAATCTGGATTCTGGACTGTGCTCCCACCTCCTACACTGGTGGATGGGAGGCGGACAGTGGAGACATCCATTCAGCTCTTGTACTAGGGTAATTTTCCCCACAACCCATGTGGTCACTTTATAATCCTAATATGCCTCCCAAAAGTGGCAAACAAAGGCCAGAGCAGGGACCTGACTCTGGCCCTTTGACTTCAGTTTTCACCCCTGTATCTGAAAGGGAAAATGTTTTCGGTGGTGACATTATCTGAAAGTAGAGGGTAGAACTCAGACTCCCTAAGTGAACGCAGCTCTGTGGAATCCATTTACACCAGGTCTGAATTTGGCCTGAAGCCTTCTTGTTCTTGAAGGGAATCATCCTTTCTTATAGTCTTTGTGGTGAATTTGTATTTACCTGGTCTATTTTGCACAGAATAGCCTGGATTAATCCTTGAATACTATACATTTACTGTGTAAGCAATGTCAGGATGAGCTCCACCCTGACATCTGGTGGTGAGGTGTGGCAAGTTGTGGAAAAGAACTTCAGGGGCCGATCTCATTTGCATAGGCACACCCACCCCACCTAGAATGAGGCCATAGCTGCCCAAATGGTCACTTTGGCTGCTGTGGGATCCCCAGTGTCTCTGTTATTTGGGCAGGAAGAATAAATTGTTATTACCCTGATTATGGGAACTGTGCTTGGAACTGTACTTGGCCTTTTGTTATGATGGAGGGACTCACCATCAACTAAGTAGCACTCGCTAGGCAAGGGTCATGGGTTCCAAAACTCTGTGAATTGAGAGAGGCTGGGGACAAGTATTAATACTTGGTGGCATGGGCCCCTTGGTGAGGGCCTTACATGCTAATTGCACTTCCTCCTCTCTCCACTGTGGAATATCAGAGCTAATTTTGATTTCATTAGACGTTACAGGCTGCTGAGCTCACTTTGGGCTAACAGTGCATCAGCACTGAGGCTCCCCTACTACAAGCTGAATTCACCAAAGAGCTGAACTGACTAAGAGCTGAAATCACTGAGTGTTGTGTTAAAGTAGTGGGGGAGCCTGAAGATATATTGTGGGGCAGTTTGCGGGATGGCTGGAGCAGTTTGTGGACCGGCTGGTGGAGCAGTTCGTGGGACGGCGGGAGCTGCTTGTGGGCCGCGGAGCTGAGCGAAGGAGTTCATGGGGCGGCTGGCGGAGCGGAGCGGAGCGAAGGCCTATGGAGCTGTGGGGCGGTCAGCTTCAGATCACGTAAGGTGCCTCTTACCCCCCGTCCCATCTCCACCCAGGTTGGGAGGTAAAGCTCCGCAGATAAACTTTTGAACTCTGGGGCTGCCCTGACCAGGGACAGAGACTTTTGGGTCATTGGACTTTTGGGACTTTGGGTGATTTGGGGTTGCTGGACTCAAGAACCAAAGGGAAAGGGGCATGCCCCAATTTGCTTGGGGTGGGGTTTTTTGCCCATGGGTTGTGTTATGAATCCTGTTGGTGGTGTTTCCCCAACATAATGCCACATTGTTTCTCTCTGTTATTAAAAGGCTTTTTGCTACACTCAGACTATGTGCTTGCGAGAGGGGAAGTATTGCCTCTTTGAGGCACCCAGCGGGGGTGGTATATATTTGTCCCAGGTCATTGGGTGGGGGCTCGAGCCGGTTTGCATTGTGTTATTGGAATGGATCCCCTAGATATTGAACCCGGCCCTTGTTGCTGCCAACTCTGACGGGCAGAAGGGTTACAATTGTTAGAAAACTATCACTTTCGTCCAGATAAGGCTTGATGTTCTAGTAATGAGATGGTTTTTTTCCCCCCATAAAACTACATGTAATGGGGCAATACACAGAGCCTCATGGAGGAATCCCTGATAGCTTCACACTAGAATGCTGTAGAGTTCATGGCGCACAAGTTTTGGTGAGGCAGGTGTCATGGAGAGTAGCTTTTTCTCACCTGCACTCCATCTCGTCCTTCTTCACCCATCCCCAAATCACCTTGAGTCTTAAGCTTGTGGTGTTGAAACACAGGGGCTTCCTCAGTGTCCACTGCACCCTAATTACCTACACAGCCCCTTGCCTCTTCTGAATGAGAAAGGGGGATCTGGAAGAGTTGATGGGTTTAGAGAGAACCTATTCAAAATAAGTTGTTATGATGCCTGCCATTGCTAGAATGTCTTATCTTGGTTTAAATAACAGGGAAAGACTTCATTTGAGAAACATACACACTGAAGCTGAAGGCATCTAGTGATACTTCAGTGCACTTTAAAGAAAAAGAGTAACTCCTGGCTTCAGCCACTGTGTAACTATCTGCAAACTCATTTTTTTCTGTTCCCCTCTTCCCCTCTCTCTCTCTTCCTGGATGCCTAGTTATTTTGGAGAAACACCATGCCATCCAGCTATCTCTGATGATAAGCATTAGGAAAGTTGTAATGCGAATTGTGATGATGGCAGAGACTTGTGTAGATGAGGTGACATTTACTTCGGGGCCTTGTTTGCAATCAGAGAAGTGCCTGAAACAATTTCTGTGCTCAAATATACTGAGTTGTTCATTCTCTTTCTCTCGTATTACCTAGAATAACTTGGCTTCTTTCCTATAGCTTGGGCAAGACACACCACTGTAGTGTAATCACTCTGGCAAATGCTGGGTTTTCATGCTGCATACTCTGTTTTCTTGTGTGTGAGGGAGGAGTATATAAGTGTGTGTGATATTTTTATTACACTCACACTTTCTCACACACCAGCACGTTTAAAAATTCAGCATATGCCACCACAATCACAGTTCAGTGGTGTCTCTGGCCCAGATTACAGGAAGATTCCACAGTGGTGGGAGGTAGCTTGGATAGGAAAAGTTGCATTTTTAATGGTGCTTACAATATATAGTCTAAACTGTGGTGATTTATTTTGTTACTCTAAATTATTCCTGCTGGCTGTGGATAAATGAGGAAGAGTCCATTTTTAGTCTGACTGTTGCTTTTTCTTTGCTTCCCAGCAATCCAATTTTTGTCTTAAAAAATACATCTAATTAAAGGACACATTATTCAGCAGGCACTCTTTTAAATGCATAGCTGATTATCTACTTCCTGTAATTGGTGGCTTGTATATTGAAACTTTGATTGAGTTGGCAGCCAATAAAAGATTATTTTTTAATTAGACATTCTCATTCCTGCCATTTGGGAATAGGGGATTTCCACCCCTTATTTGCTCCTATTCAGGAACACACAGTAATCTCTCACTAGCCATCAATGTCATTTTTTCCCAGATGAGAAATAAATTGAAATCTCTCTCCCTTGCAAAACCGGCATGGCTAGGCAGTATTTGTCATTTCAGTTTGAGAAGGCACTGCTAGCAGGATAGACATGCATATAGTATGCCGAGACCTGTTTAAAGTACTGAGATTTACTTCCTGTCCCAAAGGTTTGGTTTTTTTTTTTTTTTAAGTTTGTTCTTCATTAGAAATTCTGTATTTACATCAGGAGAATGTTGACATGAAATTATGACCCATAACTATCCTCTTATGGGATACCAAACTCATTTTCCCCCTGACAGACCGAGCGATTGTTCACTGCCATAAAAGGCATCCCACGTAACCTCTTGCCCTGCAAACTCCATCTAAAGTGATGGTTCCTCCAGAGGCCCTTTTTTCCGCTTGATAAATGGTGCTGTAGCTCGTCTCTGAAGTACTATACAGTATCATAGACGTGTCACTCTTTGGTAATAGCAGAGCTGCCAAGCAGGGTGTGTAGTTGAAACATTGATAGCAATGCATTTTGCTACCAGGGATTCTTAGATTTACGGGAGGGGGGTGTTTTTTTTAAGGTGTGGGCAATATTTCAAGACAGATGCAGAGACCACCGCCCTTTCCATTCCCAACCATGTGAGCCATCTCCTTCCATTTGAAACTGCATTCGGTTCATGTGGCAGTCACAGCAGGCGCTTTCATGGGCGAGAACCAGGTAAGTCATGACTATGTTTTCAGCCGTCCTTTTAAGTTAGCCACCGGAAATGAGGAGGAGTTGCTGGCGCCCCACCTCGAGTGCTGCACTGCCACTAGTTTTGAGAATATGGGTGCTAGGTTTACCCAGTGCCAGTTTCCAATTGCTTCTGTAGTTGTGTGATCCATTGCTTGTGAATACATGCTGCCCTACAGCGCTGGACGCCACTGACCTCCGGCTCTCCCGCGCTCAATTGAAAATGTGCAGTTCCCTTGCCCTGTGTCTATAAGTCCATCTCCACCCTCCCAAAAATTGCCAAATTCATCTTTAACCTACCATTGAGGTAGGCTTATGCGTTCCTTGACCATTGTCCTGCTGACTGTTTCAAATCTCTCTCTCTCATGATCCTCCTATGTGCCTTAGTTTCTAAACAATATGGACCTGATTCTCCTCTCCCTTCCACAGCCTTTACACTGGTATTGCACGATCGTCTGCAGTGGAGTTACTCCTGATTTACACCAGGCTAAGGGCATGTCTACACTGGCAGAGTTACAGCGCCTCTCAGAGAGTGCTGAAGGGAAACTGCTGTTGTGTGTTCACAGTGTCCGCTGCCTGCGCAATAGCGTGTTCACACTTGTGGCACTTGGAGCGGTGCACTCTGGGCAGCTATCTCACAGAGCATCTCTTCCTCTTCTGCCACTAAGAGTTGTGGGAAGGCGGAGGGGGTCGTGGGGCACCCTGGGTCCTGTTGCAATGCTCCGTGATGCATTGCTTTGCATCCCACCAATTCCTGTGCTTCCGTCTCCATTTGGTGACATCTTTCAATGGTTTGTGTACTGCATGCTCTGCCTCTTTGGTCTGCAGGAATGGATCCCGCACTGTTGACCAATATGATGCTCGCTCTCACTAACACGTCACGAGTGGCAGTGGCATTATTCCTTAAACTACAAAGGCAAGAGGAGTTCGACACTGATCTCGCCACCCATAGTAGTTACAACACGAGATTGCTCTGTGGCATTCACAGAGGTGCCGACCACAATGGAACGCCGCTTTTGGGCTTGGGAAACAGGCACTGAGTGGTGGGATCACATCATGATGCATGTCTGGGATGATGAGCAGTGGCTGCAGAACTTTCGGATGAGGAAAGCCACATTCATGAGACTGTGTGATGAACTTGCCCCAGCCCTGCGGCGCAAGGACACGAGAATGAGAGCTGCCCTGTTGTTTGAGAAGTGTGTAGCGATTGCACTGTGGAAAACTGGCTACTCCAGACTGCTACCGATTGGTCGCTAACCAGTTCGGCGTGGGAAAGTTGACCGTTGGACTCGTGTTGACAGAAGTGTGCAGGGCCATTAATCCAATCGTGGTCCGAAAGGCCGTGACTCTGGGCAACATGCGTGACATTGTGGATGGCTTTGCACAAAAATGGGCTTCCCTGACTGCAGAGGGGTGACAGATGGCACGCATATTCCAAATCTGGCACCAGAGCACCTAGCCACCCACTACATTAATCAGAGGGGGTATTTCTCTATGGTTCTCCAGGCACCTGTGGATCACCGTGGGCATTTCACGGACATTATCGCAGGCTGGTCTGGAAAGGTGCTTGGCACACGCATCTTTCGGAACACTGGCCCGTTCAGGAAGCTGCAAGCAGGGACTTTCTTCCCGGACCAGAAGATCACCGTAGGGGAACTCGAAATGCCCTTTGTGATCCTGGGACACCCTGCCAATGCCTTAATGCAATGGCTTATGAAGCCATACATAAGGCACCTTGACAGCAGCAAGGAGCAGTTCAGCAACAGGCTGGGCAAGTGCAGAATGACTGTTGAGTGTGCATTTGGTCATTTAAAAGCCCGCTGGTGCTGCCTATATGGGAGGCTGGACCTGGCCGATGACAATATTCCTATGCTTATAGCCACGTGCTGTACGCTCCATAATATTTGTGAAGGGAAGGGTGAAAGCTTCATTCAGGTTTGGAATACTGAGGCTTAGCGCCTGGAAGCTGAATTTGAACAGCCAGAGACCAGGACTATTAGAGGGCCACAGCGCGGGGCCATAAGGATCAGAGATGCCTCGAGACAGCAATCTGAAGCTGAAAGCCAGTCATATTTGTTGCTATGCTCGGGAGTGCAGTACTTGTAATGCTAGGAGGTGATTGTGATTGGTACAGATGATGCACTATGAAGGTGTAAGAAAATTGCCTGTTGCTTTGCAGGGCTCTGTTTGCTTTCAGTTAATGGAATAAAGATTGCTTTCAAACCAAAACAATTATCTTATTAAAAAACAACAACCGAAGGGGAGAGACAAAAAACAAACAAACACATCAGCACTGAGGGGGATGGGAGAAGGGAGAGTCCCAGGAGGAGGTGGGGTTCTGGGACGGTTAAAGGTTTATGTATGTCCAGATATCATATGCAACCTTGTCCTTTGGAGTGCAGTGCAGCGGGCTCTGTACTTCAGCAGGGCTAAACTGCAGAGGGACGGGTGTTGAGTGCAGCGTGTACTGGGAGTCTGAAGGATTGGGCTGTGACGGGGCAGGAGTGGAATGCAGCTGGTACAGACTGGAGCCAGGAGGTTGATAAGAGTGTGTTGGTGCTGTCTGGGGGTCGAATGGGAAAGAGTTTTGCGACAGCGGCTGCAGGGAAGGCGGATGTGGAGCTGCTTGCAGTGCTAGTAGTGCCTGGAGCATGTCCGTTTGGCACTCCATAACGTTTAAGAGTAGCTCTGTGGCTTCGTTCTGGCGTGCTGCATTCTCCTTTCAGTCCCTATTCTCGCTGTCCTGTCACTCCTTCAATTCTTGTTTTTCGGCAGCGGAATGCATCATGGCATCACGCAGAAAGTCCTCTTTAGTTCTTTGTGGCCGCTTTCTAATTCTGCGCAGCTGTTCAGCCAGTGATAACAAAGAGGGATGCTGGGCTCCCAAGGTCATATCTGTGAAGCCAAAATGCAACATATTACAGAAGCTGTATTGTTTGCAACACACAGACCACTGATTCAGTGATTTAAAACACAGCCACTATTCACTACCTGTCACTAACTGGCTGACCCCAGGCAAGCACACGGGAGCCACAAGACCCCCAAAATTGTGAGTAACCACAGGGGCAGGGAAAATCAGTGTTCCAGAACCATACTGTACACTGGGCATGTGGCTCTTGGGAAGAGCCAGCACTGAGGTGGGGGCTTTATAATCCTTACTGTCCCCACATTTTCCACAGGCTGTGTTCATTATGGAAGATATCTCACTGCTGCAGGTGAGCAGAGAATCAAGGGAGGGTCTTCTCCAAGACTGCGGCTTCCGCCCTGGCCCTTATGCGGCTCACCTGTGTGCAGAAATGGTGTCGCCCCTGTCACCCCAGTGATGGCAGAGTGGTGCAGGAGAGTTACCCTTAATGGGGCAAGAAACAAAGCAGCTCTGCCAAAGAACTGTGGCAGTGGATTTCCCAGCGTCTCCATGAGAATTTCGTGGAGATCTGAGGCAGATTCCCATGAAGTGAGGGAGTCAATCAACACCCTGTTCTGCCACTCAGACTAGGCATGTGGTGGTACGCACATCACACAGACACAAGCATGCTTTCTGCACCCCTCCTGTCCCAACAACTCTCTTCAGCGATTCCCAAAATCAAAGCCACTTACCAGGGGCCTCCTGTACTGTTTGCACTTACCAAGCTCCAACCACCGTGACTGGTTAGCCTCCTCCATGGTACAGAAGAGCTCCTGGCTGCATGCATCTCTGACCTCAGAGTTGTTCTCTGCCTCTGGGTCTCCCTCCCAGTCCACATCCTTGTCGAAGATTTCCTCTTCCTGGCTCGGTCCACTCTTGACTGGCACGCGAGCCACTGAAGTATCCACAGTGGCCTTCACAGTGGAGGTGGGGACGCCATTGAGTATCACGTCCAGCTCTTTGTAGAACTGGCAGCTCGTGGGTGCAGCACTGAAGTGGTGCTTTGCCTCCAGCGCCTTGTGTAGGCGTTCTGCAGCTCCTTCACTTTGACCCTGCACTGCAGTATGTCCCAGTCATGGCCCCTTTCTGTCATGCATCGTGAAATCTGTCGTAGGTATCATAAATGCTGGAGCTCAGCTGGGACTGGACAGCCTCCTCTCCCCAAATGCTGATGAAGTCCAGCAGCTCGGCATTGCTCCAAGTGGGGGATCGCCTGGTGCGTGGAGCAGGCCTGGTCACCTGGAAAGATGCGCTGAGACCACTGCACGCATCACCGAGCAAACAGGAAGGGGAATTTCAAAATTCCCAAGGAATTTAAGGGGTGGGGCTGACAGTTGGTCACCTGAGGGCAGGAAGTAGAGTTCAAACCGATGACCAGAGAGGTGAGAACAGGCATTGTGGGACACCTCCCGGAGGCCAATCACAGCACTGTAATCGACCAGGGTGTCTACACTGGCATCGTGGCACTGTACCCCCGGCGCAGAAAGCTGTAAGCCTCTCTGGTTTTTTTACAGCGCTGCAACTGTGCAATTCCTGTGCACTAAGTGGCTTGGCAGCGTGTACACCTCAGGAGTTATAATGCAGAAAGTTGCTTTACTGCGCAGAAAGTTGCCAGTGTAGACAAGGCCTAAGTGAGTAGAGAATAGGGCCCCACGACTTCTACTGTGTTGAAACAACATTATTCTCTTTGTGCAGAATGTGACATTTTATCACCCCTCCCTTCCTCTGCTGAATACCATCCTAAGAGCTTTCAAAGCTCTCTGTGGACTTGCCTGATGCTACCTCTTTGATCTTGTATCCACCCCCATACACATTCATTCAGTTCCTATAATCTGGATATCTCCTGTGAGCCTTCCCCTCAGCCCGGAACATGTGGGTGTTTCTCTCTTGTACTCATTTATCTGGAACTTTGAGCCACTGAGTCACTTCCCCTGTCTGAATCTCACCGTAATCAAACCTCACCCTCTTATACAGCTGAGTTCCTGGGCTGCCACTTGGTGACATTGTGCAGGAAGGCAGGCTCTCTTACTAGCTCTGCTCTGGGACAGCACAGATATTGTTCTATGCTCAGCCACAGCTATTGATTCAGGGCCAAACTGTACCACCTAGATACTGGCTACAGTAGGGAGTTCAGGGTGGGGTTGTGCCTCAGAAAAGGAGAACTGCTCTTGGTGATGGTGCAGGAGGACAGGTTTTCTGCTGTGCTGAGTTTATGCCAGTCAGGGAGCTGGTTAGGGTGCCAGGATTCTCTGCCTAGCTCCAATGCATGTTAGAGCAGCTGTGGGGTCTGCTCCAACCTGTGCCGGCAGCCAGCAGCCCCCCAGGGACCATCCACCAGCTGAGCATAGTCACACCTCAGCCACTATCCCTTTCCACTCCCCATGCAACCCTCCTCCCTCCTATCAAGCCTGGTTACACAGGCTCTATCTGGGGACTCTCTCACAACAGGGGATCCCCAGTAGGAGATTTAGGTCCCCCTTAGGACTGCTGCAGCACGAAGAGGGCAGAGAATCTGGGTCCAGAAGTGGTTTTCTGTTGAAAGGGACCTCCGTGCCTCAAATTGGGAGGGACTGATTCTGAAAGGGCCTTGATGTCTTAAGGGTTTTTTCACATGATGGTATGTTTTACCTGGTGGTGTTGGCACATGTGTGTCTGGTCTCGTCTGCATCCAGGGAGCTTGCTGGGATTAAATAGCTTTATAAAGAGCATTTTGTCAAAGGTGGTGATTCGAGGCTGCATTTTAATGCCATTGACTCACTTCACAAAGCATAAACTAAGAGCTTCCTATTAGCAGAAGTGAGCTCCTTCCCCACAGTAATTGCTCAGTTGCCCTTTATGTGGGGGAGAAGAAATCTGAGGTGGCAAGTACATAAGTAACCTCTCACTGCAACTGCATCTTCAGCAGGCCTTTCTGTGTGGCAGGTGTAACCTTTGGAGAGGACATGTGCTGCAGTCGCTTTTCCTCGTCACCCACCAAAAGCAAGCTCAGGTGACACGTGAGTCAAATGATCTGGAGAACAGCCTAAGGCAAGTTTTTATGCAATGCACAGTATCGAATGAACTGATACTCTCTGCGTAACTGGGCATTAGGAGCAGTATTGTAATGACATGCAGTGTTTTGCTTCCCTCTAGGAACAGCAATTTACAGTTTTTTTGTTTGGAAAATGATAAATATTCACAACGTGATATCTCTGGGACCACAGGGTTGTCCTGTAAGTTCTGGATGCAGGGCCACAGCAGAGCTGTTTGCAACTCCCCAATCCTGGGGCTGATTCTGTGCCATCCCTGTCCTCTGCATAATTTAGAGCAGCCTCAGGGAAGGTTTACATTCCACCAGTAGCCCCCATTATGCTGAATGGGGATCAAAGAAGCACCACATTCTGGCCATGTCTGCCCCGCCCACCTCCCCCAAAGCATGCTTCCTACAACTGTGGTCTGAAGGATGGTGGTGTTGAGATGACTAGAAGAATTCTACCCTGAGGGAATCCATTGCTGATAAATTAAACTTGCTTTCTGGCCCCTTTGTGCTTTTAAAGAAGATCTGCCCCTAGATAAGTGTGCCAGATTCCCATTGACATTAATGGGAGTTGTGTGTGTATGTGGAATGAGTAGTGCTGGAAGCAGCAGGTCTATGTCCCCACAACAACTAGAACCTCTCTGAAGCTATGACATTGTTCTTCAGAATGTCAAATTTAATTGGGGCGGAGGGGAGTAAGTCTCTAGCTGTTATGTTTGCTTAGGAAACCTCAAAAATGTAACCAATGCAGAAATGAGTCCACAGAGAGCCTGGAGCAATAGTTTGGAGATGTGTGAACCACCCTGGAATAAATACTTTGCAGTAGTGTGAATCCTCCCCCCCCCCAAATGCCCAGTGATGATAATTGTTAACTATTTAATTCCTCACGTAAGGCCTTGTCTGCATGGGAAAGTTTGTTTGGGTATCACCTAAGGTGTGAATTCAAGCCAACATAGTTACACTGATATAACCTCCAGTGTGGATACTCTTACTTTGCAAAATGAGTTGTGCTTTTTTGGTTTAACTTAAACCCTTTCCCAAGTGGTATAAGCTAAAATGAAAAAAGGCATTCTTTTACCAGATTGAGAGTATCCACATGGGGGATTGTATCTCCATAACTATATTGGTATAAGGCCTTGACTACACACAAAATTGTACTGTGTTAATTATACTGGTATAGTTAAATTGGTACAACCCCTGTAGTGTGGATGCGGTTATAGCAATATAAAGGTGCTGTATGGGAAAGGGACTAAGCTATACTAGTATAAGGCACCTTTATACAAATATAACTATGTCCACACTATAGGGATTCTATTGATTTCACTATTTTGGTAGAAAAATCTCACCCTGAGCCAAAATAGTTAAACCAGTATAAAAACTGTATAGACAAGGCCTTACAGGTAAAATCTTCCCATGTGCACAAGTCCTAACAAAAGAGAGGGAGGTCACAGATTTGCATGATTGAGTGATGTCTAAATTTAGTGTCATGAGTGGGTGGCATTTGGGAGGTGTCTCCACTAACTTCTTTCCCCCCCATTAAGAAGGAGCTGAGCCCAAAGAGCCATTGACATGCTGAAGTCACTGAGGGCAAGCCAAGCTCAAGGAGCCCAGTACAGCCCACAATTATAATATGAACATCTACAAACTCTACAGCGAATGGGGTCACATTTTGGCTGCTCCCATAGCCAGAACATAATACACGTATCGCTACACTGCAATGTAAGCTCAGTGTTCGAACTCAGGCTCAAGTGTAACCCCCCTTCTGTCTACACACAAATTGTGCTAACCCAGGGCTCAGACTCAGGGTGCCAGGACCTCACAGTGGTGGGCGGTCTGAGACTGAATCAAGCTGGGGCCCAGGGTTCAAGCCCTGTTGCCCCACAGGACTTGTGCTCTGGGAGTCTGCTAAAAGTGTCCCACAGGCTGACTTCTTGTTCTCTGGACAGTCAAGTTTGGTGGACAAATGCTCCACACTGCAGGATGAACAAAGGGCTAGCACCACATTATGGGAGGGTGCTAGGAAGTCTGGGATATGGGTGGCTGGACTAGGGCCCACATACTGGACCATAGACTCTGGAACCCCAGGTTAGGACCCAGGCTTCAACAATTCCTAACCTGGGGTTGTAAATGAGTGCAGATGCTCGAGCCCTAGATTAACAAACCCAGGGTTAGCTACTGGAATTCTACAAATGCTGGACTTGCTTTGCAATGTAAACATACCCTAAGATGGTGGAGCTTGGCAAAGTGCCATCATATTTTCCCAGGGTTGTAACAGGGTTAAAAAAAAAACTAGATAAATTCCTGGAGAATAAGTCCCTCAATGGCTATTAGCCAGGATTGGCAGGGATGCAAAACCATGCTCTGAAGCGTCCCTAGCCTCTGTTTGCCAGAAGCTGGGAAGAGGATCACTTGATGGTTGCCTGTTCTGTTCATTCCTTCCGAAGCACCTGGCATTGGCCACTGTTGAAAGACAGGACACTGGGCTAGATCGACCTTTGGTTTGACCCAGTATGGCCGTTCTTCTGTTTTTCTTAATCTGACCTCTGGGAGTGAGTGGAGAATACGGCCTATGGTTGTGATTATTTCATTACAGAATTGTGTCCCCTTCTCAGTAGTACTGTTGTGATAATTGGGCCTACAAATTCACCCTGTGAGCTCTACTGTGAAAAGTGAGTGAAAGTTCATAAAATGTCAGAATAACCTATAATAACAAACATTGATGGGAAAAGGTGCAAAAAAGAGAGAGATGAATTAGTCCAAACAAAAAAGCCTACTTATATAGTTCAAGCAGTGTTTAAAATCATGCCTGGTAAACAAGATCAGCGTGAAACCAGAAATCAGTGAACCAAATTGGTGTGTTGGAAATTAGGCCTCACTAATAGATGAAATAATGTGGGGATGGGCTATTCTACCCATCACTCCCTTTTGGGGTCCTTATTAAGAAAAAAAGACTTTTTGGGAGCAAAGCTGGCTACTGCTCGACTGGCTGACTGAAAGAAGGAGAAAGGAGCAGCCTCATCACCCCAACCATCACCCCTCCCTCTCCTGGGACCTCCAACCTTCTTTGTCCTAATCCTGAAAGATGTCCTGACCAGACCAGGCCAGAGAAGGAGTCAGATCACATCACCACTTCCACTGGCTCTGGCTAAATCCCAAACATCATCTGGGATGTGAGACTTTGCTTCCTCCCACCACACTCCATGTGTCTTTTTCCTCCTTTTCTTTCCTATCTTTCTCCCTTTCCTTCTGTGTAATAAGAGTCTGGCTTAGACAGCCAAGGCTGCATAGTTTGCAACACTGCTGTGAACAGGTACCAGAGAGGCAGATACAAGTAATGCCCTGCCCAGCTTGATGCTTGTGCAAGCATGGCTGATCAAACCACGTGCTGTGTCTGTGTTTTTCCAGCACCGGCTGAGAGTCAACACCAAAGACAGAAGTTGCATTTTCTGTTTTTGCTGTTCTTTCTTTTCCCTTTTTGTGTGTTTGTCTTGTGTATTAGGAAATGGGATTGGACTTTAACAACAACAGCAACGACAAGACTTCCAGCCCAGATTGACTAACTTCTTCTCTTTTTCCCCCCAAATGGACAGTTATTACAATCTTTAATATAATCTAAGAGACTGTCAAATGGTAGGGGAGAAGGACTCCCTTCTAAAACCTCCCACCAGTTAAAGGGAAATGGAACAAGAAATGCTGTTAAAATGAAAGCCTAACTTAATACTTTACATGTCAAATGTTTTAACTGTGTGTCCTTCATTTTCTACATCTTTAATAAATGGTTAAAAAGATTTTTAATGGTGCGTTTGCCCTGGTACTGAGCAGGCTGAGATGTCTGTATATCAAACCCCGAACCTTTTTTAACACTGTACAGTGACTGGGTTCTGTTAACAACTTTAACAACTTGGGCACTTTATTCCATCTAAATAATACAATAGGACTAATGTGGTACTGTTTTCCTTATGTGCCCCTTTAATTCTTTATCTTCTCACAAAAAGGAATTCTTTCTCATCTGACAGGGGATGCAGGATACTGCTGCATTGTCATCTGCTGTGTGTGGAAAAGCAGTGTTTAGCACTTCCATCATTGTTTTGTAATGCGAGTTAAATGGTCCATAAATGTGCATGGCGCTGTACAGTGAGGGAAATGTGCTGAAAAACTAAGAGGCTTCTGTTCCCCACAGAGTTAAACTGGGTTTTTTAAAAGAACATAGAGGAGTTTGGCTCCCAACTCCCACTCTCTTTCAGTGGGCTGTGGGTGTTTAATCTGCTGTACAGAACAAACACTGAGTGGGCTCAGATCTTTAGAGCTAGGATGCTTCATAGAGCAGATGTGGAACTGGAAGATTTTGAAAGTGGAACAGAAATGGGTTGGATGTATATTAACTGGAAGGCTATTCCAGGCATACAGTGCATCGTGAAAGAGCGCCTGAGTCTGGCGCTGATGAGACAGAGAGGGGTCAGTCTGGTATTTTAGCATAACCTTCTTGGTGGAAGAAATACACACATCTTTCAGCAGCATAGTTTAGATGCAACAGTGATAAAGTGTCAGTGGCTATTTGATTTATTAAATACACTCAAAATCGCAGCCCATTTTACAAGTATCATTATTATGTTTGCCCTCCCACCCATGGATCTCTGATTAATGTAATACAAGGTACGTGTGTGCTGCCCAATCACAGCCAATATATCTATAGCTGTTATCCAGATAATTCTGTAAAGTGAGTTACTGTCTTGTCGCTTTATAAAACTGGACATTACTGCCTGGTGCACCTTCTCCTTGCAAAACAAAATGTACTTTATTTTTGCACTCCTTTAGTATGATATTAACATAAATGTTTCCCAGCTAGGCATTGCCCTGAGTCCAACTCATGCTTTTCCCCTGTGGGGTAATTCACATTTTAAACTTTGCTGAAATAAAAGGTCATCCCATTTATTCTTTGCATGATTCAGAGCCTTTCTGGAGAGTAATCTATAGCCAATATTAGAGGAGAACTTGCCCATTAGCTGACTGCTGCTGTCTCTCCGGATCATTTGGCAGACCTATCTAATTTACGAATGTCTCCTGTAAAGGGGTGAAAATGAAGGGAGCTTTCTAGGCACCGAGTCTGTGTGAAGAGAAGGCATGAGCAGGTATTTGAGATGAGCCTACTAAACATATGCCTGGTGCGAGTTCTTTGCAGCCCTTTGGGATCCTGTAGTTTGTGCATTAAAACCTCGCCCAGTCCCAGTTTTCTCTGGTCAGATTGTGACCTGTTGACTTTTCCTTTCATTTCCCTTGCCTCTCACCTAGTTACTGCTCAGCTACTTAATTGGCATTGGTGGCAATAAAAGTGACAGCTGCAGGAGCCTTTTCTACACTGGGACTCCCCTGGCAGGAAAAAACAATGTAGTTGAAAGGGTGGTAGCATCTGGGGTGAATGTTGGGGGTCAGTTTCCCTAGCGTAGAGGAGAGCTCTGTTTCCTCACTCAGTTCTTTTTTGCCTCTCTCCCCCAATCCACCCGATTCTCCTTATTTCCAGTTCGTTCCCTCTGCTTTTCTAGACCCCCAGATTCGCGCACTTCTCCGTATCTTTTCTTCCTATTCGCTCTGTGCTACCTTAAGCTGTTGGCCAGAGATGCTGGAGAGACACGCTGAGATTTTTGGTTTGGATAGAAGAGCCAGTTCTGGAGCAGAGAGGTAGATCTGTGAATCGCCAGCATAGCATCCTCATCTCTCTTCTCATTGGGTCCCTCTAGCTGTCCTCACCTCCAGGTCCTCTGCCATTCAGTTCCCACCTATTCTCCTTACCCCACAGTGCCTCTCTCTCATGCCTCCAGTTCTTCCTAAACACCAAGGATTCCACCCTCTCCTTTTCCTTCCATTGGCACTGCAGAGCCCCAAAGGTGCTTCTAGAAGGGGAGGGCATTGGGGACTGGAGTGGCCTGAAAAATGTTCTAGGAGAGAGGGATGAGGAGCTCTGGAACAGCCATTAGGTCGGTGTTGGGGGATGGAGAGAGAAGGGGAGGGCAGCCTGGGATGGGGCCAAAGATGCTCTTCGTGTGCAGGGATGAAGTAGGGTTGAAGCAGCTGAGCTGCCAAATATCTGCTGGGGCCGAAGCTTGTGACTCAGGGCTGAAGTGCAGCTCTCTCCTTCAGAACTAGTCACTCTCCGGTGTATCGTGTCTTAGCACCCAAGAGGTGGCCTTTTGTGCTGAGGCAGAGGGCGCTGCTGCTGCCCATGGGACCAGAGGAGGCACCACTGTCCAGGAGCTCACAGCAAAGCAGCACCATTGCATCAAGGTTATTAGTACCCTACACCAGAACGGCCACACTGGGTCGGACCAAAGGTCCAACTAGCCCAGTATGCTGTCTTCCAACGCCAGGTGCTTCAGAGGGAATGAACAGAACAGGGCAATTTCGAGAGGTCTATCTGCTGTCATCCACTCCCAGCTTCTGGCAGCGGCGGGTTTAGGGACAATCAGGGCATGGGGCTGCGTCCCTGACTATCTTGGCTAATAGTCACAGATGGACTGATGCTCCATCAACTTATCGAATACTTTTTTTCTTATCGAACCCTGTTATCGTTTTGGCCTTCACAACAGCCCCTGGCAACCCCATCCCTCCTGCTGCCTCCTAGGCCCAGCTGTTCAGCAGCCAGCACTTCCCACTGGTGACATTGTGGTAGATATCTTGTTACTGGCTGGGGGGAGGATGGGACGAACATGCGGTTGAACTGTTTGCTTATTCCTATGCCTGGCTTTGTGGATAATGATTCCCATTTCCGATGTTTATCAGAAATGCATGTGAATGTCTTTGACTGGAAATCTCAGGGGATGAGGCTTTCTGGAAAGGCTTGCAGTACATGCTGGCTTGGCTTTGCTTGAGCTGAGAGTTCTGGGAAGGACTTCTTTTGTGATTGGCACATCTGCTCCCTACCATGGCTATCACCCAGAGGAGAAGACATGTTCAGACATTTGGGAAAAGGCACCAACATTCACCCCACTTCTTCAAATCTCAGAAGAGGTTTGGCTCAAGCGGAAGTCAAGTTTTAGGTAGAGATTTAGTTCAATTTCTTGTTTTGTTGGTCTGTTCCTCCCTTTTACTTCCAGCTAATACCATGGACCGAGGCAGAAAACAAACCACAGAAGTGAGGGATGGGCCCAAACCAAAACCCCAGCTCCAACACCCCCTAACCTTTGAGAAAGTTCAGTTCTAGGTGGGCTTGGACCCAGAAATATAGGCAAAGGAAATAAAAAGGGGACTAGTGAGCAGTAAAAGGCTGCATATGTGCCCTGTAAATTTGGCCCCTTTTTTTCCTCATGAAAGATTCTATTTCCTCAATACACCCAAAGGCCCCTCAGTGGGACCATTCAGGTGCATAAATCTACTCATGTGTGTAAGTCTTTGCAGGATCTGGGCCTAAGTAAAGATACTATCTGTCTGTGGTGTGTATTTCAGACACAGCAGCTGTCACTCAGATTATTGTGGGGCGGGGCGGGGTGGGAAGCAAAGAATCTGTCATTGTTAATCATCTTCGCTGACTCCAGGTTCACCCTCAGACTGGCCAATGTCAGTCTAAAGGACATAAGTAGATAATGAGGGAGGTTTCTCAGCCATTGCCTCATACTTTTTAATCTGGGTATCTTGGTCTGTAACAATGGCACCAGCAGGACTCGTGTGCTGGAGTATGCAAGGGTCAGATCCTGGCGTTGGACCAGGTCCTTTGGATCTGTCTAACTGTGCTTAATGCAGGACCCAAGGAGAAGGGGCAAAAGGCTGCTCTAAGTTAGTTCAGTAGTAATCCAGTCTGCTGGATTGCCAGAATGCAGGGTGTTCAGGTCAAGCCCTGTCTTGAACCCAACATGCCCCCTCTGCCGGGGTGAGAGGCTGGGAGAGGTGGTGTACAGCTGGCTTCACTAGCTTTATTCTCCCACACTAATAGCACAGAGCAGCTGGGTACAGAGCAAAAGCGAGGGTGAAGTGTGCAATGGCACATACTTTGATATGGTGTGAGGCACAATCAGTCCACAAAATCCTGCCTTTGCAAGGCAGAATGCCACATATTGGGTTGACTCGATGTACTGCAGCGTGATTTATCTGCTCCTTTTTGCAGGAGCAACTGCTCACTGTCAGGATTGTAGGCATATGCACTCACTCTGTTTTGTGCAAACCACACCCTGTTTCCCTCAAACTTCACCCTTTGAGGTTCTGGTACCTTGAATAACTGGGGCACTAAATAACTGTGTCCATAAGTGTGCTTGGTGCAGTGTAGGCCAGAATGCCTTCTGGGGGCCCAGTTCACATGCTCAATGAATTGTGTGAAGGTTAGTGGCTGAGTGACCCGTTTCCCCCCTCTCTGGATAGTTGTCCAGGCATGGCTAGGATTTAGCCTTACATGGTAAGCACTGTGCTATTCAGCACAGAGGAACCATTTGTCTGAGCTGGTGGCAGAGGTTTCTCCATGTCTGTCACTCCCAGTGGGTTTGTATCGCACCTCGACATGCTTCATCAAGGATAAAGAGGCAACTCCGCAGTCTCAACAGTCTTCGACAAGTATTTCATTACAAATTAAAAAAGCAGTGCAGAGTGAAATAATCAGGAAAGCACAATCGTCTCACTCAGAGCCCCAGGCGGTGCCTTTGGAATACACCAATGTAAATGAACAATTAGAGAAGTGTAACAGCCCAATAATCACAGCGGCATAGTCCCTCCCACCCCCACCTAATGCTTAGCTGCATATGTCGCCTCCACACAATTTTCTCATGCAGAAACCCTGTGACTCTTTTAACACCACTGCACAAATCCTACCAACCTCTTTCCAGTTCGCTCTCCCTCTCCGCTCACATGCCTGGCTGAGTTCATAACATGCAAACCTCTAGCAGCTGCCTGATGTGCTTTTAATCTTTCCCAGATGCTGCATCCAGGCGCTTCAGTCTAACAAAGGGTGCAACTACAGGCCATGTAACAAATCCAGCATGTTCTTAGGTCTAAGTTTAGTCTTGCCTCTTGATCCCCAAACCAACGATAATTGGCAAAGCGCAACTGTCACATTTATTTCAAAATTCCTGGAGCAATGGGGATAGCTCTTGATATTCTATGCTGCTTATTCACTAGTCAGCCCTAGACTAGAAAAAGATCTAGATCGTTCACTTTTTAATTCAGTGAGTAGGGAATATTTCTCTGTCTTTGCATGTATTAAATCTTTCCAGGATCATTCCTTTCTCCCACATTTTGTCTTGTCCAGTTGAGTTAGATCACAAATTCCTTGGGCAGGGACTCTCTCCTACTGTGTGTGTTTATACAGTGCCTAGAACAATGGATCCTGACCTTGGTGGGGGCCTCTACACTCTACTGTAATACTACTATGAATAATCTCACTGATGAGCAAGATCATTATAGAGATCATGTCAGAGAACTCACTTTAACCCTTCTGAGACTTCACATCCTTATAAGGGTCCACTTTTTGTTGGCACTCTGAAAAATTCCAGCTAAGAGCTAATATGAAGAGTGCTATAAACAGGTACTGTTCCTGCCATGATCCTCACACAATAAACACAAACTGGATATTTTCCAAACATACCCCTTTCCTAACATCTGCCTTTAACCTCCACATGAGCCTGATTCTTCTCCTCTTTCCTCCTCCAGCACCATTCCATGCCTCTACTTCCCTCTGCCTTCACATGACTCAACTAGAGCTGGTCAAAAAAATGTTGAAATTCAATATTTTTGGACAAAAATCAGGGACAAACTTTACGAAAATTTTTGTCAAAAACGTTCCCGTCATCGTCGTCGTCTTTTTTTTTTTTTTATTAGCTCTAACCTCAGCTCTGTTATTCTCCTGAGCTGGAGCAAATAAGAGAGCCACTAAGTCTGGCTAGCTGAGCAAGTCAGCAAAATAGTTCTGTGTCTCTGTGTAGGGTCCTAGAACCTGACACGCTATCACAGGTTGTTAGTGGCAAAATGCAAATGCAATGAGTCTTACCTGTCTCATAACTTCTATTTTATAGACTCTATCTGCCAAACCTTCAATTAGATTTACCAAACCATCTTTCTGCCAAACACTGCCCTAAAGGGAAACTCCCTGATCCTCTCGGTCTCTCTCTGATTGTGAATTGTGGACCAGAGAGATGCTTATACAAGAATGAGAGCAGTGAAGACCACTCTGATTCCCCTTTGTTGCAACTAGAAAATCTATCTGTCCAGACACTTATGCTGCACCCATCGCCATGGCATCTGAATTATAAAGTTATGTCTTTTCAATGTACCTAATCTAGCTCTCTGTCTATGCTCCAAGTGTCACAGATGGAGATGTGGCCAAATACTCGGGTACAAATAGATGTATCATCACAGTGAGCCCATGGGTGTGTGTGTTTGTGTGAAATCCTGGCCCCATTCAGGACAATGGGAGTTTTGCCATTAACATCAGTTGGCGAGGATTTCACCCATCTATCTTGTCACAATAAGCAAATATTCGACCTTCAAATGTAAAAGAGTAGGCACTGAAAAGAAGTTCTAAGTCTTCATCACTTCAAATTAAGAGGGGGTCCTTTCCCTTCCCTTTCCCTTTTCCTTTTATATTATTTCAATTTATCTTCAGTTTAAAAATTCTGTAGTTTCTGCAAGGAAGGTATTTTAAGGCCTGAGTCTGCCAGCCTCCCTGAGCTTG
The DNA here is from genome assembly GCF_015237465.2 of Chelonia mydas. Taxonomy (NCBI): domain Eukaryota; kingdom Metazoa; phylum Chordata; order Testudines; family Cheloniidae; genus Chelonia; species Chelonia mydas. Next base: position 117,120,463 of record NC_051246.2, on the reverse strand, counting down.
AGTAATACCTTACTCTGCCATTAGCCTCACTGATTCTGACAGAACACTGGTCTGCGTGAGTAAGGCTGGTCTACACTACACAGTTAGGTTGATGTCAGTTGGCCTTACGTCAACCTAACTCTGTCAGTGTCTATGCTAAAATGGTGCTCCCATCGATGCAAGGCTCCCACTACATTGACTTAATAACTCCACCTCTGCGAGAAGCGTAGCGCTTAGGTCAATGTAGTTAGAGCAACCAAGGTGTCCATGTGGACACTGCTTTCCTTACATAGCCTGTTGGCAGTCAGCCCTGTGTGGGGCTGACAGCTGGAATGCTCCCTTCCCCCCGCCATGGCACTGACAGCCTGAGCTATCAGCCAGGCACTGGGCTCACACCTGGAGCCGCCCCCCCCCAGGCCCTGGTGCTGACAGCCCAACCTGTTAGCCTGGCAGGGGGCTCAGTTTCACAGCAGGGAGCCTACCAGCAGTGAAATTGTCTTCTCAGTACCACGGCTGCTTTTATTTCACGTTTTCGTCTCCGTGTTGGGAGGCCCCCGCTGAAAGGCCCATGCGGTTGCCAGTGCCCCACTTCAGTCGGTGCAAGTACTTCTGATAAGGATGTGCGCCACCGGCAGAAGGAGCGTAGTGTGGACACCAACAGCCAATTTAATTGCTGCGGTGGCAGTAAGTTGACATAATTTTGTAGTGGAGACAAGTCGTAAGCACGGTGGGATCTGGTCCTTAGTGGAGTAATTACTCTGACATTTATATATAATGGCTGTAATTTGCCCCCACAAAAACTCTCCCAAATAATATCACTCTTAAAATTAGAATCTAATATGGGGAAACTAATGAGAATTTGCTCATAGTCCCCTATTTATGTAGATGGGGAATGAGTTGAAATGGAGGAATAATGCCTTCCTTTGGCTTGTTCGCATGATGAGGCCTGAAAGAGTCACAAGCGAAACTGCACTTAGGAGCAGCCCTGAACTGCACACCTGCGTTCTATGCTGCAGCTGGTCTCCGTGTGGCTGTTCCTGTTCACTACTCTATTACGGCACTCCTTTTGTGTGACATGTGAGATGATCCTGGCTTGGAATCAAAGGGCAAAGGGGAAAAGGATAATAGCACAGACTCTAGTTTGAGCATTTTGTTTACTGGAATATCCTTTTAGCCATTCAACAGTGTATACTGCATGGGCTGGGGAAAAGTCATTAATGCTGCCCTTGATAAGTGGATCAAGTAATGCTGCCATATGCTCTGATCTAGTCAAATGAAATCACTGTCCAAAAAGACCTTTCCAACAACAAAAACAAAATTAGATTTGCTCTTGCTCATTTTTCATTAACCTAAGGACATCTGACTTTGCTTTACCAATGTCAATGAAGTGTCCAAATGTGCTCAGTGCCTCTGGATAAACTAGAGCTTTAAAATAACCACACACAATGCTTTTTTTTTATTTATTTACTTTGTGTGAAATCAAATAACCACTGACACCAGACTGAAAACACAGGCTGGGCCACCAGCTGGTGAAAATTGACATTTGACTTCAATTGAGCAACACCAGCTGAGGATTTGTCTTGTTGATTCTCCGTCTTGCTTAGTTAACATATATTTTGCCTTGTTGATGGTGCACTGGATTGGGGCCCTGGGTTCTACTCCCAGCTCTGCTACTGACCTGCTGAGTGACCTTGGGCAAGTCACTTCTGTGCCTCAGTTTCCCAATCTGTAAAGTGGTGAAAATGATACCCCCTTTTGTAAAGTGCTTTGAAGTTTATGGATGAAAAGCAGTGCGTAAGAGTTAGATGGTATTATTGATTTATTTATTACTGAATGACACATTACTGGCTGACTTTGCATGAAAACAGGCTCTTGCCTAAAGTTATATCTGCTCCTGCTGCCTCTTTCCCAGGTGGAGTCGCAATTCTGTGACACCACAGTTAGATGCTGCAGTGAGTTGATTATCATTGTTTAATATCTGTGTTGTATAGTGCCTAAAGGCCACACCTAGCTTGGGGCCTCATTGTGCTAGATGCTGGATAAACATGACATAAATGACAGCCCCCGTCTCAGAGTTTACAATTTAAGAGCCAGTGCAATTATGATGTCACATGCAGAAGCTGGGATCAGTGCTGTGAAATAAAAATAAATAAATCAAAATAAACAAACTGCAAATTAGCAGCATCACTCAACACTCTTCATTTACAACAGGCTGAATTCTGCACTGGCTTGCACCCTAACCTGCCCCAACTGACTTGTAGAGGGTGTAGATCAGCACAGCATTTGGCACCCCGTGCTGTACAACATTTACTGATTAATCCTCTGAACTGCCTTATGAAGCAGGACAGGATCTATTATCATCCTTATTTTTGTGGAGGGAGTAATTGAGGCAGAGAGGATAAATGACTTAAGGCCATGAAGATAATGATTGTCAGAACTTGGATTAGAACGGGCTCTTAGTCATTTCTGGACCACTCATTTCTCAGCAGTCCCAGGTGTGAAATAAGAAGTAGGAACTGCTGGAGCTATTCAGAAACCAAGATCACAGGCTGTATCCTGATCTCAGTTGCACCACTGTAAAGCTGGAGTCGTTCCATTTGATCTCAGTGGAGACACTTTGGATTTACACGGGCACAACTAAAATCAGTCTGGCTCTTCATATTCATGTGCAATGCAGAAAATACAAGTGAAGGGTCATAAAGAAAACAGGACTGTTATAAGCAAAATTGTTTTAAAAAATAGTTATCCAGGCCTCTCCTGTGTAATCCTGCAGAGAAGTCTTTGTTATGTCAGGAAAGTATACTAGAAATGAAACCAGAGGTAGCACCAAATATCCTGGTAGATGACAGACAGGATTTTTAAATAATAAAAGAACAATTCTGTCTCATTTCCTATTTGCTCGGTGTTAACTGAAGGAGATCGGCGCTGACTTTCTGGAATCACTGCAGCGTGCTACAAATGATATATGAAAATGAAATGAAAAATCTCTGCCCAGTCCCCAGGGCTGTGTAAATCACCTGAACTTGTGGACATGATATGAAGCTGAGAGACAGCCAAAAAAGCCACTGGCCCAGAAATCGCGATATAAAATATCCTGGTCACAATGTGATTTTCTGTAGGTGCCCCCTAATGTTGAGTCTAATAGAGAGAGAGGGGGACAGGCACAAATGTTTACTAAACAGCCCTGGTGCAATCAGCAAAGTGACACACTGGATACAATCACTGCCTTCTACCCTTTCTGCCGCCATCCCCTGGTTTTGCTTTTACTCTTCTCTGCTGTCTTTCCTAGACGTGTATCTGTGCTGGGCTGTTGACAGCCTCTGCGTTGCAATATGCTGGGGATAAAGGAGTGTTGCTGTAAACAAATGGGTCTGATGCAATTAAATGAGTGTATGTGACACAAAGTGATTATGTCAATAACATTAAAAAAAGCAGAAAAATAATGCAACAGACATTATGACCGACTACATTTCTGATGACCTATTTAAAGAAATATACTGTTAGTTATACTGCAGTGCAGCAGTGCAAACAGTGATGATTAATGCCATTAAAAATTCATGCAAGCCCAGGTTCTACAAATGCTCTTCCATGTGAACTGTCTCTATGGAGATAAAGAGGGCACTACGGCAACTATGAGAAACCAGTGTCCAGGCTAACGATGCATAATGCTGAAGGAACAGCTTCACAAGAAGAAACTTGGGCCTGATCTACCTGTGCCCCAAGGTAAGAAATGGGCCATGTATTTCAGTTGAAAATTTCTGCCATTTAAGCATACAGTAGGGTTCTGTACCCCCATTTTATAATTTGCTTTTTCAGAGGTAACTTATGCAAGTCTAAACTAAAAATAAAAGAAATTAAATTAAAAATTCCAGTTCATAAGATACTTTAATACAGCCTGGAAGCTAAGTGGAGATTGGATTTAATTTAGGCCAATCCTCTACTGAATTTCAGATAAAGGATTTTTAATTTAGTCATAGGCTGATAAAAATACCCCTCTTCTCTCCTGCAGGCAACTTTTTCTGCCAATTTTCTTTGCAGAGAGGAAGAGAGGGAAGAAATAATTGAAAGAACACTGCAGCATAGAAAATCATACTAGAGGAGGAATGCACTTTGGAGTTGTATGCGCTGCCAGTTCCACTTGTTTCGTATACTTTTTCCACCCCCCGCTGTAGTTCAGGTATTTTAAGCTATTGGTAGTCATCATCAGTCATCTTTTCTGAGCATGACATGAGCTGCATTTATTCAAATAGGAAACAAATTCTGTGGTCTTGAGTGGTAACACAACTTCCACAGCATGGTTTCTTCTCTTCTCCCCCTCTCCCCACCCTCACCACTAGTAGAAAATTTTCAGGGTGAATTTTTCATCTAATTGCTGGACGCCCATGTGGCATTGCAGGCCACAGTGATTTTTTATGGACTTACGGCCATGGTAATGATTTCATAAACATGCACGTATACATGATTTGAAGAAAATACATTCTCTTGAATGCAACATTTCAAAGCCATGGCATGAAAAATAAAAGGATAGCCGGAGGCATATCTGTTTGGAGGTGTGAAATGCTGAGCTCCGAGTATTGTCTCCAGATTAAAGTCTCTGTTCAGAGAAGATATTACCTAGCAATTTTCTGGTAATTCATATGTATTTGAATAATCAAGAGACAAAACACACTTTTCTGCACTTCTTCCCACATTAAGCTTTGAGCCTTTCTCTAGGATTCTAAACATGCGACTTGCAGGCTCCATGTGAGAATGGAGTTGAGCGAAATGAAGATGGTCGGGGGCCTACGGAAAAAGAATGTTTTAAAAAGCTTTGAGACTGTTAAAAAACAGTGCATATGTGAAGGGTTTCAGTTGCTGTGAGCCAGACCTAGCTCTCTTCTGCATTGGTGTAAAGAGGAAAATGCATGTAGTTACATTGGTGTAACACTTCAGTGAGTGGAGAGCTGTACCCTTTAGCTGTAGGGTAATCTTTTGTCCTTAAATTTTAAAATGATTCTACTGCCTAAGATAAGCAATCACCTGTAACTTGCTAACAGACCGTGAATTCCCGTCGTTCTCTACCAGTGTATTCCAGCTCTGGGCTGCAGAACCATTATCTTTGCAGTACTGGGCTTCTCCTTGCCACTTACAGATTGTGAGAGTGAGCAAGACATGTTGCCACCTACTGGCTGGCTCACAGTGCGGATAAGGGGCCTGCTGCTGCTACTGCCTGCCTGTAAAAGAGGATGTTCTTAAGGCCAGCTGTTAGAAGCTTGTTTCTTTGGAGCAAGGGTTCTAGTCCTGCACCCTGAATGTGTGGGTTTGTGTGTGAGTCATAGAAAAAAATAGAGCTGCTCTTTGTAGAGCCTGGGTTCATTACAGCCCGAGTGAAGACTGTCAATCATGCAAAATTATTCCAGACAGTTTAGTGAGGTAAATAACTAAGCAATGAGACTAAGGACAGGTGATCCTGTTCAGATAAAATGGCTCCTCCCACTGCCAGTCCTTAGCCAATTATAGAACTAAACTCAGACCAAACCTTTTCTGAGTCTCTGGAATGCTTAGATAAGTATTTTAATCACTGCCTGTTTTTTATCGGGATTGGTAGTTGCAGTGTCAAAGAGGCTCTCCTTGTGTTATTTCACCTGTGACTGGAAGGACCATAATCCAGCCCAGTTTTGCAGACACAAAAGACCTGGATAGACTTTGGGTAATGATCCAAAGAGAACAGCATCTTGGAATATCTGTCCTTTGAGACCCTCCAAGTCCTTTAATTTTTGATCTGAAAAAATTTAAACCCAAACCTCCTGTTTGGTCCCCACTTTAGAAGGAAAATACACATTAGGGTGAAATTCACCCCTAGCGTGAAGAGTTGGTGCCAAAATCTCCATTATTTAACCCCACTTAAAAGTGACTCTGGGCATCAACCAGCTGAGTGGCCTTAAGATTTGTACATTCCCCTATGTTAGATGGAACTGGCGTCCATCCTGCCCTATGTAGAGTCACATTGGGAGCAGGCTGGGGCTGGTCTCAGGTGCAGGGCAGGCCAGGGGAGAGTACAGGATCTGCAACCACGCTCATCGGCTGCAGTAGTTGTAGGGAGGGTCTGCATGGCAGCCCGGCACCCTGGTCCTGTGCTAGAGGTATGTGAATTTCACCTCTGTAGCTTCTCCAACACTCCATCCCAGTACTTGGGTTTTAAGCAGGGGGAGTGAATTTCATCCATTAGAGGGTAAACTGTGACCTGTCCGTCAGCTTTTACCCTGTATATTTTGCTTGAGCTACACACATTTTTCTTGTTTTTCAAATAGTTAATTTTGAAGCGAAGGATGGTGAAGGGACAACTGGTTCTCCTTCTCGTCTTGTTTGCTGCAGTGTTGATCCTGGGGCACAAAACAACACTGGGTCCCACTTGGTGGTACTCTGTCTCCTTTATTGTAAGCTACAGAAGCCAAGCTTAACCAATCCATCCTCACAGCTCAACACCTAGAAGCCTCAAGAAATTATGGTTGCCCTCTGCCTTTCTGATCTCTGCAGTGTCCTCATCTGGGCTTCATCCAAAGTCCATTATAGGGAATGGAAGCCTTCCCATTGATTTCAGTGGACTTTAGAACAAGCCCCAGGGGGTGGTGATTAAACGTTCTCCTACTCTTCTAAATGAGGTCCCAGGTAGCGTCTGTATGCCCCTGCAATTCTATTGCAAGTCCTTGTTTGTCTCTTGCTTAATGAGTACTAAACAATCTGCAGGTGGTATAAGTGCATTATCCAGAATTATAGCCAGTTCTCACTGCCTCTTACTGTTCTGTAATGTGCTTCCATTCAGACGATAATCCCTGTGCTTATTGTCGCTCACCAGTCTCATTACCTTTAATTTTGCTGCTTTTAGCCTAGCTGGTTGACAGTGATATTCTATTCTCACTCAGTATTACCCAATAGGTAAAACAAACCAAAACACATTTGTGCAAAGAAAACTTAGAAACATTTTGTGCCTAACAAGTGGGTAAATGCATATACCGATGGCTAGTCAGGCACCCTGTTAGCCTGTTGGGTGCACAAACTCAGTATCTAGGCTCACAATCATATGCACATTTTGTAAACAGCTTTTCAAAACCAGGCCCTTTAAATATCTCCAAAACCAGGGCTGATCCCTATCCCCACTGTGGCATCATAATTGATGTTACAAAATATGACAGCAGCAAACAACTTTCCAACACATATTATTATTATTAATTATATATGCAAGCAGGCCCCAGCCAAGATGGAGGACCCATGAGAACTGGTCTGAAACTCAGAATTTCTGGTTCATGGGAAATTTAGATATTTCAAATTTAGCTTCATTCCTATTGGGACGGAAATCACATTTTTTGAAAATTCCCATGCACTAGAAGTTCCATTACATTTTGGTTTGGGAAATACTGAAACCACTGTGGTTGTGACATGAAAATGCTCCCTGGGACCCCACCTTCTGTTGAGTTAAATTAACTTGATTTGCGGCGGGGTTCTCTGGAGCTGGAAGTTCTTAGCTCCCTGACCCTGAGACAGTCCTTATGGCAGGGCTGCTCCAAAGTGGCCAACTCTGAAAGACGATCTCAGGTCTTTCAGGCTCTCAGCTCTGTGTCAGGGAACCTGGGAGATCTGGGGTCCTCAGTCTTGGGGCAGTCCACATTGTAGAGATGCCCCAGAGCAACTCTGGAAGCCCTGGGTCCCCAGCAGCCTACCAGATGAGCTTGCATGGAACCAGACAGGGTTTCTGATGGAAACCTTCTTGGAAGACAGGGTTCTGCCAGACCCCTGCTTGTGGTTTGTGGGAAGCTTTGTCAAACCCAGTGTGTTTCTGCAAAACATTTCAAGTTCAGTGAACTGGCATTTTCTGGAAAAACTTCGCTTTGTTAGAAAATCCCCAACCAGCTCGAGGCCCCATTGGAGATGCTGTACAAACCCCCAACATAAGACTGTCCCTGTTCCAAAGAGCTTACAATCAAAACAGACAAGATGGACAAAAGGTGGGAGAAAGGATGTACTGTTATTGCTACTGTACAGAGCAGACTTGTGGACCAGCGAGATTAAGAGATTTATCCAGGCTTCCACAGGCAGTCTGTAGCAGAGCCAAGCTGGAAATTGTTTCCAAATCTCCTGGGCAGAGCTGGTCAACATTTTTGGATGGGCCCGTTGTGACGTTGTGTACCTTGGGGGAACACACTGCACCCCCAGGTTCATCCTAATAATATGATTGTACGGTATCCAATGCAAAGTTTGTCTTGTCGGGTGTCTTTGGAAGGCTCATGATGCACTGAGTATTGTTGTTATAGCAATGTTATAGGTTGTAATTTCATGTATATAGTTATGAGTCTGAAAATGTGTCATCATGGCTTAAAACAAGCCCAGGCAAAACTCTCTCCAGGAACAGAGGGGCAGTTCATACCACATCAGGGCATGTATGGGACAAACCCAGCCCAGCCTCACAGGAACAAAGGACGCTGGCCTAGGCAGCAACAAAAGATCTGTTGGTTTCTCGAGTGAGTCACCCCCTTCCCTTGGTCAGTCAGGATTACGATGAGGTAATGCTCACCTGACCTGGGGCGGTGGGGGGCAAAGCCAAGAGGGAAGAAAGATCATGATAAAAGGGAGAGATGATCTTCTCTCTCCCACCTCCATCTACAAACACCACCACCAAGCGACTGAAGCGTTGATCAAAGGGGAGAGCCTGGATGAAGGGCAACCAGCCAGCCTCTGGTGAGAGGCATCTACGTTTGTAAGGGCACTGAAAGTGTTAAGATCAGCATAGAATGCGTTTTGCTTTTATTTCATTTGACCAAATCTGACTTGTTATGCTTTGACTTATAATCACTTAAAATTTATCTTTGTAATTAATAAATCTGTTTGTTCTACCTGAAGCAGTGCGTTTGATTTGAAGTGTGTCAGAGGCTCCCCTTGAGATAGCAAACCTGGTACATATCAATTTCTTTGTTAAACTGATGAACTCATATAAGCTTGCAGCGTCCAGCGGGCATAACTGGACACTGGAAGACGGGGGTTCCTAGGATTGTGTCTGGGACTGGAGATATTGGCTAGTGTCATTCGGTTGCACAATCCAAGCAGCTTACATTCTAGAGGCTGTGTGTGAACAGCCCAGGAGTTGGGTTCTCACAGCAGAGCAAGATAAAGCTGGCTCCCAGAGTCAAGGATTGGACTGACCTAGCAGATCACTGGTCCAGATAACACCCGGGAAACATCACACCCGTTTTTTGATGGAAGTTGGAGTTTTGTGGAAAACAAAATGTTTTGTGGGAATATGTTGACTTTGACAATTTTTTTTTGAAAGAAAGGCGTCCTTTGACTCTCGTTGCATTTTGATAATGATGAGACATTTTATTTAAATTTATATTATTTAATATCATTTATATAGGCAATCTATGTACTATTTTATATTATTGTGGTTTGACTTTATCAAAACATTCCATGTTTCCAAATCAAAATTTTACAGAATTTCCATTCTGTGGGGGGGAAAATTGACTTTTTCTTCCGATTTGGAATGAACACACATTTTGAAATGTTGAATTTTCCTTGGCCAGGACTTCCAATTCCCCACCAGGTGTAATCCTGAGCCCCAGTCCAATGCCTTAGCTAGATGTCCAGCCTTCCTCTCACCAAGAAAGAGAAGCAACGTTTTTTTTGAAGTTGTGGTGTCCTACATCATTGTATCATGTAAATTAATAAATAGGAATGATATGCATTGCTCAGGAGTATACACTTGCAATAAATGCCTTGCAGTGTCACCAAAAACCTCAGTTCTTAATCACCTGCGAAAAGCATTTATTGCCTGATATACCCTGCCGCCATGAACATTCTCATTTCATTAACTGCCTTATTTAATCTAAATTTAAAAAGATCATTTAAAGTGTTAACACTTTTTTATTATAAAACTTGAGCTGTAGCCACTGTATGAAAAAAAATGTCATTCTGTGAGCAGAGGTATAAGATTTTATTTTCTTGTGGAAAGGAATGAGTGTTTTATCTTTGGCTCTCTGTGTTTTTATGAATTGCTCATGGATTCATTTTTTTTTCTGCTGACTAAAAATACTGTCCCCAGGGCTGCTCCAGCTAAAATCAGGAAGTCAAATAATTGCCCTCACAGTACCTCCCTGCAGACTGTCTAGGATATTGGGGCTAGATTTTTCAATGGGAACAATTTTAAGTAAAAACAGGAATGTATTGGAAGCTGCATCCAAATGGTGGGAGTATTCGTGAGCCGTAGAGAAACACATGACAGAATCAAAACAAAAAAATGGAAACATTTTATGAGAAAGTCTCTTTGTTTCTCTTTTGGCTACTGGATTTTCCCCTGGGCCTTGGCCCATCTAGCCCATACGTTCGTACATCTGCAGCCAGTTAATACATTTGTAGCCTAACACCTTGTAGAGGAGCTCAAGGCTCTTCTGTTGACTCACCCTTGGCTCAGGTGGTGAAAGCTTGCATTAAGATTCAGGGTAATGACTACCGAATAATGCAAACATGTGGGTCCCGTTAGTTTCAACCAGGATATTAAGGGGCAAAGGTGTCTCTGTGGATGTGGGAACAAGGACTGAAACCATAGGAACTGCTGAGTTTGGAGAAGAAGTTTGTACTGGATTTATTTGGGCATAAGCTTTCATGGGCTATGTCATAAATATAAAGGGAAGGGTAACCACCTTTCTGTATACAGTGCTATAAAATCCCTCCTGGCCAGAGGCAAAATCCTTTCACCTGTAAAGGGTTAAGAAGCTGAGGTAACCTCACTGGCACCTGACCCAAAATGCCCAATGAGGGGTACAAGAGTCTTTCAAATCTGGAGGAGGGCAGGGAAACAAAGGGTTTGGGCTGTCTGTGTGATGCTTTTGCCGGGAACAGATCAGGAATGCAAGCTTTACAACTCCTGTGAAGTTAGTAAGTAGTCTAGCTAGAAAATGCATTAGATTTTCTTTTGTTTAATGGCTTGTAAAATAAGCTGTGCTGGAGGGAATGTATATTCTTGTTTTTGTGTCTCTTTGTAACTTAAGGTTTTGCCTAGAGGGATTCTCTATGTTTTGAATCTGATTACCCTGTAAAGTATTTACCATCCTGATTTTACAGAGGTGATTCTTTTACCTTTTCTTTAAATAAAATTCTTCTTTTAAGAACCTGATTGATTTTTCATTTTCTTAAGATCCAAGGGTTTGGGTCTGTGTTCACTTGTACCAGTTGGTGAGGATTCTTATCAAGCCTTCCCCAGGAAAGGGGATGTAGGGCTTGGGGAGGATATTTTGGGGGAAGATGTCTCCAAGCGGTCTCTTTCCCTGTTTTTTGTTTAAAACGCTTGATGGTGGCAGCATACTGTTCAAGGACAAGGCAAAGTTTGTACCTTGGGGAAGTTTTTAACCTAAGCTGGTAAGAATAAGCTTAGGGGGTCTTTCATGCTGGTCCCCAAATCTGTACCCTAGAGTTCAGAGTGGGGAAGGAATCTTGACAGGCTAGAACCCACTTCATCGGATGCATGGAGTCTGTATCCTCTTGCTGAGGCCAAGGAAGGGACACAGTCCGTTTACAGCAATGCTGTAGGAAAGAACAGCCATCCAAGGGTGAAACTACATTGGATGGGGGTCAATGAGTGGCTAATGGTTATGAAAGGATAGTTCAGTTACATGGACTAGGGAGATATTTATCATAATAAGAAGGATTGTATGCACTGGTGAGCAGAGACAGGATGCTGTTCTACTAGCTGCAAATTAAGGAAACCCTTCAAACAAACAAACCAAACCAAAAACCCCAGGAAATTAGCATTACCCCAGAGTGACTGGTTTGCCTTTTTTTGGTCACAACCTAATTTTCTTTATCCTCTTCTATTTCTCTGTCTTTGGTTTTATAATTTTCCATTACACAATTGTACACAGCCATTAAAGATGGATTAATCATGAGGTGGGCAATAGGCATTATCTTTATTGATGGTACGGAGAAATAATTTCAATGTTCTCTTAATGACGGTTTTTAGTAATGGATTGACAACTACTCAGAACAAACAGGTTTCAACTAGCAGTGACTTTCACCATGCAGAATGTCCCCCGGGAAATCCCTAGGCAGAATTCGATGTTTGTTTATTTTTTATCATTTTTTATTTGTATTGATTTTTAAATGTTCAGTTATGCAAAATTACTGGATAAACTTTTTTTTAAATCAATTTAAATGTTCAGTTGCTTGAAATTGTGGGAGAATCAGACACTTGTTAAATGACAGTAGATATGGAGATATAAACTATTAACACAAGTTGGCAACATCACATGCCAAAACATACAAAGTAAATATCCTCAAATCCACAAATTATAGCTTTTTAAAAAAACTATTCATGCACTAGTCCAGTTTTGACCAGCCTAATTCAAAAGTCTAAATCACAGGATTTTGGTTAATAAATTCTCAAGCAGCATTTTTCTTACTTTGCCTCTATGTAAACTTAGATGATTCTGGATGGAACTATTTTTGTCTGTTTCTGTTTGTACAGGTAAAGTGACCTTTACCAACATTTACCTATAAAAATCAAATCATTTCAACCCAAGTTATACTTGAAAGGGGACTTTCCTCCTTTTTTACATGAACATCTAGCACTCAAGCCAACACCACAGAATCTCATCAGACTTGCCCATTGATCACCACAATGCAATACTGGAGTTGCCCCACTAAGGAACAAGCATTGATTTAGCCCCAGATTAAACTACTATTTGCTTTGCCCCAATATTAAAATACCGTCTTGACAATAATCCAGAGAGATCAGATTCCATGCAACTGGAATTGGATTACTCATAACTGACACTATTCTCAACCCTCTCCCCTCATTTAGGGCTGGAATTTCATGTTGCATCCTATGCACCTCCTGTGTTATAACCTACAAGGTTGGTCTGCAAAAAAGCCACATATGGGAGCCCAACATGGATAGTAATGGGCATGCATACCTGGTCAGCAAGCATTTACACTCGTCAGTGAAAGTTGTCAATGACAGTAGGGTCAGTCCCAAAGGACGTGCAGGTACTGTGCCAAAGCTGCAGGCGAAAACCAAGCCAAGAGCAATGTTTCAAACGCCTTTCCTTCTGCCACCCCCAAATGAAAGTGTTCCTAGGGAAGGATAAGGGAACATTTTGTGCCCTATGCAGGTGTACAGCTTTGGCTCAGTTCTGCTGCAGTGGTGCTGCTGTTATAAAGGCACCTCCAATGTGATGTGACAGCTTCCCTGACTGACATAATCTATGGTAATGTAACATGAGGTATCCAGACAGACACTAGCAAACATTTCAATCCTTTTCAGTACGAACAAAGCACTATTCACTTAGCAGCTTTCACAGGCATGTTGTTTTGTTATTAGGCACCAACGCTGTGTATTGTATTTTAAGCACACTAACAGGGAGTACCTTCTGCTTTCCCTTTGTTAGAATCAGGGTAAGAGGATTCTTCTGTTGCACGGCCAATAAAAGGTTCATTTAAAACAAGACCTATTTGCATTGTGACAGCGATAAGAGGTACCCTGAGGTCTCCCAGTGGCTGTCAATTTCACAGGTGGCTGAGACAATTCTGTGTGTCGCTTTTTACCCCAATGCAGCTTGTACTTTCTTAACAGAAGTCAAAGAATGAGCATATAGCCTCACTAGGTGGCTTGCACTGACTAGTTATAAACTGATACCAAAGCAGCTGTAACGTTATCTGCTTAAAGCCCCAGGCAACACACCGTAGGTAAATGGTTAATTAAAAGGCTTCTTTAAGACTACCTTTAGGGGTGCATGGAATATTTCCAAAACCTCCAGCGGCAGTTATTGATGAAAACTGCTGTCTGTGTTTTTCTCTCAGGCATCCACACAGAGTCAGTAACTGTAACTGTTTTTGACACTTCATTCATTTCACCATGAGATTCCCGAGAGGGTAGAACTAAATAGCTAATCTCCTTTAAGAATGAAGTGTGACACAGGCAAAGACATAATGGTAAAGATAGAGTGTCCATTCATCCATCCACAAAGCTAAGGCACGTTATTCAAGTTGCAAAGTCAAGCACTCAAAAGTTCAGAACGCCCAGAATTGTCTGTTCATTCTGCTTCTTTGTGCACATGCATCATGATACAGGCTTTAATGACATGATTACATACTATTTTTTTTTCCACAGGACCCCCCTAACCCTTCAGTGCACTAGTTGGACAGTTCTCACTTAATGAGCCGCTATTTGATATTTAGTCTTATCCTCAGTGTTCAACGTGTAGCTGTAGGCCTTGTTTACAGCACACTGTCCAAACCTTGCTCTGAAGACAGAATTTTTAATTTCTTCCCGTGCTTTTCTATGATGCGCGTCACTACACTGTCTGAGTGCTTCACAAACCGTCATGAATTTATTTTCAGAACACCCCTATGAGATGAGTAGGTATCCTCTCCATTTTACAGCTGGGGAGCTGAGGCACAGAGAGATTGAGATCAAAAGTATCCACTAATTATGGGTGCCCAATGTGAGACACCTAGGACATAATTTTCCAGAGCATTTAGCATTATTAGGGCCCTACCAAATTCATGGTCCATTTTAGTCAATTTCACGGTCATAGGATTTTAAAAATCATAAATTTCATGATTTTGGCTATTTAAATCTGAAATTTCACAGAGTTGTAATTGTAGGGGTCCTGACCCCAAAAGGAGTTGTGTGTGTGTGTGTGTGTGGGGGGATCGAAGGTTATTGTAGGGGGGATTGCGGTACAGCAGCAGCACAGCGCAGAAGTAAGGATGGCACGGTATGGTATTGCCACCCTTACTTCCGCACTGCTGCCTGCAGAACTGGGCCCTCAGTCAGCAGCCGCCCAGCTCTAAAGACAGCAGCGCAGAAGTAAGGGTGCATGGTATGGTATTGCCACCCTTACTTCGGTGCTCCTGCTGGCAGGGCACTGCCGTCAGAGCTGGGCGCCTGGCCAACAGCCACCACTCTCTGGCCACCCAGCTCTGAAGGCAGTGCAGAAGTGAGGGTGGCAATACCACAACCCTCCTAAAATAACCTTCTGACCCCCCTGCAACTCCCTTTTGGGTCAGAACCCCCAATTTGAGAAACGCTGGCCTCCCCCATGAAATCTGCATAGATCAGGGTAAAAGCACATAAAAAACCAGTATTCACGGAGGGAGACCAGATTTCACGGTCCATGATGTGTTTTTCATGGCCACGCATTTGGTAGGGCCCTCAACATTATATAGCACTTTGTATTCAAACCACAGCAATGATTGCTTCCAATTGCAGCTGTAAGTGCGCAGCACTTCTGAAAATTAGACCCCAGGGTCTCAAGTCAGGCACCTAGAAAGAGAAGATCACACAATTAGTGACCTCCTGGGTGAAGTGACTTGTCCAGTATCACATAGGAACTCTGTGGCAGAGGCAGGGATAGAATCTATTTATCCAGAGTGACATTCAACTGTCTTAACTGTGGGACCCTACTTTCTCTTCCTGCAGTCTCCTGTTTCATTTGCTAAACACCTTCCAACTTCTGCAGCAAATGAGGCTGGGGTCCTACAGACAACGTCACCTTAACAACACAACCCTGATTCCTCCCCAGAGCAGATTCAGCCTATGCACTGAATAGGACAGGTTCTGTGGAAAAAATAGAAAGTGATCATGTAAATAAAAATTGTATCATAATGTATATATATATGGGCTAGATCTTCAGTTGCTTTAATAGATTCTGAGGTCAGAAGGGACCAAAATGGTCATTTAGTCTGACCTCCTGTATAGCACAGGCCATAGAACTTCCCCAAAATAATTCCTAGACCCTATATTTTAGAAAAACATCCAATCGTGATTGAAAAATTCTGTGACTGAAAGTCCACCAGGGGTTAATTGGTCTTACTATTAAAAAAACTATGCCTCATTTCTGGTCTGAATTTGTCTTACTTCAACTTCCAGCCATTGGATCATGTTATACCTTTCTCTGCTAGACTGAAGAGCCCCTTGTGAAATATTTGTTCCCCATGTTAGGTGCTTCTAGACCTAATCAAGTCACCCCTTAACCTTCTCTTTGTTAAACTAAACAGATTGAGCTCCTTGAGTCTATCCTTATAGGGCAACTTTTCTATTCCTTTACTCATTCTAGTGGCTCTTCTTTGAACCCTCTCCAATTTACCAACATTCTTCTTGAATTGCAGGCACCAAAACTGGACACAGGATTCCAGCCGTGGTTGCACCAGTGCCAAATAGCGAGGTAAAATAACCTCTCCACACCTACTCAAGATTCCCCTGTTTATGCGTCCCAGGATCTCATTAGCTCTTTTGGCCACAGTGTTGCACTGGGAACTCCATGTTCAGGCAGCTGATTATCCACCATGACCCCCAGATCTTTTTCAGAGTCACTTCTTCCCAGTATAGAGTCCCCCATCCTGTAAGTATGGCCTACAGTCTTTGTTCTCTGATGCATACATTTACATTTAGCCATATTAGAACACATAGTGTTTGCTTGTGTCCAGTTTACCAAATGATCTAAATTGCTCTGAATCAGTGACCTGTCCTCTTCATTATTTACCATTATTTAAATTGGCATAGCTCCACTGATACACATAATGTCAAAGGCCAGCACCCATTTCAGATGAAGGTAACTAGAATAGTAAGACTGATTATTTTTATATTCACAACTGAGAAATATTGTCCACATGAAGTAATACAAATAAATAACATGTATTTAAGTAAAATGTTGTTTATGTAGTAACCATTCATTAGTTTTAAGGCCTTAGTAATAAACAAATTCCTTCTATAGTTCATATGCCTAGTTTTTACAAACTTATTATTATTATTTTATTGGCAAATTAGACCCCAGCTTCTCTATGCTGTTCATGGAGAAGACTCTTCAGAAGGGTTCTTCAGTCAATTAGTTTTATTTGGGGTTAATTTTGAGTAAGGGATGCATGATTTGGCCTTATGGAAATGTTCCAAACATACTAGCCTATGTACCATCTTTTCTGAACATTACCTACTTCCTCTAATGTAGTGTGAGGTTGGAACACATACTCAAATGACATATATGAGCACACAATGAGCTTGGTCCAAAGCCATTGCAGTCAATGGAAAGACTCCAAAGGGCCTATCTTGAGTTTGTGACTCATGTAATACATCCACTTGCATAACATTAGAAACCTGAGAGGACTGGATGACTCAGAAGATTGGCAATAAAGGGCCATGATGCGGAGGCATAAGGTCCACTAAAGAATTTTTTTTGGAAAAGGAGGGTCAAATCTTGGTTCCACTGAAATCAATGGCAAAACTCCCATTGATTGCAACAGAGCCAGAATTTAACCCAGAATGTTTCTCTCTCTGCATGGATTTTTCTTTTAAATTCAGGGATAAATATTTGAAGGAGGAGGTCAGGGGTGGCTGGGGTGGGGAGGGCAGTGTTTCTGAAACCAGCAGGTTCAGTGTGATTGTGGCACTTGTACTTAGGATTTTAACAAAAGTGAGTTGGAGCCATGACAGAAGGGAAACCGGGCAGAGCAGTAGAAAGAGGAGCCAGGCAATCTGGGGAGAGGTGAGCGTGGGGAAGAACTCCAGATCTGGAGAAGAGAGCAGATTCTGGACAAAAAAGGGATGTAGCATGTTGGGAGTGCAGTCAAACCTCAGTTCTTTTGAGCTGTTTGTTATGTGCCACTCAGAACGCTTAGCATGCTCACTGTAGAACAATTATCAAAACATTGTCAGTATCCGTCAAAGAACGAAAAGTAGGCAGCTGAAAAGCAGAGTGTAATTAAAGATGGATTCAATTTTGTTTCTAAAATTTGTTCAGCTAAATCCCCCAGAGTTTCCACAGGTTCATAACGCTCCAGACCTCCTCCTCTTAGTGCCAATAAACAAGTATTACAACTACAGAATTTGTTTGTGAGTGACTGATTACCTTTTCTCTAACCAATGAACTGCTCCTTGGTTTTGAGTGTATGCTTCTATTTTTAATAAGATCCTGATTCAGTGAGAACAGTTTTATACCCAGCCTGTAGTTGGTTCTCTAATTTTGCAGTGTTTGGCAGAGTTCTGTCCAGTTTCTCGATTAAACTGTAAAGAGTTTGATCCTGCCCAGTGTAGGTGTGAAACGTACGTAGGAATGCTGAACATACTCTGAAACCTGTCATATGTAGAAGTGCCAGCTAAAAGGTGATGAGTCAACTAGGGAGCGCAGAACAACTGAAACCTGTGTTTATATGAGTGATGCTACATGGATGCCAAGTTACTCCCGCTGGTAGCAGCAGTGAGTCAAAGGGTATGTCTACACTGCAGTCAGAGGTGTGATTGCAGCATGAGTAGACATACCCAAGCGAGCTTCGATCTAGCTAGCTTGAACAATAATAGCAGTGAAGCCGTGGCAGAGCGGGCAAGCTGCTTGAGAACATACCCAGAGTCCCAATGATCTTGTACAGCCCATCCTGCTGCACTTCCCTGCTATTGTTACTTGAGCTAGCTAACTCAAAGTCACACCTCTGCAGTCACAGGCCAGGGTGCAGTGTAGACGTATTCTGAGGAGACTGCATAGTTAAGCCCCTCATTGGGAAGTTAAAGATTGTACTTAAACTCATGCCTCCCCAGCTGTGCCTGGTTTCAGCTTGCACACTGCTCCTCTTTTACCCTTTGAGATGAAGGGAGTGGGCATGCAAAGGGCTTAGGCCCTGATCCAAAGGCTAATGAAATAATTGGAAAGACTGATTTCAATGGACTCTGAATCAGGCCTTAGCCTTTAATTCCACTACATACAGGGCTCTAGGGGGGAGATTTTCAAAGGCACAAATGAAAGTGTGAGGCAGGCATCTAACCTCTCTTCGTGCCTTCAAAAATCTCCCCCTACATCTAGAGAGAGAACCAGGACAGTGCAACATCTAGGCTTTATTCTTTCCTTTGCATATGCTGTTCTTTCTCATCAAGCACCATCTGAAAGTGCTCTACGTTCCTACTCAGAATTGCACTATAGTGTCTCCCCACTGGGATGCTATTTACCATAACAGTCTAATAGTGTACATTGTCTTGCTTGTGTACTTGTGGTCTGCTCAGGTCTGTGCTCCCTGCTGTGCACTGCACAAGTGATTAAACCGTATATATGTCTGCCTGTAGCCTCCACTTGCACATGAGAAAGGGCTCGTTCCTGCAAGGCGCTGTCGAGTGCCCTCAAAGCCATTGAAGCCAGTGGGAATTGAATGCATCCAACAGCTCACAGGAATGTTCAGCATCTTCCAGGGTTGGGCCCATAAGGTGCAACACCCTTGCACTCCCTCCATGCCGCCTGCTATGCAAGGAGTTGCAGGACAAGGTCGAAGAGATGTCAGAGTAATTTCTGAACTGGCTTACCCTGACCTACTTAAGTGACTAAGCGGTTCGGAAGAAAAGGGCTTAACCCCAATGGGAAAACCCTTATCTCAGGCATCCTCATCTATTCTGTCCAATCCAATCAGCGAGAAATCACCTAGGACTGTGGCTAGCAGGGCTCTGCTGGGGATATCCTCTTTTTAGGGGCCGTGGTTACTGAAAGAAGGTGACACCCAAAGGAATGCTGTGAACATGTAGTTCCTAATAGATCAATAGCTGAACAAACTGGAGAAGGAAAGGGCCACAAATCCTCTGGAAGCCTATTAATATGACAGAAGTCAGTTTTCCGTTGCACTCTTAATAGCCCTGACACCTAAAATACTATCCATAACAAAAACAGGGGGAAAAAGTATTTTTCATAATCTGCTTTGATGCTAGAAACTTTTCCGAGCCCACAATATCTCCTGTAGTTAGTCCAGGAAAAAGGAAGGGAGCTGGGCTGAAATCGTGGCTCAAGTGACTCTAGCTGCCAGCATTAAATCCTATATTTCCAGCAGTCAAGAGGGTGAAGCTGGCAGGGAGCCAGTCAAGGGGATGCAGCAAAAAGAGAGTCAGTGGCCCAAGCAACATGAGTTCAGAATGTTATGTTGATGAGATTTCCTATGTATTGTTAGCTATTATAACAACATTTATGGAACGAGATTGCACCACTCTTACGCAAAGGCCAAAAATGACTTGTGATTTTGGATACCCTGATTTTTGGCTCCCCAACAGTAGAGGACTTTCAAAAAGTGGGGAACACCCAAATCTCTGAAAATCAGACCCCTGGAAGGGAGCTGAGTAAAATTGGGGCACTCAGTCACTAGTTGCTTTTGAAAATCTTGGCCCAAATTTGGAAATTTCATGTCATTTTCTGTTAAAGATAGACATTTGTTGCCAAAGTTTTTGCTGGCATAACTCGACTGGTTTCAGTGCAGTTACTCAAACAAAGAAGGCAGCGTTGCTTCTTTTTTCAATGTGTGTTTCTTGGTATTCTAGCATTTCTCCCCACATTCTGATTCTCTGTTGTATTCTTGTATGCTCAATAAAAAGAGATGTGATCAATTTAGGAGAACAGCAATATACACTAGCTAAAATTTCTCAAGAATGAAATTAGCAATTTAATTTCATTGGAGCTAACAGTGAGCTGGATTTTTAATATATAAATTGAATTTTTCATCTTGACATTTTTGTACATATTCTTTATTTAGTTTGACCAAATTTTAAATGGTCAATATTAAAAGTATGATGTACAGTATAATACCAGATCTGGGATTTCAGTCTATACAGAAACAAGTTCTTTTTCTTTTCCAACAGAAAAATCAATATTATCTTACTCTGATGAATGTTGTTATAAGGACAAACTAGCTATCCAGAGAGATCTGAGGCTTATACCTTTGCTTCTCTGTGGGCTGTTTCAGTTATTATCCAATATTTATATGATACCTCTGGATGGAGAGTGAGGATAATTTTATTGCCAAATGTATTTTCTTCAAAGCTAGGATTTATATAGTGCAGTAGGGCAGTGTTCACTAAATTATGTTAGAGACTGGAAAGTGTATGTCATGTGATTGTAATGCTGATGATAAATTATTCTGTTTTTTTTTTGCTGGTGTTATGGTGCATGTTGTCTCTCCGATAGAATTTGAGTATGTTATCAAGAATGGGAAGATCAGATGAGGAATCAGTTATTCACAAAATTCAGCACACTGCCATTTTTCAAATGTTCCATTTCTAACGATTCATAGCTCTGAAAGGGTCAGCTCTATAAGAGCTAGGTATTATTATTATTATTTATTATTATCTCTGTTCCCACCATTGATCATGCTTGATTTATCAACAGAATTCTGCATTACAATGTGCAGAGGATAATTCACGGCTCAACTTAGCAACAACCAAAACCTGTTAGATTGTTAATACAGCTATTGCATTGTTTCCCCTAGTTGTTTTTATTAACCTTTCCCCTTTATCTGGTACATCACTTTTTCTAGTGAGAATATGCTGAATTTTCTTTAGAGGTGCTGCTCTTTCTAAAACAGGGACACAGTTCCTTCAGAGGGCTTAGTATATTCTTTGTAGCGGGTTTAAGAGGTAGGAGAATTGTGAGGTTCTATAGTTACATCTTGATTGAGAAGGGATCCCCTAAGTGAGAGGCATATAACAAAGTTATATTGCAAAGTAAAGCTATTCTTAAAGCGGAGAGTAAGACAATTTCATTAGAGACTGAGGTTGGGATTTTCAAAGGTGCCTAGGGGAGTTAAGTAGAACTTGGGCACCTACCTCTCTTAGTCTCCTTTGAAAATATCAGCCAAGATTTTGAAAATAGGAGCCTAAAATTAGACTCCTAAACATATGCAAATGTCTATACGAGTGACCTGATTTCAAAAGTGCTTGAGCACTTTCACTGATCTCAAAGGGAGCTCAGGATGCTAAGCACTTTCGAAAATCAGATAATTTATTCAGGGACCTTGGGACAAGACTTTCAGAAACAACTAGTGCCTTCTTATCTGGATGCCCAGCTGCTGGACATACCTGGTTTTCAGAGGGTGGGTGTTCAGCACTTTCTGAAAATCAGGCCCCTTTAAGCAGTCTCAAGTTGGGCACCTAGAAACCAAGGCATGCAAAAATCTCTAATCACTTTTGAAAATCTTGGCCTTACATGTATACATAAGAGATTAATGTTAGGCACCCATTTTTAAAAATCTTGGCCTAATAGTTTGTAATTTTATAAATGATCCTGAATTAGCTGTCTGCGTACTATAGAACTTTTGTATATGGGGACACGTTTTCAGCACAATGTGTGAGCACAATGGATAATTTCAAAAAAAAAAATCTTGTTTGAAAACCTCACATGCATGTGAAGGGACAGTTAGGTTGTAAAAAGAAAAGGAGTACTTGTGGCACCTTAGAGACTAACCAATTTATCTGAGCATAAGCTTTCGTGAGCTACAGCTCACCTGCTGGTGGAGGGAGAGAAAACCTTTTGTAGTGATAAACACCCATTTTTTCATGATTTGTGTGTATAAAAACAAACATCTTCTGTATTTTCCACAGTATGCATCCGATGAAGTGAGCTGTAGCTCATGAAAGCTTATGCTCAAATAAATTGGTTAGTCTCTAAGGTGCCACAAGTACTCCTTTTCTTTTTGCGAATACAGACTAACACGGCTGTTACTCTGAAACCAGTTAGGTTGTAGTTACTCTCTTTCAGGATTTACATTTTCTAAGGGAACTTTTGGCACTGCTGGGCTGTTGGCTTTTAGATCTAAGTTACAGTACTGCAGAAAATGCATGGTAGGTAGTTGGATCAGTTTGCAACAATGTGCACGTCCAAATGACGAGATCACTTCCTGGCATGCACATCTTTGTTGGCTGAATCCCTCAGTGCCTATGTGAGAAGGCACAGGCCTATGCCAAGCATGGTTGTAAGCTGGAGCTTCTGCATAGTTTACCTCTTTTGCTTAGGATGAACCACGGCAAAATTGAAGTTGTCTGGTCACATTTGGAGTAGTGACAACTCTTAGGCACGTGGAATGGGGCCAGCCACCAGCCCAGCTCAGTTTTCCTTGTTTAATCTCTTAAGCACATTTACAGGCTTAGCTGGTTGAGTGGCAGAATCCCCATCAGCAATTTAAAAAAGCAATTATTTTGAATCTCTTCAGAAAATATTTTTATCTGAAAGACTCTGCCCAGCTTCTGCATATTAGAAACGGTATGAATCACTCTGGAATATTAATTGATAAGATGTATTACTTAAAAACACTATTAAGGAGCATGATGTAAAGCACATGCAGTGTAATTCAGGCCGGGGGGACACAGTATTTTAATGAAAGTGTGCTAATTATGTACTGGGTATTTCAAGGATGGAGGAAAAGGCTTTTAACAGAAAAGAAATGTCAAGTATACGATCAGTTATGCATTATACCCTTCAACTCACTCCCCCCCCCCACAATATAATAGATGATTTATAACTCCATACAAATCTCTAATGAAAGGGCCATATTTAGGGGAAAGCTTTTTATTTCATATCACTGCTCTTTTGAGCCACCAGAGCAAAGGTATGAGTGACAGATCTATTTCCTTTAATCTTCGGGCCACTAACAGTTTAGTTTTCATAAGAATAAGCCATTGTCTGTAGTTATTGAACTGACATTTAGGAAAATTTCCATCTGTACTGTGCTGTGAATACAGTGAAACTTGAAACATTTCCCCATTGGTTATCATGGAGACAGAGATTAAAAGAGACTTGGGTCACCTAATTCATTTCTCCTGCGGTAGATCAAGCTTGTCCTATTTTTAAGGGTGTTTACCTGATTTGCACATGCAATTACCAATGTCTGCACAGGGCTCAATTCAGGACCTTAATGTTCCATAACTGATCTTTATAGATCAAAACTTCTGATCCACCTAGAGCTAGATCATTCTCCCACTGAAGTTTTGCTGTTAACTTTTGCCCTGATTCAACGAGGTACTTCAGCACCTTTCACTAACATACTTAAAGTTAAGCAAGTACTTAAATGCTTTGCTGGATCAAGACCTTTAATAGGAGCAGGATCAGAGCTTTCGTTCTGTTATAACATCAGCCTTCTGTGCATTCCCTTTAATTTTTATGTCTTTTGCAGTAAATAGTCAGATGCTATTAAAATTTTCTTGAATTAAATTGAAGAAACTAATTTTGTTGCTAGGATTCTATTCTGATATGTAACTAGTGTTTTTTTAAAGTGCTTTGTATAGTATGGTGGATTGCATCTGCTGTATAATCATAATCTTAAGGTTTCCCTGGAGTTGAGGGAAAATTAGCTTGTGCATCCCGTATCTAATTAACACATGTATGTTGCCTAACTCCTTATAATGTCCTCTTGTGCACAGTAGCTAGAACATAATTGGGAAAATAATGTAATCCATGAAGGAATGAGGAAAAATCCTTTTTGTCCTGCACATAATATAGGCAAACATTTCCAATCACAGCAGATTAAAAAAGTACAGCAGTATTAAAATATCTGTCAGTGAGAGGAAGATGGGAAACTGGAAACTGGTTTAATTTAAAGTGTGGATCTATTTTTGGTCAAAAACTTATTTTTCACTGAAGATTTTTTGGTTGGTATAATAAATAAATAAAACTTGATGTAAACACTGCACACTGCAGTGTGTATCCGTGTCCGCTTCCACAGTGCACAGGGCAGCATGAGTGCCACCCACAACAATCTGTCTCCCCATCCATTGCTGTGATGGGCCCACTAGAAATAATGGCCTAGATCCTCCTCTGGTGTAAACTGCTCAGCCCTACTATCTTCAATTAAGCTACACCAATTTGTACCAGCTCAAGATATGGCTCAACACAGATGAATATCCATATGTATTGAAGTGAGTGGAATTATTCCACATTTACACTGGTGTAAGGGAAAGCAGAAACTGGCCCCAGGTCTCAAAAATCAAAGCTGTGAGGAAAGGCTAAGGTTGTTAGGCTTATAATTTCACTGGGAAAGAGGGGACTTCAAAGGCATCAAATAGACATTTTAAAAATGGTGTAAGGGATTCAAAAATGCAGGCACACAGGAGTAAATAAGGAACGTGGGATGAAGTATTTTACACCAAAGATGATAGACATATGGCTTAAAATGCCAGGGAAGGTAACTAAAGCAAAGGGTACTTATTTTAAAACAAGCCCACTGTACCAAAGTTAACTGATATTTTTCCTCCTTAGACAAAATACAGTTGTTCTTTCTATAGCTGGCAAGTACCATGAATATAGGCTATAGTATATACCTAATGTCTCACTTAAGATCTTGAAATAAAAAAAAGTGTACAAATGCCAATGTCAAACTTAATAATACTGTTCCCTTCTTCCTTGTGAATGTCTCTCTTCCTTCAGAAGGAAGGAATCTTCCCTTCCCCGCCATTTTTCAGTCTTTTTAATTCTTTCGGCATCTACAGGCCTCCCTTTCCCCTTTTGTTTCATATTCTCTAATGCAAAGGATATAGAGGCTTCCTCCTCTCTTTTTATCTCTTGTCCCTCACATTTTCTGCTTGGATTATTAGGTGTCTGCCTTTAAAAGGTTAGTCACAGTACTGTTCACACCTGAGATGTGGTGAGATTTTATCCTGGATTCAGAAATGCTGCAGATACTTGACATGCCAAAGAAATCGCATGAGTGGTAGGAGATGTCCGTTTATTGGGAAATGCATACTTCATGCGCTGAAATGCAGTGCATAAAGAAATTGATTCACGAGGCATTGAAACACAGATGCTGCCTGTTAGAATACATTCATGCTTTACTAAAAGAGAAGATGAGTATCAAACAGATGCATTCCTTCCTGAATCAGACATATTGCCTGTTGCATTGGATACATGACTTGTCAAATCAAATCATTCTTGCTCTAAACCAGGGTTGACAGCTCTTGAATCAAATATGTTGGCTATTGAATTAAACCTATCACATAGGAAATCATATCAATATTACGTAGAAAACATATACAAAATACCAGAGAGATCTGTAAGCTGATAAGTAAGGTACACAAAATATTATTTGGGATTACATAAGGTGTACTGAATATGTCCATGTTCAAATTCTGATCCAGAACACTGGCAGCTATAAGTCAGTCTATCTCCACTGACTTCAATGGAGCTGTGCTGACTTACATCATTAGAGGTTCTGGCCCTGTTATTTTCTGTTCCTGAGAGATTGATGAATCAACCCTACAGGGTTCTGTTAATACTTTTAAAACAGGCTTTGTTTATTAAGCAGATGACAATGAGCTGATAACTAGAGCTCGCCAGGAACTGGAATTCCCATTTTGTGAGAAATTCCAAATTAAAAATAACAAACTCCCCCCCCCACCCCCACCCCGAAACTCCTTCAGAAATTGACCGGGAATTCCAAAAGGTTGTTTTGCAAGAGTCAAAATGACATTTCCTTTACACCTGGTAGGCTGTGGAGCTCTGGGCAGCCTAGGGAGCATGGAAACTCTGGGGCAGTCTGTCTGGTGGGTTACCTTGGAGCTGGGCCAGCAAGGTGCCAGGAGCTGGGGTCAATTAGGAAATTGACGCAGTCAGGAAATGTTTCTGCAGAATGTTTCAATTTCAACAAAGTGGCATTTTTCGATGGAAAAACATTCTGATAGAAAATGTCCAGCTATCTCTACTGATGGTGTTTCTCGGCTTAATTCCCCACTACCTGCACCTTACACAGTCATTGCAGTTGTAACAGGATCCTACTCTCTGTTGGGGCACCTCCTTGTGGCTGGTTTGAAGTTTGATGTGCCTCTTCCGTGGCTGTTCATACCACGTCCCTCCACCTCACTGTCCAGGGCTCGCAGTGCTCTCTCTTTGTGACTCAGCCCTCTGGCCGCGTCACTGCAGAGTCCTCCCTTTCCAGGGCATCAACGTTCCACTGGATCAGCTCTCTGCATGCCATTCCAGACAGTCTTCCATCCAATTCCATGCCACTTTCCCAGTGTTTGGTTGTGGAATTGGGTCCACCAACCGCTCCAGGTTGCAGCCCAGGGATCTTATGTCCACCAACATGGTCTGCTTGATCCCAGATCCTGTCACTATTTCCCTGGACTCCTTTTTACTTCCCTTTTCTATCTTCCCGCCTCATGGGTTTGCCGGCTCAAACTCCCACCTCCCAGACTACTTCCCCTGCAGCCTTCTTCTGGTCTCAGCTTCATCCCTTTATACAGGCCCAACCAGCTTCTTCCCAGCTGAACTTCTTTGATTAGGCTTTACTGAGCCTTGGCTCTCCTCCAAGTGCAGCATATAAGGTTAATTGACCTAATCTAACCTATTGTGTGTTGTCTGGCATGAACCCCCATCACAGCTGCCGCATCAGAACCATAGCATTTTACACCCACTTTGCACAGGGGTAAGTGACTGTGACCCAGGGAGCTCCTCAATACCAAATGGCAGAGGGCACACCATACCATCACTCTAGTCAGATCCTGCACACTCATTACCCCAGCCTGGCATGCTGGTCATTAATATTATTGTGTGATGTATGTAGGAGTGACATATAAAGAATTGTAGCTTTGTTCTGGAAATATGTTCCTAAACTGTGTTTGTCAGGCAGTGCCTAAGCCTTGCCTGTCCTCGACATAGGAATCTTGTTTCTCAGACTTGACTGTGTCTCGAGTGTAAGTTAAGCGAGGTGAGACCAAAGGCAATGAAAAGTACATTTAAAAGAGAGGTAAACACAGCCATCAGAAGAGCAAGTGGGGAAGATGACCACTCAACCATCTTGATGGGGAGTGGAGACTGCACCTCCAGAACCCTTCCTGCCTCTTAAAACAGGGTCAATGCACTTTGGGAGGGTAAAAGCAGAGGCAAAAAGCCATTTTGTTATCCATCACTGGCTGGAGACAAGGGGCTAGAGCTTTGTAATCGAGAAAACTGGATCCTTCAACCCAATGGGGTTGGAGTCTCTGAGAACTGACTATCAGTGCTTAAACAAAGACTGTAAGTTTTAGTCACTAGAAAGCGTGTTTTGTTTCACTTTACTTGTAACCACATATGTGCTTTCTATTCCCATGTATTATCACTTAAATATCTGTTATCTGTTAATAAACTTAGGCTTGTTTATTACAAAACCATCTCAGTGCTGGGTATAAACCAAAGGGTAAAATCCTCAGCCAAACATTCTGTCTTTTGAAGGCAGCGAACTTAGGGTATGTCTACACTACGAAATTAGGTCGAATTTATGGAAGTCGGTTTTTTAGAAATCGTTTTTAAATAGTCGATTGTGTGTGTCCCCACACAACATGCTCTAAGTGCATTAAGTGCATTAACTCGGAGGAGTGCTTCCAGAGTACCGAGGCTAGTGTCGACTTCCGGAGTGTTGCTGGCATCATGGTGCTAATGGGGCAGGTTCATGCGGTGGAACGCCGATTCTGGGCCCGGGAAACAAGCACAGACTGGTGGGACCGCACAGTGTTGCAGGTCTGGGATGATTCCCAGTGGCTGCGAAACTTTCGCATGCATAAGGGCACTTTCATGGAACTTTGTGACTTGCTTTCCCCTGCCCTGAAGCGTATGAATACCAAGATGAGAGCAGTCCTCACAGTTGAGAAGCGAGTGGCAATAGCCCTGTGGAAGCTTGCAATGCCAGACAGCTACCGGTCAGTCGGGAATCAATTTGGAGTGGGCAAATCTACTGTGGGGGCTGCTGTGATGCAAGTAGCCAACGCAATCAAAGATCTGCTGATATCAAGGGTAGTGACCCTGGGAAATGTGCAGGTCATAGTGGATGGCTTTGCTGCAATGGGATTCCCTAACTGTGGTGGGGCCACAGACGGAACCCATATCCCTATCTTGGCACCGGAGCACCAAGCCGGCGAGTACATAAACCACAAGGGGTACTTTTCAGTAGTGCTGCGAGCACTGGTGGATCACAAGGGACGTTTCACCAACATCAAAGTGGGATGGCCGGGAAAGGTACATGACACTCGCATCTTCAGGAACTCTGGTCTGTTTCAAAAGCTGCAGGAAGGGACTTTATTCCCAGACCAGAAAATAACCGTTGGGGATGTTGAAATGCCTATAGTTATCCTTGGGGACCCAGCCTACCCCTTAATGCCATGGCTCATGAAGCTGTACACAGGCAGCCTGGACAGTAGTCAGGAGCTGTTCAACTACAGGCTGAGCAAGTGCAGAATGGTGGTAGAATGTACATTTGGACATTTAAAAGTGCGCTGGCGCAGTTTACTGACTCGGTTAGACCTCAGCGAAACTAATATTCCCACTTCTTCTGCAGTTTCCACAGTGTGCATCCGATGAAGTGAGCTGTGGCTCACGAAAGCTCATGCTCAAATAAATTGGTTAGTCTCTAAGGTGCCACAAGTACTCCTTTTCTTTTTGCGAATACAGACTAACACGGCTGTTACTCTGAAATATTCCCACTGTTATTACTGTTTGCTGTGCACTCCACAATATCTGTGAGAGTAAGGGGGAGACGTTTATGGCGGGGTGGGAGGTTGAGGCAAATCACCTGGCTGCTGGTTACGTGCAGCCCGACACCAGGGTGGTTAGAAGAGCACAGGAGGGCGCGGTGCGCATCAGAGAAGCTTTGAAGACCAGTTTCATGACTGGCCAGGCTACAGTGTGAAAGTTCTGTTTGTTTCTCCTTGATGAAACCCCCCCGCCCCTTGGTTCACTCTACTTCCCTGTAAGCTAAGCACCCTTCCCTTCTCCCTTCGATCACCACTGTCAGAGGCAATAAAATCATTGTTGCTTCACATTCATGCATTCTTTTTTAATTCATCGCACAAATAGGGGGATAACTGCCAAGGCAGCCTGGGAGGGGTGGTGGAGGAGGGAAGGACAAGGACACACAACACTTTAAAACTTTAAAACTTATTGAATGCCAACCTTTTGTTGCCTAGGCAATCCTCTGGGGTGGAGTTGCTGGGTGGCCGGAGGCCCCCCCACCGCGTCCTTGGGCGTCTGGGTGAGGAGGCTATGGAACTTGGGGAGGAGGGCGGTTGGTTACACAGGGGCTGTAGTGGCGGTCTGTGCTCCTGCTGCGTTTCCTGCAGCTCAACCATACACTGGAGCGCATTAGTTTGATCCTCCAGCAGCCTCAGCATTGAATCCTGCTTCCTCTCATCACGCTGCCGCCACCTTTCAGCTTCAGCCCTCTCTTCAGCTCGCCACTTACTCTCTTCAGCCCGCCACCTCTCCTCCCGATCATTTTGTGCTTTCCTGCACTCTGACATTGTCTGCCTCCACAGATTCATCTGTGCTCTGTCAGTGTGGGAGGATACCATGAGCTCAGAGAATGTTTCATCACGAGTGTGTTTTTTTCGCCTTCTAATCTTCACTAGCCTCTGGGAAGGAGAAGATCCTGTGATCCTTGAAACACATGCAGCTGGTGGAGAAAAAAAAAAAAGGACAGTGGTATTTAAAAAGACACATTTTCTAGAACAATGGGTACACTCTTTCACGGTAAACCTTGCTGTTAACGTTACATACACAGCACATGTGCTTTCGTTCCAAGGTCGCATTTTGCCTTCTCCCACCACGTGGCTAGCCTCTCCCTCCTCCCCCTTCCCTGTGGCTAACAGCAGTGAACATTCCTGTTCAGCCACAGGCAAACAGCCCAGCAGGAACGGGCACCTCTGAATGTCCCCTTAAGAAAAGCACTCTATTTCAACCAGGTGACCTGAATGATATCACTCTCCTGAGGATAACACAGAGAGATAAAGAACGGATGTTGTTTGAATGCCAGCAAATATACACTGCAATGCTTTGTTCTACAATGATTCCTGAGTACGTGCTACTGGCCTGGTGTGGTAAAGTGTCCTACCATGGTGGATGGAATAAGGCTGTCCTCCCCAGAAACCTTTTGCAAAGGCTTTGGGAGTACATCCAGGAGAGCTGCAAATGCCAGGGCAAATTAATCATTAAACATGCTTGCTTTTAAACCATGTATAGTATTTTAAAAGGTACACTCACCAGAGGTCCCTTCTCCGCCTGGAGGGTCCGGGAGGCAGCCTTGGGTGGGTTCAGGGGTTACTGGCTCCAGGTCCAGGGTGAGAAACAGTTCCTGGCTGTTGGGAAAAGCGGTTTCTCCGCTTGCTTGCTGTGAGCTATCTACAACTTCATCATCATCATCTTCCTCGTCCCCAAAACCTGCTTCTGTGTTGCCTCCATCTCCATTGAAGGAGTCAAACAACATGGCTGGGGTAGTGGTGGCTGACCCCCCTAAAATGGCATGCAGCTCATCATAGAAGTGGCATGTTTGGGGCTCTGACCCTGAGCGGCCGTTCGCCTCTCTGGTTTTCTGGTAGGCTTGCCTCAGCTCCTTAAGTTTCACGCGGCACTCCTTCAGGTCCCTGTTATCGCCTCTGTCCTTCATGCCCTGGGAGATTTTGACAAATGTTTTGGCATTTTGAAAACTGGAACGGAGTTCTGATAGCACGGATTCCTCTCCCCATACAACGATCAGATCCCGTACCTCCCGTTCGGTCCATGCTGGAGCTCTTTTGCGATTCTGGGACTCCATCATGGTCACCTCTGCTGATGAGCTTTGCATGGTCACCTCTGCTGATGAGCTCTGGCCAGCGTGGCAAGCTGCAGGTGACCATTCAAACAGGAAATTGAAATTCAAAAGTTCACGGGCCTTTTCCTGTCTACCTGGCCAGTGCATCTGAGTTGAGAGTGCTGTCCAGAGCGGTCACAATAGAGCACTCTGGGATAGCTCCCGGAGGCCAATACCGTCTAATTGCATCCACAGTACCCCAAATTCGACCCGGCAAGGCCGATTTAAGCACTAATCCCCTTGTCGGGGGTGGAGTAAGGAAATCGATTTTAAGAACCCTTTAAGTCGAAAAAAGGGCTTCATCGTGTGGACGGGTGCAGGGTTAAATCGATTTAACGCTGCTAAATTCGACCTCAACTCCTAGTGTAGACCAGGGCTTAGTAACTTCTGTGAGGGTCCAGTGAGAGGGTCTGGGCACTGCAAAAAGACTTCTCTGGGGAACCTGGGAATTGGGGTTCACTGACTGTTACTTGCAAGGCAAGGTTTGAACTGGCAGAGTCCTGAGGAGTTTGCTAGCACGGAAGACTAGCTGGTGTGTCAGGGAGCTGATCCATAGCTTAGCGGCAGCAAAGCTCACTATTGCCTAGGCAGAGCGGTAACACAGTGGCTTACAGTTTTGGGTGACTTAACCAAGTCCTCACAATGACGGTCCTAGATTCAAGGCCAGAAGGGACCATTGTGATGATCAAATCTGACCTCCTGTATAGCACAGTCCATAGAACTTCCCCAAAATAATTCCTAGAGCAGCTCTTTTAGAAAAGCTTCCAATATTGATTTAAAAATTGTTGGTGAAGGTGAATACACCACGACCCTTGATAAATGGTTCTTCTCCCGTAAAGTGGGGTCAGATCATCGTGCAAGCATCTGCTGCCGTTGTCGGTCCAAGAGAGCATTAAGGTCATTCTGCTTCTCTTTGATGCAATCCATCCATCCTTTCCTCAGCTTTCCTCAGGGTATCTTTCTTGTCACTCTTTCCTGCCATGCTTTCTTCACCAGGTCCCCTTCAATCATCCTCTGCATGTGTCCAAACCAGAGACGTCACGCTTCCTCGATTTTGTCAGCCAGAACTGGTAAATTGTTCAAAGGATTAATTACTCTTGCTCTTAAAAATTTATGCCGATTTCCAGTTTGAATTTATCTAGCTTCATCTTCCAGTCATTGGATCCTGTTATACCTTTCTCTGCTAGATTGAAGAGCTAATTATTCAATATTTGTTCCTCATATAGGTACATAAATAATCAAGTCATCCCTTAACCTTCTCCTTCTTAAACTACATAGATTGAGCTCCTTGTGTCTATCACTGTAAGGCAGATTTTCTAATGCTTTAATCATTCTTGTGGCTCTTCTCTGAGCTGTCAACATCCTTCTTGAATTACGAACACCAGACCTGGACAAGGTATTCCTGTAGTAGTTGCACCAGTGCCAGATACAGAGGTAAAATAGCCTCTCTACTTCTACTCAAGCTCCCCTGCTTATGCACCTAAGGATTGAATTAGTCCTTTTGGCCACAGCATCACATTGGGAGCATATGTTCAGCTGACTGTCCACCACGATCCCTGAATCTTTTTCAGAGTCACTGCTTCCCAGGACAGAGTCCCCCATCTCACAAGTATGGCCTATGTTCTTTGTTCCTAGATGCATACATTTACATTTAGCTGTATTAAAATGCATATTGTTTGCTTGCGCGCAGTTTACTAAGCGATCCAGATTGCTCTGTGTTACTGACCTGTCCTCTTTGTTATTTACCACTCCCCCAATTTTTGTGTTATCTGCAAACTTTATCAGTTTTATAAAGTTTTGATGATTTTATATTTTCTTCCAGGTCATTGATAAAAAGGTTACCTAGCATAGGGCCAAGAATGGATCCTGGAGAGAACCCCACTAGAAACACCTGCTCAATAATTATTCCCCACTAAACAATTATATTTGGAGACCTATCCGTCAACCAGCTTTTAATCTATTTAAACCAGGCAGTGTTGACTCAGGACCTCTGTGTTTTAAAAATATTTCCACCTTGCCAGTTTCATAGAAGAGGTCACTAATTATTTTGTTCAAACCAAGGAAAATGTGTAATGGGTTTTCCACATTTTGAAGTGTTTTGATAATGCCTTAATTCCGATGGGATTTTGAGGTGTTCAGAAGTTCTTCTTGACTTGATATATTTTCACAGGGGTGTGTGGTGAGAGAGTTTCACAGCACAGGAGTCGGTCAGAATTCTTGGGTGAGGTTCTGTGGCCTGTGTTATGCAGGAGTTGCAACTAGATAATTAATTATGTTCTTTTCTGGCCATAAAATCTATAAATCCAGGAATATTTTAAAATGAGCTAAAATAGAAACATGAGCTGGGACCCCCAACAAACCTCTGGATTCTAGCACCCCTGACCTTTATGTGGGGGAGTCTTGAAATCTGAATGTGCATTTTTTTTAAATAGCCCCTACTTTTATATGGACTGAGGTGAAAGTAAAATCCCCGCAAACCAGGATTTTGCGGTAGTCAGAAACCAAATCCACATTGTACAGATTGTATCCCTTTTTATTAAAGACCATGGATGGCTTTTTAATAACACAGGGCCAGCCGGACCCATTGCTATGCCAATATTTAGGAGTAGGAGCTGGGTGTGTGTCTGGGTTGTTGGATGGAAGCTCAGAAGATCTGGGTTCATAGATTCCAAGGCCAGAAGATATCATTGTGATCATTTAGTTTGACCTGCTGTATAACACAGGCCAGAGAACTTCCCCAAAATAATACCGGGAGCAGATCTTTTGGAAAAACATCAAATCTTGATTTAAAAATTATCAGTGATGGAGAATCCACCAGGATCCTTGGTAAATTGTCCCAATGGTTCTTTACGCTCACTGTCAAAAATTTCCAGTCTGAATTTGTCTAGCTTCAGCTTCCAGCCATTAATCATGTTACACCTTTCTCTGCTAGATTGAAGAGACCATTATTAAATATGTTTCCCACCTAGGTACTTATAGACTGTAATCAAATCACCCCTTAACCTTCTCTTTGTTAAGAAAACTGATTGAGCTCCTTTATTTTATCACTTTAAGGCATGATTTCTAATGGTTGAATCGTTCTCTTGGCTCTTCTCTGAACCTTCTCCAATTCATTAACATCCTTCTTGAATTGTGAGTATCAGAACTGGACACAGCATTACAGCAGAGGTTGTACCAGTGACAAATCCAGAGATAAAGTAACCTCTTACTCCTACTTGAGATTCCCCTCTTTATGCATCTCAGCATCACATTAGCTCTTTTGGCTACAGTGTCACACTGGGAGTTCCTGTTCTGCCAAGTATCCACCACGGTCCCCAAATCTTTTTCAGAATCACTGCTTCCCAGGACAGAGTCTCACATCCTCTATGTATGGCCTACATTCATAGTTCCTAGATGTATACATTTACTTTGAGATGTATTAAAATGCATGTTGTTTGCTAGCGCCTAGTTTATCAAGTGATCCAGATTGCTCTGTATCAGTAACCTGTCCTTTTCATTCTTTACCACTCCCCCAGTTTTTGTGTCATCTGCAAACTTTAGCAGTGATTATTTTATGTTTTCATCCAAGTCATTGTTAAAAAGTTTAAATAGTGTAGGGCCAAGAACTGATCCCTGTAGGACGCCACTGGATGCGCACCTTCTGGATGACAATTCCCTGTTTACAGTTACATTTTGAGACCTATCAGTTAGCCAGTTTTTAATCCATTCAATGTGCACCATGTTAATTGTATATCATTGTAGTTTTTTAATCAAAATGTTGTGCAGTACTAAGTTAAACGCCTTATTGAAGTCTATTATGTCTGTACTATTGTTTATCAACCAAATTTGTAATATCATCAAAAAAGATATCAAGCTAGTTTGACAGGATCTATTTTCCATAAACCCCTGTTGATTTGCATTAATTACATTACCCTCCTTTAATTCTTTATTGAGCCCCACATCAGCTACTCCTTTATCTTGCCTGGGATTGATGTCCGGCTGACAGACCTATAATTACCTGGGTCATCCTTTTTTCCCTTTTAAAAACTGGCACAACATTAGCTTTCTTCCAGTCTTCTGGAACTTCCCCAGAGCTCCAAGACTTATTGAAAGTCAGAAGTAACAGTCCAGTGAGCTCATCAGCCAGGTCCTTTAAAAGTCTTGGATGCAAGTTATCTGGACCTGTAGATTTAAAAATTCCTAACTTGAGTAGTTTCTGTTTAAAATTCTCCAAAGATACTAGGATAATACCTAGCTCTGTAGTATATTTTCTGTTGGCAAGTCACTAAATCTCTCCCTGCCCCAGTCCTTATCTCTAAAATGTGGATAATTCTTCCCCTAACCCTTGTTTGTTTAGAGCGTAAAATTTTGAGGGCAGGTCCTGTCACTTACAATGTGTTTGTACAGTACCTTGCACAAGGGGCCCCTGATTTTCGTAGGGGCCTCTAAAACAATATGGTAATACAAATAATAAGTGTCGGATAAAATAGTTTTGCAGATTTTTTAAAACACTACTGCCACTAAACAGGTGGGAGGGTACAAAGCAAATAACATATACTGTAGTGAAAGTACTTAACTATCCTGTTCTGATGACTTATGAACAATTCACAAGTCATTTATGGATGAGCAGTTTCTGAGTCACATTCCTCTCCACATTATGAAAACACTGAGAAAACGAGTCATGTTAATGAACACAACTTACAATGCAAAATTCTCAGGAAGGATGGTCCAGGGGCTAGGGTGCTAGTCAGGGTCTTGGAAGAGATGGGTTCAATTCCCTGAACCATTACAGCCTCCCCATGTGACCTTGGTCAAATCACTTAGTCTCTCTGTGCCTCAGTTCCCCCATCACTTCCCTACCTCACAGGGGTGTTCAGAGGATAACCATGCATTAGAGATTGGGAAGTATTCCCATACTATGGTAATGGGGGCCATATATAAGTACCTGACACAGATAGCACCCCAGATGCAGGACAGAGCCTCCTGAGCACAAAATGGCACTTGGCATAATCCCAAAGCTCTAAGCCTTTTAGGGCGTAAATAAGGGAAATGTTTTATTTCCATACATTCTTTGCTTCCTTTAGTCCTGTCTCCCCACTGTTCAGTCCCTTCACCAGGGCAGCTGACAAGAATTCCTGTACCTCTGGCACCTTCCCCTATAAAATTGGCTCCTGCCTTCCTCCACTCATCAAAAGCCCTCTCTTGATCCTGACTCTGTCTCTGACTTCTGTCCCGTCTTCAGGAGCAGCACTCAGTCAGGGATCCTAGTAACCTTTCCCAGCAGCACATAGAATCATAGAATCTCAGGGTTGGAAGGGACCTCAGGAGGTCATCTAGTCCAACCCCCTGCTCAAAGCAGGCACAATCCCCAATTTTTGCCCCAGATCCCTAAATGGCCTCCTCAAGGATTGAACTCACAACCCTGGGTTTAGCAGGCCAGTGCTCAACCCACTGAGTTATTCCTCCCCCCAATAAAAGGTGTGTTTGCCTCCCGGTCGGGAAATTGAACCCCGGTCTCTCGCATGACAGGCGGGGATACTAACCACTATACTAACAAGGAATTGGCTAACATAAGAGAACTCCTTTCATAGCACCTGGCCTTTATTCTTCTGCGGTGGCCACTGGGCTGTTCATGGGCTTGCTGGGGCCAGCCTGAAGTGTTTCCGTTGCTACCAAGGAGTCTGGTATTTGGAATATGCACTACCTGGCATGGCCCCCTGCAGCCTTCATGGAGCTCTTAGCCAGGAAATGGAAGCACTCTGCTAATTAATGAACAGCTGTGAAGAACACACAGCATCAGGATGAAAGGATCTTAATTTGACTTTGATTTAATCTTCCTGTGGATTGAGTTAAGGCAGCGCCTCAGGTGCCCCAGGGACAGAGCCATCTCTGTCCTTCTCCATCCCTCCTATTCTCAGCAAAGCACTTGAGAATTGAGCTCTCTTTTCTCCCCCGTCACCTCTCATATTACACTCTTCTGGATGGTTTTTATTTGGATTTTGCTCTGGCCAGCTGTACAAAGGGCCCTCCTCCAGGTAGTTAGCTCCCTCCCCTCGATTATCTCCCTGCCCTGTCTGAGTTACATTGATTCATTTATATCCAGCCCTGAGTTAGGGTCACTGTGGAGCTGCCCCACTCCAGGGCTTGCTCTGTGAAGGAGTGGGCCTTCCAGGAGCTCCAGGGAGTACAGCAGAGACGGCCCTGTCTCCTCCATAGCCCCTTTTGGAGGGGCTTTATTCCCCTGTACCAGGAGACTACAGCTGTGCCTGGTACTTCCCTAAGAGTGCAGGGATTGAGGCAGCTCCTCGCACCTGTCATCCTATGCATTTGCACAAAGGCCAAACACAGCCTAGCCCTGTATGGGAAGTGAGCTCCCCACGTCCCTCTAGTCATGAATAATCTGAGCAACGCTTCTTGCTGTGTTAGCAGTGAAACTGATGGACTCCAGTACAAATCACCTCTAGCTCTCTTTGATGTAGAATTAACTGTAACCACTCAAGAAAAGACAGGAGTGCTGGGGTGAAAGTAATATTAAATTCTGAGGTGGGCCCCCGGAAGGGATGGGGCATTGGGTGGAAAGGGTGGGGCTGGGGGGTCAGCCTCCCCCAGCCAGCCCATCTGTGCTGCCTCGCCCACACTGCCTGGGGCTCTGGTGGCAATTTCAAAGGGCCCGGGGCTCCGGCTGCTGCTGCGGTAGCAGCGGCCGGAGGCCCCGGGCCCTTTTAAATTGACGGCTCTGGGGCGGCTGCTCCTTTTGCCTTCCCCATCGGCGGCGCTTTAACATCGCTGCCCCTTTTGCCCCCTGTGTATGGGCCGGCACTGGCTTCTTACCGGTATGGCGTACCGGCCCACTTTCAGCCCTGCAGGGGTGTCATTGTGGGCAGCACAGTGCGAACCCCAGCTCAGCGTGCACCACCAGCAGGAAAGCAAATAAAACATTAGGATGCATAAGGAATGGGATAGAAACCAGTCTGGGAATATTATGCCAGCCTATAACTCAGCGGTACGTTCTCCCTTGGAGTGCAGTGTTTGGTACCAGTCACCCCATCTCAAAGAGACCAAGGAGAAAAAGAAGGGGAGCAGACATGGGAAACAAAAATGCTAAAAGGAATGGAAGGCTCTGTATGGAGAAAGATGGAAGCATTAGGACTGCTTAGTTGAGAGAGGAGACAAATATGAGGCAGAGATATTAAAATAATGAATCTGGTAGAGCAGTGGTTCTCAGCTTTTTGGCCTCAGGACCCATTTGTAAATGTTTATGGCTTGTCGTGATCCAGTGACTAGTCTGGGGGTGGAGGCCCTGGGGTGGTTTCAGTCAGATCCTGGCCCCTGAGGGGGATTGGGTCCTGCCTGGCACTCACCCCACAGAGGCAGCTCCTGTGCTGTGGGGCTGGCTGGGCTTGGTGTTGCAACTTCTGGGGTTGCAGCGCTGCTCAAGTTCGGCCCCTCTGACTGGACCAAATCTGTGAGAGTGGAGTTGTGACCTGGTTCCTGGGGTTGCAGTGCCGCTCATTCGAATTTGGTCTACCCGGACTCCCGTCATCATGATGGCTGGGCTAAACCTGAGTGGTGCTGGGACCCCAGAGGCTGCATTGCCTGGAGCAGGGAGGTGAGTCCAGCTGGCCCCGGGGGACAGGAGCTGCCATGCAACCCTTTGAAACATTCTGGCGACCCAGTTTTGCGTCCCGATCCACCCTGGGTTCGAGGATGTAAATCAGTCACTGCTGCTTATTTGCTCTTATCATAAAAGAACTTCCAGTGAAACTGAGAGGCAATATATTTAAAACTTAAATCTTTTGTTATGCAAGCATCAGTAACCTTGGAAAATTTCTGTCACAAGATATCACTGAGTCTAAGAGTTTAGCTGAGTTCAAAAAGGGATTAGAAATAGATGTGGTTAGTAAGAACATTTTGTGGTTGTGTGTGGCAGGATAAAATATAAGTGATAGAAACTCTTATGCTTCTGGGCACAGAAAGCCTCTTCTTAACCCCACTCAGTTAGAAACTTCACTTTTTGGTAGGTTATCCCATAACTGTCCATTGTATGGACAATTGCATTGTCCTCTGACTCATCTGGTATTTACCACTGTCAGAGAGAGGATACTGGGCTAGATGGACACCAGCCTGATACAATATGGCAATTCCTATGTAGAAACTGAGATTCCAAAGCAAAGGAACAAAAAATCCATTTTACAACTGGAACTTCTTTACTTGTTTATTGAAGAAATTAACTTTAACTGGGAGAACAGCAGTTCCTTTATTTCCCTCACAGTTTGAACCCTGCATCTAGGAAGAAAAAATGAGAACCAGGCACTAAATAGCAGAATAGCTTCCTCAGTCCATGCTCATTCCAGAATAAAGACCTATATGTAGAGAATTCAAAGTATTAGATACACACTAAGTTGGCAACTGTTCTGGGCAAATTTCCCGACCCTTCTGATTTTCTAAACAAGTTAAACATTTCAGTAATATAAGAAGTTGCAAGAGAGCCTAAAATAGTATGTTTCTACATTTACAGCCTCTGCCCACCTCTGCTTAATATCAATTTTAAGATGAAGTGTTTGATATGATACGATGTAACGGATACTATATTCATTGTACTGTATTGGATTTAAGAGAATGTGTGCGTATGTGTACACGCTAGGAGTTGCATGGCTACATGAGAGCAGAATTTGACCCATTATTTTGGCAGCTCTTTAATGAAAAATAAATCTGTTTTTAAGGGAGAAATACAGAGGCATGTGATACAGATGTGTGACATCCTTTATGCTATGGTGAGCTAACACCTAATCACTGAATAATTTAGCATCTGTAGATTCCCGTGGTCCTTAGTTTCCAGACATCTCAAGCTGACTATAACAGGCATGTTTAGTTGCACGTTGTGTCCTGCTTTAAGGGAAAAAGTCACATGTTGCCTTTGTGTATTCCAGAGTATGGTAGCAGAAGTCCTAGCAACTGCTGTAGATAAAGTTCCATCTTCCATTGTAACCGCCACCCTCCTTTTTCAGTTGCTCATAATTTTGTCATATTCCTTTAGATTGACATTTTCTATGCTTGCTGTCTGCCCAGAAGCAATCTTTTGGTGACAGAAAATGTCAGACTTTGAGTTCTGCATAATCCTTGCCCAGTGTGGCTGTAGACCCTGTCCTTCCTCCTCAACTCTTCCCTACCATTTTGCTTCTCTGTTTGGTGCCTCTTTCTTTAAAAGTAGATTGCAAACTCTTCAAGATGGGAACCTAGTCTCCTTGGCTGTAGTTAGAGCCGTGGTTCTCAAACTGTGGATTGGGACCCCCAAAGTGGGTCGCGAGTCCCACCCCATTTTAATGGAGCTGGTGTTAGACTTGCTAGGGTCCAGGGCTGAAGCCAAAGCCCCACCACCCTTGGGATTTGGATTTGCCTGCCCCACTCAGGATGGCAGAACTCAGGCTTCAGCTTTGGATCCCAACCTGAGGTGGTGAGTCTCGGGCTGGCTCAGACTTTGGTCCCCCATCCTGGGGTTGTGTAGTAATTTTTGTTCTCAGAAGGGGGTCGCGATGCAATGAAGTTTGAGAACCTCTGAGTTAGAGGAACCCAGCACACCTGAGGCACTGTAACATGATGATAATGATCCATGTATTAAAAACCATATCATTCTCGAATTATAAATATTGTGCATGAATATCTCAAAAATGCCTGAATATATTTCTTCAAACTTGACTTGCTTTGTAGATCTCATTCAGATCTAACAATTAAACTGAGTTTGAAGGAGATTAGGTGAGCAGGTTTGAAGTTATGTGTGTTGATGGATTTTCAGGCTTGCATAGTAGGATTTGCTTGTAGGTTTCCTTGTTTGATCTAAACATACAATACAGGTATATGAGAGGGAGATATGCCTTATTGTGGGTCATTCTGGACAGTCAACAGCAACTTTGGCGACACTTTGAGGCATATGAACGTAACAGAAGTTGAGAGAACATAAAGAACTGGCAAAGCTGATGAGTCTTTTAGGAAATCTGGGACACTGAAAAATCAGTAGAAAAAACAATGTCTATATGGGGCGGAGGGTGGGGGGAAACACAGTGTCGAGATCCACCTCTACTCCAATAGGCTGTATTAATACTTGTACTTTTATAACACTTTGCAAATATGGTTAACTTCCCTGGTGCCAGGATTCACCCATTATTTGGTTAGGTCTCACAATCCCCCTGTTAATTAGATAAGTGAGGCTGAGAGATATTAAGATCTACATTTCAAAAATACCCATTAATTTTGGTGCTCAGCTTGAGACACCTAAAGTATCAACTCAGGCATCTGAGACACCCATTATTAGCAATCACTTTTGAAAAATGACTTGAATGAACTGCCCAAGCGAGTCAGTATCAGAAGCTCCATTATAACACAGGTCTCTAAACTACTAGGCATAAGGGCCCAGATCTTCAAAGGTGTTTAGGTTCTGGAAGTTCAGAACCTAAATACCTTTGAGGATCTGGGCCTAGCCAACTCCAGCAGAATACACTTCTTCCCAGATGAGATTCTCTCAGTGTTTCATTTTCCCCATCTGTATGTTTATGTTTAATAAGCATTTCAGTGCAAATCCACATGCCAAATCACTGTATGGGTATAACGGACTAAAATAATTCAGTGATGGTAAATATGTTGTTTTCAGAATAATTTTAAAGCATTCTGGCAGTGTCCCTTTACGTAGTTTTACTGCTGGGTGTAAAGTTGTTGCAGTATTGCCATGACAAGTCGACTCTGTGCAGACTTGCCCTACTGCTCTTGTCACTGAACTGAACAAAAATAAAACAAAACACTTTGATGTCAGAATAGATCATTAAAGTGAACGTAACACCCAAAACTGTTTTGTATGAGCCACTTTGACAGACCCAGAACTTTCATACTTAGCAATTACCGACATTTTAATTCTGCTACAATAGTGGTACACCGCTGCAGCTCCATCCTGTAGAAGTATCTTTCTTTCTGACTGCCTAGTCCCTACCATTCCTCCTCAGTGTGTGTGTGTGGTTTTTTTCAATCAGAACTTTTTCCTAGTATGCCGTTCTGGGGTCTTGCCCTTTAAGTTTGGGCAAGGCAAACAGCTGCTTTGCTAATATGGCCATTTTGCAGTTGGTGACTGCTTATTACTGCTCTCTTTCTTCTAGCTGGTAAGTCTTCTTAATTGCTATTATTTTTCCTCCTCTTGTTTTTTCTTTCTGGTTCATTCTGATGTTAATTGCTTTAACATGTTTTAAATATTATCAGTGTTTCTTATGAGTCTGTTTCCAATCTCAAAAGTGACTCAGCCACAAATGGCATTGTAGGGTTCCATATATTCTGGCTCAGTGATTTCTGGTTTACAAGTAAGATGATATTTTTTCATATTGCCAGCCTTGCAATATGAAACTCAGCCTTGCAAACTCAGCCTGGGCTCAGACAGCTGAGCTGTGCTCTTTCCTTGTCATGCTATTAGTGAAGATTTTGCAATCAGGATTTATTGTAATAAATCTACTGATGATGTGTGAGTTAAAATAGAATCCAGCTAACTCTCTCATAGTATCAAGTATCAGGGGATAGCCGTCTTAGTCTGTATCCACAAAAACAAAAAGGAGTCCGGTGGCACCTTAAAGACTAACAGATTTATTTGAGCATAAGCTTTCGTGGGTAAAAACCTCACTTCTTCAGATGCATGGAGTGAAAGTTACAGATGCAGACATAAATATACCGACACATGAAGAGAAGGGAGTTACCTCACAAGTGGAGAACCAGTGTTGACAGGGCCAATTCAATCAGGGTGGATGTGGTCCACTCCCAACAATAGATGAGGAGGTGTCAATTCCAGGAGAGGCAAAGCTGCTTCTGTAATGAGCCAGCCACTCCCAGTCCCTATTCAAACCCAAATTAATGGTGTTAAATTTGCAAATTAATTTTAGTTCTGCTGTTTCTCTTTGAAGTCTGTTGGTGAAGTTTTTTTGTTCTAGTATAGCTACTTTCAAAACTGTTATAGAATGTCCAGGAAGATTGAAGTGTTCTCCCACTGGCTTTTGTGTGTTCTTGATGTCCGAATTGTGTCCATTTATTCTTTTATGTAGGGACTGTCTGGTTTGGCCAATGTACATGACAGAGGGGCATTGCTGGCATATGGTGGCATATATCACATTAGTAGACATGCAGATGAATGAGCCTCTGATGGTGTGGCTGATGTGGTTGGGTCCTCTGATGGTGTCACTAGAGTAGATATGGGGACAGAGTAGGCAATGAGGTTTGCTACAGGGATTGGTTCCTGGGTTAGGGTTTCTATGGTGCGGTGTGTAGTTGCTGGTGAGTATTTGCTTCAGGTTTGGGGGCTG
The DNA here is from genome assembly GCF_015237465.2 of Chelonia mydas. Taxonomy (NCBI): domain Eukaryota; kingdom Metazoa; phylum Chordata; order Testudines; family Cheloniidae; genus Chelonia; species Chelonia mydas. The sequence goes on along the minus strand of NC_051246.2, from coordinate 117,076,844 downwards.
TCTGTAAGTGAGAACTGTCTCCCAAGGTCTGCGAGAGTGAGGGATTGTTTTCCAGGATAGGTTGCAGATCGTTGATAATGCGCTGGAGAGGTTTTAGCTGGGGGCTGTACGCGATGGTCAGCGGTGTTTTGTTATTTTCTTTATGGGGCCCGTTCTGTAGTAGGTGATTTCTGGGTACCCGTCTCGCTCTGTCAATCTGTTTCCTCACTTCCCCAGGTGGGTATTGTAGTTTTAAGAATGCTTGATAGAGATCTTGTAGGTGTTTGTCTCTGTCTGAGGGGTTGGAGCAAATGTGGTTGTATCGTAGAGCTTGGCTGTAGACAATGGATCGCGTGGTGTGGTCTGGCTGAAAGCTGGAGGCATGTAGGTAGGAATAGCAGTCAGTAGGTTTCCGGTATAGGGTGGTGTTTATGTGACCATCACTTATTTGCTGGACATTCTATAACAAATTTGAAAGCAGCTATACTTGAACAAAAAACTTCACCAACAGACTTCAAAGAGAAAGAGCAGAACTAAAATTAATTTGCAAATTTAACACCATTAATTTGCGTTGGAACAGGGACTGGGAGTGGCTGGCTCATTACAGAAGCAGCTTTGCCTCTCCTGGAATTGACATCTCCTCATCTATTGTTGGGAGTGGACTACATCCACCCTGATTGAATTGGCCCTGCCAACACTGGTTCTCCACTTGTGAGGTAACTCCCTTCTTTTCATGTGTCGGTATATTTATGTCTGCATCTGTAACTTTCACTCCATGCATCTGAAGAAGTGAGGTTTTTACCCACGAAAGCTTAAGCTCAAATAAATCTGTTAGTCTTTAAGGTGCTACCGGACTCCTTGTTGTCTCTCATAGTAGTGACTCTGCAGTGCTAGCAGGAGTAGGTAGATGTTTGATGGAATATACGCAGAGGGCCCGAGTCTGATCTCACAGACACTAGTGTCACTTCACTGACTTTGATGGAGTTTTTACATGAGTATAAATACTTAACACTTTCCATAGGTAGTCCATAACGCTTTCAAGACTAGAAAAACTGTGTTCCCTGGAGGAATCTTTTTTCCATTCCCTCATTGTTCAATGACACATAATGCTTTGTTCAGATCTAATCAGAAAGTGGGAACCCCAGAGTGCATCACACAGTAAAAAGTACACTGTTTTGAGCTCTACTCTAAAAGGGATTTGAGTTTTTGTAAGATTGCACAATAAACTAACGAAGAGACTACAAAGTAGTATGGGAAATGGGGTTTGTCTGTGTTGTGGAGGCTGCTGTTTGAGCTAATGCTGTGTACTAAGTGTCTGTCTAGGGTATGTGTAGACACAGATTCATATAGATATGTACATGATGAAAAGTATTGCCAAGCTGCTTTCTGTCAATTTCATAGGTCCAGAGGAAGTGAAATTGACAAGAATGACAGCCAATAGATGTAAGTAATGCAATGTCTACAGGAACACTGGGTTGCCCTAACTACACTGGCATAAGCTCTGTGCCTCTCATGGAGGTGGAGTTGTTATATCAGTGTAGTAGGGCACTTACATCGGTGGGAGCAAGGCTGTAGTGTGTACACTGACATAATTATGTCGATTTGAAACTTTTATGTCAACCCAACAGGCCAGACTTGCAGAATTCCTCGTACAGAGTTGGTTCTAAGAATTATTTCAGTTCTTAGCCTAGAGACCCATGTGTTTTAGACACAACTCACTCTCCCGGTGGTTCAGTGGTGTGTAATGCTCTCTGCATTATGCTCAGATGGTTGTGATTTAATCCCTGATATCCCCATGTGAAATGGCATCCACAGTTTCCAGAAACAGCTTTCTGTGTTTCAAAGCAACAGGCAAGGGAGTAGCTTCTGAGAAGAATTTCCCACAGGAAGGGACCTTGCACTGCATTGCATTGCATTGACCTTGCACTGATTAAATCATTGGCCAACACTGACAAAGGTTCAGCTCTTGGAATAGTAGCAGTGAAGTGACGTCCTCTAGATTCCATGGAGTGTGACTAAGATTGCAGATTCCTATAACTGCATGATTCAAAGCCAAGAAAAAGATCTAGGAAACATGACAGTAGAAAAGACTAAATAAATAAATACTGCCATTTTTCACACCTAAAGAAAGAGCTGATATCCCAGTAAAAATGCAAGCACTGTTGCAACAGTTAATTATTTCCATGTGTTTACTGGCTTTAATAATGGGCTTGAGGGGGAACCTATACAGAATTCTAATGTGTTTTAAAAACGTTCACCTTTAAAAATGATTTTTCATGGATGTTTGATGTAGCAGGAGGAGTCCAGAGACTGAAATAACATAGTAGAATAGGAACTAAAAATATAAAATGTCTTATATCAAGGGTTTATATCATAAGTGTAAATTTTACATCCTAGAATTAAAAAAAGGGTATAATCGATGAATGATTCTGAACACTCCAGATACGGTTATATTAGCTGTGCCCTTTACTGAACAAGGGCTTTGTGAAATATCTACACTGAACTTTGAAGCCACTTGAACTTAGGCTCAGTGCTTATGCAAACCTGCAGCCCATGCTTGTTTTAACTCTCCAAATGAGCCTGGAGGGATAAGTTTGTGAATTCATTGTGAATCTAAATCCACACAATTCACACAGACCTATACTAAACCTGAGCAGAATGTATGAGGATGTATTTTTGCATTTGAGATAAGCGCAATAAACCCCCCCCCCCCGATTAATGGAATAACCTTTATTAAAGTGAAATGCAAAATCTTTGTTAATGAAACATTAGATAGTGTACTTAAAATCGCACATGAGAGGCAAAAGTGTAGGTGCCACTAGCAATATTAACTTGATTGCCTTACTTAGCTTTTAGGAAATACTTTTATGACATTTTCAGTAATATACAGCTACAAGTTTAATAAAAAGCAGGAATAGAAAATACTACATATTGGAAAATGGCTAAGTTAACTTTGCTGTTGAAATCTGAACTCTTGCATTTCCTGTCTGCTGTGATAAACCCTTAGGATGAAATCCTGTCTCCGTTAAAGTCAATGGTAAAATGCCCATTGATTTTAATGGGGCCAGGGTTGGACCCTTAATGTTGCTGGTTTTTAACTAGACAGAATTATTTTGCATTAATACAAGATTTTTGCCTTTAATTTCCTAGGTTTTAGAAAAGGAAGAGAAAATAATTGGAGCAGTTTAGCATGAAGAACATATAAGATACTTGTTATATAACTATTTTGCTTGTCCCTCTTACAAGCTCACTTGGCTTCGTCTGCACATTTTATATACTCTTCTATTACAAAACCAAGCAAACCTTTGTTTAAAAGACCCAATGAAGTTGGTACGTGACTGCCTGACTTCCCTATCCCATCATTTACAACGCCCAGATTCTTAAAAGCAAGGAAATGAATGGTTAAGGATGTAATAAAATGGATATGCCCACAAAGGGAACAAGCACATTATTTTTATCCACGATAAAGAAATGTATATCTTATGTGGGCAAGATAACCTTTTTTAACGTCTTGTAACTCAAAAATCATTTGATGCATTTTCCTAAACCTTTGTACCAACATTTGCCTTAACCTTCATAGGAAGTCTAGCAATTTTCCCCATGCAACCCTATTTTCTAAGCCAAAATTACAGGAGGATAAATTCAGGTTTTAGAATAGAAGCTCATTGCAGCCTGAACTATGGATAAGTTTCCCCCACTTAGTAATACAGCTCTTTTCCCTGTAGGGGTTGTTATATTCATCAGTGGAACCTGTAAGCATCTTCTTACAAATGAGGTTCTGACCTCCATCTGCATCATTAGGAAGCTATGGGTGCTGGGGAGAGGGGGGTCAGTCCATCTTAACAGGTGCACCTTATAGGATTGGGCTCTGAGCTTCCAGATTCCTTGAGCTAACAAATGTGAATTAGCTAGCAACACATGCATGCAGGGTGCACACTCAGATTTCAGAACATTTTTTTCTACACAGTAATTTCAGTTTTAGAATGGCGGCAGTTTTTTTCAACTCAAGCTCAGGTGATAGTCCTCAGTGAGGGATAGAGGTATTCCAAGCTTCAAACTTCATTGTTTTTACTGTCAAAATAACATGTTATGCTTTTTTTTTAAACACAGCTGGGAAGGTATGCATTATTTCCACTTTCCTGTCATTAGCATGATTGTATTCTGAAAAGTGATCTTGTAAGATGGCTCCTTGCTACACATCAGATCTGCTCCCTAAGTGTGGTAAATCATGTCCGGTTTCTTTAATGACTAAAGCTTTTATTTCATTTTTTACTCTTTCAGCACTGCAGAGGCATCAAAGCTACAGAAGAGTGAGATGGATACTTTTCTAGCTTTTGCATAATCAATACTGTTATTAAGTTCACGTTACATACCATTTACCTCAAGGTGTACAGATGATGCATATTTCAATAGCGCTTTAACTACACAGAGAATACACCTCAGCTGGATCAGAATTATGGGTAATGGTGCGTGAGCCAGAAGGAGCATCCTTTGACTTTCAAGCCAGGTTGAATTTTCAGAGTTCACAGTTTTGAAAAAATATCCCATACAAATGAGAGAACTTACTACAGAAGTAACTGAGAGCCAATAAACATGGAACACATGGTGCCAATTCTACAGTCACTTTTCAGCGTGAAACCACACTTTAAAAGTTACTGAGAGAATATTTATTTAAACTTTCCAGCCAAATTTCACTTTTGGGGTAGAGCCCAAGCCTGGAAAATTTCAATGACAATAGGCGCAAGTTTGAAGGGTGAACGTTTCAGAAAGTCACCCGTGTGTGTGAAGCAAAGTGGTTGTAATGAAAACTGCTTTGTCTTAACTCTAGCAGTCCCTACTAGCAACTGGTACAATATTGTCTAAGCCATTTTCCGTCACCTTGGTAAAAAACAAATGGCTCATTCCAGATTCTCACTTGCTGTCGCTTGTTATTTAAAGTGTTCTGAGTGTGTAATCACTGTGCTTTCACTTTTGGGGAAAACCCAGTCCCGACCATTGTTCAGTATAGGACCAGTTGGAACATTTTTGCATAAATGAAATTTTGGTGAAACATGCTGTTTTTGGAAGCTGACACATTTCCTACAGACGTATGAGTTTCGACAGAAGTTTCATCAGGAAGTTAATAAAAAGTGGCGGATCTTCTGTAGCTAGGTGGCTGGGGTTTTGGTCTGGGATGTGGGAGAACCAGGGTTGAGTCCCTGTTGTGCCTGATTCAGGGTAATCTGAACTGAAAACCTCTGTGCTGAGTCAGGCAGAGCAGCAAATCATATCCCAGGCGAGACACTCACACGCACTTTACAAAAATATTCAGAAAGTTTTGGTTTTGTTCAAATGCCTTGAAAGTTGCTGCAAAATGGAATTTGCTTTCTGGTCAGCTCTAGTTCAAAATCAACAGTAATAGAGAAAAGCCACTTAATAGTTATTTATTATTATTATTTATGGCCTGTGGCAAAGCAGCATTATCCATGCAATGTGAAAAGTTGATTTCTCTCTCTCTTTTGGGCGGGGGGTGGGGGGGGTGTTACTTAAGGATATTTTAAAGGGCTAGTGAAAGCTGTTTACCACAGTGTATTTTAAAGGCTGCTTACTTCTGTGAATGCATTAATTATTAAATCAGTCAGTCTAGTTGACATGGGTGCTAGAGAAGCAGCAAATAATTTCAGAGCCTATATGGAATCAGCCATTTTATCCCCACAGATGAGACCTTTTAGATTACTAGATACGTGTGCTATATTGTGAACTTGGATCAATCCACTGTTATCTGCTTGGAGCTAGTAAACACGAATGAAGTTTAAAGAAGATTGGCTGGCTCCCTTTAAATAAGTAGAAACTAATTGTCTAGTCACTTTCTGGCTTAGACAGATAAGAGGCATAGAGACAGTGGCTGGTACAAAAATTAATTCTTTCAGTTCTATATTAGATAGCACCTTTCGAATGGAGCAGATTTCCCATTTGTCACTCTTGTGTGAGGCTGTGTTGCACATACTCAGCACCCAAGCTCTACGCAATCAAGGGCTACGTGGGCAACTTGCCAAGAGCCTGCAAGTGCTATATACTGTGAATAAAATGGAGAAGACTGCAACAGCCTTGATTTTTAATATTTAAGTGCAGCCCACAGAGATTACAACTTCTAGCATCTCCATCTTGGTCTGAGTAGCCAAGAACAAAGATGAAGCATTATGTGCTTTACTTCATAGTTTCCATGGGCTGCCTTACTGTATTAAAGATGAGGCCTGCCATGCACCATTTGGCCACATCCCTACCTGCAAGATGTTGCTCGGTGTGTGAGGGCCCCGGAAGGATGGACATGCAGCATCTTTAGAATCTGAAATGGAATTCAAGCGATTCACATTCCTCAAGCTGCACCTTGTATGGTGCATCTTGTTATGTGACCTTGTGGTCTACGTCTTGGTGCACTAGCGCAAATAGGCATAATCCCCAGAAAGATGACAGCAGGCGTGAGTTCATTCTTGTTGACTGCTGATAGAGAGCACGGAAGCAGCATCTGGCTGCTGGGTATGTTGATGGTACACTCACATATTCTGCCTGAGGCAGGACATTAGACACATTCCTGAGTTCCTCTCAGAATTACTTCCTGTGCTAGCAGTCCTTTGAGGACAGTACTTTTGGGGTAATGTCTGGGTGGCTGCTATCTATCTTTGGTACCTAGGTATTAAGCTGAGAACACTCCCTCTCTCAGCCCTCACAGTAACCATGTTACAATATATCAACAAAGGGATTATATCCTTTCATTACAAATTACAGTTTATTTCAGTGTTCCTGAGCTAGCTAACTTCTTTAAGAAATGTAGCTACTGTCAGTTAAGGGTAAGGAATATAGGGATTTTGGCTCCAGTTTGGCAAAACACTTAAGCACATGTTTAACTTAAGCATGTGAGGGAGTTGAGTTCAAGCACTTACTTCATTACCTTGCTGAATAGGCACTTTTCTCAAGGGTGCACAGCTAGTTCCTCAATAGCTCGGTTTTTAAGCCACTCAGTAGCAGCCTTTGGAAAAGTTTGTATCTTGTTTGTGGGACTTGCTGAGGATCACTGAGTTTCAGAGATACCTATGTAACCCATTGGTAAGCGTGTTACAGGTCCCCCTCTGTGCCTGATCTGCAGAGCATATGACTTTGCTACAACCCTAGCTAGAGACCTTTTAGCAGCTTGTGCTTTTAGCTCTGGAAGTCCCCATTTCAATCTCCAGTGAGTTGCCAAGATGGCGGCTGTCACATTTACGAACTGTGTTAAACCTTTCATTCTTTGGATCTGACCCTGTAATAGATAAATAGAAATAGAGGTAAATGTAACTTACAAAATAGGATCGGGCACCTAATATTTCTAACAGAGATGTAAATGTGAAATGCAGCATACACTGAAAAACAGAGCAAATAAGTCCCTTATTTTTCAAACATATGGGGATAGCTTTCATTCTTGCTTGTATTACAGTATGGTGAATTGGGCCTTTAAGATATGATGTGCAAGTGGCAGCATCATATTTCATGGCACAAACAAGTTTGATAGAAATGTCTTTATTTCTCCACTTGGTTGGCAGGATGCTTCCTCTTGTGGGCTGGGATTTTCAGATTGATAGCTAGAGTAGTAATTCATGAAGAGAATGAGAAAGGCAGAGTGGAGTGCGGGGGAGATTGATACACACTTCTCACACAACGGACACAGCGTGAGGCGGCACTGACAGGCTGAACTGGGATGGCAACACCAGCAGATTGAGAATGATTCTTCCTGCAGAAGAAAACACATTTAGGTTGATGCTTTTAATAATCATTAGTGGTTTGACTTGAAAAGTAATGTATTCCTTCCGCCCCGCGTAATTAATGAATGACAAGCGTCTTGTACATGACCAGGTGGAGTCATACCTCTTGAGAAAGCCGAGTCTCTGAGAAGCACCTTCCTGCTATGTAATCGTATTGCTCAACTTGCATTAACCTGTTGGCCCGGCAAACTGGAAACTAAGGCAGGAAAGAATGATCAGGGGTGAGGCTGGGCTCCTACGTCCTTGGGAAGGATGACTACCACGCCTTTACTCATGCAGTTGCAAAAAACCAAAAAGTCCTTCCAATGTTTTCAGACTCTTTTTCAAAGGCATGGTGCAATTAGAGTGAATTTCACCACGTGTGGAGGGCAAGAGGCCCTGCACCACTTAATCCCTATGCAGGGAATCTGCTGGCTGTGCAACCAAACTGGCGTGCATTCACATACTCACTGTTGCTTCTCACAACAGGATGGCACAGGAAGCCACGGTGAGGGGAGGGCCAAGAAATGTCTGTCAGTGGGCCAGAAGAAGAGCTGTGGCTTCAGTGGGCCTAGCCCATGGCTACAGCTTAGCAGCAGCTGTGAGTGGAGCACGGTGGGTAAATTCTGTTCTTCACTGGGGTGTTTGACAGCTGAGGTGTGACTCTTCCCTGAGGGTAACCAGGGCTGGGAGGCACCTCACTACCACCTGCCCTTAGCATGAGGAAGCCCTGTCTGTGCCTGTCAGGGGTCAGCTCCCCAACAAGCAGTGCCCTCCTGGCCTCATAGGCTCCACTCTCACGCTGCAGGTTAGCGATAGGCACACTCCAGCCTCTAAGCCCTTGGAGCATCTCCCGGGAGTGACCAGCCCCTGGTCCACTGGATACTCGCAGTATTCACAGATTCTCTGCTTCCAAAGAAACAGTAAACCCCAACTTATCAGTTCCACCTCAGATCACTGCTCCACTTAACACATAGCACTGAGATCTGTTTATAGTGAAATCAAGTAGAAGTTTATTTAATAACCCATAGAGATTCAAGTAGTAGCAAGTAGAAGTATTGTAAAACAAATGGTTACATATAAAATAAAATCATAACATGCATTCTAGAGCCTAGATTTTATTATCCAGATACTTTCATGTCTTGTAAGACTATAGTTCATCCCAAATCCTTGCAGTGCTTTACAGGCAGGCTGGTGGTGACCTTTCTTTCATGAGACAAGTACACTGTGAGTTTGCCTCCTAGGTGAAGGATTCTGTGTGTCTCTTTGTACACCACACCAATCCTTTGTCTTTACTCCTAAACAGGAAACCCACTGCTGTTTGTTTCATCCTGTAGATTTCCAGCAATCTCTCAGTTCACACCTGGTTCAGTATGCAAATAGGCATACCTATTTCACTAGGAGGGTGGTGAGGCACTGGAGTGGTTTACCTGGGGAGGTGGTGGAATTTCCATCCTTAGAGGTTTTTAAGGCCCGGCTTGACAAATCCCTGGCTGGGATGATTTAGTTGGGGTTGGTCCTGCTTTGACCAGGGGCTTGGACAAGATGACCTCCTGAGATCTTTTCCAACCCTAATCTTCTATGATTCCATGATACTGTGTGAGGCAGACAAGACACCAATGGTCAGACAGGGAGACAGGTGTCAGTTACTTCCTGCCTGAAAGGAACATCTCCAAAGTACATTACCTCGGTGACCTGCCTTAACTCCAAGACCTTAAGAGCATCATTTTCAGTACAGATACATAACTCCTTGAATATTTTCCATACATATATTTTTGCAATGATTGTGATGACTAGTGGGCTACTGGCTCTTGGTAGGGAGCTCACATGCCACCATTTGGTGAGCTAGTATGCAGATATCTGACCCAGGGTATCCCTGTAAAACACTATGCTCACCCTGTGTCTTTTGCCAGCTGGCAACACGGGGTCCCCGGGTCACAGAGCCATCCCCTCTTCTCGCTCTCAGCAGCTTGGCCCACTTTTCAGCAGGTTTTCGAAACACTCAATAGAGAAAGTGACTAGGTGGATTGAATGATACAAATGATTGAATTCCTAACTGGGCAAACTTGCTGAAACGGTTACTAGGAAAGGGAATGGGATCACCTAAGAAATTCAGACCAAATAGTGAAAGAGAACTGGAAAGAAACAGCAAAGAGAAAAGAATTCTCAACTGTATTCATCGAGGGAAATAAAGCATTGAAATGCCCCCTGGAATGGATGGAAAATCAGGTCAGGCACAGAAATATTCATGCATTCACTCTACTGGAGGGTAAGGAATCTCCAAACCCAATTTCTTTTGTGGAAACCTGGCTCCCTAAGGCTCTGTACTGAGATGCAGAGTGACCTGCTGTATGTGGAGTGCTGTTTCAGGATCCCCACCAGGGCAATCAGTCCCAATAACAAGCAAAGCAAAACTGATTTTCTGAGTTTCAGCCATTCCAGGGAAGGTCAGCCTCTGACTGTGGAGAGAGAGCAGTATGAGGCTGTTATGAAGAGGAGTATGTTCATTTACTTCCAAATCAGTCCTACTATGTGAGTAAAGAGGTGAGACTGTGCCACCATGTGGGACAAAGCCTTCGAGATTGCGGGATGCATTTCCCTTTGTTCCCAATAAATGTTCCTCCTTTTCCCCACTCTCTCTTTCTTTAGTTCCCAGATACCTCCTCTCTTTTCCCCTTTCACCTGCTGTTACCCCCTTTGCTGCCAGATTTCTCAGGAAGTTTTCTGCTTCAGAGTTCCCTACTGGGGCAAGTTCACCTTCTTCAGACCAAATCATCACAAAATAGTTTGGGATGTTTCCTGTGGCAGAAGCAGCGGGTTCTGATTAATGTTCCCGGTGGTGGGTAGCTGTTCTTAATCTGTATTCTGAGATGTAGTAAATAAGCTGCTACGTGCTTGGGGTTACAGACACCACGTAAGTAATCAAATATACGCTCCTGACAAAACCCACCCTTCACCTTCTGTCTGAAACCTGTTCTTGAGGCAGTATTGTCTCTTCCTCATTATTTCAGTCTTATATCTGTGGCCAGTATGTGGAAAAGAAAGAAGGGAATATCCAACCCAAACTGTATTGTTTTGTGTGAACTGGAGTTGCTTATGAGCTGGACCTAGTGCTGTTTGAAAAGTTGTTAAGATGCAAAAGAGCCTCTAATAAAAAATGATCCATTTGAACCCTCTAATTTGAAAACAAATTAATTTTGGAAAAAATGAAGTACAATAGACCTAGTTCTAATAAGGTCTGTAGTACCAACAACTCTGTTTTAGTTCCACCCTAGAAGATTAGTCCATTTAACAGGTAAAGAAGGTGAGGAGAGCAAATTGTAACTCTGAGTGTATGCACTGGAGCTCAAAGCTAGTGCCCTGTATAGCTGTTCCAAAGAGATGAATGATTATGCCATAGATCACAAGGTGACATTGTTGTCATCACCTCGCAAACATCATTCCAGGGGGCTATTTTGCTTAAAACCTGCAAGTGGCACGTACTTCCGATTGGAAGGAGGCAGGTCAAGGCAAGAATAGGGTGGGGTACTAACAATCCTGTGTCAGTCAGGTCTAGACCTAACCATGATTCATACAGTAAACAAGATGAACAGTCAAACCTATGCTACCTCTATAATAGTAAAAATAATAATAAACCTTCAAAACTTTCCACTTACTTTTGAGAGGATTAACATGGAAAAAGGAAATTGACAATATGCATGGAGAGTGAAAAATATTCTATGTATCATTTAGAAATAAATATGTATTCAGAAGAATAAAGTCACTTGTAACTAACACTTCCATACAAGTGAGATTATGAACAAAGAAAATTATCAAGAGAGAGCCAGTAAAAAAAAAAATCTGTTATCTTGCATAAGGTGTGGTGTATCAGATGAGGCCATCTGCAACATGCTCTAAAGAAGTCTGCAGTGTCACCTGATGGTCTGGCTTGCTCAGATGTTTTATTGCATTAAGATTTCTTTCCATTTGTGTCCAGTAACATTTTCTGTGGTCAATACCCGTCCAAGGCAGGTGAGATATCATCAAAGAAGTTGTCAGTCTTGTGGCCTAACTACTGTTTTGTAAGTTAACCCAGCAACCAGGAATTTTGAGTGCAGTTTATGAAAAACAAACTCCATTTATTTTGCTCTGTAAGATGTGTCATAGAAACATAGCTCTGTTACTAGCATGAACAAGAGATGCATAAGGGTATCAGAAGAAAGGAACGTGGAAAGCAAATCTATTGCTTTCCTAACTCTAATTCCTGCAGTAATGTCACACAAAGGTGAATACTTCCCCCAAAAATCTATGTAAAAATTTAGTCCTTAACCAAGAGATTACATTGTCTGTTTAAACCCTTATAACAGGCTCTTTGTGTCTTCATTGCTACAGCAGTGACTGTGGACTGAATATGAAATGGTAGAAATTCCCTAATCTTTTGACAGTGAATAAAGTCCTCCTGCATTAGCATGAATTTTTTTTCTGTGCAAGATTGCTGTGTAAAATTGCCCGTCCTCCAGGAGCTGTACATTACACATAGTATAAATGTTACAGAGTCCACCTCAGAAGTCTGCATGTTTTCATATAAGTATAGGTGGGAGAATAATTTGTAAAGAATAACAATCAACAAATGCCACTTCATCTGCCATTTGCAAATTGTCCACGAGGAAACTATAATTACCTTGACCTGTTTGCTGAATAACTTCAGGAATTCATTCTTCATCTGCAGCTTATTGGAGAGCAATCTGTTGCAAGCATTTGATATTCAAGGTTTGCAACTTGAATTAGTTCTATTTGACTTGCATGTGGCCTGGTATGTTTCTGTTCCATGGTTGGATGAGTGTATTTCTTACACTTGAGTTTCTGATGTGAGTAATTCCAATTATGGACTTGAATTTTGATACTTCCCAGGAGTATCTAGTTTGTTTAAAATTTGCTCTTCTGATAAATACTGGTAAAATAGTCACAAGAAGCAAAAAGGAACACATCTGAAGAAAATTCATTAAAAAAATTGAAATGGATAACCACGGACCACATTATTTTGATGTAATCAGCCCCAGTTCTTTGTATAAGATAGCTGATTGCTAACCCATGACCAGTCATGCAGGGTCTAATGGCTTTTAGACAACTGGGTTATTGAAAAGGTAGAGAGAAAATTAAATGTATTAGGAGATAGGAGTAGGTAGAAAATGTAATCTCTGGAGGAGATCACTTTCATCCTGTTGCTTAAGATGCCTTAGCACACATAGGGTCTGACCCTGATCTTGCTTCACCAGAACAATTCCATTGACTTCACCTGAGTCTCTCATGATTTATACTGGTGCTCTTCATCTCTAGTGAAGACAAATTTCCTTGCAAACTTGCCTCGTCTGAAACAATTGTTAGGCCAAAGCCTAGCCTGAAATTAAGTCTTCCCAGGGTGCAGACAGCCTGCCAAATTCTAGCTTAAAGAATATTTTGCTCTGTTAAGGGTTCTCCCTGTGGTGCTAATGATGGATAAAAACAGAGGAGGAAGATCACAAGGAAAGGCTAGTGTTTCTGTTGACAGCATTGCATAACATTGCTTCTAGGAGTTTTTATTACCAGTGTACGCAATCCAACCCCTCTTTTGGTCCAACTTTTGCCCTAGCATCCGATCTTCGAGAGCACATGGTCAGATTGAGGTAACTTTGCATAGGATGTATTTTTTTGTCTTCTGATGCTCAGAGCTGCTTTGAATCAGTTGACCTTTTGTAGTTACAAAGTCCTTGGAGGAATCAATAATCAAAACTAAGCTGTAGAAAATGGACAACATTCCAACCTCCCACTGAGTGCAAACATATAGGTCTATATGCTGCTTTGTTTGGAAATAAGGTACTAGAAAGCTCTGGGTTTTTTGGATTGGTCACTGATAAGGAAGTAAAGAAAAACCACCAAATTGTTCTTGAAGTTCTGTTCAAATATATCTTTACAATGAGAGAGGTGAAGGAAGGAAGCTGAAAATAAGGTGCATAGGGTTTGTTACATGGGAAAGAAAATGAAGCCTTTTAGCACTAGCGTCTGAGCTCCAAATCTGCACTCAGCACACAGAGAGAATGTGAGACAAGGAGACATTAAACCCAAGAAGATCTAATTTCTGGAGGACAATAAAACTATTGACAAAGTTTCCAAACCTCCCAGTGAAAAGTGTTCAGTTAAAAGTTAGCACACCAGCAAGCTGGGCAAACTAAAGGGCTCTGCGTGCCAGCCGTTCAAGTCAGAAGCTGGTGTCCCTGAGTGCCTTTATGTAGTCACATATTGAAGATGGGATGCCAGTCGGCATCTGTATTCTGCCTTAAGACTGACAGAAATGTGTCATATACATTTTTCTAAAGAGCAAGCAAGTACTTGGAGCTGTAAAAGAAAATCTTCAATTCGAGATGTTCAGAATTCAGCCAGCAGCTTTGCTAATGGATGCACTATTGGCCTTTCTCAAACCCAAGGTCCATAGTTAAAAAGGCAGGCAATTACCCCAATAATCATTTCATAAATGTATGTGTCTGGGTAATGATTCTCTGTATTACACCCTTCTGCTTGTATTAAACCGTTATGGCTTGGGAACGTAATTCTTTGTATTAAGCCTTTTGATCTACCAATATCATGTACTGGGAAATGCTCCTATTAAAAAAAAAAGTCTCCCTCCCCATCAGTGGCAGCAGGAGCCAAATATTGTTCACCTTACTCATGTAAGTAGTCTTAAAATTCATTGTGTGCATAAATGGATGCACCTTTCTTGAAATCAATGGCATTTCATCTGCTCACGTCACTGTAAATGTGGCCCCTGAGAGCAATCTTCAGAAAAAAGGTGAGCAGGATTTGGCCATAGGACTGCATGCACCTGTTATATGATGATCAAGGGTGAAAGGGGGAGAGGATATCGTATGACAATAGCTTTGTTGACACATTTTCCCCCAACAATCTTAATTTTTTCATTAATTTTCCATTTCAAAGGAGAAAAAGAAAAATACAGCAACAAAACCCAGGAGAGTAGTAGCATTTAGCCTAACAAGGTAGCCTACCTTTGCATTTATAGGGGGTGAAGGTGTGTGCTAGAAAAAGTATGTCCCTGAAGACAATTGCTTTTGCTTGTTGTCCTGGTGCATTCATTTTACGTGTTCCTGCTACTCTTGCTTTTTCACTTCTGCAGGGTAAGCTTTGAAGGATGTAGGATTAGAAAGCACAAATCGTGTTATTTGTTAATGTGCCTGTTTTGAAAGTGCGTAATTTTCAGCCATCTGCAAAGAGTACAAGCACAAACCCTGTTATTTGGTAATGAGCTCTGGATGCATAACTTCCACAGACTGTTTAAACATTTACTCTTTTTGAAAGGGATTCATGTTTGTCACATTTAATTCTCCTCTGAGATCCAAACGTTGGGCCCATGTATAAGATAACACTTTCAAGCAGTCTTTGTCCTTCTGTCATGTGACAAGCATGCACAAATTTGAAATCATAAAAATGATCTAAATGAGTTCTAGAGACTGTTAAAAGGGAAAATTGCTTTTGTTTACTGTGGAAGCAGCTTAGCCTGACTCCACCTTTTAGCATCTCCAGTAGGAAACCTTGAGGCAATGCAAGTTACAACAATGTTATCTGTAAGGGAATGCATCAGTCATAGGATGAGCCTAAGCTTGTCGCAAACTTTCAGTGAACCATTAAGTGGCTAGCCTTAATACATCACATCTCAACCATTATGCAACTATAGTACACAAATAAACAGCTGACCAGTTTCCCTTCCCCCCCCCCCACTCCCCGGCACCAGCAAGATGGGTGCATTCTGAGCAGAGGGGGAACAGGCTCCTGAGTTTACCACACTACTTCATTGTTGCATACTTTTTTCAGTATATTTTAACAGCTTCTTACATAACGTCAAGTTCCTACAAAAGGTAAAACAACATGAAATAAGTCATTCTACATAAGAGGAGAAAGACACCCACATTCAGCATAAGCAATAACAAGACTTAGGGCCCTGATGGATTTCTAGCAGAATTCTATGAATGCATATTAATTCATTAGCCCTGGTAATGAATTACCTGAATTGCTTAAAATAATCCAAACTCTCAAATATTTTTTCTGTATAAAAGCACCAGTTGCAACTTGCTCTTTTTGGTGGACTATTCGTTATTATCGAGTATTCAGACAACCTTTGGGGATTTGTGATGACATCTGAGTATCCTGAATGTTCCACAAAGCCTTAGCACAGTATTGAAATTATTATTTGTCATTTGGTAGTCCCCTGTTTTAAAATGTTCAGTCACCCAGGGAGCAGAAGCAATAGTCTGTGCTTCAGGTCACCAATCACAAAACATGTACATTGAATATTTAAAGGAAATAGTTTGCAAACAGTCAATAGGCTAAAAAATAGTGGTTGAAAGTAATCAATGACTACTTAAGAATGGCACTGGTAGAAATCAGGAGGATCAGTTTGCAAATGATGCGCTAACCATTTAAGGTGCGGGATTCATAACATCCATTATTTAGTTTGATCAGCTCTGCAAATGGTATTTACTAAGAGTTCCTTCCTCATGTGATAGCTCCTTAAATGCAATGGGGAGTTTTAAGTGTGATGGCTTCTCAAATGACTAGGGAGGGGAAAAGCAAGTAGTCCAAAAAATGTTTTTCATACAAGTCCATCTTTCTGTTAAATACTGACACCAAAACTTTGATGTGAAACCCTTTCAGACAAGATGGGTCCTTTTCTGCCATAGTTAAATAAGTCAGGCCAAACAGTTTCCAGCTTGGGATGATAGTATGGATGAAATCCCCATCAAAATCAGTGGCAAATCGTCCTTTAACTTCAGTGGAGTCAGGATTTCACCATGTGTCTGTAAAGTGTTGTTGGAAACAATCATCTGACAGGTGCAACAGGAAGCAACCGATCATTTCCCAGGAAGCTCAAAATATCATTTTAGAAAGGTTTATTTAAGTTACATAGGAACGGCCCTTGCTAAGGGGTCATCTTGAAGCGTACAACACACTTAAATAGCTTCTGTTCAGTTCATGTTTTGTGTTCAAGAGGGAGATGGATAAGGCTTTTGAACTGGCAATGTATTCAGACTTAGTCAAGCCAAAAAGGAACCTAACGATGGGAAAGAGAGAAAAATGTGGAAATTACTGTTTGCAATGAGCACTGTAGTTCTTCTAGAGAAGAAACTTTATTGCTAGCAGTTCTCTCTTGCATTAAACATGCTGATGCTGTACTTTTCTGACCATAAGATTAATGATGCCAACCCAAATATTATGCCCAGGCTTAAAGGGTCACAAATGATCTCCTCCCTTTATCATCTGTTTTTCATTTCAATGACCACCAAGGCATTTACTTGTACAGTAATTAGTATATATCCAAGTTTAAGTAGATTAAACTAAGCAATGGGCACTGTTCACGGTGTAGGTCTCATTAGCATAACTTGTTGCTGCTGGCACAAAGTAGTTTAATTAAAATGGCAGTACAGTACCCTTTCTATGTGAAAAGGGTTAGGAACCCTGTGGAGATCACCACTGGGCAGATATGTTCACATCTCTAAAGGCACCATCCCGAGTGGCACCATTGATGGAGGTCACATCAGAGAGGCCAAGAACTGATTGGATCGTCTCACCTCTAGAAGTGGTCTCCCTGGGCTGGTTTGAGGCACGTTGATTTGAGGATAGGATAAGGAAGCATGCAGTACTTCTGTTTCTATGCTACCTATTTGATTGTTCCAGTGCTATCTACCCAGACAGATCCCTTTCACCAACACTAACAGTTCTGTTGTTGTTACGTGACCCTGGGGTGTGTTGATTAGTGGACTTGCAAAAGCAGGAAAAGTCACTAGAATTATGATGCAGGGCGTGAGCTCAGTAAGCAACAGAACTACATCTACTAATTACTGGAAGAGGGTACCTAGGCAGCAGCCCTCCTGTTCCTGATGGCTAGAAATGAGGACTGGTTGGAAAGCAATGATTCTGCTTTGTGAAATATTTTGAACTTTTGAAATATGATTGAAAGAGAGAGACACCCCATTATAGCAATAGTCCAGTGGCTGGAGCACTCTCCAAATTAAGCTGAGAATTACGCATGAACCTAAGTCTCCCATACATGTGCCCCAACCACAGGGCGATAGAATAAAGTCTATCACAATCTTTTCTGCTGAAGTTGTTCTACTTGGTATAAATAATTACTTATTCACTGTCCCAGAGAGAGAGACTGACTCTATAGCTTGGTGGGTAGGGCATGAGGGAAACCTCAGGTCAAGGTTCTGCTCCAAATAAAACAGAACAGGGAGTTGAATCTGGGTCTCCCACATGAGTGCCCAACCAGTTCTCTTTCTCTTTCAGTTCCATCTTGGGACCTGAGAAACATTTTGATGAAAGGGCATTTTCTGACAGGAAAAGGTGCTGTCAATTTTTTTTGACCTACTCTACTAGAAATGCACTTTAAAAAAAATGAAAACTGAGATTTTTTTACCTAATCACATGGCTACTGGTGCTGAGGTTTTAAGAAAAACACCCGATATTGCTGGTGATGAATCTGGGAGAATTGGCACCCCCACTTTCTCTTTCTTCCAGTGGCAGAAAGCACAGACACATGCCTGGATGTCCTCTCAGAGTTACTTCCTGAGAGTTCCCACTCAGGGTAGGTCTACACTACAGCCAGGATCGACGCTCTGAGATTGATCCACCGGCGGTCGATTTAGCGGGTCTAGTAAAGACCCGTCAAATCAATTGCAGATCGCTCTCCAGTTGACCCCTGTACTCTAGCCCCTGACGAGAAGAGTAAGGTAAGTCGACGGGAGATTTTCTCCCGTTGCCCCCTCCACTCCCCCCATGGTATAGACCCCACGGTAACTCGACATAAGGTACGTCAATTCCAGCTACGTTATCTGTTTGGATGAATCAAAATGCAACAGAGGGAAAACACAACATAAATTCACTAACTGACTGGTTTTGTTCCAGTGTCGTGGCACAAGAACAATGGCCCAAACTCCCTTGTGTGGAAAATGTAACACTGGGAAAGAGCAAACATACAAACCTATCTGCTATTTCCTCCAAAACAATGTTAATCTGTAACAGGATACAGCAATGGCTCTTCAGAATATGGATCGGAGTCAGAAGCTGTATTTGTTCAGTGGTGTGACTGAATTGATTGGTATCCCCTAGGTAAGGAGAAGCATTTTAACCAGCTGGAACAATGAATGCTTCAAACCTATGGAGCATTCATCGGTGACAGTGTTACTGAATGCATTCAAATGTAAAAAAGGCCAGAAGTTTCAGTATCTAAAACACAATGATTTTAAATGGTTGTCATTAGGAATTATGGTCTATTGAATTGCAGTAGTGCCTACTGGTTTCAGGCAGGGATTGGGGCCCCTGTCGTTCTAGGTGCTGTACAAACAGAGTCCCTGCCCCTAAAAGTTTGCAATCCAAGTATAAGATGAGACAGAAGGTGGATACAAGAAGAGTGAGGGAGCACAGAGAGTGTAACAATGAGATAATTATGATCTGGTCTGATCAGACATGGCACAACAGCCCCCTAGCCACTGTCAAACTTTTTGTACGTGTCCCAGCAGAGGTGAGTGCTAAGCGGGATTTGAAGAAAGACAATGAGGTGGCTTTGCAGATGTTTACGGGAAGCTCTTTCCATGCATAAAGGGCAGCCTGGGGGAAAACATGAAGGTTCCTGTTGGAAAATTTGTCAAGAGGTGCTGAGGGCTGGCACAACAGCTGGAGCAGAAGCAGGAGCCAGGATTTTAATAGCAAATAGCGTTATAAGAGAAGTGAAGGCAGGTAATGCAGTGGAGAAGGGGAAGCCAGTGGCTGGGGGTTGAGAGGGCAGGAATGTGGTTGAAGTGCCAAGCCAAGGAAATGATCTTGTTGCAGCAGTATTTTAAATAGATTGAGATAAAAATGGATCAAGATGGGACTAGTCAAGGCCAGGATTTGATGGACCTACTGAGAAATCAGAAAATACGCCTTCCAAATCTTTGCCCAGTTTTTAAGAATGGTTACTTTCTAATGGGTCAGAAATGTCCAAAGAAACTCTCTAATTTCTAGTTTCTATCTTGGTCTGGAGCCAGGACTCTTTGGGGGGGAAACCCTGTTCTGAGGATGAGATTTCACACTCAGGGTTTAGCTAAAACATCCAGGAGCAGAAGCCAGTCTCCAAGTCATTTGAGGTTTCTCCCAGCACTAATAGCGCATATATGTAAAATGACTTCCGATGAAGGTGAAGTGTCAAATTAAAACCTGATACGTACTTAGTAGGGCACTGTTTCCTGCCATGGAGAACTGATAGATGTGATGCTCCAATAGGTATTTTCCATTGCTTAGTACCATGTTGCTAAGGCCAGCTCTAGCCTACAAAGTTTTGTTGGAACAGCTATGTAGGTCAGGGGCATGAAAACATCACACTCCCTAACTGACATAATTGTCAGCAAAACTCTTGAATAAGAGAAATAGATTGAGCTTTTAAATCTTTAACGATAAGGTTTCCCAGATCTCAAATTTTTGTAGTGGTTTTTCGGACCCTTTCCCAATTTTCAACATCCTTTTCAAAGTATGGACACCAGAATTGGATGCAATATTTCAGTAGCAATCTCACTAATGCAGTATATGATAGTAGTGCTACCTCCTTACACCTATTTGAAAATTCCCAGAACTAGATTAGCTGTCTTAATCACCGCATCACACTGGGAGCTCATGTTCAGCTGGTTTCCACCATGTAACCTGTAAGTCCTCTTCAGAGTTACTGCTATTCAGGATATGGTCCCCTTCTTGTAAATGTGACCCACATTCTTTGTTCCAAGATGTAAGATGATGCATTTGGCTGGATTATCACTAGATTTGGCAGAATTAGATTTTTATTTTGTGATCATTGGGACAGATAACGTCAATGTTTTAAGTTTTTTTTATTGATTTAAAATTTTCATAGTTGTGGGAAATTATGCAGGGAGCAGACAATATTTAGTGACAGTGTAGATGTTGAGATTCAAAAAATTAAAGCTTTGTAACTGTTAAAATACAAATTGTCAACATCACATGTCAAAATCTACAAAGTAACTATCCTTAAATCAACTGCTAATAACTTCTCTTGCAGCATTTTTCTTACTTTGCCCATCTGTAAATTCTGATATTGTCAATGGGAATATTTTTTCGTCGGTTTGCCAGTGTATAGTGAAACCAATGTTTATTGATATTTACCTATCTAAACTTCCAAGCTTAATTAAAACTCATATTGTTCAAATGAACCCACCTTACCAAGTGATCCACATTGGCCTGTGAAACTGACTTGCCTGTCCTTATCATTATTTACCACCCTACCAAGTTTTGTGTTATCTACAAGCTTCATCAGCAATGATTTTATATTTTCTGCCAGACAACTGATGAAGACAGTGACTAGCATTGGGCCAAGATCAGATCCTGTTTACAGTTGCTTTACTGGTCTTTGTTAGCCAGCTTTTAATCCACATAATATGGGCTATATTGATTTTTGTATAGCGCTAGTTTTTTTAAATCAGAATTTTGTGCAGTATTAAGTTAAACGCATTATAGAAGTCTATTATGTCAACAAAGTTACCTTTATCAACCAAACTTGTGATCTCATCAAAAAATTCTACTGTCTGTTTGACAAAACTAATTTTTCCATAATACCATATTGATTGGCATGAATTATGTTACCCTCCTTTAATTCTTTACTGATTGCGTCCCTTATCTGCCTTTCCCTGAATTTTCCTGGGATCATTTTCAGGCTAAATGACCTATCAATACTCAGGTCATCCCATTAAGTCTATTTAAATACTTGCACAACATCAGCTTCTGCCAGTCCCCTGGAACTTCCCCAGTATTCCAAGATCTGTTAAAAATCAACATTAATGGTTCAGAGAGCTCCTATGGTAATGATTAGGGCCTACCTAACCTACTTTAATTGTTAGCCTAGCGAGTGAAAAATGGACAAAGGTTCATGAATTGTCACAGTGATTGGTTATTCAAAACTGTTTAAGAAAAGATGTGAAGAGGAGACAGAGAATGAATTAATTTAAACAGAAAGGATCTACTAACCCCATTCCAGGGCTGTGCGAAGATTATGACCAGTAAACAAAAGAAGTAGAGGACTGAAAGTCAATGAACCAAAATTGGTGCATCAGAAATTAGGCCTCATTGGTGGACAAAATAATGAGATGATGGATTATTCAACCCATTACCTGTTTGCAGCTCTTAAAATCAACTTTGGGATAGAAGAAAACAAGAACCTTTCTTTTACTATCATCCCAGTTCCAGCAGCAGAATTGTTGCCATGACATCAGACCTTGATATATCAGTGGGGACACTTGACCATCATCTCTGAACCAGCGAAGAACCTAACCTGATACATGTGAGATCCTACTCTGTCTTCCCCTCCCTTGTGTGCTCCTGTCTGACCCACCCCCTGTATTCCTCCTGTCCTCTTCCTCTTGGCTTTTCATCTGATCCTAAAATCCACTCTACTGCACAGCACCAGCATAGTGAGATGATATGGCCCATCCAGTATTTCCTAGCCTGAGAAGGACCAGTGAAGAAGAGGGACCTGACCAACCAGATGATGTCCCTGACCAGGGAGGTAAGTCAGGGTCCAGAGCAACAACTGTCATGGTTGGCCTGACAGCCCCAAAGCATCCATCCATGACTGATCAGCTGTTCTGTATTTTCAGAACTTTAACAAAAGCTGTATTTTCCCTATCTTCACTATTCTATCTCTCTTCTCCCTTCTGTGTGTGTCTCTGTGTTGTCTAAAGCAGGAAAATGATTGTCATTCCTGATTCAGAATTGAACAGCAAAACTAACCCTTTCTTCCCCACCAAGACAGTGTGTTTGACTAAATATATTAATACTGGTTAAAGTCTCTGTCTCCAAAAAGGAACTTTAATAGGTTTTGATTAAGTTTGTTTTGCATAAACAATCAATTTCAGAGTCAATGCTCTTTACTTCATTTTGATTACTCTCCTTTTGTGTGTTTCAATGTGTACATTTCTACCCTTTGGCATGAATTCTGTAGCATGTTTCTCATGGTACTAAGCAGGCTGAAGTGTCTGATTACTAGATCCTGTTTAACATTGTGGAATGTTGGACAGTGACTGGGTTATGTTAACACCTAGTCCATCTAAATTAATTCAGTACTCCTTGGCCAATTCTTTTTGGGTGCACATTATCAGGTTCTGCAGATTCAAGCTTGGGAAGGTGGGGGAAGGATTACATTCCCACAGGCAAATGTTTTGCAACCAAAACCCAAATAAGATTTAGAAATAAGTCCCACACATTGGAACTCATGGGAATTTCAGTCTCAGGTTGCTATTGGAACAACAGCAAAATCATGTTTTAAACATTTCCCCAATTACTTTCTCACATGTATCAGTCTGTCAGTAGCAATCCCCATAGTTAGTCACTGATAACTCCACTCAGGATTAATTTAATCTTGTGAGAACTGTGTCATCCAAAAGCATATTTTGCCGTTTTTCCTTTTTTCTCTATTTCTTTATAAATGCTAGGGCAAAACCCAGCTTTTCCAGCCTTTATAGTATAAACTCTAATTTTCATGTCGTTCCTTATTTGGTAGGTTAGAGATCAACATACAGTTCTACCGTGGGTTGATATGCTAATTTCACATGGTCTAAAGCACATTAATGGAGTAACATATAAATTGGTGGAATTCTTTATTCTAAGAAATAATGGAAGCCCATTATCACCTGATGTCGTTTTATTAGCAGAATATGGGGTTCATGTAAATAACTACATTAAATGGGAAGCATTGTGATTGAACATGGGTGCCCTTCCATTGCCCAGCGTCTCTTTGCCCCTCCTGAAGGAAGTTCTCCAGAGAAAGGGAGCTTTTGTCTTCTCTGGGACCCTAGTTTGCATAATCTGGTTAAATAAAACCAGCACATACACAAAGGATTGTGGGGGAAAACAGTAGTAATAGTCAGGCCCAGTTTCTCTGTCTAATCTGACAACAATATAATATATAGCTTATTTGTGTACACTGAAATAGCTCCTTGGGACCGAGTCCTTCTCCTGTTTCCCAACAACACTGTCATTAAAACAATGGGCACTGTAATTACTGTGATAGAAGGGCATTATGGCTTCAGTTCTTCATCTGGACCATGTGCAGAAGGAAGAGTTTGTCTTTATAATCTCCCTCCACAAGGAGTACACGGACCAGAAGGCTCCTTCTCCCACTGTCTCTGCATGTACAAAAGATTTCTCCACACAGGAGACTGCAGTGTGAGAGCCTTTGTCTTCCATGAAAAGGGCATAATACAAGCCTTCTGTCAGCACTGGCTAAGAATGAAAGAGGAGCATCTATGCACCAGCTAACTGTTGAACTGCGCACAATACTGTAAAATCTGTAGTTTTCTATTACCTCAGCTGGACTCATTGTATATCAGTATTACTGAGCCTGAACCAGTGGCCGCCCCAGTATGTGGCGTGGCAGCCTGGCAAAATCATTGTGAAAGTTTTTGAGCCCCCGCAGAAAAGCTGCTTTCCCAGCATTAGCAACTTGGGGATGATGAAGAGGGAAAAATATTTTATTTGTCCTTTGACAATAGTTGCTCTTGCTGGCAAGTATAAACTTGCCCAGCCTCGCTGTTTGCTTTTAGCATGTTGCACTTCAGTGTTCTGAGTAACTACTGAGAGTTTGATTTAGTTTTAAAAACTATAGTTCTGCAAGTTGTTTCCAATGACTGACGACTATTTGCCACAAGTTCAGACTTCTCTGCCTCTAACAACAACCAAAAAATGTAGGATGTAGCTAGGCTTGTGTATCCCTCATTGATTGTCACATAAGCTGTATTGTTTTAAACTATCCCACTTGTTAAAGGAAAATCTGTGCATAATGCAAACCCTAGGGTCAGATTTTCAGCATGGGTAAATTGATAGGCACTTCATTGACTTCAGAGAAGGCCCACCAATTTATGCTAGCTATGATTTTGGCCCACGTTCTTTATCACCATTCTAAACACTTAAGCAGTTACTTAAGATGGAAGGAGTTTGGCTCATACAATTTTAAACATGACGTAATTTTCTTAATCAATTTAGTTGAAAGATGAAAGACACTTCTGCCTGCTAGACTGCACTAGGAGAGATTTAGAGCCATCTCTTCCCTAGTGTGTCTGCCTTCGGGATCTTATCATGTTTATTGCTGAGCACCTTCAGCTCCTATTGGCTCCAGTATGGATTGAGGAGCCTCATCACCTCCTAGATAGGACTGATCATCTCCTAAAATAAGGTGTAATGGCAGCAAAATGTTCCATGGTTGTCTGTCTGTAACGTGAGTGACTGCAGGCTGGGAAGCAGCAGGGACTTCCCTGTTGCAAAAGCATGTCATTAGGAGGCTGAGAATATCATTGCTAGTCCTAGTGCCCCCTTTTAGGAAAATTGTTTTCACCCATTGCAAGCATAAGTGATGTCAATTGGACATGCCAGACTGAATGGAACACCTACTCCCTCCCTCCTCTGGAACTTTTCTCCCCTCATCTGACAATATGCAAACAGAATGCCCATTTAGACGTAAGCAACAAATACCAAACATTTCATCAGAAAGCAGAAGCCGTCCTGTTACAATCTGCTACATGTCAAGATTTGACAGCGCTGTGAAATATAAATGATCTCCAAGATGGCAATGCTTGCTTCCATTGCCGGTAAACAACTTCCTTCATTAAAGAGATACTTTAGAAATGACAGCCCAGAATGATGAGAATAGATTGATATAGTACCTATCAGCCAGGGATCCCAAAGCACTTTTCAGGGTTTTCCATCTGCTTGTTTACACAAATCTCTTCTCAAACATTTGAAAGAGAGTCACCCCTGAGCTGGAAGACAGAAGCCATGTAACAGGCTACAGCAACAGTTGAGGACAGAAACCAAACCATTTGGAAATTACAGGGAGAATTTTAGGTAGGCAGAATGTAATTACTCGCTAGAATTTGGCCAGGACTGCAGAGTTAGCATCCTTACTCTTGCAGAAAGTGTGACAAGGTATTAACTGTAAATTTCTTGGGGCAGGGACTGTCTTTTTGTTCTGCATTTGTACAGTGGGGTCCTGGTCCATGTTGGGGGGGGGGGGCGCTCCTAAGTGCTAAATAACAGTGACCACATGTGGTCAGAGCCTTAATTTTATGTCTCATCTGAAAGACAATATTCAACTGCACAGTGCCCCCATACCATCCTTGTATAGGTTGGGAAATGACACAGGGAAGAGGGACACTTACTGAGTCACCAACACCACTTCCTCTAGCATCTGGGGTTTCCTGGGAGGTCTCCCACTGAAGTACTGACTTCATCTTGTTTATCTTACCAGATCTGATGAGGTCAGAGCCAGAAATAGCATGGCTGAGATATATCTTCAGAGGTTCCATATGCATCCTACACTGAGTCAGAGACAAAATGAATGAGGTGTAGAACGATAATATATATTGGCTGTATTTCTCAAATATAAGAACATTCAGCTCAGACAGTGCCTGAAATACTATGAGCAAGAATATTCTCATTTTACTTATGACACAAAGAGAAATGGAAAGTACCTGAAATGTCATGAGCCAGTTTTGCAGGATGAATATGTTTGTATCAACATCTTATCAGTGTGTTTATCTGAGCTTTATTGTAGTTTATCCTGAAAGAGAGGTGACTATTTTCTTATCCAAAAGATCTAGACAGGACTCTGTTTGAAATGTCCTGCTTTGGTCTTACCTAGATTTAGGTTTTGGACAGTACAAGTCTAGCCCTCTAACCAAAATATGATATTTGCCCGTGGGCTTATTGAAAGAGTGTTAAAAGGAGAAAATGTTTCTTGTGGCTTAATACTTTGGTTGAGTAATATTCGATGTGATAATGGAAGATACTATGTCTTTATGTAACAACAAATAGAACTGGCTCAAATGCAGGATTTCTGATTTGTGGGAAATTTCACATTTTCAAAATTTGTTTCTGAATCAGAAAAAAAAATCCAGGGGAATTGTGTAAACTTTATGTACCCTGTGGCCTCTACCCAGTTGGCACAAAATGGTCCCTGGGTCACACGTTCAGACTGTGAACTCCTTAGAGCAAGGACTGTTCTTAAGTGTGTGGAAAGCACGTAGCACATACTGGACACTAACACAAATACTAACTACACAGAATAGGAATATTTAATTGTCTTCCCACATGTAGACATGTTTACTTGGTTGTGTTCAAGGTTCCTTTTCTCGTTTTAGTGAAGTGTAGTTAGGAAAGAATCTTGGATGCAACTATTTGAATCTTCTGTAATTTTTTTTTATAAGCAAGCTTTTTTACTCATTTTGTTCAAAATTATACACCGGATGAATCTAATCTGACAAGTAGCCCAGAGCTGTCAAGAGTTGTACTAAGGTGTAAATGAAAAGCTTATGCTGACAAAGGAATCCTTACTAATAGACCCAATTTCCTTAGGCAAGTTCAACTGTGCTCCGTTGACAACAGTTTGTTGTTACCCAAGAGCACCACTCCTGCACTTCCCAGTAAGATATTAACCTTCATGTTACACTGTTGTTCTTATCAATTATATGTGTTTAAAATCAAGGGAAACATCTTCAGAGTCCAGAAGCAAATTTGGAGTTAAATGAGTTTGAAAATAAAGCCTACCTGAGATCTTCTCCCTGTGGTGGATTGAAAACTAAAAAATTACAAGCTGTCACTTTTAATCCAAAGGGGTTTCCTGGTCTTGCTTGCAAGTGAGGGGGCTCTGGAGGGAAGTGTGTGATCTGTGTCCTTGCAGTCAGTCTGCAGAGAGCCAGCCTAGAGCAAGGTGGGTTAAGTTGTGCTTTTATTTTTGAAAGCAGCCTGCCTTGTCTCACCCTCTTTTGGGGATTCTTGTATGTTGTTATTCTGAATTCTAAGAAATAAAATAGAGTTACATTGCAACCTTCCAGAAGAATAAAAGTATAAAATACTCTAACTTCTCTGTAAGCCACACCTGCAGCTCCTCAAAAACTGATCTGCAAGTATGGTAGACTTGTGAGCCTTGGACAACATTACTGTAAGTCACTGGAGGAAAATACTGATACAGTGCTTTAAAATGTTTCTTGTGATGCTTGTAGTAAGTCTGAATAGATCAAAATAAGAGACATAGTTTATAATGTCTTTCATGGCTTTTTAAAATGGAGCCCTTTGATATTAAATCGTTAATTGTGGATCAGTCAATGCTGTGCGCATTCTCTCTCTCCCTCTGATTCCCCCAGCAGTTGGGATTTGATCCCACATGCAGCAGAAGAGACCATCCTATTTAAATGAAGATTGTGAGTGTTTTCATATAAAATTCTAGTGCACAGCTGACTAAAATAGCGTAGAACCAGGTGTTTCTGACACCTCAGTGGCATTAATGTTGCCACCTTTTTAATATTGTCCTACATGACAAAGTCTTCAGCTCACAGCATTGTGGCATGTGCACTGTGACATGCGTGTCAATGCAAATGTACCACATCAGACTGGCACGTCAGCCCTCGACATGTTACACGCAGTGTTAGACTCTGAAGAGAATCTCAAGCTCTTAATGACATGCAAGCTAGCTTGCAGGTATGGAACATGGTGTACCCTTCAAAACTGAAACTGACCTGAGAAAATGAGGCCATGTGGCAATTGGCAGCCCCATGTTTCAAGTGATGCATGCAGTTACATGGTTGTTAGTATCTTTCCCTGCAGCTGCCTATACCATACTGTTACTGTGTGTAGTACAAATTCTACCATTCTGATTAAATTGCAATGTCTATGTATAAAAAGAGAATTGCAATAATTCTCTTTTTTTTAACATCCAGACATTGTTTATACAAGATCTCAGAAACTAAAAAGAACATGTAACCCTAAATAGGACTGATAAAATATTACTGCTAACGTAATAAAATTACATACACCAAAGTACATCAACAGTATATTACTACTACTCTTAAATTACTTTCTGTTTTTCATAGAAAAGTGTAATTAAATTAAAAAACAAACATTCCATTAAGATCAGAAAATGCCCTATTCTTAGACACAGCTTGTAATATTTCACTCCATATTCTTTATGACAATATGCTTATGATAGGAATATGACATAACTGAGATGTACATCCCACGTGCAAGATGGGTCTTGTAAGGTATCATGGAAAGGTTATAATTTACTGAATGTGATTATCCAATCTGTATGCCTGTATCATTTCTGTATCTGAAGTTAAGAATATTGACTATGTATTTGTATTTCAACTATGCTACTTTGGGTGATGCCCACTGCTAACACTTCAGGTACAACAATGGAAAAGCCAGACAGGGCCGATGACCCATTAGTGAGGACAATGGACTGTGAAAAGGCTTGCTCTGCTCCATACTGCCACTGACTCATGGACGCTGTGATACTACAGAGTCATGTGGTCTTGTCACCTGATACTAACCCTTACCTGGGACTTTTTGTAACTTTCCACTGTAAGGGAAGTGGCGGGGGGTCAAGTTTGGGAAACAAAGGATTCCCGCCTTATGTAAATCCTATTGAAGGGTGGAGAGGAAGGCAAACTAGACTCCTCCTCTCCATGGCGTGTGTGCCTAAGAAGAAAGCCACCTGAAGTGGGGGCATGGGCAGGGGGGTCCAGACTGAGACAGGGGTTCAGTCTGAAAAGAAATATAACTGGAACTCTGAACCACAGAAACTTTGCAACCTGCCTAAAATAATATTTGGGGTAAGAAATTACATTTTGTAACCTGTTTCTTAAGTATATTGAGCTTAGCGTGCGTGTTTTCCTTTATTTGGTCAGTAATCTGCTTTGCTCTGTCTGTTATCTCTTATATTCACTTAAAATTCACCTTTTGTAGTTAATACACTTATTTCTTGTTTATAACATAACCCAGTTAATGTAATTTCTAACTGGGAGGGCAAGAAGTTGTGCATCTCTCCCTCCACATTGCGGAAGGGGCGACTTTCATAAAACCTTTGAGTTTGTACCCCTTAAAGGGAGTGGACACCAGAGTGTTGGGGCGAGCCCCTTAGGCTGCATCTTTCCAGAGCAGATCTCTGTCTCGCTGTGCAGCTGGGTGTGGCCCTGCCTGTGTGGTTGGCTGGAAGAGGCTTGTAAGCCTGGCCCAGCAAGACCAGGTAAAGGGGACCCAGGCTGGCAGAATAGGCTGACTCAGTGGCACCCCAGCACATCAGGTGACACCCCAAAGGGCCCAAACCCAGCACACAGCTAAAGTTTGTGGCATAGGCTTCTGAAATCCCTGAAAGCAAAACTTAATGTCTTGTTTTCAGCAAAACGATTTACACGATGTACCAGTACAAAGGAGAACTGAGATGTTTACTTTTGATTCACAAAGAAAATGACTAAGTGGCTCCATACTTCTTGTTATTTTGATATATAGGCAAGTTTCTCATGTACTATAAACTTGCATACTTTTCACAAGTTCCTGCAATGCATAATTAGGCTGTGGAGCTCATTGCTACAGGATGTCATTCTGATCAAGAACTTATCCAATCCTTCTTGGAATCTTGCCACTTTTATGGGTAATAAGAATATCAAGAGTTATAATAGTAAATATTAAGAGTTTTGGCTTATAAAATCTCATGCTCATGTTTAGGGTTAGGATTCTCTATTTTTTAATTTCAGTTTCCAGTGTTTCATAGAAAATATATGGCATTGTTTGACTAGCTCTTGTCATCACAATATGAGTAATACCCCCAGAGATGATGCGTGAAATCACGGAGTGTCTGCTGGGAATTGTGAAACAACAGAAACTAAAAGCTGGTGTGGGGGAAAAAAAATCTGTGACTTCTGTGGGAAAAGAAAAAGTTTTGTGACTCTTAAGAAACTCACCAGACTGGTTGCTCAGTCTTTATCCCCCTGGAGGAGAGCGAAGGGGAATTAGACCCAGCCTAAATAGACCGTTCTATGGGCAGTGCAGGGGTTGGTGGAAGTGGGAAGCAGGGTCAGAACACACCGTGCTCTGGCCATTCCAGCACAGTCAGCCATTCTTGCAGGCATAAATAAGGTTATGTCTAGACTTATTGGGTGTGTATAGAGTACATACACTGCACGCCCCCGGCACAGGTTTTTAACAGCAGTGTGGATGGTGAGGCACGGCTTAAATAAGTAGAACAGACACACCAGAACCTTAGGGTTTATACCCTCCCTGTCTCTCCACACATCCAAGCAGTCCCCCCCAGCTCTACACTGCTGTTTTTAGCAGTGTAGTGTCCCACTGCCAGAGCCTTTCAGTGCTGTGTGTACCTGCGCACCACAGTGTAGACGCAACCTGTTTCTCACTGCGATGTGTAGCTGCACGTACCTGACACGCTGCCACCGCCAGTGTAGGCAAGGCCAAAGAATCGCCCTGAGGATGCTCTAATTTAGTCAGTTCCCAGCTAGCCCCGGGATTGTGGAGGGTGGGAAAGTGCTTTAATGCAGACTGCACCTCCGGGTGGAGTTCAAGATCTTTCTTCTTGTGGAAAGATTCCACTGTGTTTGAGATAAGGGGGAGGAAGGGTTGGATAGAGTAGAACTGAAAAGTGAACCTGCAGTATAACCCAAGAATCCTCTTTTCTTTCCTTTTTCCTTTCTTCCTCATGTCCATTATCATCTTTGTTTTTTAGCCTTCACCCAAATGTTCATGAATTGCTCTCTTATATAAATAATCCAAAATAAAATTAAACTCAACACATCAGATCCTGCTTGTCCAAACTGTCCGCACTCGCTGGGGTTTTGATTCACAGTGAAATACTCCTCTGGGATCTTGTTTTAGTAGTGTCAAGACAACCTTGAAATAATGCTCGGTTGCTTTAAAACAACACATTTGGGCTACCTCCATAAATAAGATGCACTATACATGTCAAAACAAGTTCTTATGTAATAGAGATCTCTGTGGTTTCATTTACCAGTAACATCCTTCATAAGTCATAACAAGGAAAGAACCAATCTTCTGTGATATGGAAATTTCTTCTCAAGTGCATAAATTATGTCTTAATGCTTCAATTGCTTGAAAAGTGGGGCAGTCCCACAGGTCACCATTTCCATCCAAGTGATAAGATTTGCAAATATTAATAATGATTTCTACTTTATGCTAAGGATTAACTTTATAGCTATTAGGGGTACAATTTACGGTAAGGAAAAAGTCCCTCAAAGGCAGTAAATTATCGAAGTCAAGCAGTGAAGGAGGACATTTTATTTGGTTTGTCAAATAGGAACTAATTTCAAAATGCCTAACAGCTGAAAGGCCAAATCTTTAATATAACTTCTGAATCAAAGCACAGCAAACACTAACATTGGTTAATGCTGTCTATTTTTCAAGTTTGTTTCAATTTTTGTCATTGAGTCAGATGCAGAGGCACACAAAAGACACGTGGAAAGATAGCCATGAACTGGGACTTAGGCAGAACTGGGTTTTCTCCGGAGCTCTGCCACAAACTATCCACGGGATCTCTGACTGGTCACTTAAACCCAAATCTTTAGAAGTGTCCTCTAATTTTAGTTGCCTTGTTTTTTTGGTGCCCGAATTTAGACACCTGTAGCCAGGTGGAAGGTGTTGGCCGTAGAATCATAGAATATCAGGGTTGGAAGGGACCTCAGGAGGTCATCTAGTCCAACCCCCTGCTCAAAGCAGGACCAATCCCCAACTAAATCATCCCAGCCAGGGCTTTGTCAAGCCTGACCTTAAAAACTGATAAGGAAGGAGATTCCACCACCTCCCTAGGTAACCCATTCCAGTGCTCCACCACCCTCCTAGTGAAAAAGTTTTTCCTAATATCCAACCTAAACCTCCTCCGCTGCAACTTGAGACCATTACTCCTTGTTCTGTCATCTGCTACCCCTGAGAACAGTCTAGATCTATCCTCTTTGGAACCCCCTTTCAGGTAGTTGAAAACAGCTATCAAACCTCCCCTCATTCTTCTCTTCTGCAGACTGAATAATCCCCGTTCC
This sequence comes from Chelonia mydas, assembly GCF_015237465.2. Lineage (NCBI taxonomy): Eukaryota > Metazoa > Chordata > Testudines > Cheloniidae > Chelonia > Chelonia mydas. The sequence goes on along the minus strand of NC_051246.2, from coordinate 117,044,218 downwards.
CTCAGCCTCTCCTCAGAAATCATGTGCTCCAGCCCCCTAATCATTTTTTTGCCCTCTGCTGGACTCTTTCCAATTTTTCCACGTCCTTCTTGTAGTGTGGGGCCCAAAACTGGGCACAGTACTCACAGATGAGGTCTCACCAATGCTGAATAGAGGGGAATGATCACGTCCCTCGATCTGCTGGCAGTGCTCCTACTTATACAGCCCAAAATGCCATTAGCCTTCTTGTCAACAAGGGCACACTGTTGACCCATATCCAGCTTCTCATCCACTGTAACCCCTAGGTCCTTTTCTGCAGAACTGCTGCCTAGCCACTCGGTCCCTAGTCTGTAGCAGTGGATGGGATTCTTCCATCCTAAGTGCAGGACTCTGCACTTGTCCTTGTTGAACCTCATCAGATTTCTTTTGGCCCAATCCTCTAATTTGTCTAGGTCCCTCTGTATCCTATCCCTACCCTCCAGCGTATCTACCACTCCTCCCAGTTTAGTGTCACCTGCAAACAGTCCACACCATCCTCCAGATCATCAATGAAGATATTGAACAAAACCAGCCCCAGGACCGACCCTTGGGGCACTCTGCTTGATACCGGCTGTGAACTAGACATGGAGCCATTGATCACTACCCATTGAGACCGATGGTCTAGCCAGCTTTCTATCCACCTTATAGTGCATTCGTCCAGTCCATACTTCTTAAACTTGCTGGCAAGAATACTGTGGGAGACTGTATCAAAAGCTTTGCTAAAGTCCAGGAATAACATGTCCACTGCTTTCCCCTCATCCACAGAGCCAGTTATCTCATCATAGAAGGCAATTAGGTTAGTCTAGTTTGTACTATTGGCTTCAATTGGGGTTGTGGTTGCTCTAACAATTTGGTCCATAGGCATCTAAAGGTCAACTGCCAGAGAGACCTCTGCATCCCCAGAAATGTGGATGGGCTTTGCTCCAGTTTAATGATTTCGTGACTAAAATAGACGCAAAAGGACTTTTAAAGTCATAAAAATAACTGTCATTGAAATGGAGAGAAATGAAATATGATGAATTTTCCATAATGTAATGTTACATTACAAATAAATAAACAAATGAAAAATCTGGGGCCAGATATTGCTCTCTGATTCGCAACTTCATAGATTTGTAGATTCCAAGGCCAGAAGGGACAACTGTGAGCTTCATTCTGACCTCTTGAATAATACAGGCCATAGAACTTCCCCAAAATAATTTCTGGAGAATATCTTTTAGAAAAACATCCTATCTTGGTTTAAAAATGGTCAGCGATGGAGAATCCATGATGACCCTTGGTAAATTGTCCCAATGGTTAATTACTATCCCTGTGAAAAGTGGGACACCCTGAAACACATCTGATTGATGATGATTCCCCATGTACAGTTACATTTTGAGACCTATCAGTTAGCCAGTTTTTAATCCAGTTAATGTGTGCCACGTTAATTTTATATCTTTCTAGTTTTTTAATCAAAGTGTCATGTGGTACCTAGTAAATGCCGTACAGAAGTCTATTACATCAACACCATTACCTTTAGCCACAAAACTTGATATCTTTTTTCAATGAGATTTCAAGTTAGTTTGACATAATCTGTTTTCCGTAAACCTATGCTGATTGGTATTAATTACATTACTCTCCTTTAATTCTTTATTAAAGGAGTCCCCTATCAACTACTCCATTATCTTGCCTGGGATCAATGTCATACTGAAAGCCTTATAATTTCACAGGTCATTCTATTTACCCTTGTTAAATATTGGCACAACATTAACTTTCTTTCAGCCTTCTGGAACTTCTGGAATCAACACTAACAATCCAGCAGTCTCCTCAGCCAGCTCTTTTAAAATGCTAGGATGCAAGTTACCTGGATCTGCTGATTTAAAAATATCCAACTTTTGTAGCTGCTGTTTAAAATCCTTCTGAGATACTAGTGGAATGGAAAGAGCATTATCATATGATAGGATTATGTCATCTGTTTTTTCCCCACGAATACAGAACAGAAATATTTATTGAACAGTTTTGCCTTTTCTGCATTGTTATTGAGAATTCTACCATTTCCATCTAGTAATGGACCAATACCATTGTTAGGATTCTTTTTGTTCCTAATATACTTTAAAAACTCCTTATTGTCCTTAACTCTGCTGGCCATAGATTTCTCCTCATGTCCCTGAGTTCCCTTATCAATTTTTTGCAATTCCTAGCTTATGATTTATATTCATTACTATCAACTTTCCCTTTCTTCCATTTGCCATATGTATACACACACACACACTTACAGTTGCCTTCACTTCCTTTAACTGTACAATTAACTGCACCTGCCATACCTGGGTTGGGGCATGGGGTTTAATTAGTAGAACCAGCTGTGTAAGGAGAAGCTGATTCTCCTATAAAGAGGAGCAGGGAGCTGCAGACGGAGAGGGATTCTCAGAGACTCTGGAGTCTGCTGGGAGTAAGACACATTCCCAAGATCGGGAATGGTGGCTGGCAGCAAGCAGATGCCTGCAGGGAACTCTGAGCTTTCAGGGAAAAGGTTCCAGGCAGGGGGACCTGGGAGATCCCCAACAGGAAGACCAGAGCGTCGACTTGATGGGGATCTGAAAAAGTCCCATGGAGGCCTGAGGCTGAACTTGAGAAGAATTTGATTGAGAGAGCCCTTGAAAAGTGGGGAAACTGAGGCGGGCACCTGTAGTGCAACCTCAGACCACAAAGGATGTGTTTGGGAGGTGGCTGTCCCATATACAGTTCAAAACAGCTTTTTGGTTCAAAGATTTATTTAAAAAACTCCAATCAAATGAAATATTAAACGAATTATTTAGTTCAGCCCTAAACAATTTTTTTTACTTAATTCACCAAAAATTTTGTTTTCAGTTTGATGTGAAATAATTTTTATTTTTCGGAATCACCAGCAAACTTAAAACGCCATTATTTTCACAGTTCCACTATTGAGTGCTTTAAGTCAAGGCAGAACTTAACAAGATGCTTGGGGCTGTTAGGGCCCAGTCCTGCAATCCTTACTCAGGAGAGACGTCTACTCGCATGGAGAAGGGTTTTATTATTGGCTCTTTAACAGGAAGCATGCAGCATTGGCAGGGGAAGGGACAGCATGATTTGAAAGGTTTATTCCTGCCATCTGGGGTTCCCAGTAAGTCAAAATACACATACTAATGTGGTTGTGGGATTGCCTTGCACACGTTGTATCACTCAGCTGCCAGTTCCTCTTCCCTCTGCCGCGTGTTCCTGCATTTGTTTATCTTGTGCCTTTTGTGGGAGGCGAGCGGGCATTTGAATGCGCTTTGTTTATTTAAAAGTGTCCCTTACTGGGATGGCCTTATGAGACACACAATCCCATTTTTCCTGAACAGCCCGCAAGGCGAGCAGCCAGGCAAACCTACTCCAGCAACATGCAACCAGTGCAATGCAGCACACCCGGTCTAAAATAGCAGACAGGCCTGAGCAGTGTGCACTTCACTCTTATAGGGACGAGGCATCTTAGCATGAGGAATTCAAGAGAAGTTCTATAACACACCATTTTTGAAATGATTAAACTTTAAGTGAAGTAATTTAAAAAATTGGTCAATCTCTAATTTGAGATCACGATTGCAGCTTCCTCCTCTTTCTGTTTGGGGGTACTGCTCTGACATGTAAAACATCAAAGCAGCATCCTCTGAGCAGACAAGTAGAGATTCAGGGACTAGACTAGGACTTTGACTCTGGTCTCCAATATTTCATCTCTCATTAAACCAGCTTTGTGGGGAGAAAAGGAGAGTCCCCTCAGCCAGAGGACAATGGGTAAGAAATAGCAGAGCAACAACCTGTTCTGCTCTGATCAGACTTGCACCCTGCCAACCGTTCCTAGGGGGTGAGGAATAATCCACTCCAACTACAGCGGCTAATGCTGAACTCCGCGTTTCTTGCTAAACCCTTGTCCCTTCCACACTTCTCAGTCCCATGTGGCGATTCCACTGAGATCCCCTCCCTCCAGTCTCACCACCTCTGCCTAACTTTTTATCCTTTGATGCTATCACTCAATCCTGCAGCTTTTTTCTTTACTATGTTCCAAAATCCATCCACTTTATTCCATCCCCAGAGCCCAAAACCTTGTCTAGCCCCCTGATTATCTCTCAATTGGACAACTGCAAATTCCTCATCTCTGACCTTACCAATACTCATCTTGTCTCTGTCCAATCAGTCCAAAATGTTGCAACAGACCTGCTTTGACCTCATCCATCCTTTCTTCAAGTCACCTCACTGTCTTTCTATCACCCTCCATGTGAAATTTTGGGCAGGGACCTTTTTAAACTCTCTGCAAAGCCCTGTGTAAGCCAATAACTGCCCTGTTTTTTCAGAGGCCCTGATGCAATATGCTGGCTAAATAGGTTACCTCTTTTCGATGGTCCACAGAGGAGATACAAGCCTAGGACTGCTTCCAGCTTATGTTCAAGTGTTAGAGACCTGTGCTGATGGCCTCAAGATTGTGTTCCCTCTGAGTGCCTCTGGTAGGGGGCCTTAGATAAGCCCCTGTAGTTCAAGCCAACTTTAGGCACCTAACCTTGGAAATGCTGGTTCCAGTACTCTGTGCACAACATACAGACAATAATAGTGCTGCTTGGGACAGCCATGACCAGACAGGGAGTGAAGGAAATGGCTGTAAAGTACAAAGCCCTTAAGTGAAAGGTATTTGTTGAGCGAACCCAAGGAAGCAATAGAGGGTTACTACAGATAAATATTAATTTACTGATGGAACCAAAACAATGAGACTCGCTCTTCGGCAGTCAAACCTTACAGCCCATACCACCATAATGTCCCTTATCCTCTCTTCATCTTCTATCAGCATCTTGCAACTCAAGTTTCTTTACAAAGAGCTGCCTTCATCTGGACCCGGTGGTTTGTGGTCCTATGGAAGATGAATAACTGAACATGGCTATGGACAGCATGGTCACTGTGGTTGTCCTTCTCTTCAAAACAAAAGAAGGAAGGGATCTGCAGCTGAGATGTAACCATTAGAGTGCAACAGCAGAAGCGGGCATGCATTTTCCAAACATATCTGATGCAATTCCTTGCAGAAAAGTGAAAGAAGAATTCAAGAAAGGAAGCTGTTGAATATCTTGGTTGGTGCCATATAAAGTGACAACAGCGACAGCGTTTCCAGGCAGGTCCTAACAGTGGAAATGTTCAAGGGAATATACAGCACCGGTGGACTGATGCTGTCCATTAGGCTACAATCAGATTTCCCTTTAATAAATGCACTACGAAATGGAGTTTCAGACTGAAACCAATGGTTAAACACAGCTGTCCCTTTGCCTTGTGTAGGGGATTTTCTCCCCATTATTTTTCTTTTCAATGTTTAGCCAGAATCAGAATGGAAGAAAAATGGCTGAGAAATTCCACTTTCATCTTCTTTTGCATATTGTATTTCATAGTCCAAACTTTAATTTCACATCCAATTTTTCACATCCCAGTTTTGGATGTACACATCTGAGTGTAAAAGATGGAGGAGAAAATGTTGGTATGCCAACGTTTTTAGGTGCAGAAAATTGTGCCTGCAATTTTATAAGACTATTTAAAAATGTAGCTGAATGTGTTCCTAAATTATTTAAGATATAACACCTGTGCCGTACATTTTATATGCCAGAGTTTCAATTGAATTATGTGTCTTTTGGCAATTGCTGTGTGATACCCTGTTTATTATTTGTGACAACAGTACCTCAGCTGTTCCACTAGAGCTTCTAGAGCTCAGAGTATAGATAATGAAGGCCGACTGTTTGTTACAGTACCTGTGATTGAAAAGTATAGTGCAGTTTTTTGGAAACTCACAATAAACTAATTGGTCTGACATTCAGTCGCTGGAAACAGTTTACCCTTTGGAATCAATTTATTTTCATTTTAAGAGCATACAGGGAAACCAGTTGAGTACCTGTGTGGCTGGAAGATCTCGCAATATTTTTTGGAGGAAAAGCACAAATATATTTAAAATATTTGCAAGTCTAAAAATGTATATTTCAGGTTTATTCAGGAGCTGCATGCTTAAGTTGTAAATGTTTCTCAACAAACAAACAAATATTGTGTTATCAGAGACGTCAGCTCTTTCCTGTGGCTTTTCCTCTTTCCAAAATATCTCAAGTGCTCTGGGCAGACATTTTATAATGATACAGGCCACTTCATTGCTGGAAGCTAGACTGTAATAACCTTTTAAGCATCACTCAGCCTAGAGTGTCTGCCTAAGTAATGCATATACATCATGGTATCTCACCACTGACTATTTTTCCCCCTACCTCTTCCTTGAAAGTTACTCGTCTAGTGCAAATTCTTGAAAAGAGGTAAATCCTGTTCACTTGACTCCCTCATCACAACCAATGGGGCTACTCACTCGAGTAAGACAAGAAAGTTTGGGTCCAGCATGTCATTTCAGAAGGAATGAGAATATATAGAGTGGAGTGGGAAAGTTAGTACTTGACAGATGATGCAATAAAGTATTTGTTGCTCTGTCTTTTTCTTCAATTTTTCTCTAATATATTTAGATATTTATGGCCCTCATCACTGGAGTATTTAAGAACCTCACAACCATTAACATATTTTTAGCCTCTCAGCATGCCTGTGAGGTAGGGAAGTATTACCCACATTCCACCGATGGGGAAATATGGTAGGAAGGAAGGATGTGCCAATGGTTAGAGTATTAGCCTGGGATTTCAGAGACGCAGGGTTGATTCCCTGCTTCGCTGCAGATTTCCCGTGCGACCATGGGAGAATCATTTAGCTTCTCTATGCCTTAGCCCCCAATCTGTAAAAAGGGGATAATACTTCCCTACCTTACAGAGGTGTTGTAAGGATACATGGATTAAGATTGTGAGGTTCTCAGATACTACTGTAACATATAAATGTCTAAAATGGAAAGGTTCAGGATGGATTAAGTGACTTGCTGAAGGTCATACAGCAATGGAATGGGTCAACAATGTCCCACGGGAAATTCAGTACTTCAAAATTTTATTTTGAACTGAACAAAAAGTTAAAATATTGAAATTTTTCACAGAACAGGAAGTTTAGATAAATTTCAGTTCTAAAATGTTGAAATATGTTGTTTTGACTAATTTGACATTAATCTGCTGCCCCAGCACCCCCGGGGAGTTGTAGTTCAGCTGCCTCGTACATCCATTTTCCTCCATGGGCCAGGCTCCCTGACTGGCCTACATCTCCCAAGATGCACCACAATAGATCATCCAGAAAGGAGACTACGGTGCCTCTGGGGACGTGTAGTCCCGCTGGGGACCCTGCTTCATGGAGAAGGAAGGAGGCACGAAGCATCCTCACTACGACTCTCATGAGACCCAACAGCCGCTGAAACTGATGCCTATTAATATTGAATTGACCTGAAACGACACATTTAGATTTGGTTGAACAAACAGAAATATTTTGACTTGAGACAACCTAACTGTAAATGCAATATTTCATTTAGATTTTCCTGAGGGAAAATTGTGGGTGGTGGTGGTGGTGGTGGTGAAATCCGCTTTGCAGAAATGGGATTTTCTGTTGGAAGAACATTTTCATGGAAAATTGCCAGCCGGCTCTCCACTGGAAATCTCTGCCTCAGTAAGACACTGAACTCAGCTATAGTAAGTCCCAGTTTGTGCCCTATTCACCAAACCATCTTTCTTTCCTACAATCGCTACTTTTTGTGTGTATATAATAAGATCTTCTACACTTTCCACAGCATGCATCCGATGAAGTGAGCTGCAGCTCACAAAAGCTTATGCTCAAATAAATTGGTTAGTCTCTAAGGTGCCACAAGTACTCCTTTTCTACTTGCAACAAGAGTACCCCTGCTAGCTGGGCCCAGAGTCTGCCGGCCCAGAGCTCCTCCTAAACAGTCTGTGCTGGGCCCAGGCACAACTGCACTTCCCTGCTCTCTTCTACAGGGGATAGGGAGTGGCCAGACACGTGGCTAGGTGATGCTGTCCTCTCCTAAGGAGTAATGCAACGGGCAAACTCTGTGTAGAAGTACGGGGACTGTCTGAGAGATTGTGCCTGTTTGCACTGTGGCAATATGACTCTAGCACCCCCAACACAGAGAAGAGTCCTTACGCCAGAATCAGGCCTTTAACACCAGGGTTGCCAACCCTCCACGATTGTCCTGGAGTCTCCAGGAATTAAAGATTAAGCTTCAATGAAAGATTATGTCACGTGATGAAACCTCCAGGTATATGTCCAAGGAAAATTGGCAACCCTATTTAACACTAATGTACAAAATCCATATTCTCATTAGATCTCAGTGTGTGCTCTCTGCAGTATGACCAAAGCCATGCTAATATGCTTCAGTTAGCTGGGTTTCTTCATAGACTCACCCACTGTACAGACGAAGGAGCTGAGCCCGCAGGCAGTGCCGGATGTGGTCCCTCTGAAGTCAGCGATGAGCCTCTGCAGGATCAGGCCTCTTACATGGGTTGTGTAGTACTGGGTATATGTTATATCACAGGCTTATCTATCCCAAGCTATGGGCTGTAGAAGTGTATTTAGTCACTATGGATGGTTGTAAGGAGATGGGCTAGAGGGGTTCCTAATGTGTGGGTGTTTCAGGGGCTGAAGGAGGCACTAAATATGATGATTTTCAGACTTCATCCAATTTAACATTTTCCTATTTTTCAATTTTTTTTTTTACTAATTTTGTCCATTAATTTTTGTATACATTTCTCAAAACAACCCCCCAGATCTAAGCTCGCTTTCATCCTCCCTCTCCACGCTGAACTTTGGATCCAAATTTCATGGCTGGCCTCCTATTTGTGTAATGAGCCACACAAAACCACAGGTCTGAACCATGCCCTCCTTTTGGGGGAATCCATAACCAGGAGCTGAATTTTGAAGCTCAGGCTTACCTCTGAAACCAAAATCCTTATGATCAAAAATGATCCCTGAACTTCCCGATATCCCCACTGCCTCTCCTATCTTTCAGAAGGAATCAGGAAAACAGGAACACAATGCTTTAGAAAAAGTAGAGGTGTATACTAGTTTAAAAAGGTAAACTGTATGGAACTAGGTAAGGGTACTGGAACATGGGAATGTGTATCAGGTTAGAGCACTAGCTTTTCATGTCATAAAAAGAAAAGGAGTACTTGTGGCACCTCAGAGACTAACCAATTTATTTGAGCATGAGCTAGTTGTTCTGGAATACTAGAGTGAGCAAAAGTATGCTTCAGTTTCTCACTAACATTGTAACATGTTACATAGAAATAAATGTACTTAAAAGACATATCTGGAAAAATAGTCAAGATGACCAGGTAATGATGGCCTCTGAATTTGCATAAATCTGCAACTAGCCTCTTCCAAGATCTGCCTATTAGAGGTGTTATCAAAGGTTTTTTGTGTTGTGTTGGTCTGTTAGTTCTGCAGTGTTCACATGCAGATATTGTATTCTTTATGTCCTTGGTGGTGCCAACACACCACACGGACTGGTTTATCCATTCACAGCATTTAGTTAATCCTTGATGTCCTTCATGGATGAGATTCATCTTTGTTTATTGTTTGTCCCAAACACTTGATCTGGGGTAGGCAGAAACATTCTTTTCCCTGTTTAGATTCAGTCCAAACTAACTGATTAGGCTTAGGACTTTGTTGAGGGTTTTGTTGTGTTAATGGTTCTGCCATCTTTCTTTGGAAAATTTCAGGTGCAGTGGTAATCCCAAAAGGTAATCTTCAAAAGCAAAATCTCCAAAAGAGTGTGATAATTGCAGTCAGTTTAGCACTTTCTTTGGCAAATGAAATTTGCCAGCATCTGATCAAGGCATCCAGTTTGGGGAAAACTTTAGCTCCTTTCACGTTGGGGACGAAGTCATCCATTGTTGGGAGGATATAGTTTTCTCTCACACCTGCTTCATTAAGTCTTTTAAGTTTCACACAGAGTCATATTTTCCCATTTTTCTTTATAATTGGTGCCACTGGAGTACACCATGTTGCTGAATCAGTGATTTTTTCCATTATGCCAATTCATTCCATGCTCTTTAACTCAGTTTCCCCTTTATGAAGTAATGGGTTAGGAATCCTCTGAGGTGTATGTACACTATATAGTTCAGCATTATCTCTTAATATTATTTGTACTTGGTCTCCTTTCAAAAATCCAATATCACCAGATATTCCATTGAGATCTTCCATCTTTCTCGCTAGGCTCATCCTGACTGTTACACTGTGGCTGAGACAGCTGTTGGTCTGTGGTCCTTTGATCACAGACATTCTGAATGTATAGCTTTTGTCTTTGTAAGTTGTTTCTGTGGTGAACTGGCCCACGCAGTTCAGCATACCTCTAGGGATAGTCAGAGTTGTGTCAGGTGGCTTCTGCTCTGGGAGGGGTTGCAGGTGATTGCAAGTCCCTTCTGAGATGATTGTGATGTCAGCTCCTGAGTCAATTTTAAAATCAGTAGTCTATTCATGAATATTAAATTTCACTCTCCAGAGAGGCTTCTGTGTCATCACACATGATAGATCCCAGAAACAATGGCTCTTGATTGTCTGTAATGTGAATAAACTGATGCACTGATTGATTTGGTGCAGCAAACAGCTGCAAAATATCCATATTTTGTGCATTTATTACACCATGTGCCTCAGCTAGCCATATCTCTTGGGATATGACTTTTTCCATATCTTGTATATATAGCTTGGAATTTGTCCTTCTTAGCCTCACAGTGTTATGATAATATCTTTTAACAGTCATGCTGCGTCTCTTTCCTGCTTCTAAGCTAGTTTCTTGGTTTTTCAAGTTTGGCAAGTTGCTTTTGGTTTTGCTATCTCACCAGTTCAGACTGCTTTGCTTTGCTATTTGAATAGCTTTGTCTAGGGTTAAGTCCATATTCATTTGTAGCTGCTGTCAGAGGTTTGTATCTGTTAACCCAATAACCAGCCTGTCTCTGATATTTTCATGTTTTACAATCCCCAAATCAGATTCCAGCCACTGCATGCAGAGCTCTTATAAAATATTCAACATTTCCCTCTGGTTCTTGAATTCTCTGATGGAAGCATGCTCTTTTATGAAACACATTTCTCTGGGGTATAAAGTATGCATCAAACATAGCCAGAACCCTTTAATAGTCATCTTTGTGACTGTCTTCAGTAAAATCAAAGGATTTAAAGATATGCTTTGCTTTTTCCCCCAATAGCATAAATTAAAGAAAATACCTGTATATCTCCAGTTTCCTTGTGGAGCTTGTTTGCAATTCGAAATCTTGCAAAATGCTGCTTCCAGTCTGTCCATTGTGAAGGTTTGCCAAGCTGAAGTTCTTTGGGGTATTGAAGAGTAGCATATTGTTGAGATCTTTGTTCCTTTTGTTTGCGACTGTTGTTGGGCTGTTTTCCTTCTGTTTCTGTTTCTCCTCTGGCACTGTCCTACTATTTATACTATGCCACATACTTCTTGTACATGGTAGATTGCAGGGCTGGCATTAGCAAGTCTGATAGAGACTGATTACCCAGCTTATTTCTCAGAGAGATACACACCAGATGTGTTCACAATAGGATGGTTTAATGCTCTGATATGGCTAAGGTCAGCGCAAATAAGATATTTTACACACAGTGCCAACTAGTGGCTGAACAGTATAATACAGTTTAGAATTCCTTTCCATTTTATATCTGGGAATCATAGGACTGGAGGGGACCTTGAGAGGTCATCTAGTTCAGTCCCCTAAAATGGAACATGAGGATATCCAATCCTCTCCAAGTATCACCAGTAAAAATAAATTTCCTGCTAGTCCTGTTTGTGCAGATCACACCACTGGAAATCTCTGCTAATGAGAGGCCCAGGTCTGGGGAACAGTAATGTTGCAGGTCAGGATTAAGGTGCCACACCAGAGCTATGTGTGAAGTTTGTCCAATTCCTCTCTGTACCATGCCTAGTTCAAGCCAGTGTTAGTGGTGGCTCACTTTCATGAGCACTGAATTCACAAATGATGGCTATGTTTGCACTCAGGGTTTTCTTGAGTTCCCCTGCACTTGTGCAGCTTCAGTGCTAGTAATGATGACCTAGTGTTAGTGTAGACCAGATGCTGGCAGTTTTATCCCCATGTCACCTAACAAGGCCAATTTGGTTCTTTAACAAAGCACCCTGCTGAAAACTTGGGGTGAAATCCTGTCTCTTTAGAAGTCAGTTGGCATTTTCCCATTGATTTCAATAAGGGCAGGATTCTACCCTAAGAGGAGAAAAACCAGAACCTGTCTTTTGGAATTTCAGAACACTTAGTTCCTCAGCCCCAGGGGCACCAAGGACAAAGAACTTGCTTTCTGGACATTCTCCTTGCTTGCTACCTAGAGAATAATCTCTATGTATTTTAAAATTGTATTTTATAGTGTTGATTTTAATTCATTTGTATTACGGTGGCAACTCTAGGCCCCAAGCACATCAGAGACCTGTTGTGCCATGCAATGTATAGACACACATATAGTAAAAGACAGCCCCCGTCCAAGTGAGTTTACAGTCTAAATAGACAAGACAGACAAACTGTGTGTGTTTAGGGGGAGGGGGACCAGAGAGATGACACTTTTTTTGCCCAAGGTCACACAGGAGGTGTATGATAGACAGAGCCAGGAATAGAACAGGGTCTCCTGCATCCCCAGCCAGTGCCCTATGCACTGGACTACACAGCCTGTCTGAATTAAGTGTTCTTGTAATGTGCTCGCCTGCCTCTTCCTCTGGAACCTGAAGCCCTCTATGTTCTATAGACTGGGTACAGCACAGATAACATCAGCGCAAGATTCCCCATAATACCCGACCAATATGTCTGAGCTTTGAATAGCTGGGGCTACTGCTAGGAATGAGCTGGCAGTTTAGCTTCCATAACTGTTCAGTTTCTGGCCTTTTTGCCAAGGCGACCAACAAAGATACCAATGAGTGCAAATTGGGATGATGTTTTTTGTGATCCTGGCACTTGTCCATTGGGAGCAGGGCTGCTACTACTAAATCATTTCACACAGGCCACTGAACAGCTGTCAGGTGGTAGTAACTGTGGATAACTCATCCTGGAGGATTTGAACTGATGAAATAAAGGTGAAAGGCTATATTAAAACATTGCTGACCTCTGCAAGCCTTCCAACCCTGTCCTCGCTAGATTGTTTTTATATTTTATTCTTCCCAACAAAATAAAAATTTTAATACTAAGTAAAATATGACAAGCTAAATCTTGCACGCTTAAGCTTCATTAAAAAGAGTGGGTGAATGTATGAAGTTCTTAGGCTAAAGTCTCCTAGACATGGCTGGGTCAGATCCTGAGCTCCTTACTCAGTTTTTAACTCATCCCATAATTGGACAAACTTTCATTGACTTTAGTGGGAGTTTGCTTGAATAAAAACCAAATGATGACCTCAGGATTGGACCCCCGGGGAGTTTTGCCTGAGTAAGGAGTAAACTCTGCCAGATCCAGCCCCTGTGGGCAGAAAGGAACATGCTGGCCACTCAGCATTGGACTGTGTCACCTTTGCAGCCAATGGAAATTGAAGACCTGCAGGATCCAGCCCTTTATTTGAAACATTATGACAACAGCAACTTCAGCACAGGCTGGAACTCAAAAGAGCACGCAGGTGCTGGAACTAGTGATAACAGCAGTGGAATGCTTTGCAGGTCCAAATCGCACCTGGAGCTGCAGCTAGCAAGAGATGTCAAGAGTAACAAGAAGGGTTTCTTCAGGTATGTTGGCAACAAGAAGAAAGCCAAGGAAAGTGTGGGCCCCTTACTGAATGAGGGAGGCAACCTAGTGACAGAGGATGTGGAAAAAGCTAATGTACTCAATGCTTTTTTTGCCTCTGTTTTCACTAACAAGGTCAGCTCCCAGACTGCTGTGCTGGGCATCACAAAATGGGGAAGAGATGGCCAGTCCTCTGTAGAGATAGAGGTGGTTAGGGACTATTTAGAAAAGCTGGACGTGCACAAGTCCATGGGGCCGGACGAATTGCATCCGAGAGTGCTGAAGGAATTGGCGGCTGTGATTGCAGAGCCCTTGGCCATTATCTTTGAAAACTCGTGGCGAACGGGGGAAGTCCCGGATGACTGGAAAAAGGCTAATGTAGTGCCCATCTTTAAAAAAGGGAAGAAGGAGGATCCTGGGAACTACAGGCCAGTCAGCCTCACCTCAGTCCCTGGAAAAATCATGGAGCAGGTCCTCAAAGAATCAATCCTGAAGCACTTAGAGGAGAGGAAAGTGATCAGGAACAGTCAGCATGGATTCACCAAGGGAAGGTCATGCCTGACTAATCTAATCGCCTTTTATGATGAGATTACTGGTTCTGTGGATGAAGGGAAAGCAGTGGATGTATTGTTTCTCGACTTTAGCAAAGCTTTTGACACGGTCTCCCACAGCATTCTTGTCAGCAAGTTAAGGAAGTATGGGCTGGATGAATGCACTATAAGGTGGGTAGAAAGCTGGCTAGATTGTCGGGCTCAACGGGTAGTGATCAATGGCTCCATGTCTAGTTGGCAGCCGGTGTCAAGTGGAGTGCCCCAGGGGTCGGTCCTGGGGCCGGTTTTGTTCAATATCTTCATAAATGATCTGGAGGATGGTGTGGATTGCACTCTCAGCAAATTTGCGGATGATACTAAACTGGGAGGAGTGGTAGATACGCTGGAGGGGAGGGATAGGATACAGAAGGACCTAGAAAAATTGGAGGATTGGGCCAAAAGAAATCTGATGAGGTTCAATAAGGATAAGTGCAGGGTCCTGCACTTAGGATGGAAGAATCCAATGCACCGCTACAGACTAGGGACCGAATGGCTGGGCAGCAGTTCTGCGGAAAAGGACCTAGGGGTGACAGTAGACGAGAAGCTGGATATGAGTCAGCAGTGTGCCCTTGTTGCCAAGAAGGCCAATGGCATTTTGGGATGTATAAGTAGGGGCATAGCGAGCAGATCGAGGGACGTGATCGTTCCCCTCTATTCGACACTGGTGAGGCCTCATCTGGAGTACTGTGTCCAGTTTTGGGCCCCACACTACAAGAAGGATGTGGATAAATTGGAAAGAGTCCAGCGAAGGGCAACAAAAATGATTAGGGGTCTAGAGCACATGACTTATGAGGAGAGGCTGAGGGAGCTGGGATTGTTTAGTCTGCAGAAGAGAAGAACGAGGGGGGATTTGATAGCTGCTTTCAACTACCTGAAAGGGGGTTCCAAAGAGGATGGCTCTAGACTGTTCTCAATGGTAGCAGATGACAGAACGAGGAGTAATGGTCTCAAGTTGCAATGGGGGAGGTTTAGATTGGATATTAGGAAAAACTTTTTCACTAAGAGGGTGGTGAAACACTGGAATGCGTTACCTAGGGAGGTGGTAGAATCTCCTTCCTTACAGGTTTTTAAGGTCAGGCTTGACAAAGCCCTGGCTGGGATGATTTAACTGGGACTTGGTCCTGCTTTGAGCAGGGGGTTGGACTAGATGACCTTCTGGGGTCCCTTCCAACCCTGATATTCTATGATTCTATGATTCTATGATTTTGTTCTACGTCTTCCAACACCTGCGCTATAAAAATTATTCCCACGTACATCTCTTGTTTGCAAGGAGGATATAGGAGCAAGTGCACACTTACACCTGAGCTGCTCTATGTACTTAGGTATTTCTGTCCCCTCTTTCCTCTAATCTGGTTCCTCTGAGGCTTTGTCTACACACAGAAGTTGCACTGATTTAGTTAAAACTGAGCAAAATGCCACTAGGGCACGCTTATTTCAGTTTAAACCAGGTTTATTTTAGCATAGCCTAGTGGATTAGGGATTGGGTGAAGCTAAATCAAAATAAGACACTCAGGCTGAAATAAGAGTGTCCACGCAGTGGTTTCATGGATTTAACTCAATCAGTTTTAAATCATGCCTGAAGTTTAACTGGTACAACTTTCTCCTGCAGGCAAACTTTGAGCTTGTGTAACAGTTTCCCCAGAGCTACAGATCACTTAAACAGAGACCCTGGAGACGGTGACCAGCAATCCTGTTGTCGGGTACGTTAATACTGCTTTACCCTAAATAAGCCCTATTCAGTACCCCACTGTAAAATATTGGACATTGGCCCTTGCCCACCCTCCTTTGGGTGACCTATAGATGTGGTGAATAATCCATTCAGTGGCTGTAGAGTTTGTATGAAAGCTTTTTATACTGTGAAGCACTGGGGGATGAAAACAGCAATAAATTCCAGCTGTTAACCCATCCCTCCACAAAGCCCTGTGATCTTATTACCTCACCGATCAATTTAAACTAGCATGTCAAATATTTTCTATACAACTATTGCCCTTTGTATATTTCATACGTTGTCCCACACTTTTCCAGAGCATTTACAACCTATGCTTATCTTTGGTTTGGAGGGAATCAAGAATTCCCAACGGCAAAGTCACACTTTTATTTAAAGCTTTAATTGTCTTAAAGAAAAAGCCATTTTGAAATCTAGCCCTTTGGATCCACTCAGGCAATTTATTATCCAATAAGCCCTTTTAAGCTTTGGAACAGGTTAATGTGCCTCAGCATCTGTATAATTTTTCTTAGGCTGTTTTAGCACGTTTATATGAGGATCTCCATTTTGCTTTGACAGCACAATTTCTTTTCTGCTCCTACAAATTAAAAAAAAAAACAAAAAACAAAAAAAACAAAAAAAACCCCTACTAAGCTGGAATGCTCTGCAGCTGTGAAAACCTATAATAACTTCAGTCGGATTACAACTACATCAAAGGTATTATATATCCCCAAGTAGCATATTTACTGGGCTTTTCAACAGCTGTGTAATTAGCCCTGGATTACTACTTTTCCTCCACATCTTTAAATATCCATGTTTTGCAAAACTTACCCCAATTGAAGGAAAAGGAGGTTTACCCCTTCACTGAAGATGCAGCCCATCAGTTTTTCTAAGATGGTAAAAAAACCCCAAACTCCTAACCTGCCTCTACTGCCTCCTAGGAACTGGGATCAAGGTATCTGCTGTCCCTCCTCCAGCTGCTTTGAACATCTGATTGATTACTTAGGTAATTAGACTGGGGTTGGGGGTGTAATATCCATTGTGCAGTACTGTGCGTAGACAGTCACTAAAAGGCTTTGAGATAGCAGCTGTCCCCTTTAGTAGTCCACGTTCTCCCTGCACAATAGGGGGATGGCAGAAGGTGAGGGAAAACTCGTGCCTCCACAAGAAGGAATAAAGACTCCATATGTCTCCTGCCTCAACAGATGCTTCTTCAGGGTGACCCTGTTTACTACACTACCTCCACCCCCTGCCATTGCTGGGACCTCAATCACCACACAGCTGACAGGCCCTATTCACAGGCTTGTCTCCAGCAAGACTTGCCTTCATGCCCTGCTGACGCCGACAGACACTTTCTATGGGGTTTTTGCGCCCTGGGTTGAATTGGAGAGTGCATGAAGTCAAAGAATTCTCCTGCTGTGTTCCTACACGCTTCTGCTGTCATTCCTTCTCAGAGCCTTTTGTTATTCAATTGTCTTTATTCTGGGAACAGGGAACTAGGAGGGAAGTGGGACTTAAAAATTACCTTTAATACTAGCTGTTATTTTTTCCATTCTAAATGTCAGGATAAGATAGCATTTGAACAGCTAAACAATTTGAAGGATTCTGCCCCACCAACATTTACAGTAAATGGCAACTAGCTGCTTTCTTTTGCTCAGGTCTCAGGCTTACAAGCAGGTCATCAAAGGGAGCTTTTTCTGCTCCCTGAAGGAAATGTTGATTTCCTTTGTGATTTGGGCTCAGCTGCTGCTACAAACAAATGGGACTTTGGACTGAATTTTCTCTTTGGGAAATTCTTCTGAAAAAAAAAAATACTGCCTTGTGTCTTTCTGTCGCCTCAAAACATTTCACTGTAATTCTTTGATACGCTATCTGGATGTCTCAGACACATGTTAAAGATCCAGCCAACTGGGCCCTTGAGCCAACTTACTACCTGATTTTATCAGTGCCATTCACCATCTTTTAAATAGCTGATATTTAACAAGCATCTTTTTAGTCTGGTGCCTGAGAATTACATTCCCGGTTCCTAGTACACTACTCTCTGACTGCGATCTAACATCCTGCAAGCAGAGCTTAACATGTGGCCTTAAGTGGCTTGATTCATCTCAGGCTAAATATGAAGCAAGGTGACACATTATGGCCCAGCCTTGAGTGTAGTGCTTATTACTGTAAGTAGTTCTATTCAAGGCCCTAATTCAACAAAGCACTGAAGCACATGTTTAAAATCCATCCTTATTCATCAAAGCACGTGTGATCTGCTGCATTGGACCCTTATTCAATGGATCCTATAGAACTCATGCTTTTAGTAGGACTTCTTGTGTCTGTCCAGAGTAATGTAGTGGAATACATACAGGTTGTAAACCTCTCAGTAGGTCTGTGTGAAGCACTTTGATGTTCATTTTGCAATATATGTCCTATCACTTTCCTTGTTCATGCCATATTGTTTTGAGCGAGCTCTCAAAGCTTATAGCAGGAGTGACAGATGCTTTGTGAGACAAATGAAAGTATCACTTTACATTTTCTGGTCCCATCTGGTTCACGATATCATCCTTTTAGTTACAGCCCGATATGCTCCAGTACAAGGCTGGTGCAACTGGATGGCCAAGTGGATATTATACTGATGAAATACAGTGTTTGTCAACTGATATTTTCACTTGGAAAATAGTTCAGATGGCCATGTTGAGCTCTCAGGGGGTCTGTGTAGGAATTTAAATTTGATTGCTTTTGCAGGGGCATGTTCTGTGCCCTTGCTGTGGCCCTGGGGCCAGAGGTGTTCTGTGCCCCCGTTGATTATTGGGGGGGGGGCATTCCTCTGCTTGTGCATGCCCCCGACTTCTTCTATTCCCTGTCATGTAACACCTTGCCACCACAAGAGGCAGTGGCTCAGCGTGAATTTTGATGCCACGTGCGACTGGCCCTTAATGTGTGCTGGGCATTCCGCCCACTAGTGTATCTTTATCGTTGCGGAGAAGTCAGTTTATTACAATAGGAATGTTCAGTTTCCAAAAGGTTGGATGATGTTATGAACCAGGACCCACCCTCCATAAAAATCTCCTAGGAAGCCAAAGAAATGTGCATGCCATATCAAAACACGTGCCACAAATGAAGTGTTTACAGCAGGCCCCAAAGAAATTTAAATGTAGCAGAGACAGCTGCAAATAGGCTCTCTCAAAAAGAGGGTGTGTTTTGCACGTTCTTTTGATTCTGCCCATAATATTTTAGAAGGCAATAAAACCTTTAGGAGCTATCCTTCACCATAACAAAACAAAACAAAAAAAGATTTATGCATTTCATTAGACAGTGTCCTCCTACTGCTTCTCACCATTACTCAGAGAACACGACAGATGAGCTTGTCGCTTTACACTGCAGAGGAAGATGCAGATGCCCTGTTACAAAGACCTTACAGAGTAAGGGCTTGATTGCCCCTTCTCACAGGGCCAAATTCTCCCTGAGATCTGTCTTTGCTTGTTCCATTGGGTGCAGAGTTTGCCCCCAGGATGATGGAGCCACCTCCAAAGGCTGCAGCTTCCCTGGTATTGATGCAGATCCTGAGGGATCACTGGGCTATCTGGGGAGGAACAAGGCCAAAGCACACTGGCAGCCTCCCTACTCTCACTCAGGGCTTCTGAAGCTAGTGGCTGGCCCAGGGATGTCCCCCTCCTTGAGGCGATCACACCTGGGGCAATATTATCCTTCTACTCTAGTGTCTGCAGGGCCAGTGGAGGGATGATATGCACCTCCCCAGGCTCCTCAACACCCAGTGCTCACCCAATGGGCCTGGTCCCAGGCCCACAGGTTGTTCTCTGCAGGAAAGGGAACCCGCCACAGAAACAGCTGAGACTTCCTACCATGTCATAGGGGTGTGATTTGGGCACCCCTTCCTGTGTGGATTGGGGAAGCAGATGGTTAACTTGAGGCCAGACCAAAAGGAAGAGATAGCAGCACAGATGTGGGTGGGTAGGAGAAAGGAAGGCTGATGACTAGGACAGTACAGCTATGTGGTCCTGTGGCAGGTCAGTCTACACAGCTAATGGGTAGATATGCTGGTTTACATTAGGGCTGGCTGAAAATTTTCCATTGAAATGTTGTTGTTTTTAATGAAAAATGGACTTTTCAACAAAACCATTTTTTCTCCCGCAAAAAGCATCAGCTTCCCGCAGAAAATTTAGATTCTTTCATCGAAAAAAGAAATGCCCTAAAACATGAAATATTTTGATTTGGCTAGCCTGCCGGGGCACCTCATGGGAATTATCCTTCAGTTTCCTCATGCTGCCAGTCTCCTCTATGGGCTGGACTACATCTCCCATAATGCTCAATGGCCAGGGACTTCCATGATGATTCCCGCCGCCTTGAGCCCCTTCTCAAAATCTATTTTTTGTAGGAGGCTTATAAACCAGAGCCTCTTCCCCCCCAGAAACAGACACACACACACACACACACACACAGAAAGGTGCTTGTAGTAAATGTGTCTGGTGTGCTCCCCCCCGACCCCCAGCACAGTTTTCATTTCAGTACGTTGAATGTCTGAACTGTGATTACCTTGCACCAAGAACACTGCTCACAGACACATACCCATAAAGGGCCTGGTTTTCATAAGTGCTGAAAACTTATGACAGTTTTCCCCGCCACCGCTCAACTCCAGTTTAAGCCAGTGCAGTGCATAGCGCCTCTAAAAATCTAGGCCCAGCTTTTTAAAATACATCAAAACAATATGAAAGGAAAGTGGCACTGTGTTCTTATCCCAGAACTTTTCCATTCATAGGGTGTGTCTCCACCGCAACTTGGGTGTGTGTGATTGCAACATGTGCAATCATACCTAGCTAGCATTGGTACCAGGAGTAGTGAAACCATGGTAGCACGGGCCATGCGGCACCCAGGACCCTCACTACTCTGGCAGCTAGCCTATATTGAAGCCCATGCTGCAGCAGCTTCACTGTTATACCCATGTTAGGTCAATTCAATCTAGCTCAGGTATGTCTACATGTGCTTCAATCAATCCTCTGTTTACAGTGTAGACATGTGCTTAGAGACATGAATATACACCCAATAAATGTGAGAGAAACTATGTTAGACAAATCAATATTAATATTTATTGGATAAATCCTGAAATTTCAACTCTTCTATGGCAGTGGATTTCTCACAGCTTATTCCATGGAATCTGCTATTTTGCTACTAGCAGGGAAGATGGCAGAGAAATTAGGACAGACAGAAATTCATTTTATATTTTAATCCATGGAAAAAGCCTGGAATTTGAGTACTAATTTTTGGTACGTTGCAATGCACATTTAACAATGTTTTTCAGGTAAGCATAGTTTTCTTTTAACTTTGGCTCCTTTGATTACTGGAAGATACCCAGAAATTTCAGATGAAGATCAATAGCCCCTCTCTCCACATGAGAAATGGTGCAGCTCTGATTCCTATACCCTATTTCATCCTCCCATTACTTCCAGACCGGGCTACTCCATCAAAGGCTCAATGGGCAGGTGAAGTCTGGGGCTGAAGTCAGGCTGCAGGTTGTGAGTATAAGTGGGGTCTGAGTCGCAGAGTCGCCAGCCACTTTTGCACTGGTTTGTCTCCTGCCAAAAGGCTATAAGACAGGCATACGGACCCTGAGCCCATGGAATAGAATAGAACCTGCACAGGCGGTCCCTCCCGTAGACACAGAGCCGTCTCTCCCACTTCCAATGCCCATTGCAGTTGAAAGCACTCAGAAGTTTGCAGTGAGTCCCAGGAGATGCTCTGCACCTTGCTGCAGGATCTGGTCCTAAGGGCTGAAATGAGGAAGCCTAGCCTGGGGGCGGGCTCTGGCCTGAGAGTACTGAACAGAGGAAGCAGGGAAGGGGGACAAAACTTTGAGGCACCCTGTTCTCAGGGCTCAGGTTACTGATTTTTATCTGAAATCCCTAAACACTCTTTAGTGTTAAAACTAAATAAAGCAACACAGGTTAAGTTAAAACAAAAGGAAATTTACCTGATTTTAAGAAAAAATATACCGTATATATCAAGATATATGGTTCCTTCCATCAGGGCTCATTGATGTAATTGTCCTGAATCCTCTTGCCCGGTAGCAGAAAAATGGCATCCTCCTTAAATTAAGTTAGTGTGGGACAGATTCTCTGGTCTGTGGTGCAAAGTAGCCTTAATTCCCTTCTGTGATTTTCTGCAGGGGTGTGGGGTGAAGAGGTTGTCTCAGCTCCATTAATCCGTTTTCTCTATAGGATGTGTGTGAAATTCCATCTCCAGGACATTAGCATGAGTTTGACACACACAGCAGAGCAGAATAATAGAGTTGGGGTCCATTGTGTAGAGCTCAGAAGGACCCTTTTGCCTCAGTCTGCACTGATCCATCCCTGATACTTCCCATTGTTCCTAGGCTGGTATTACAGTATTTAGGATTATGTCAAGGCTTTTCCTCTCTCTTTCCAAAAGCCATGTGCAGAGTTTTAACTGTGCAACTCCCATGAAAAACATGTGGTGGCTGAAACTTGGTGACGTGCTTTGCAATGACAATTTTGTAGAGGGCTAGTCTGTAATGTAGATTGATCCACTGGGCCAGATTGTCAGCATAGTGCCATTGGAGAGCTATACCAGTTTTCACTGGCTCAGGAGCTGGTCCCTTATATTTTATATATTGTATGTATATATTCTGGGGAAATTTTAAAAGGCATTATTATTATTTATTTACACTACAATATCAACCAGGAGCCCTACTCGTGGATCAGGGACCCCTCTGTGCTAGGAGCTGTACAAACACCAAACAGAAAGACGTTCCCTGTCTCAAAGAGCTTACAATCTATGTATAAGACAAGAGACAAAAGCTAGGTACAGACAGACTGATGGGGAAGAACAAGGAAACAAAGAGACAATATTGATCAGCATGGTAGGCGGTTGCATCACCAGTGACCTAACTGTTGTCAAGATTTTGGAGGCAACATAGCAAAGGCAAATTTTAAGGAGGGATTTGAAGCAGGATAATGAGGCAACTTTGTGGATGTTTATGGGATGCTCCTTCCAAGTGTGGGGGACAGCCTGGGAGAAAGCGCAAAGATAATTATTTGAAAATATGACATGCGGATGATGGCAGCTGGTATCATGGGTCAATCAGAGTAGAAAACGACATGTTGATAGCAAATGAGATGTGATATGTAGGCCAAGAATAGCCAGCAAAGGGCCTTGAAAGTGAACATAAGTAACTTATGTTTAATGCAATAGAGAAGATGGAGCCAGTGGAGGGATGCGAAGAGAGGGGTGACATGGTCAGAGTCATGGGCTAGGAAAATGCTCATTGAGGTAGCATTGTGAATGGATATGAGTGGGGCAAGACTGCATTTGTCAAGGGCAGAGAGAAGGCAAGTAATTGAGATGCAAGGTGATGAGAGTCTGATGAAGAGTTTTAGCTGTGAGGATGGGTACAATTTGCTAAAGGATCCCATCACAATGTTAATATGGATAGGTGTATTAAACGTATGGGAAATAAGATACCCCTTGTGATAGTGCTGGTTGCATATCTGCAAAGTGCATAACACAAAGGGCCCTGATCCTGGCAGTTAATAATGGAATAATGCTACATGGCAGTTAATAATGGAAAAGTTGACAAACTCTAGTGGCTACATCAGTAACGTAAACCTATGCTCCATGCACTACATATTAAATATTTAACAACTATATTGCAATAAACAATGTTTCAAAGTACAGAGTATTTTGAAGTATCTTTTACTCCAGGAAGAATTATATACTCAAATCTCCTTAATAAAAGCCACAATGTGTGATGTTCTTGATGTGCACAGAGTGAGACTACACAGTATGATGACATTCTTCAAGAGGTCTTTAATGAATTAATGCCTCTTCAAATGGATTTAAGCTTACAAAAAGATGATGTGTGAATGATCCTAAATCACTCAGAGCCATTTTAGTCAGTGCCTATTGATTTTAGTGCCAGTAAACCTCATTGCTGCTTGCATCTGATGGGTATTACATTATATCCTTCACAGCACACGGTGGGATTTAATGGCGCCAAAAATGTAATTTCAGCACAAAGTCCAAAAGTCATTATGACATCAGCTCTTCTCTCAGAGTTACGGTACCTTAGGCTCAAACTCTGAAGAAATTAAAGACATTTCTTTGAAATCATTGCAAAGAACTTGCTTTTGAGTCTGCAAATGCACCTTTGGAAGTTGAATTGTTTTTAGAAAGGAAAATGATAGTGTTCAGCGTTTTCTCCCAAATCCTTTGCATTTATTTTTTTTATTTAGTGTCATAGGACTGGGAGGGAATTCTTTGGTCCTATAGTCCAGTCATTGGCCAGCCTGTCCTATAATCTCATTGTATTTGTATTAAAGTAATGCTTAAATGCCACAGCCAAGATTAGGGCTTCCATTGGGCTAGATGCTATACATACACCTAGTAAATGGCAGACCCTGCCCCAAAGAGCTTTCCATCTAACTAGACAAGACAGGTCAAATCATCGCTATCTGAAATACCCTCAAAAGAAAAGAAGATTGGTTGTAAAGAAATAGCCCTCTTCAAGATGGCCTGCATCAAAGGAGGGACTGTCTCTGCTCCAGCTTGTTTATATGGCACTTCTGATGATATTCCCAGACACAACAACCTTGTCACTTGATTCCAGCAACCTTTGAAATGCTCTGCTTTGCTCATAGCCCTCCAAAGATTTTCTGCATCTGCCTTTATTCCATCAGTGAATGGGACCAATAATAGAATAAGCATTGTTGCTGGTGTTGTAAATGTAATTGTACTTCAGGCTACAATGCATAATACTGCATAGCATGTTTAATTTCTGAACATGAAAAAGGGATGCTAACATGCTAAAACAGGAACGGGAGGGGGGAGGTCATAGTGGACCACAAGCTAAATTGAGTCAGCTGTGTAACGCTGTTTAAAAAAAAGCGAACATCATTCCGGGGTGTATTAGCAGGAGTGTTGTAAGCAAGACACAAGAAGTAATTCTTCCGCTCTGCTCCACTCTGATTAGACCTCAGCTGGAATATTGTGTCCAGTTCTGGGTGCCACATTTCAGGAAGGATGTGGACAAATTGAAGCGAGTCCAGAGAAGAGCAACAAAATGATTAAAGGTCTAGAAAACATGACCTATGAGGGAGGACTGAAAAAATTGGGTTTGTTTAGTCTGGAAAAGAGAAGACTGAGAGGGGACATGATAACAGTTTTCAAGTATATAAAAGGTTGTTACAAGGAGGAGGAAGAAAATTGTTTTTCTTAACCTCTGAGGATAGGACAAGAAACAATGAGCTTAAATTGCAGCAAGGGAGGTTTAGGTTGGACATTAGGAAAAACTTCCTAATTGTCAGAGTAGTTAAGCACTGGAATAAATTGCCTAGGGATTCTCCATCATTGGAGATTTTTAAGAGCAGGTTAGACAACCAACTGACAGGAATGGTCTAGATAATTAGTCCTGCCTTAAGTGCGGGGGACTGGACTAGATGACCTCTTGAGGTCCCTTTCAGTTCTATGATTCTATGAATGTAGGGTTGTTTCAGGCCTAAGTGCCAGATGTGAGCAGCCCTTTACAGTTTGGTTTCTTTTTCTTAATGGATTATTTGCTCAGATTCTGCAATCCCAACCCACAAAGGTCTACTTATGTATTACTATATTCTAGTACCTCCAGGAATCCTTAAAAACCACTCAGTCATATTCCCTTCCTGATGTTCAGGGACTTGTCAAGGGAAGAATATAATTCTTAATGTCACATCATCTCGTTAACAACGCATCACATTCCACTATACACCCAGGGCCAGATCCAACATCGCTTTATGGCTCCTCTGCACTGGTTTACATCATGCCAAAGATCCATAGGGCAGGCAGAAGCATAGCCCTGTATATTGAACCAGTGCCGGGGGTCTCGCCACCCAGCATAGAGCTGGATCTGCCCTTGTCCTCTCCTCACAAAAGCTTCTTGTGCAGGAGCCATTCCAAGGCAGGCCGGAAGAGTCAGGGCAGGAGGAGGCATGGCCAGGGCCGTCCTGCACCATGGTGAATACTCCATTGCTTCAAGACACTTAGGGAGGAACGACAGGATGGGTGTGATGGGGCTGAACTGACCCCAACAGTAACTGAACAGAGGAGATGCAACAAAAATAAATTCACCTACAAGTGCCTCACAAGGGATAAACTGCTCCCCATACCACTGTGCAGTGTGTGCATCTGCACTCAGCCTTCCAGTAGGTTGTGGCTAGACCTCTGAGCTGAGCACAGAGCTGGAAGCCAGGCTCTTGGCCTCCAGTTCATCACTGCTGTGGAGTTGAGAGGGAGGCGTAGGAACCTTTCGGCTAGCAATTAAAAGCAGAATGTTTTCAGTAATAGATGAACAAGCCCATTAAGCCTGACTTTAATGGAGCTGAGAGTCCGCGCTAAATAATTTAAAAGAGAAGGTAAAGTGAACTATCGTTTTTTAATGTATTTACAATACCTGCTACTTTATATAGCTGGAATGGTTAATCAATTGCCATTTAAAGTGAGTTCAGTTCCTGGCGTTTGTGTGATATATAGAGCCTAACCAAGCACTTCAACTTTTATGTGAGAAATTCAAGGAGCTTCTGGCTTCAGATAGACTTAGCAACACAGCTCCAACCATGTTGGCCAGGGGAAAGGCTCCCTTTTGGTCACCGGGCCAAGCTACTGTCTACAGATTGTGAGGGCACTGAAGGAGGTTGAGTCTCAGTGGCATTAACTGGCAGGGCAGCTAGACAGCAGGTCCAGCCATTGGGTGGGGGCTCTGCAAGTTAGCTGTCTGCTCTCATGCCTGGCCAGGAGCTAGCAGGCACAACACACGGCGACATCTGTTTTCTCTGTCAACTCAGAGGCAAAATCCAGACTCTGCTTCACACAGGCCACTGGGACAAGAGTGTAAAACTAGAGAAGGTTGAAACGAACAGCTGATTTTTATTCTAATCTAAATATATTTGTCAGGTGCATCGTTCTAGACATTTGCATGGGCTGTATTAGAAGGGTAACTTTCTATTCCTTTCTCAATGAGCCAGCATTTATACAACTTCCATTAACACTAGGCACAAGGAGATGGGAATATCCCCCAGTGTCTTTCAACACACACATTAAAATATCTTGTAAATGAGCTAAGACTTTTTTTACTTTAGCCTAGGTGTTGAATGTATAGGGCCAGAAGCACAACCCAAGGGACATCAGTGGAGTTTCACGAGGGCTAAATTTCACCCTGTGATGGGGAACGTGCCCTGCCCCCGTCAGGAGCAGGCTAATGAGCTCCTCTGGGCCCCACCGGTACCAAACAGGCCAAACTGCAGAGCCTGCTGCAGGTGGAGGAAGCAAGCTTAAAAAGAGGAGCCTGACTCAGGAAGCAGCAGCAACCGGGAGGAAGGCTGCTGTGCCTCAGAAGTAGCTGGCTCTTGCTACGGAGCAGCAGACATGGAAACAGTTGACAAGCCTCTGCTGCTTGCTAGAACTTAACAGACTTGGGAAAAAGCTGATCACCGCTGGGCAGGTGTTGAAGATAAACCCCAGCCTGGAGTCCAGTCCAGCTGTGCTGGACCACCATAAGCAAACCAAACCTTTATAAGGACACTCAGTGGTGATCATCCCCTAAGCAGAAGGTGGTGGAATCTCCTTCCTTATCAGTTTTTAAGGTCACGCTTGACAAAGCCCTGGCTGGGATGATTTAGTTGTGAATTGGCCCTGCTTTGAGCAGGGGATTGGACTAGATGACCTCCTGAGGTCCCTTCCAGCCCTGATATTCTATGATTCTATGATCCCCTACAGCAGAGACCCCAGAAAAGGAAAGGACTTGGGAAGGGGAAGAGACACTGAAACTGCCCGTGTGTGACCCCAGAGAAAGGCCCAGTCTATCATACATCCGTCTGCTGTTTCTTAGACTGAAAAAACTGTCATCTATCTTTGTTTGTTGATCTTTCCCTTTCCTGAACTGTAGCAAGATCAGGATGATGCTGATTATTACGTTGTGGAGGGGAAAAGTAGAGTATTTCATGATAACAGAGGATCCTGATGGCTTTATTTTTCAGAGGCTTTTTAATGGGAGATGTAGGTGCTCAGCACTGGAATTAGGCAGGAAACAGTTTTCCCATCCCATGAATATTTTTTGAAGATTGAAATTTTTTTGCACATTCCACATCAGGAAGAACTTGAGACCTTTCATGAAAAAAAAAAAATAGAGCAAGCATGTAGCATAGCCAATTGCCTGGTGGTGCGGCCCCTCAGCCTGGCACATGGGAGATCCACATTCAAGTTCTGGCTCCACTTAATTCTAAGCAGTGACGTAAACCTGGCTTTCCCACATCCCAGGTGAGTGAGTTCCCTGGCCAGTGTTCCCTCTAAGCTGTGTGCGTGCGTGCGCGCACACAGATCCTAAACCCCGCGCACACAGCGAAACCCTGCGCACACAAAAATTTGCACAGAAGCACAACAATTTGCACAGAAGCAATTTTTTGCACACACAGCCTGTCCAAAATTAGAGGGAACATTGTCCCCAGCCTTCTGTGGGGTCTCTCTTGTTCATTTTGACCAGCGATTCCATCCTGCACCTATTTCATTTTCAACAAACTGGCATTTTCTGATTAAAAACCATTATGTCAAAAAATTCCCCATCAGCTGTAACCAGTGTGACAGATATGGTGATTTCCTGCAATATCTTTTAAAAACTTTATTGCATATAAGTTTAAGTAGTTTGGGAGTCCATTGTATTACACATGGAAAGTGTATATATTACTGTGGAATCATATATAACTTCTATGCGGGAAGACATGTAAACCCTGGGAAGTGATATGAGTTTCAAAGGACTATTTGAAATGATGTGCCAGATATGAATTAA
Source organism: Chelonia mydas (assembly GCF_015237465.2). Taxonomy (NCBI): domain Eukaryota; kingdom Metazoa; phylum Chordata; order Testudines; family Cheloniidae; genus Chelonia; species Chelonia mydas. Next base: position 117,015,451 of record NC_051246.2, on the reverse strand, counting down.
CTTATGGGACAAACAAAGTTAAGTGGATTTTTCAGGAAATCTCGAGCGGGGAGGGTATAAATGTACCCTTTCTGGTTAGGCAGTTCAGCCTTTTGAAGCTTTGTCCTGAGGAAGGGACCTTTGTCTCCTGATCACCGGTCACATGAGGACAAGATCAAAGGCCCCAGCTGTAAAAAGGAAAGAATGCATGATTCCTCGGTATGCTTCTCCTGAGTGAAGGCTGTTACGAATTTGTAACCACAGAAAATCCCCTTGGAGGAGTTTGAAGGACTGTTCCCTACCAGAGCTCTTGCTGGAGCTGGGGTGATCTCTGGTAAGCTTATTTTCAATCAATTAGGTTATTCCATAGTTTCCATGTTTTCTCTGTAATGCTTTCATTTTAAGAATGAACTGCTTGCTTAGAAAGGGCTGTGGGGTAACTTCTAACTGTGGGCAATTACAATATTTCGAGCTTCTGAAGAGAAAGCAAAGCAGGCCTGCTTAGGCAGTCAGACTTGCTGAGGAAATCATAGTGTAAACAGGGAACTGTGCACTCTGGAAATGACCCGGTCAGGAGCGGGAGAGAGACACATCTCTGCCCAAGAGAGGTGATGGCCGAGGAGCTGGGAGCCTAGAATGAATGCCGTTGCTGGACCATGGTGGGGGAATACAGGTGCAGTTGCCCTGAACTGTGACACTCAGCACTAATGAATGAGGACTCACCTGGAAGACTCCCCTGTCCCTACACACTTTTCAAGACGTTGGCCAGTTCATCTCTTTTAGCTGCTCCGTTTCTGTTGCGTGGCCTAGATAGTGAGCTGGGTGAACTCTCTATTCTATCACTTCGGTGGAATGCTAACAGCAGTGACTGACCTTAAAAACCGATAAGGAAGGAGATTCCACCACCTTCTGCTTAAGGGGATGATCAGCCACTGAGTGTCCTTATAAAGGTTTGGTTTGCTTATGGTGGTCCAGCACAGCTGGACTGGACTCTGCACTGAATTCTCTAGGTTAAGAAAATTACAAGTGACTGAAACGATGGATTTATCTTGAGAAAAATCCAAATACTAACAAAAAAAAGCTGAGGACTATCCTTTTGATCAGGAACTAAAGACAATGGGGCAAATTCCTCAGTCACAGTGGTGTAAATACCACATTATTTCCATTGGAGTTGCATCAGATTTATACCAGTGTGAAATCTCCTAATAAGCATGCCATTAACTGATATAAATGTATAGAACTTCAGCAGTTTTCTCAATAAATGTGAGAAATAAATGGAGAGGAGCACTGTACCACTTAGCAGCTACGGAAGATTGACAGGCACACAACTGCAGAAAGAGGCGCCATTCACTGATATGCTAGCTCATTTGTATGAATTACAGTGTTTTGAAAAATCTGATTTGGATTGATAGGGAGGTGGAAGTGGAGATCTTGTGGTTAAAGCAGTGGACTGGGACTCAGCAGTTGCGGGTCCAATTCCAAGCTCTGCTGCAGACTTTCTGTGTGGAAACCACATGCTTTGGTTGCACAGCAAAGAAATGGATGCTCTTGGAATGGGGGCATTTCCTAAGTTGTGGGTGTGTGCCCCAAAAGTTCGTCAAATGTGGCCCCTGCTGTGGCTGTCTGAGCACTCAACACTGAGCTAAGCACTGAGCCCCATGGAGTTTTAAAAGCCCCAGCTGTGGCAGTAGGTAAAATTGCAACTACAGCTGTGCCATTCACCTGCCAAACGCAGAAGTGTCTCTCCACTAGGCCTTGGGTGCTAGCATCCAGCAGGAAGCCACTCAGGGTCTGTATGATGACTGCTAGGGAAAAGGGAGTGTTTGTGAGGATAAATTAATTCAAGAGGTGCTCTGACCCTTCAGCCAGCAGTAACTGTACAGCAGAAGATACAATTGTAGGGAGACCGTATTCACTTAGTAGAAAAACGTATTTCTTGGGACCACTTCTCTGCCCCAGTTTGAAGCCAGAGAAAACAGGCTATGTTCAGGGCTTCTCCCCTGGAAGAGTTTGAGACAAAAAATATTCCTGCCCCCACCCATCCCCGCAGCCCTGCCATAGGGCTTCAGAATAGGGTCCACTCACTGCTAGGGCACCTCTTTCTGGCCGTGTCTGGGAATTAGCTCCACTTAGGTCTGACGCCTCTTTCTGCTGCTCGCTGCAAGCCCTGCTGCCATGCTTTCTTTCTCTCTCTGCAACTCAGGGTGCTCTGTCTTCATGGCTTGGCCCACTGACGAGGTCACCATGTGTTGTCCCCCTTCTGGAATATCAGAGTCTTCTCCTCCAAGATGGCAGTCTTTCCTTCACTGCCCAAACTAGGCCACTTCCCCAGGAGCTGGTAGGGGAACCCAGGCCCGCTCTCTACTTAAGGTTCCAGCCAGCTCAGGGTTGACAGACAAGGACTGCACCATCTTAAACCTTGTTGCCTGTTTCTCTGAGCCCTTTGCTATACCCTTCCCACCTACTTTTCCCTTCTTTCCCTCACTACTGACCAGAGAGTGGCTACAGGCTCTCTCACTACAGCCCTTTTCTGCTGCCAGCATCCTAGTTTTTATCCTAGCCCCACCTGTTCCTTCCCAGCTGGGTTCCATCTTCATTCAGGGAATTACTTAGGCCATGTCTACACTAGCAAGCTTACAGTGGCACAGTTATACCAGTGCAGCTGTGCTGCTGTAAGATCACTCATGTAGCTGCTCTATGCTGAAGGGAGAGAGTTCTCCTGTCAGTATAATTAAACTACCTCCAATGAGCAGCGGTAGCTATGTCGGCGGGAGAAGCAATCCTGCCAACATAGCACTGTCCATACCGGTGCTTCTGTCGTTGTATGTTTTACATACAACAGGGGTGTTTTTCACACCCCTGAGCGACATAAATTATACCAACAAAAGTGCTAGTGTAGATGTAGCCTTAGGCCAGCTAATTTCTCTCAGCTGTGGCCTAATTAGTTAACTGGCCACTCCTTGGCCTCATTAGACCTTCTAGGCTGGTATGCAGCGAACATCCTGTCACACCTCCCATTGTCACTACTCTGGCTACAGCGATGCAGTAGCACGTGAAGCCCTGGAGCTCCCACTCGGGGGTTGTTTGGATCTGAGCTGGACAGAAAACAGAAATCCCTTTCTGTGAAAAAACTGACTTGTTTTGAAAAAAATTTCATCCTAAACCAGGACATCAAAACTGTGAAAATGTTCTCTGGAAAACAACAAAATGTCTGGGTTTCCCAGTTGCCCACCTGGAAGGTTCTGGACAAGTTCCTTTGTGCCAGCCTGGCTGCTGCAGATGCATAGCCAGAGTACTCAGCCAGGCCCTCTCCAGGGGTAGAAAGCCAGGGTGCTCAGCCTCCCCGCTCTGGAGGTGGAAAGGCCCAGAGCCTGGCTGCTTGGCTTCCCCACCGGCTGCAGGGTTGGACAGGTGGAGAGCTGAGGAGGCTGGCTTCTCTGGCCCTGGAGCTGGGGCAGGCTGGGGGCCAGGGATGCAGAAATCACAGCACTCAACTTTGGCAGCCCGCCTGAAAACTTCTGCCAAGAGCCTTCCAGGCAGGTAGCCAGGGGGCTGTCCTTTCCATTTTCCCAGTGGAAAATCAAAAAAGTTTGGCCAAACCGGACAGGCAGGGAGCCAGGGTGTGCCGCCAAAAGGGCATTCTTTGTCAGAAAGTCATTTTGACAAGAGACTTTGACCAGCTCTAGTTTGGATCTCCACTATCCACGCTCCACACCTAGTCCCCATCCTTCACACCAGGGTGCTGTGGCAGAGGAACGCTCTGAGTGGAGCACAGTCGCCCCCGCCCCTCCTCCTGCTGAGCCCTGCTGCATTTAAAGGCCCTGTAGGCTTGTGGGCAGAGAGGGGTCAGGATTCCATCCTTGCAAGGAATTGTGGGTAATATCTGCCAATGTGTTAAATGTGGTGGGGAGCAATTTATGAGAAGCTGCTGTCGCTTGCTCACAGGCTAATTAACAAAGAGCTGTCAGTGACGCCACAAAATGGACGTGCCACCTCCTTGCTATATCTCTCAGGCTGGAGGCACCTTTTGTTCTGGGCCTCTGCCCAGAACCTTGTTTGGCCATGGACTGTTCTTCTGAGCATGACCACTGACAAGCACGGCAGCCACTGCACTGCATGACAGGCGTGTAGAAGTACCCCCCCGCTCCCATCCCAAGGCCAGAGGCTCTGCTGCACCAAGCAGCAGCTAGAAAGCATCCCGCCGACACTGAAAAAGCTGAAGGGGATTAATTCTTGTACACAGTGCCCAGTAGAATTATGCCTTTGTTGCAAGGGTTTATTGACTGAGAAACGACGCTTCCCGGTCCCTTGGCAGCAGCGCGCTCAGTGCGGCTGCAGCTAACTACCGAGTGATAATTAGTGTTGGGAAATCCTCCCTCCCTGGGCCTTGGAGGTAATCTCGAGTACTATCAAATCAAATGCTAAATAATGCCCTATGAATCTCTTCCAGACATTACTGGAGGGCCTGCCTGTCTGTTTTGCTATCATGAAAGCCTGACCATGTTGTTAGTTAACCTAAGGGACTCTTTGGTTTCAGATGGAGAAATCTGCTCTTTCCCTTTCCCCTCTGCATCCACCCTTTGCTGCTCCAGCTGACAGAGATGGATGAGTGAGAACCTCCTCATTACACCCTGCCAGTCACTCCTCAGGTGTGGCACAAACAAGTGGCAAAGTTCGCTGTCAGAAGCGGAATGAAGCTGTTTTCTCCGTGCTTTACAGAAGCCAGCAAGATACATTCTCCACCCCGGGGTGCTTTTCTCTGGCTTTGAGTGGTTTTCTGGGCCTGGCTGGTGGTGCTGTCACTTGGCTTCCCTGCCTCTTTGTGGCAGGCTTTGGGGAACTTACTTTTGACTTTCTGCTCTGCCTGGTCTATTGATTCCAGTGAAGCTGAAAGCCTGGGTTGATTGGCACATATCCTCCCTGGGGGTGGCTTGTCTGAGCAGTCACAGGCCCCCTTTTTTTTCCTTCTGTAGAAAAAAAGGTGAAAACTTTTCATGAATCACCTGTTTGAAAGAGTGACAAACGGCTGCATGCCACCCAGTTCAAGGATAATATCTCTGACAATGTCATCCTATGACAATTGATGATTGACAGTGTGACTCTGTCTTTCAGTGTATGTTTGGGGCATTACTGGGGCTGTATATTGGCCAGTGAGGGCGAGTAAAACACTGGGTAGGCAATCAGCATGTGGATAGAATTGCAATTGCCGTTGGCAATGGTAGACAAGTGCCACTGGCAGGACGGCAGTAATCAGACCATAATTTGTACTGTTTAAATACTTTTCATAGATCTATTGCAATGAGAAAACGTGACCAGTTCCTTCAGAGATCTTTAGGCAAACAACAAACATTAAACCAGAGAGGAGTTCCAAAAATCAGGCTGATTATGGCATGGATGAAATCATTCAAAATGCCACCTGATCCATTCTAGATGTACAACAGTGGTAAAAGTCATGATACTCCCTGCCACATACATCAGCCTTGTAGGTGTGCTCAGCTTTGCATTCAGCCGCACAATTGTCCGTTTTTAAAAAAAACAAAAACCTTTCTAGTGTGCTCAGAGTTACTCTCAGCTGCTGTCATGCGTGGAACAGTATAATCAGTTATGAAGTTTCCAGTTACACCTTACTTTGGGAGTTTATCATCTGCCATTTGTTTACTTTCCAGCAGGTTGGGCATACAAGAGGCCTACCAGATGCTTCATTGGAATAAGAACATTTGGGCCATTTGCTAAATGCAGTTGGATCTGGATAAATCTTAAATGTCAAATAGATTTTAAATGGGAAACATGGTTGATCTGGGAGGATATTATCTACACTGGAGATGGAGAGCCTCACCCAAAGTCCAGTGATGTCATTTCAAATCTTTCCACTGACTTCAATGAATTATGACACTTACAGTGGTGTAAAACAAGCATGCTATTCAGAAACACACTGTACAATTGTGTAATTTCTCTCTTGTCTAAACATGGATGTTCTGACAAAGGTATCGCTGATGCTCTAGTAGGCATAGGCCAAGATTTTCAAACGTGCCTAGTGATTTTGGATGCCTCCATTTAGGGGCTAGAGAATGATTTTGTTGAGCACCTGCCCTGTGAAAAATCATCCCTTTGAAGTGTCTCCAGTTGGGCACCCATAATCACTAGTCAATTTTGAAAAATCTGGGCCTTAATCTGGAGCTCAGCTCATGGAGTTTGGAGTGATACAAATAGATCAAGACAAACACCTGCACAATGTACACTCATTTGCATAAAGTCTGGAATTAGGCTTGCAGTCTGAAAACTCCCTAGAGCATGGAACAAGGCTTGGAAAGAGCTGCTGCAAGCATCTAGATCATTCAGCCTGCCATGCCTCTCATTTCTTCCAACACAAGGCTTTGGGGATGCTTCTGAAAGGAAACCAATTGGGGATCCTTGAATCTCACCAGCGCTGGTCATGTGACACATGAATAGTGCTTTTACATATGTGAACCAAAAATGCATAAACATTTTGAAGAAAAATATTTCCAAATTGAATTGACATATGGTTATAACATTGTTACTTGATTTCCTAATATTACCAAATGCTATTCAGCAGGGATGCACATGACTTGGTTTACCATTAACAGTAGCTGTGAAACTAATCAAGAGGGAGAATTACATTTAACTGTCCAATGACTGGATCTCTGTCCTATTTCATAAACAATTGAAGACATTCTTGCTGAAAACTCATTTCCGTCCCCTTCTTCTCAGGCATTGTCACTCCCCTCATCAAAACTCTCCATTGGCTTCTTCTTGCCTTCTCCATCCAGTCCAAGCTTCTGATTCTATGCACCAGACTGAGGCTTAGCAGCACTCTGCCCCACCCTGTATCTCTGCTCTCATTTCTCTTCTTGTCTCCTCCTTGTTGCCAGCGAATCCTGCCTCTCTGCTCCCTACATTTCCTCTGCCACTCGCATTAGCATGCCTTCTTCCATGCTGGAATTTCCTCCCACCTCCAGCATTCCAGGAATCCATAGTCTCACCATTCAAATTCCTCCTTAAAAACTTAGGTAAGCATAGCTCACCAGTGCCAATCAATGCCAGTACAAATGATGCCACCCGCCCATCTACCTCTTAGAAAAGCATCCTTTGGATCCTTCTGTTGCTTTTGAATAAGCTCCTATGAGCATGGATTAGCTCTTGTACAGTTCAGTGCACACTGCTGACACTTAACAATAATAAGTGAAACAAACAAAGTAAAAGGCAAACTTGTACTGTATGGACAAAACCAGACCCAATTCAGCAAGGTACCGAAGCACATACCTAGCTTTAAGCATGTCTTCAATGGGACTACTCACATCCTTAAGTGCCTTGCTGCAGTGGGGCCTTAATGCAATACAGAATCCAGTAAAACAGTTTTTTCTGCATCCCAAAGGCTTAATTGGTGCATTGGACTTTTCAATACAAAATGATTCCTGGATTTGACAATGGTTCTCCTGGCAAGATCAGAATACCGCATGTTCTTCCACTCCTGTGAAAATAGATACAATGACTATGCCGTGTGGACTTGCACCTGGGAGGTTTGGCAGTTATTCTGTTGCCCTAAATGTTATGCACTCTTTACATGGATTTTTGTTTTTAATAGTCTATTTCCGCCCCCCCTCCACCCATTCTGTAATGTTGCGGCAAACCAAAAAAAAAAGGACACCTGGCCACAGACTTCTTACTCCAGTTTGATGTTCTGTTGGCATCTTCCTGGCTATGTCCCCATTTGAAATTCCTGTGTTTGCATGTAGGATCAATAGGCTGGTTTTTAAGATGCTGCAAAAGATAATACAGAAGAAGCAGCAGCCAAAATAGCAACAACAGAAGTTCTAGCCAGCAGATTAGTGGCAGCAGCAGGCTCTGATCAAGCTGTTCTCCTTCTGTCACCATTCGGAGTGTTTCTTGTATAATATGTTAAATGGCTGCTGGTCAGAGGGCATTACCAGTGTAAGGGATAAAGAGCTGTGTAAAGTCTCGATAAGAATGCATGAATACACCTGATTTCTCCATGCCCATATTGGAATTTTTGTAGTGTTCTGTCTGCAATTAGGCCCACCTGAATGCTGTCTGAGTCAAACATGCAAACCTCTGGGGGAAATGGTATAATGCTCTCATCTCTGAGTATTATTATTTAGTTACACCACAATGGCCTGATCTTCTATACTCTCCTTTTCTATACCCCAAAATAACGATAGGGGCCACTGAATGTCATTGAGACATCCAGCAACATGGTTACACCCAGGTAAATTTCATGGACTAGATTCATGCAGGATTGGGGAGCAGCAGTTGTCTTCCCTATTCAGGAAGTTTGACATCCAAGTGGCATCAAATGGGCCTGCAAATAATTGTGGGTGTCAAAACAGGAGGCCAGTTTAGTAATCTGGCCCTAAAGTCGCCCAGTGTGTTTGAACTGCAGTGACTTTAGGGCCAGATTACTAAACTGGCCTCCTGTTTTGGCACCCACAATTATTTTAAATTGAGTGGAAATTATTGGGAGGTGGAAAAAGGACAGGGAGATGCTGGGATAAACGGAGCAGGAAACTGGGAATCTAGCAAGTGTCAGTGTTTGTGTGAGCCACAGTGCAGTGACCAGCAAATAAAAGCAGGTGTGAGTTATTCGAGAGCCCTATTGTGGATGGTCATTGTCAGCACGTTTGATGGGACTGGCAACAACATAACACGTCAGAGGCTTTTGAGTGTTTGGAAAGTTGTCTGTTGCACAAGCTGCCTCTTTGAAAGGAAATCTAAACACACCCAGAGCCAGGCTGGTCCCTGAGATTGCTCCAGGTCTGCAACCCATGCCTTTGCTACAATTAAGAACCAGCTGCAGAATTTAGGGCAGGCCACAAAGCCCAGTTGAAACTAGAGTGGATCTCAGTCCCTTCTCTTCTCTCACATCCCTTTCCTTCCCCCCCATTCTTCCAGAGAAACGAATAACCCCTTATGCTGGGGCGGTGCAACAGAAGTGGAAACTGACATCAATAAATCAGTAATAAATCCTGTTTGCTCTTAGCTGGAGTGGTGGGCAGAGAGAGGAAGAAGGAGGTGGCACCCTGCTCCTCAGACGGAGGGTGGTCTGACTAGTGTGAGTGTTAAGACTTATTTTCTCTTGAGCCCAATTGTAAGATCTTGCAGGGCCTTGGAGTCTGTCAGACTTCTCAAGTGAAAGTGCTAAATAAGCCCCCTGCCCCCAAATACAAAGAGGAGGTTTTTTCAAAGGCTTTGAAATTCTGCAGCCAACAGTGGATTTTGCAGACACACTTGCCTTGTGGCCAGAGCAGGGGAATGGGACCAAGGTTTTGTTCCTGCCCTTGCCCTGTTTTGCTGAGTGAACCTGGGCAAGTCACAAGAGCTTGTTAAAAAACAGCAAAGAATGAAATTATTCTTCTCAGAGGGTAAGTATTATGAGATGAGGATGATGCGCTGTATTTTTCCTACAAAAGAAAAAGCTTGAATCCCTGGCTTTAGGTACAAGACAAACTCAGCCACAGCTGCAGAGTTGCGAGCATGCCTCTCTAATGCTGGGTTCATATTCCTTTGCTGTTGCTTTAAAATAGATTCATTCGAGCTCCAGAGCTAGATTCAGCATAGGTTCCAACTGTGCGGATCTCCTGAGTGTCCTGCACCTGCTGAGAGCATCTGACTTCGGGAGGATTTATGGAGAAGAACTGAATGCTGGTTTCTTAGCATTTGGTTCAATCCTCCACTAACTCCTGTGATTTCAGAATATGTTTGCTCTGAATGCTGCTTCCAGAAAGTACTGCTCACAGGATGTCTCTCTGCTTTAGAATAAGCCGCCATTTTCTAAGTTAAACCATTTATAGGGGCAGAACTTAGTGTGGTCCCAGGTTCCAAAGGTAAGGCTCTCCAGCGGTAGGTATACTTCAAAGAGGTCCGGGCTGGTCCCATCCCAGCTGGGGAGTCTCTCTTTCTTTCTGCGATGGCTTCTAGGACTTTTCCCTGCTCCCCTCTTTGATCCAAACAGACTCTCTGGAAAACCATTTAGTTACAGTACTCTGCCATCCTACTAACATAGAGGGGCAGCCAGCCATCCTGCTCCCCCAGCCTTTGTTTTGGATAAGCTGGTGGATAGACTCATATATAAACAATATAGATGGACTGCATGTCTCTCCAGTCAACAGCAAGGGGACCTGGGGACATTCCTATGGTGCCGCTGATGCTTGTGAAACCACTTTACCATATTTTGGATGTAAAAGCAGGAGGAAGGGGACTAGCAGCGCTTCTGGAAGGGAGAGGGGTTGGAGACCACTGGAGTCACCCAGAAGACAAAAGGAGGGAAGAGAGTGTCATATAGTGGTTGGAAAGGAGGGGAAAGAGGAGAGATTGAGTCTTTAGGGTTTGTTGGGTAGGCTGGGTGGTTGTGATGAAAGAAGGGATGTCATGTTTATGCACTGGGGATGCACATATTTTTAAATCAGCAGGAAGATTCAGTCGAACAACATATATGAGACTGATGTGCAAATACAAGGGTCAGCCCTTGATTTTCATCTGAACACAGAGAAGGGCTTGTTTGCCAGCATCTGAATCTCTTGGGTCAAATCATGCTTGGGAACGAGCAATAAAGATGAAAACTAACAAAAATGGAAACTTGCCTTAGAATGAGAAGGCAGGTCCCAATTGTCAACAATAAATTGAATCAATAACAAGCTCCCTTGTTTGAAAATGGATCCAACTGGAAATGAAAGATTAAACAAGTACAACAACGTAAGAATAAATTACATGTAAATCTCTCTAGTATTCAGGATCAAAGGAAGATTAAAGAACAAGTTATGGAAATGTGGTAGAGGAAAAGAGAACCTATTAAATCTTATAGTTTAGCCAAGTATCTGAGCTGAAAAGAGATCAGATCGGAGTTTATAGGACAGAGGTTGATCCTTGAGCTGCTGAAAGGGACACGTTGAGTGACACATGGCATTAATGATTTTAAGACAAACGCACTTTTAAAGACGGTAAGAAAAAAGTGGAATTTCCCCATCATTTTGTATGAGAAATGAGCCAATTTTCATTCTAATTTTAAGGAGAGGACAAGGGGAAAATTAGTTCTCTTAATGGTGCTGCTCAGCTTGCCACTTTCAGGGATCTATAGCTGCACATCAATACAGTTAATTCCAGCCTGAGATCTGGGAGGGACGGTGCGGGTTGTTCTCCACATTCTTCAAAAAATCTTTCTTAGTCATTTGAATGTGATCAGTTCACATTGGTATTGCAGTAGCACTCAGAGAGCCCCCGATAAGATCAGGGACCCACTGTGGGAGGTACATACACATAATAAGAGGCAGTCCTGCTCTGAAGCTTACAGTCTAAACAGACAAGCTAGGCAAAGAATGGGAGAAAGGAAATACCATTATTGCCATCCTTTGAGATGGGGCCCTGACATACAGGGAGAGTAAGTGACTTGCCCAAGGTCACAGAGGGAGTCTATGGTAGAGTGAAGAATTGAACCCTGTCCTCCTGAGGCCCAGTCCAGTATCTTAACAAAAAAACTATCCTCCTCAAGTTGTGATTTTTTTAAAAAAAAGTGTTGTTAAATGCTAGACACTTCTTGATCTCCTAGAATAAGCGTAAAGCAAAACAGCTTTGTTCTGAAACTGCAACTTACTAGCTCATTAATTGCTTCATAACATAGACTGAGTTATTTGATGGTTCTGGAGGAGGGGGAGGGATACAGATGACAGAGCTATTTTGTTTAGAATCACATTTTTCCCACATGCTCACCATGTTTTCCCTCCAGCAGAACTGAATAAAGATTTCTAGCGTACGGAGACAGTGTGAATATGCATGTGAATTAACAGACCCAATCATAATGCTTTCTCACAGGTAAGAAACTATTCTGCTTTTAAAAATGCCTCTGTATGTCTAATGGGAAAGTTTCAATCCATGTGGGTTGAAATGGACCTAACTGCTCCTTGACCAATAGGGAGGAGAAGAGGACTTCCTCCTTAATTTAACCCCAGATTAGAACGGTCCTGTACAGATTCTCAGGCAGGTGGGGGGTTGTAAAGCCAAGCACAGTGCCGGTCCTTGTGCTGTGCATGTGCAAAGATTTGAGGGAGTCCTGCACTACAGATGGCACTGGAGTCCCCAAAGCTGAGCTGGTTTGTGGACACCTCACCCTGTTAAGTAGTACAGTAGACTAGGCAGAAATCTCAGAATCAATCCAGTCTATAAGAGGTGTAGAGGTGTGTTTTGTTAAAAGTTGGTAACTTTTTCTAACATACTTTGAACCTGCTGATTTCAAAATAGTTGTTACCAAATTGAATTTTGACATTCAGCTCCTCAAACCTGCAAATAAATATGGCCACCAAAATTCACCAGAAATGTTTGATATGCCAACAGCGTGTGCATGAACTTGTCAGCAAAATCAGACTGTTTGGCATAATTCCTTTTCAATCTATTAAGAATAGAAATGGGAAGACACACATCATGGTTTTAACACCTATTGTACACTAATATTCAGCTTTTTATAGCATGTAGTCATCCATATAGCATAATATTAGAAATAAGTTAATCATAACACATAAGTTACTTTTCCTGTAATATGTGGAATTATTTTCTCCTTTTCTGGCATGCTTAGTATTTGTTTTCTAGTCTATCATGCATTGTAGTTAGAGTAGAATGACCACAGAAGTGATGGTGAAGCAAACAGAGAGAGCAATAGTAGTTAAATGAGGCTGTAGTTTATGACACTCATATTGATTACAGTTGTAAGCAGACCATGGAACTGGTAGTAGGTATCACGAGATTCATGCCAGTTTCCTACAATCTTTGCATTATTTCCCAAAAATCAAATAAAGAAGATGTACAAGATGTGAAGCAGGTGAATAAGAATTGCAGAGAATAAGGGCAGCACCCGCCATTAGAAAGAAATTGCAATATATAAAATACAGAGTGGCCCTTGACAGAATTGAGTCCATCTTTCATTTAGAACAGACAGTAACAGTCATGTGGCCCAAAAATTGCTACACCCAATACACTGACAAAGGCAAAATGTAAAGGTTACAGAAGACAAGAGCATTGGCCACTGATGTATCATGTGCGGGAAGCTGTGGTCATCCCAATAAAGACACTAGAGTCCGTAATACAAGACAGTCCAGTTCTGTGAAACCTGTGGACTGGAGATGCTGCATGTTTTATCAAGAAGTCTATGCTAAGCAGACTCATCTCTGTAACTACATTTAAGATGAGGGAACAGACAATGTGGCAGCTCTATCTGACCACAAAATGAGTGTTCATTTAGCAGAAGTAAATGATCTCGTAACTGCTGAAGGCAAGTACTACCTGATTTGTTATATCCCATTGTGATGAAAAAGAGTGAGGGCACCAAAAGTATTACTGGCACAGCAATGCTTTGGCTTCAAAATGAGTTTCAGCACGCAGCCAATCAAGGCCATGTTTTGGAGCTATCTGAGGTGTGGCATTGTTACTGCAATCTGACAAAGGAAACTGGCATTGAAATTCCACACTCCTACATCCGTTGTAGATCATCATTCAAGGAGAAACTCCAAGCTCATATTGGAGATTTATTTCAGTTCATTTCATTGCCTCATCAGTCTCCTGCTAAGAGACAAACATTCTTAGTTCCAGACAAATATAAATATGTACCCATCTCATAGACAATGTATTCTTGCCAAGCTGATGGCCATCCCCATTTACCATTTCCCAAGAAGATATATTTCTATCACTGGTACACGTTGCATTGAAAATTCAGGGAGATACTTTGTAACATCCTAGCCACAAAGGTTTCAGTGTCAGTGAGGATGCTGCAGCTGCTTGCATTTCAGATAGCCTGTACATGTTCCTCTACCTGCTGTAGAAGGACAATCTCTTCTTGAGGGTGATGCTGAGAAACAAGAATCAGTGAAATTTAAGGTGTATAGATATAGTATAGATGAGTGGTGGAAAGAAATGGACCCCAACGCAAATTAGTCTTGGGTGCACCCTCAGTCAGGCAGCAAGGTCAAAACATCAAAACAACTTGTTCAGCTTTTCCATAAAGTTGGCCACTGCATTAGCTACAAAGGAATCCTAAAGGTGGACACAACCCTACAGACTATGAATGCTGAGAATGATGCTGTTATTCGTCCCAGCCTGGTCCACAGGACATTTGTTCACTATGCAGCCAACAATAATGGCATGTTTCTCTGGATGGCACAAATACATTCCATGCAACTCAAGTCACTGCGTGGCAAAGAGGATTTGCCCTGATTTGATGCTGAATGCTCTAAAGCCATCGACCAAGAGCACACTCAATGTTCCTAATGCAATCAACACAATCATACCAGCCAACGTAAGAAAAGGTAAAGCTAAACCAGTATTCAAGGAGCTTCTGATATGGCCTTTGTCCTTACACATCAGAATTAGAACCCATGTCATGGTGGACAAATTTCAACCATTGCACATGACAACAGACCCAGAAATAACTAGTAAAGGAAGCTTGCCAATCTCTCAAGACCCTGCCCATGACCAAGGCATACTCAATAGTGTTGTATGGAAATGCAAATGTGTTGTCAGTGCTTGGGCAACAGTATGTTGTTCTAACTGTTGGTGAAACTCTGTACTGTAAACTGATAGAACTAATACCAGAGTATAGGGAGTGGCTTATTCCATGATTAGGAGGACTCCTTGATACCCAATGAACTTTCAGAAATGTATAGGCCAGCACACACAGGCTTCAGAGCCAGCAGATGCCTGGACTGAAAGTGGAATTCTTGGACCAAATTCAACAGAACAAGCTATGAATGGCAAGTCATATGCCAGGGTAACATGGGCCCACAAACTGTCATTGCAAGCACTGTGGTGCCTGCTTCTTCCACAGCTCTTGGACTTTATAGCCGCACGTGATCAAGAACCCAAAGAGAATATTGTCAAAGCTGATAAGTCACATTCGTATGGTGAGTTTATGTCAGTTTGTATTTTACTTGTTTTAAAAACGTGCTTTCACATTGTGTTGTATTGATGACAGTTAAATCCATTTCTCTACGTTTGTTTCAAGGTTCTAATGTTCAAGTTATAAAAGCCATGTAAACGTGCTCTTAAACAGTTGTATAACATATTAAAATATTTTAGTACCTCGTGCAAAATACCGACATTCAATAGGTTTTTAAAAAGGTTGTGAGTATTATGTGATTACTTTTATTACATCCTACGGCTCATTAAGACCTAACCAAAGTATGTTAATCCTAAATGAACAGCAAATAAAGATTTAGTGATTTCCATGCATTGCTTTGTTCTCTTTGTAGAGGCCTTTATACACCACATGCAGCTTGGTAACAGCCACATATAGATTCAGTACACCCTAATTATTTTTAAAAGACTTGTTACCACCTTTTACAAAAAAAAAAAATCTTACAGTTTTGCTTCTGGAGGCACTAGGCCAAATCCAATGAAGGTGTGAGGTCCATTATTTGAGAATAGATTTGTAAGGGTGACATGGTATTACAGATAAATGCAATATTTATCTAATCTCAAATAATAGCCCATAACAGTCTCACAATATCGATACTGCAATGTTGGGATCTTCACTGCTAGAAAGCATTAGTGTTTGTTCATTTTTGTAACCGTGTTCAGTATGTTTGGATGGTTTAGACACGACAAATCCTGCATCTTGGCCAGGGCCGTCCCTAAGGGATGGCGGATCGGGGCAACCACTCCAGGCCCTGTGATTTGGGACCCCCCGTGGGTTGACGCTATTTGCCGGTGCTGCATGGGTGGTGGGTGAACCACTGGCTGGGGGACACTACCCGCAGCCCTGCCCCTTCCACCTGAGGGAGAGCGCGCGGGGATGGAGAGCACACAGCACTGCCGCCACAGCCTCCCCAGCCCCGGGAAGCTGGGTTGCACTGCCGAAGCAGGGTCTTGGCAGGGCGGGGGGGGAGGGGGTGGAGTGTGGGGGGGCCACTGTTTGGGGAGGCACCGCCTCCCCTACCCAACCAAGGCATGTTCAGTTCCAGAAGTGATATTGGACTAGATGATCCTAGAGGTTCCTTCTCACCCTTTGGTTCTTTGATTCTATCAGTGTTTGTAAGTTGTACCCTTCTGCACTGGCTCAGAATTTTTGTATTAGAATTGCCATTCCTTATACCCAATCCTGTGATTCTTCCTTCACACAAAACAGCCCCAGGAGTGTTTCAGGAAGGGAGTGAGTTGGGTAGACTCAATCCAATGTCTAATGAAGTTAGTGGAAACTGAATCAGACCCTAGGAGAGGAAGAAACTTGCAAGAGTAAGGACTGATATAGAAGGGCAATTAGATTAAAATGAGAAACAAAGGGTGATTAGGAGGGAAGCTTAGCTCAATAATAGGCCTTTGAGGTAAATAATACAGGCTTTGTCCGGTAAGATTTTTTGCTCCTCCTTTAAATTATTGTCCATTATATAGTTATATTGCTTAAGAATTTAATACATATTTAATTAAACATATTTTATTGCATCAAAATTGTATACAAATCTATTATTTAATATGTATTTCTTGATGCTCATCAAGTCTACAGCATAGTTAAATATTCTGTGTGTCTAACCTGGATTTAAATCTGTCTATTGCATATAGGACTATATTCTGGGAGGGAAGCTCTTATTAATTTAATGGGCCCAGGTTTGTCCCATAAGGCATAGGCTCTCCAAAGATGGCACTGCAATCATTATTGGGGCTTTTAAGAGATACTAATATTAATGATTAATAAACATATCCACTGCATACATAATATGGAGACTGCTTCCATATAGACTAAATCTTTAAACATTAACAAATATATTAATAATGCTTTGCACTTAGGTAGTACTTTTCAATGCAGTGTTCAAATATTAATACATTAATCCTCACCACACCCTATGAGGCATGGAAGTAATTATTATCATGATTATTTTACTATGTTCTACCTTTTATTTGAATATAAAATAAATTGATACATTATGCAAGATCAACATGTAGTGATAATCTTAACAGAAATAAAATTTGCCAAACTATTTTTATATTAAATGTGTTCGTAGTATTCTGTTGTTTTTTAAACTGAATACAGTAAATGGCAGAAGTGGTCATAACTGAAAAACTCCATTTCAGGCATAATTTCAAAAAGTTAAAATCTTTGAAATCTTTGACTGCTTTTATTGTTTCTTTTTAAATTTGTAACTTTTTCATTAAAATATAGAAAACTGTCAAAAACAGTATTGAAATGGCTACTGAATTTTTTGTTTACAAAACCTCATTTGTAGTAAAGAAAAATGTCTAACTATTTTGATTGTTTTCAATAACCATAAAATGAAAAAGCATAATATTTGCATGGAAAAACAATTGTTACCAAAAAAGCAATTTTTCCCTTTAAAAAGATTTAGTTTGAAAAATATTGACTCTCTCTACTAACCACTGCAGACCTTGGAAGTCAAGCTGTTACCTACCAACTACAAGATTGTGTTGCCATGAATGTGGTGCTGAGATTTTCTAATAGAACATGTACAATAGAATAAGGAAATCCATCAGTCATTACTGGGCAATACAGAAACGGGTGTGGCATAACTGACTCACAGTCAGAAACCTCCATTAGTGGCTGTTGCTCTAAAGCTATTTCATAACATGGATTAATGAACAGACAGGACATTTGTCATGATGAGCATGGGAAACTACTCAAACCAAAACAATGTAGGAAATGCATTTCCAAATCAATCCACCAGTCCATCCAATCTGCTGCTTTTGGCCACGACCTGAAGGTAAACAGACAAAAAAGCATCAAAGCTGAATGTGTGTAACACATTGTACAATGATGTGCATTGAGGGGAAAAAATCTTCCCTGAACATCAGAGGTGATTAGCTTGCACCCTGAAATATGAAATTCAATTGACTTTATTGTGATCTTCGCTTGCATAGCTACAAATGTTATTAAAATAATTAGGAAAATTGCCTAATTTGAAACCTAGAGTTGGAGTGGGTTTCAGATTAGTCAAAATGAGCTCACACTTCCCTAGTGCTACTGCTAACATATACTGGTAAACACAATGCACAGCTTCAATTTACATGGAGTTCAATGATCTTCCACCAGCTGTGACCATGGACCATTGTTATATCTAGCCAGGTCCACATAGCTACCCCAGTTTGTGTTTGTAAGTTTCTTCCCAAGTGGTTCCTGTAGCTTTGAGTCCAGGAACTCCAATTCCAAGGGTGCACCGGGGGTGGTGGAGAGGCGAGAGGAGAAGGAAAGGGAAAATGTGAGCTCCAGGAAAGAGTGAAGGGAATAACCCCTCACCTTTCCTGTTATCAAGCTTTCCAAGTCTTCCACAAAGGATTCAGGTACAAAACCTATGTACTTAAGGGTCCACCCATCTGGTAGCTACACACAGGTGAGCATCACCACCTGTCACATATATTCAGTTACTGTGCTTCTGCACGCATGCACAATGGTTTGTTTAGTCACCATAAATGCAGCCTTGAGCCCCTTACATGGAACATTTGTTCCATAAAGACGTTAGTTCTGTTACTTCACCTATTTGGAAAATACTTCTCTAATGCATTGAACTTCACCCAGGTATTTGGACTTTTCTAGCTTACAGGGACACCCTCACATTGAAGGTCACATTTCCATCTGATAATTCTGTATCTGTGAGTTGCCTAGAGAGTTCCCTCCTGTGATGGCCTCACCCTGCCCCAGAAAAGAACAGAGGAGAAGTCCTCTAGGTGGTCTGGAGTGGCTGCAAAGGAAACAGCCAATCAGAGGGGCTTCTGGAGCAGCCAATCAGGGACCAGGAGAGCCATATAAAAAGAGGCAGCAGATCCAGAACAGTAAGATGCTGCTCAGAGCTGGAAAAGAGAGGACTGGGTTCCGGGCTGGCTAGAAGAGCAGCAGGGCCATAGACAGCTCAGTGCGGGCAGTGCTGAGTTCAGAGATGGCTACCAAAGGCCAGGGGAGCTAAAAAGGAACTCCTGGCTGGCTGCGGGGACCAAGCAAGGACTGAGCCCAGAACCTAACCAGTTGGTCTGGTATAGAGGGCAGTATCTCCAGGGAGGAAGCCTTGGTGGAAGGTAAAGACTCTATGTCCTGGAAGGGATTTGTTTGTTCTGTCCCACTTACAGATAGCGTGTGTGACTTGGCTGGAGGGCTGAGTCACTGAATACCCACTGAAGAAACCATCAGCTGGGGGAGGGTATGCTCGTGAGAAGTGGGTGCCACCCTATTCCAAGAACTAAGAAAGAGCAGGCTCACACCTGACCAGAAGGGGGTGCTCATGAGAGGCAGGTGCTGACTCCATTACAAAACTAAATAGAAGGCTGAGGCAGCTTTGGCTGAAGCCAGAGAGGAGCATCCTGGCTGGGGGTTTCTGATGAAGCTCTCCCTATTTAGTACTGAAGCTGTAGTTATTTCAGCTGAGATAGACAGTAGAGCCTTGGAGCAGACAAGGCAGCACTTCTTGAGGGCTGGAGATGGACTTGGCTATATTTTGAATCCCGTCAACTGTGAACAACATACTGTGAGTGGGGAGGAGAGAAGTGGTTAGTGCTAGAATGCATGGGAAGTTATGACTATTGCCAAGACTCCCTGAGGCTGGCAGTCTTACCTAATAGATATTGTTGCTTTATTAATTTACCCCTAGGTAACTGAACCTGGCCCTTTTGCTACCAATAATGCCTGGCAGAAGGGTTATGCTAATACTGTTCATCTATGTTAGTTTTACACTGCCTGATTCAGTATTGCCAACACCAGGCATTCAACAGTCATGAGCCAGTTCCCAAAAAAATCATGAGATTTTTTTTAAAAAAAAATATTTTTTATCATTTGCCTTCAGGTTTTTGAGCCTTTAGGTTACACTTGAATTAGATTTTCAAGTTTTTCTCCACAGCGACAAGGGCTAGAATTTTATTTCTAGTTTTTTTTTTAATGAAAACAGATTCTCATGTAATCACCTGGCTCCAGGATCTGGAGCTTTAGGAAAAATACTAGATATTGCATGACTGGCTATAAAATCATAGGACTTGGTAACACAGCATGATTGTCTGCAGCTCTGCTGGCATTGCCAAAACTCTTCAGCTTCTCTATAGTCTATCATATGTCCTCCCCACTCAAAGCAGTGTTAACATATGCTGGAAGGCTTTATTCCTGACACCCCTAAGGGAAGCAGCACTCAGCCCCTCCTGCGGTGCATTACCACTATTGCAAGTAGGCAGGAAGAGGAAAACAGTCCCAGGAGTGCTAGAGAAACAAGAGAAGTGAGTTCTGTAAGAACACTGGGAAGATCAGAGCAATGCCAAAGAGAGGAGCAATTAAATCAGGCAGGGGCTGGAGAACAGGGGCAATACTAAAGAGGCCTTGTTGAGGCCAATATTCCAGTGGCAGCTCTGTCATAAGCAATTTGCATTTGATGTGTTTTCTGCTGCCAGAAGACGTATCTCTGAAATTCACCCTGGTATTCACAATGGTTCTATAGGGTCTCTGCTTTTGTGGAGGTGCAAGGAAGGGGGGATACTTTAATCTTCTAACAGAAAAGAATATAAACTGGAAAACTTTAAAACCCAAACAATATTCCAAGGAAAAGGGGGTTCTTATTTTTCTCCTCCATCCTGACTGCTCTCCCTCAAATTTTCCCCAAATGATAGAATCATAGAATATCAGGGTTGGAAGGGACCTCAGAAGGTCATCTAGTCCAACCCCCCTGCTCAAAGCAGGACCAATCCCCAACTAATAGCGCTGTAACATGCTGTTTGTGTCAAATCTTATTTCTGCAGTTGGGTGACAATTCTGTTTTGCAAATATATGTGTGACATTGAGCCAACAAATCAGTGTGAACCAACATTAGTCTATTCCCATGTGCTGGAGCTCTTAGCTAACTGCATTAGCAATGTTCCTGCAGCAGGGAGACAATTGGAAACTTAACTTAGTTTAGCGTGTGGCCACAAATAATCATGGTAATACGGTTCAGCTGCCTGGAGCAGATGTTTGACCTGCCCATTGTTCAGAGGGGAGGTGCAGCTACAACTGAACATGGCCTCAGTCACAGGCTATTAACATGAAGATCAATGGAATTGAGAAGATAAACCTCACCAGTCAGACAATGGAGGTGAAGAGTTGTAGTCTTACTGGGGTGCTTTATGGTTACAGAGTGCTCTGTGGGTCTGCATTAACTACACACCGGCTCAGTCTATTAGAATTTAAATAGTGCTGTCTAGAGAGAGTCCAAAATGATTTGGTGAATTCAGGGTCACTGAACTTGTGGTGTTTGGAAAGCCACAGAAAGCTGGGCATTTTACTACTCCCACAACACCTGCTCACGGGCAGTGTTGATAAATAGTCTGACTTGGCCCTGAAGAAGTTGGCAGGAAGAGGAGCTTTTTCTGCTTCTGTTGCTTGATTTCTGATGCCCTGAAACAACCAGCAGCCTTTTCTGTATGCCTTTGCTGCAAAGACTAGCAATATCCCAGCTGTGGAGTTGGGCAGAAAACCACCTGAAATGCTTTGGAAAGACCAAGAGATTTGTGGAGAATGTGTGTTGCTGTTTAAAGTTTTGGGCTAAGCAGTCAGGCCATAGGAACATAAGAACGATCATACTAAGGTAGAACAATGGTCCATCTAGCCCATTATTCTGTCTTCTGACAGTGTCTGGTGCTAAATGCTACAGAGGGAGTGAAAAGAACAGGGCAGTTTATCAAGTGATACATTCCCTGTTGTCCAGTTTCAGTTTTTAGCGGTCAGAGGTTTAGGGACACGTAGAGCAGGGGTTGTGTCCCTGACCATGTTGGCAAATAGTCATTAATGGGCTATCCTCCATGAACATACCTAATTCTTTTTTGAACCCCGTTATACTTTTGGCCTTCACAACATCTCCTGGCAGTGAGTTTGACACGTTGACTGTGTGTTGTGTGAAGTACTTCCACATGTGGGTTTGACAGCTGCTGTCTGTTAATGTCATTGCGTGACCCTTGTTCACTTTCTCCACACCCTTCATGATTTTATAAACCTCTATCATATCCCCCTTAGTTATCTCTTTACCAAGCAGAACAGTCCCCGTCTTTTAAATCTCTTCTCATGTGGAAGCTGTTCCATACCCCTTTTCATTTTTGTTGCCCTTTTCTGTACCTTTTCAAATTCTAATATATCTGTTTTTCAGATAGGGCGACCGGTACTGCATTCAGTATTCAGGGTGTAGTTGTACCATGGATTTATACAGGGGCTTTATGATACTTTGTCTTATCTATCCCTTTACTAATGGTTTCTAACATGGTTTGCTTTTCTGATTTCTGCTGCTTATTTAGGAGCCTTTTTCAGTGAACTATCCACGATGACTGCAAGTTCTCTTTCTTGAGTGGTAACAGCTAATTTAGACCTCATCATTTTGTATGTATAGTTGGGATTATTTTTCCAGTTGCATTACTTTGCATTTATCAACATTGAATTTAATTTGCCAATTTTTTGCCTGTCACCCAGCTTTGTGAGATCTTTGCTTTGGACTTAACTACCTTGAGTAATTTTGTATCATCTGCAGACTTTGCCACCTCACTCTTTACCCCCTTTTTCAGATCATTTATGAATATACTGTCCTTGCGGAACCTCACTATTTACCTCCCTCCACTCTGAAAACTGACCATTTTTCCTACTCTTTGTTTCCCGTCTTTGAACCAGGCCCTGATTCATTAGAGGACTTTCCTTTGTAAATCATGACTCCTTACTTCGCTTAAGAGTCTTTGGTGAGGGAACTTGTCAAAGGTTTTCTGAAAGTCCAAGTGCAATATTTCCACTGATCACCTTGTTCACATGTTTGTTTGACCCTGCCCCCACCCTCCCCAAAAGAGTTCTAATAGATCGATGAGGCATGATTTCCCTTTACAAAAACCATGTTGACTCCTCCCCCAACATGTCGTGTTCATCTTTGTGTTTGATAATTCTGTTCTTTAGTCTAGTTTCAAGCAATTTGTCTAGTACTGAAGTTAGGCTTACCAGCCTATAATTCCCAGGGTTGCCTCTGGAGCCTTTTTTAAAAAAAGAAAAGAAATCAGTGTCCTGTTAACTAATTTTGCCAGTCTGCTGGTACAGAGAATGATCTGGTATAGGTCTGTGCATTTGTGATGCATGAGCTCTTGCTGCCTCAAACCGAGTATTGCTAAGAGAAGGAAATCAGCACAAATCAAATTACAAATTATATAAAGTTACAGGTTTGTCTATATCAGAAACATCTGTACTTTTCCAGCTCAGTCCTCGTGTATGCTCAGGCCAGGACTCTTGGACCATCTAATTATTGTCTGTCCTCACAAATTAGGGCAAATTTAATTGTTATGACAGTTTCTCTCTCTCTTTCTATCTGTGTTTTAGCTTCTAGATCCCAGCAAAATCTTCATGTCCTCAAATGCACCAGCAACAGCTATAGGTAGCAGGAAAAGAGAATGAAGTCCAGAAATATCCTGAGAATATATCACTTTCCAATTGATGATCCTTTCTCTAACATGCCATTGTAACCATGGGGGAAAATGTCCAAAGTTTTAGACTAACAGGCATGTTAGAGGCTGAAAAGTTGAAACTGCCTGTGTACATTCTTAATTTCAATGTACACAAAGTGTGATTTTAGACTAACCTTCAAAGTCCTCCATGGTGTATCTCCACCCTACTTATCTATTCTTTATTTCATTGTGAGGCCAACGCCCCATTTACTCTGCCAAGGATGCCTGCCTCAATTGCCCAGTTCTCCCAAAGGGACCTTTCTGCTTTCTCCCATACTGCCCCTGATGTCTTGGAAGAGCTCCCAGTCAAAATCTATAAAGCCCCCATCTCATCTTCCATGAAGTCCCTCCTCAACACTCATTTCTGCCATAACTAATACAGAAAACTGCCTACAGATAATCGTTAGGAAGGCTGTGAGCTGTGATTACTGCTACTGATTGGCTAAGAATTGTGCACCCAGCTGATCAGTGCTAAAGCATGTTATTTTTGCTACCCAATCTTTCTCTTCCCATTTTCTTTCCTACCTCTGTCTCATCCACTTGCTGTCTTGCCTGTTTAGACTGTATGATCTTTGGGGCAGTGAATGTCTCTTCCTCTGGGTTTGTACAGTGTCTAACATAAGGAAACGTGATGACTGAGATTTCTAAGTATTCCTGTAATACAAATAATGAGATCACATGACATGTATATACTGTAAACTACTTTATAGTCCACGAGTAACTGTACAGAAAAGAGGCAGTTACAAAGTTATTTGAAATATTATCTTTTATAACCATGTAGATCAGCTGTTTTCTGAGATGTGGTGTCTCTTGGGTGGTTTGTAGCTATTTTTCCATCAGCTGAAGGCTTTTCCGTTTAATCTGTCCAAGAAATGCTGGCTCCCTGTCAACTAAGAGGTACATCAGGAGCCAGAAGTACGTAGGAAAGTACAGCACAACCCACTTGGGGTAGGAGTGTGAGATACTGGGGGAAGGGAGAGGTTTGACCAGAACTGAATAAAAATAGAATCCTAATCTGCTTTCATCTGAGAGTAAATTTGAAGCAGATAGTTGCCAAATTAAATATTAAATATCAACCATAACCCAGGCTGTCTGCAAACAATACCAGAATTAAATGTGAAATTTCATTAGCCATGAGGTACCTTTATTTATGTCATCTTGCACATCATCTCATTCAAAGCAGTATCAGAGCACTGGCACTAAACAAACATGTTGCTGTCTGTTTTGTTTTTCCTAGGTGGGTTTATTAAAAGACACCATTGTGAAATAGGGAAAACCGCTAACTGTCCCTAATGACTAGGGAGGGGCTGACTCATTTGAAGCCTGTGGGAACAGAAGACAACCCCTCTTCCCCATAAAATAACTATTTGCTTAGCCAGTAATTATGAAGAATCATATCTGGGAAAAACCATTGTCCATTTATAGAGAAATAATTATACCAGGACATTTAACAATTTAAATTAATGAAGAATACGCTTAGAAATGTCAATATTCTTCTGAGGGGCACTGGAAGAAAAAATCAGCAACCCATTATGCCGAACACTGAATAAATACATTGCTATAATAAGATTCACTGCTGAAAAGAACTTTGCATAGGGGGAAATCCTGGCCCCACTGAAGTCAACAGAAGTTTTGCCGTTGTCTATGGAGCTATATGTTGCAACAGCACTCAAATGTATATTTCTGCAGTAGTCAAGGTGCCTGTAGCTTGCCAAAAATCTTTAAAACCATTTTACCCCAAAGGTACTCCTGTATCCCCTCCTAATACTCCATTATGCAAAGAAACATTATTTTATTAAATTTATTATCCTGATTGAAATCCCCCCTCCCCCACAGTGTTGTAGTAAATACCATCAAGTGAATTTGTTGAATGCAAATCAAAGCACAGATCAGCATTATTTGTAAAATGCTCAGCTTGAAAAGCTGGGACCAATGTGCAACTGTAACTTGTTTGTAAACAGTGAGGGAATCTTTCAGGCATATCCAAAGTAGTTTATTCTTCTGTCATCAGAGGGTTGGGTGGGTGGTTAAATGTGCAACTCCTGTTAGTGCTGATGGAAGCTGTGGGTGTGATTTTTTTTTTCTTCTACATATTGACAGGAAACTAGAGTCTCGTATGTCAGTAAAAGAAAATATAATGGTAGAACAGGAAGATGGCATTGCAGTGTGAGTATGGGAAAGCAAAAGGCATACTAGAAATCAAGCAAATGGTTCTCTTCTAGAATGATGTGGGCACATGCTTTGTATTGACCCACCCTAAGTTCTTCTTCCCAGTTCTGGTTGCTTTCACTTCTGTTAGGAAAGCCATTGATTGAAACTTTGCAACAATAATGAAAACTAATAGATACACTAATATCTATGCTAATTCAGCAATGAAAGCTGAGTCAAAGAATAAACAAATTAAAATTCAAACTCTCAGCAGTCAGTGAACATAGTTTTACCATTTGTGAACAGCACTTCTCACAGAAAACGCATCCTGCCTTGCAGAATTGTGTTAAAAACAAAAATGCTAAACAATTCCCCAGCCTCATGCAGGCTGTACTGAAAATAGAAAACACAACTTTCTCTTAGAACTTTTAATGCATCACGTCCAGGTGAGCAAACACTCTTAATGGGATATGCTCAGTTATTGATACTGAATTCATTTTTGGAAGAGTTTGTGGCAATGCAGCCACGTATACAATGTAAGGATTGGCCTGTGGTACACTATGTATCAGTCATCATACAGTATTAACACCCAAGATCTAGTATATCTTGAGCCATGGGCTGACATAAGAGTACCTATACTGACAGCTTGCACTTATTGGATTTTATTATGATTATTTTTTAAAAATAAGGTATGTTTTTATATAACACTAATTTCACATGACACTTTACAACAATCCTTTATTATGTAAAAAAGACAGTAGCTCTGTCCCTTAGACTTTATAGTCTAAAGAAAAGATACAGTTGAAGACTAAGGAATAGATATATAGCAAAGAGACATGGCCTCCCTCAGACTGACAGCGAGGGAGGGCCAGATGGCCCCTGGTGGGCAGAACCAGGAGGACCATGCTTACCATGCCAGAATGAGAGGGGTGGGACAGGAACTAGAAGTATAAAAGGCGGGCCCTGTAGCTCAGCTGGGAGGCAGCTGCCAAAGGAGACAGACATGTTCTCCCCAATGCTGAGGCTGCAGAAGACTTTAGTTACCCTGAGAACTTCCCAAGCTACTGGAGCCAACCAATGCTGAAGAGCTGCTGGGATTGCTACTGGACGAGCCTGAGGCTCAGGTACACCGTGAGGGGAGGATGGAGCCTAGGGATAGCCGACTGTAGTCTGGCTGCAGGGGCATCCGAAACATGGTCAGCATGTTGCGGTGGGATTCCCCGCTGACCCAGTGGCAGACCACTCTGCCACTGTTAGGGCCCTGGGCTGGGAAGCAGTAGCAGGCCTGCGTCCCCCTGCACCTGACACCCCACTCTTGGGGTGGCAGTTCTCCCCCTCGTCAGGCTCTTCCCCATTATCTTATACTGTCCTTACAGGGGCATGACCTCAAGGAGGTGTGACCTCCCGTGGAGACTGACAGCAAGGGAGGGCCACACATGCCTACAAGACAGAATTCTGTTGTTAGTGGTGCTTTGGTAAGGTTTATACAGTGGAGCTAACCCTAGAGTGTAGTTGGCCTGCAGTATGTTGACATTGGTTATGGTGTATCATTCCCAGATCATCTGCTTCTCAGTCCTGTAGTAAATTTACCATGGGAACACCATATTTTCAGATTAATTCCCCCACAATATGTATTTCTAGACTCAGAAGAGTCACTGATGTATAAAGTAAACTGAGGCAGATGGAATAACATTGACCAGCCCAGCCAAATGGCAGGGTTCTTAAAAATGTGGCAGAGAAACTACCTGAACTTTGGACAACTCCTAGAGAACAAGTGAAATACAAGAAAAGCTGAGGATAAATGCAGAACAAAGCAATTGGGGCCGTATTCTGGCTGATCCCCGCATTGGTGAAGAGGGTAAGGTTCCCCCCCATTCCTGGCCATCTGCTCAGTGGCTGGGAAGAATTCTGTTGGCAGTTGAGCTAGCTGAGAATTTTTCTATGAAAGGCTCTTCCACTGGAAAATACAGATTCACTGAATCCAAAACTTTTCACAGAAACATGTCAGTTTTCATGAAGCTTTTGTTGAGAAGGCATCTCAGATCCAAGGTGAAATCTCTGGTCTAAAGGAAAGAGTTCTACCTCAACTGAGCCAATAGCCCAGTGGTTACAGCACATGCCTGGGATGTAGGAGACCCAGGTTTAGGTCCCTACTAGAATCTGGGTCTCCGACATCTTTGGCAAGTTCCTTAACCACCAGCCTCTAGAACTGGTATCTCTCAATATCTCCTGTTAGAGCTGTTCCACTTTGTACAAATAACTAAGTATTAATTGGGCCAGAGAGAGAATCAAGCAGAACAGGATCTTCAACCTGGGTTTCCCGCATCCCAGGTAAGTGCCCTAACTAGCAGGCTGATCAGCTATTGTGCCTCTCTTTGGTTTTTTCATAATTATTAAAAAGTTCTTGGTTTTGTCCTGAGGCGGAATGAAAACAAATTTGGATTTTTTTTTTTGTAATATTGAATTCTTATTTTCCAGCCAGCCCTGGATGGCAAGCCCACTCCTGGCTTCCTCCAAGCTGCCAGGTAGGCCCTAGCTGTTGGAAACGGTTAAGCGTGGTGAGGGTAGGAGGATGGTCCCGCCTTTCCCTCTGTGTATGCTTTGGAGCAGGCCGGGCACAGAATGGAGAGAGTGGGACATTCTCCTCATGGGTGGTGCTCCTCCCCATTTAGCGAGTGCACATTAGAACCCCTGATAAACCTCTGGCTGAGGCAACGAGCTTGCTCTGAGAAGGGAAAGGGCCAGGAAATGGGAGGCCAAATATCCAGACTTCATTTGTTAATTATGACAGTCATGGAGAGCTTTGTCCTTCAGACCCCAACAGAGAAGGATCCTGACGCACACCTGCTTCTGTGCCATTGACTGACTGGCCCACTCACTCAAAATGCTCAAGTCCTCTGTGTCAGTGACATAAATACATTTACAAGAGACTATTTTTTAACAGTAGAATTTTTCAGTGCAGCACCTAAATAGGACTGAAAATTACACAAACAAAATTAGAACATTCCGTTTCCATTAGTAACGTGAGCAACAAAGACAGAGGACAGGTGTCTCTTAGGAGGTGTTAAAGATTAATAGGATTTTCTAGGATCATGGATGACGCATTTTGTTTTTTTCCATGCAGAATGGGGGGGAGGGAGGTTTCAGTAGCTTTCACTGGCATGTTAGTGGTGATAAGCCAGAGTCACTCCTGCTATAACTGTGATTTTAAAGAAGTAACAGCAGAGGTGAATTTAACCCATTAATTTGTTCACATGTGTCCAAATCATCTTCAGTGACACAACTGCAAACCCACTTGGCCACATTCTCTTCAGTTATACCAGCACACCTCCAGTGAAGTCAATGGAGTTGCACAGAGTATATGAGAAGAGAATGTGGCCAATATAATAGTGTTCACTAGTTAAACTGATAAGGCGTGTGTGTGTGTGTGTGTGTGTATTCTGCAGTAGAAATCCCCAAAAGATTCATGTTACACCCTTAGTCATTTTCAAGGGTATAAATAGAATTTGTACATGTTTTGCAGCACAGAACCTCTATCAGACTAGTATAAGTTTCAGACTCCTAGTCCCATCCTTAATCCCCATAACCAATGTGTCCGAAGGGCTAGAAGTGTTGCACAACCTTTTTGCTTTCAATACAATCTTTGTGTTTCACTGGTGTATTGTGTGATCCCCGTATTCAAGAGTCCAACAGGTAGATCTACCTGCAGCCATAGTACCCACAAAGCTAGCCACCTGAGCACACAGATGACTATCTGCACCCTATTTTGCACATACAAGGCCCTGTCTCCATGAAGAAATGTTGTGCCTGCAAAATCCAATGGAGGAATGCACATAATTGCAGGTGCACTCCTTGTACATTCCTTTGAAAATTTCCTCTTGTATCTTTGCATTTTCTTAAATATATTTAAAATGTACAATTCTACTGCACATTTTCTGGTTACTTTTATTTATCAGGATCTAGTCGAAGCACATGCCATGCTGAATTAGATTCATAATATTGGACATGTTTTAAGGGCAATGCTAACATTAAGCATGTGAATAGTCCCAATGAAGTCCATGGCGCTACTCATGCGCAAAGTTCAGCACGTGCTTCTGTGCTTTACTGAATCAGGGCCTATGGCAGCCAAAGACCTAACTGTATCAAAGGTTAAAACCAATCAGTACATTTTTACACGTACTATTGTTTATCTTCTGCTAATGTCAAACATAGGGCTTCCTGGTAACAATATGTAATAGATGGGTTGTGAGTTCAATCCTTGAGGGGGACATTTAGGGATCTGGGGCAAAAATTGGGGATTGGTCCTGCTTTGAGCAGGGGGTTGGACTTGGAGACCTCCTGAGGTCCCTACCAACCCTGATATTCTATGATTCTAAGATGGCATTTGAACTTCACTTTCAATAGTGAACAACATCAACAGGCTGTTTGTCCTGAGGAAAAGATCCCAAGACCATAAATACAGTAACAGTACAATGTATGTAACTCACAGTATACACCTCTTCATAGTGTGTTCACCTTCCGTCCTGATTTATAGAGAGATAAACACAGTGCTTAAAATCTGATTTATTTTAGTCCAAGGACAAATACTTTTATCAAAAGTCACTTCATCACAATTAATGTGACAGGCAGTGAGGATTCGTCGTACTGTTTCCGAGCTGGCTGTGTCACTTATGAAGGCAGGTGCTGTTACTTGTGCTCTATTCCCTCCCCCACATCCCTTCCCGTTAGAGATAGTTATTGTACCACTGTGAAAAGAGCAGCTGCTGTCCCTGAATTTTCTTGTCAGCGATTGCTCCTAACGTTGGTATGGAATAAGGGCACAATGTTGGGCGTTAATTATCTCACAGCA
The DNA here is from genome assembly GCF_015237465.2 of Chelonia mydas. Lineage (NCBI taxonomy): Eukaryota > Metazoa > Chordata > Testudines > Cheloniidae > Chelonia > Chelonia mydas. The sequence continues at coordinate 116,985,045 of NC_051246.2, read as the reverse complement.
CCACCACTAGAGCTGCTCCATTCTGGCACTCTTCCTAGGAAGCATGTGTTGAATGCTTATTAATCTCTTTGCTGCTACTCACTGGGAAACTGTTTTTTAAAAGTGATGCCTTTGTAGTATTCAAGAAACTCCTGGCTTAGTGCTAAGGAGTCAAATATAATCACCTCTCTTGACCTCTAGCGATCAAGCTGTTTTCAAAATCCCATTATGACTTTTTCCCCCCAACTAATTCTAGTTAGGCCCAATATTTCAAGCACACGTTAGCATGCACCTGTTTGAAAATCAGAGTCTACATTCTGAAGCAAGGAACACTTGACAGGTATTAATTGACACTTTGGACTGAATGCTGCATGTGTGAATTTGGCCCATAATGTGTATTAGGCATGAAAGGGAAAAATGAGTTCCAATATCAATAGGCATGAACTATTGTTACACAGTTCTCATACTAGTCTTACTGCAACAACTAAAGGTTATTTTAAAAAAAGGAAAAGCTCAGAAATTCGGAGATATGAATATGATCAGTGCAGTGGACAAATTTCTTGGCAATGGTGAACGTCTGAACAAGGCTCTGCTAGTTAGGCAGCACTCCCACTTCTCTTAATCCAACCTGATCTCTACATCTTTTACTCTTGACAATCAACCAAGCCGCCGTTTGCTGTGATCCTGATCTCATAAAACCAAGCAAAGTTGGGCCAAGTTAGCATTGGGACAAGAAACCGCTGAAATACACTTCCTGAAGCACTTGGCTGTATTGTCCACTAGATGGCAATCTTCCTTCTGAGTCAGGAGTAAACAGCCTTTATTCCTTGTGGTGTTATATGTGGGATGGGATGTAAAAACAAAGCTCCTGACCCACTGTAACCATTAAAACTCTCCCATTTTAGTCCTCACTACTTTCCAAGGTGTGTATTTACATTCTACTTACCGAAGTCCCAACCAGCCTCTCCGCCATAGTCCTCCCCCACCCACAACCCACAAAAATGGCCATTCTGAATGTGTAAAATACCTCAGGTCCTAAGAGTTAGTCTTTTTCAGATTATGTCTGCACCAGCTAATAGAAAGACATTATAGTGGACTGGTGTTTGTGTTGCCAATAGCAAAGATGTGAACTGAGATCCTTTTTTTGGGTGTGCAAATTGTGCCAGAATTGGGGCTCTCATATCTAATATTCTCTGGTTCGGGCTGTGTAGGAAATACCATGAGGAAAAAGCTCTGCATGTAGTCGTTCAGTCTTTCCTAGACCAAAAGCAAGAGGTGAGGAGAAACACAACCATGTAAATCACAAAATTTAAAAAGTGTCTAGAACTTTTCTGAGCCTCAGATAAATTCTGATTTTGTTTCATCGGATCCACTTTACCCATCTCTGCCTCATTCCAGGTTGTTAATGAAGAAATGCAAATATGTTACCCCAGGAGGGGAGAGACAAATTTCGATCTCATGTAAATGTGTGCAAGTCCACTGATGTCAATGCAATTGGACCTGCTACATTATATATGAATTTGGTCCAGAATTAGACTTTCAGTGACTGATATTCTGTTGGCTTTCATCTCTCTTATGCAAATACAAGGAATGTCATTTAACTAGTTCTCTCAAAGGGATCAATCCTAAAATTGGATTTTCCTTTCTACCGAGACCATACCAGGAAGATGTCAATTTAAAAAAAAATCCCAGTAACAGCAGTGATGTCTTGCCTCTGGATTATCAGTGAACTCTAAAATCACATCCTCCCTGGTTTTAGTGCGAGTAGCTGACAATAGCCCATGGGAGTTGAGCTGAAATGCTATACTCCATTTTCAGTACACCAACAGTATAAATAATACTGGAAGAATGATTAGAAACTATTGCTTTGATGTACACAAAGAGAAAAATGTATTTTTCAGAGTAAGGAAAGCTACACCAAGAAAGAACAAATAGCAGGTCCCCATAAAGGGGGAGGAGCATAGTGACCTATGGTGTAACATTCTGCATTTGATCTGAAATGAAAGTGTCAAGTGCCTGCCTCACAGCAGGGAGAAATCTATTTATTTGTATTACTGTAGTACCTAGGCACCCCAGTCACAGATCAGGGTCCCATTGTGCAAGGCACTGTACAAACATAAAATGTAATTGATGCAGTAAATAGTAAGTCTCTTTCCACTTACATGGATAACCTTTCATTGCTTCAGTGATAGAGGTTCCTTCTGAGGGCAGGTCTTGCTGTGTTAAGGTCTATGTACCTACCATATGTTTATGTAGATTTAATGTCCAGTGGGCCAAATCCTGAGGTACTTAATGGTCCCCTGCCTGCAAAAAGACCAATTAAAAAACTGAGAGCCTGATCCACTGACTGAGCTATTGATAGCAATGGGCATTTTGCAATTATTTCACTGAGTAGGAGCCAGCCCTGAGTTAGGACCTCACAATTTGACCCCATACTTGTTACAAATTAAAAATTACAGATGCCACCCAGCTGTGTTTAACTGTTTGAAATGAAGGAATGCTGACTTGGAAACCTTCCACTATCATATGGAAATATCCACAGCTCAACCTTGGATTAGATGATATCTGTTCAAGTATTACATTGTAACAAAATAAATTGGGGCACCAGAGTGGGAGGGGATAATTTAAATCCCTATAGTGTACGTTTCCCCTCTAGCAACCTGACATGAATGATAAAATTCACTCTCCCCTCCATATAACTGTTGCTGTGTGAAAGATTCTCACCATTGGAGAAAAAGAAACATGTCATCAGCCTTGACTTTGTGGCAAAAATGAAAGGGAATTTTGAGAGGCATAAAAAAATGTTTTCTCATGAAAAGCTGCTGCTTAGCTATCAAAATGGGGATACCTTTTTTGGGGGGGTTGGGGGGAAGCTGACTTACTAGCCAGGGCAAACTTATAATAATTCATAATATTGCTAATTTTTCACTGTAAAAAAGAGTTCCCATAAAGGAAATGGTGAGTTCTCTTCCTGGAGCCACATCTTAAATAGCAAATAATTGAGAAGAGGTCAGCTCTTTCCTGCCACTACCTTCCATTCCCCACTGGCAGCACCTGGGCTCTTGTAAAAGCTTTTACATCTGAGGGGAAGGGGAAGAGAGAGAGAAAACAAACAAACACAAACACCACACACACAGGCTGCACGTGGTCTGGCAGCTCCCTGCTGCAGGCCTCAGGGCCCAGCCATACCCTGCCCCAGAGAAGGGCAGTGGAGAGAGTCATAGAATATCAGGGTTGGAAGGGACCTCAGGAGGTCATCTAGTCCAACCCCAAGACCAATCCCCAATTTTTGGCCCAGATACCTAAATGGCCCCCTCAAGGATTGAACTCACAACCCTGGGTTTAGCAGGCCAGTGCTCAAACCACTGAGCTATCCCTCCCCCCAGTCTTTCAAGCTGCCTAGAGTGGCAGTGTGGGACCCAGCCAATCAGGGCCCAGCAGTCCATTATAAGAAGAGTTACAGGGCCAGAGTATGCTCAGTTCCTTGCTAGAGCTAGAGAAGAGTGGACGTTGTGCCTGGCTGGCTGAGGGAGCTACAGGACCTAGACAGAGCCATGCTGGCAGAGGCCGAGGGGAATGTGAGGGAGTTCTAGGCTGGCTACTGGGACTCAACCACGACAAGGCTCTGAGGTAAGAGTGAAGAATGTGTTGGAGCCACAGTAGGGTTACCAGGTATTCGGGTTTTGACTGGAATGCCTGGTTGAAAAGGGACCCTGGCAGCTCTGGTCAGTCCGGTTGGTGGCACAGGCAGGCTCCCTACCTGGTTCTGCACAACTTCCAGAAAGCTGCTGGCATCTCCCTTTGGGTCCTAGGAGGAGGGACGGCCATGGGGGTTCTGTGCACTGCTCCCACTTCCAGCACCAGCTCAGCAGCTCCCATTGGTGAGGAACTGTGGCCAATGAGAGCTGAGGGGGTGGTGCCCGCAGCCATAGGCAGCACACAGAGCCATGTGGTCATGCCTCCACCTAGGAGCTGGAGGGAGATGTTGTTGATGATGCTTCCCAGGAGCCACCTGGGGTAAGCGCCACCTGGAGCCCACATCCCCTCCTGTGCCCCAACCCCCTGCCCAGCACCTGCACCCCCAGCTGGAGCCCTTACCCCTCCCACACCCCAATCCCCAGCCCAGAGCCCCTCCTGCACCCTAAACCCCTCATCTCTGGGCCCCACCCCAAAGCCTGCAGCTGGAGCCCTCATCCCCTCTTGCACCTCTGCCCCAGCCTGGTGAAAGAGAGTGAGGGTGGGGGAGAATGAGCAGGGGGCATGGCCTTGGAGCAGGGGCGGGGCAAGAGGTGGCGCAAGGGTGTTCGGTTTTCTGCAAATAGAAAGTTGGCAACCCTAAGCCATGGGGAAGTGGCCCAGAGAACTGTAGCTGCAAGTCCAGTTTATTTAAAGGGATGTGATGGATGGCTGCTATCTATAGGGTCCCTGGGCTGGGACCGTGAGTAGACAGTGGGCCTCGGTCCCCTCCACCAGCCACTGGGAAAGTGGTCTTGACTTGGATACGCCAGAGAAGGGGAACTGAACTCTTAGTGGCCCAGCTGAAGTGCTGGGGCCAGAAAGGCCTGGAGAGGTGAAGTCTCCAGGGAAGGATCCCAGCGGATGTGGCCCCACACCAGGGCCAGGACTGCTTGAAGAGCAGGGACAATTTGAGGGAGGCCAGAAGGGGCTGAGAGACAGTTCAAAACTGGGTACTGTCATAGGCCCTGCTGGACTGACAAAGGAGTGAGCCCAGATATAGGGCTGCAGATAAGGGACCTTACAGAGGGCACTGTGATGGGCCCCCTGTTGGACTTATATCCTGGAAGGGGGTTGTTTTTATATCCCATACAGACTGTGCGTGACTCAGTCACCAAAGACCCACCACAAACTGAGAAAGAGTGAGGCACACGCACTTGGCCAGGGGTGCTGATAGGAGGTGAGTGCACCCCATTAGTGTGTTTATAAGTAAAAGTAATTCAGTAGTGAAATATCTATCTTCTGATCACTTCCACACATGGGGAATTGAATTCAGACCCTCAAAGACGAGGAAGAGGCGTTGGAATGTTCTATGGAGAACCTGCATAGCTCCACCTCTACCTACAACACATCTCTAGTGCCCCTGCTTCTTTGCTTATCTGTTAATTTAGTTTGCCTTTGTGCTCCATGTCTATTTTCATAGTGCACCCAAGTCAGGGAGACTGTAACCTTCCCCCTTCAAAACCCTCACTGCTTCTGAAGTCATGAATAATGCAGTTATCTCAAACACATGCCAATAAAACTCTTATAACACACGTGTGTGTGTGTGTGTGTGTGTGTGTGTGTGTGTGAGAGAGAGAGAGAGAGAGACATATGCTATATGCAGACACCTACATTGTTACTAATGATCGTCTATATTATGGGTGAAAATATCTGATCTGTGCTATCCAAGTGATGACACCAAACCATAGATACTGCTGCTATCTGAATCTTTTGTGGTTAGTTCAGTATGTCTTTATCCTTAAGTCATGTTATACAAATCAATTGCTAATTCAATTAGTCATGAAAAACATCCAAAGGGACATCCAAAGGAATTGATTTAGAGTAAGTTATGTGTGGGTGACTGAGCAAAGAAAGTTAGTCTGGGTCAAAAGACTTTGATTTTTAATCCTTGATGTCACAGATTTCTATTCTTTTGAACTAAAATCTGACTTACAATTTATTTTTTGGAGGGTACAGTTATATAGCTATATTGGCAAGTGTGGTCATGCATACAAAGTCCCTTTTATTATGCCTGACTAATAAGAGCTTTTATGGATGAACAAATCAATATAGGCTTAAGATCTATGAAGGTCTGCCTGGATGACGTTATCTCAGACAGTATGCATTGCATCACATTTCTTTCTAAAGTAGTGTATAGGAGGCTAAATTATTTCATTTTATTCTTTAGATCTTTATTTATTTTGTTCCTGTGCATTTCATGGCGCCTTCATCCCTATGGCAGACAAACTTCCCAGTGATGTCCAGGGGAGTTCTTGGTTCACCAGGAAGGCAGGATTTGACCCTCCATTATTTGTATGAAATATATATTAGCAACTTGATTGAAGGCAAACTGAATTTTTGTTTGTCTTGAGAACATACGACCTGAGTGTGAGTTGGGCTGGGAGGGGCCATGCTCTATGTTGCAGCCACAGTCTAATCTTGAATGTGTGCTTAGACTGTATGAGGATGGGGTTTGGAGATGTAAAGCCCCAGTCGTGCAACCTGTCCCATGGAGGTGGACCTCTGTGCCTGGGCCTTTGAGGCCCAGTGTGGACATAGGAGTCCACCCACACAGAGCCAATTGCAAGATGTGAGCCTAAACTGGTAACCTGCATATTCGATAAAGAAGAAAGCAAAACTAGGACAGTTGATGCCATGACTGCTGTCTGAGGTAGTGTTACCAGAAAGCTATCAGTGCTGTACAGCTGAAGGCAGCATTTAAAGGAGCAGACTTGGGGTTATCAGTTTAGTGCCAGCCTGTGCCTGATCCCTGTGTGAACAGGTGGGGAGAACCAAAGGGTGCAAGGGAGCTTTACACACCACACAAGGGCAAAGGACATGGGAAGACCTGACACTGCCCTGAGTGCAAAGATGGCTTCCTTCTAGAGTCTGTCTCCCTAAGAGAGTGGCAGGGGAGCTAGGACTGTAGATTTCCACCTCCCTTCTCCCCAGCCAGTTCTCAATCCCCTGCTCTGCCACAGCCATCCTGTACGACCTTGGGCAAGTCACTTGGTGTCTCTGGGTCTCAGTTCCTTAGCTGTAAAATGGAGCCAATAGCACTGCCCTATCTCAGAGGGGTGTTGTGAAGAAAAATATATTAAAGATTAGGAGGTGTTCACATACTGTGGTGATGGGGGCCATGAAAGTACCTGAGAGAGAGCCGCAAATGCAGACTGGTACTTCCTGGACGCAGTCTGGCCTTTAACAGAATACCAATATGCATTCAGCCTTTGGGGCTATAAATAAGGGTGTGTTGCGCTGAAAGGGAATTGAGTCTTGGGGAAAGAGTGTTAATTCCACATCAACAGAGATCCTTGGACGACAGTGGCTGTCAAACCAAGATGACTGGTAGGATACTTGTGCTCAGGGAGGTCCCTAGTTTGAGAATAGGGTTTTCTTCCTGCAAAAGCTAATGTATTTAATGTAGTGAGTGGGTTAGGGAGGCCAGTGCAGCATTATCGACACCGGATTGAACATGATGATGTAATCCAGGTAATGATAGATTCTTTTACCACTCGCCCAGCCAGAACCACTCAGATACAACAGTGCTGAGCATCATATAAGTACCTAGACAGATGATCAGAATACAAAGATAACCCCACAAGCAGAGCACTCAAAACTGATAAAGCTCACCACAATTTATGATGTTGTTTTTCTTATGGCTGTTTATGTAGCACCCATCACTGCAGAGCCTGGGAGCACTTTAGAGGGGTTTAGGTCATAGGCAAAACCATTTCCCTCTTAACAGATAGCTAATGACTTCCTACAGTACTGCAACATTAAGGGAAAGAGAAGAATAAGAGCCTAATCCAAAGCCCACTGAAGTCAACAGAAGGACTCCCTTTGACTTTGGTTGAGGACCTAAATTCTTTCTGTAGACTAGACTAAAATTAATGGCCAAATCCTGTAGGTGCCTTTCAAGGCTGATTTCCCCACTCTGGCCCTTTGAGTGCAGGAGGTGGGGGCCCGCAAGGATTCTAAAAATTAATACGGGTCACTCCAGGTTTGTATTAAACTCCCAAGGTTATAGCTTCTCTCTGACCTTGGATGGGTAGATGCTGTTACCACCCAAATGCAAAAAATCCCCTTTTGAGAACCCGGAAAGATGCACTTGGGAATTCCTTCCTGTGGGGTACCCTCAAGCCCTTTCATCCCCCCTCTGGGGAAGAGCTGAGAAAGAAAACAAAGGAAATCAGCTGTTGCCACCAGCTAATTGAACAACATATACACAAACCTCCTAGGGATACAAAAATCCAACCCTATTCTTAAAAATGGTAAATTTTATTAAAAACAAAAAAGAAAATACATCTAGAATTTAGGCTTTTTGCTAGTTTAAAAAAAACAATTACAAAAATTAAGCATCAAGATAGCTCTTAGATTCAGCTTAAAGGTTACAAGCAAAACAAAAGCACCTGGGGTTAGTACAGAGGAGTCCACAAGCTAATAAGAAATAACCCTAATCGCGTCTTCCTAGACCTTCCCTGACTTACTTACATATCTGGGGTTTCAGATAAGCAGACTCTAGGTATCATCTGATGGTTTTTCATACCTGGCTTAAAGCTTCTTACAGCATAGTTCAGCCCTGTTCCTGCTTTGCATCTCCTCTCTCCAGAGAACAACAACAGACAGACAAAGCGGAAGCTTTTTTCCAAATTTTAAAAAGTTCTAGCCCTCCCATTGACTCTTTTGGTCAGGTGCCCACTCCCTTCTTTTTACCTATGCCGGGATACTTTTTAACCCTTCACAGGTAAAGCAAGTAGAGAACAGCTACCAAGAGGGATTTTATAGCTAGCTGGCTGGCTGGGTGTCCATAAAAGGAAACTACTTCTCCCCGCCCGTCATTTATCATAGTGCCTTTGAAAATCTCAGCCTAAGTGATGGGAGTAATGGATCTGCAAAAAGCTGGAAAATAGAAGTACATTTTACAGCTCTCTGAATTTGGCCAGGCTCAGTATTAGATATATTTCCAGTTGGAACAAGCTCCAGAAATGAAGGGTCTGTTACCAAGAACACTCTTCCTCCTAGATCCCTCGGGTCTTACCCTTGGGACAGAGAGCGTAAGCATTTGAGATGAGTGCAGAAGGCCGAGAAGCAGACTCTGAGGAAGTGGAGCCCTTGGCCTTTTACAGCTCTGACTAGCTCTGAGAGTCGACTGGCAGTCTATGCAGAGTGTTGAACACAGGCATAATAGGTTTCAGTGGTAGCCGTGTTAGTCTGTATAAATGCAAAAAAAAACCCCAAAACGAGGAGTCCTTGTCTCTAAGGTGCCACAAGGACTCCTTGTTTTTTTGTTTGTTTTTTTTTAAACAGGCATAATAATCATTCAGAGGGCACCTGGCTCAGAAGATGGAGAGCTGCTCTCTTTTCAAGCTGCAGCTTTTGAGTGGCCTGATTGAATAACTGAAACACTTTTTAACAGAAGAAACTCTGGAGATGGGCACACGTCTTTGAATGCCAGCAGTCAGGGACCACTGGCACTGACAAAAATGTGTGTCCTACAGATAGGTGAGGACAATGATTACTAGGATCCCTAGCTAGCAGTGACTCAAATTCACAAGTCAGCTTTTCTGTTCTTTATCCAGTCTATTAGCTACTTCAGGGAATGGCAACAAAGGCATTTTGTCTTGTGTGATGCGCATGAAACTACGTCATGATCTTAGCTCCAATACAGCTCACAAGTGGAAGTCTCAGCTAGAACCTGATCCAAAGCCCATTTAAGCCATTGGGAATCATTCCATTGACTGGAATGAGTTTTGGATCAGGCCCCTACTGCAAATTGCATCTTCCTGCATACTTAATGGAGTTGATGAGTCTCCTATTCAATTTTAGGTACAATAAAAGACTGATTTATAAAGCCCTATATTGCTTGGGTCTGGGCTACCCAAGAGATTGCAGCTCTCTGTATTATTGAGATAGCTGAGATTAGTGTGTGGGGAAGGTTGCAAGCATAGTCTCTGGCTCTGCATGTCTGAGGCTGGTGGCAGGCTGTTGACTGTGAAGGGCTCTTGACTTTGGAATTCATCTGCACTGCTTGTCTGTCAAAGCTTGAGACTATTGTAGTTCATGGCACTTTTCAGGATTGTTTGTTTTGCTCTGGGCTTGGTGTGAGTAGGCATGATGGTGAGGGAGTGACTTATTGGGGTTTCGATAGCTGATATGTCTGTGCATGAGTTCAAGAACTTGAAGGATGGGTGAATATTAAAATCAGAAAAGTAAATATAAGATTGGAATAGACAAGCAAATATTTCCTCTTGGAGCTCAGTGTAACCCTCGTTCACTCTAACAGCACTGCTGACCAAAAATCAAGTGCACTTCTCTTTCTCTCTGATCATTTTCTTGGCAGTGTGTCTTTCCTCTCTCTGGGACTTGGCTCATATAGGAGCTTCTCCTTTTCAGCTCCCCCAGGTGTGGGATAATGCACCCACAATAGACATTGATCTTTCATTAGACTCCATCCTGTTTGGTTAAAACCTATTTCACTCTTAAGAGGTTACTCTGCTGGATGCTCACTGAGTGTATAATTTTTAACCACTCTGTTTACTGAATTTACAAAAGCAGTTATTGGAGGTGTTTGTGTGCAATAATTTATCCATAGGCATCTGAGAGTGACTGCCTTGATCATCTGCTGCTGCTAACAGCATTGTGACCCTTAAATCCATTAGGAGTTGCAATACCTTTAAAATTGTGTCTATAGTAGACCGGCTGATTGATCTCAGGTCTCCCAAGTTCTTGGCTAACTACTGGACCATCCTACTTCTCGTTGGGTGCTTGAATAAATTACAAGGCATATTTCTTTAATGTTCCCATATTTCCAGGGAGCAGTCATTTCTAAACTGGCATTCAAATAGACCAGCTGGGCTTACAGGTGGCAGTGTTACATGCACTGAGTGTGGTAGCAGTCTACTCTAAGACAGACATAGTTATAATTTATATTATAAAAATTCCAAATCATAAAGACAGATACATTCATTTATAGTAAAGAGCAATCCATGATTTATGGAGACACTTTTGCTGACCTGGTTTGTTGTGTAAATTTATGCCCCTTATGTTCCAATAAACTGGCATACAACTGAAATCTTTAAATCAAGGCTGTGTCTCTCTCTATAAACAATATAGTTTAGTTTAATCACAGGTGACTTAACCTCAGTTTACTGCAGGAATTACTAAGTGAAAATTCATATGCAGGGAGTCACATTAGATGATTACAGTGGTCCCTTTTGGCCTTCAAATTTATGAATCATTCCAGGGTTAAGGCTCATTTTTTACTCCCCCTGACTTCAGTGGCAATGCACCAGTTCACACCTGCTCAGGATTTGGCCCTCTAATGGCGTTGCTGGCCAACTGGCAAATGTATTTGCAAATAATTGTTCACTGTTTGTCTAACTCGTATTTAATTGTTTTAATACGATACCCCTACTTTCACTAAAAGAGGATGTTCTGACTAAAGCGAAGAATATATTAGCATTAGGAATGCATTTACAATGTCTACTTTTGGTTCTAAACTGATTACAGTTTCAGTGACTTTTCCCCCTGACTCCCCACATTAAAGACATTTCTCTTTCAAGTCAATAATAAGCAGCAAAAGGCAAAGATGAACTCCAGTGATTCATGCCAAACCATAGCAAAATGATGCATACCAGCCACACTTAATATAATGTATATCAATGAGGCGCCACTATTTTCCCTTTTCCGGAGGCCTTGTGATATAGTCTTTGATGTATATTTTAGCCTTCAAGTCTCTGAGGACACAATTTTCTCTCACACACTAAAGATGCAATGATTTTTGACTGAACTTTTTAATGGGGGTGGTGTGGGTACAGAGCGGGAGAAAAGAGCTCCTTCGTTTAGCCTTTCTGATTAGGTTACTGCCGTTTGGCTGCAGAATGGATTCTGAAAATACAGCTACATCCTCATAGTCCATGTGGAGTGACTGGTTCTCTATCCTCTCATTCTAGCTCCTATATCCCCTTCCAACAGGCTGCCCAAGAGGGGAGTGAGGGTGCCCCAATGACAATAATCTGCCTTCCTCCATGGAGCCCACAAAACGGATGCTGTGAGAAGATGACAGTACTGTCATATTCAACCTTGAATCTGTTGATCCTCCACAGGCCACTCTGGAGAGTGGAAATCTCCCTGGAGGAAGCCCTGTTGTTGATAGTCAAGACATGTTCATTCACAAAGACCCCCTCAGGTCTGTTTTAATTCCCGGCCATGTGTCACAAGATGACAGGGATGATGTGTAGGTGGAAATGACTGTCCACCTAGAGAGAATGACAGGTTCCAAGCTTGACCTCTTGCTCCACCATCTCAAGCCTGCAGAGGAGGAGAAGATGGTTTTAAGGAAGTTTACAAATGTATAAGTGGAAATAATGTCCCTGGGAGCATTTGAGACTCTTTCCTCCCTACAGGATGACTTTGTTGCTAATGGGGCAAGGGTGACTGGAATGGAAGAGAGTGAACTGATGTTGGGCAGCAAAAGTCTCAGAGAAAAACAAGAGCAAACACCCAAAACAGAGTGCCCTACATCTCCTCCAAACCCTCATCTTTGCCTCAGTTCTCATTTTGCAAATAGCCACTGATAAGTGGCATGCTGTGCAACTGCCTCTTCTCCTTCCTGTCCCTTTGAGAACATGGAGAGGTCTTCCATCAGCTTCTCATTGCTAGAGGAAATGCCACTGTATGATGATAATGAGGGAAACTAGACGAAGGAGGGGCCTAGGTCGCAGAGTTGGGAATCAGATCCTGCATGGGAGATTTATATAATTAGCTCCTGAATCACAGTCACTGTCTAATCCCAAGATGCAGAGACCCATTTCAAATTTTTTAGTCAAAACTTCTTGGTTTTCCAAGGGAAATTTCTATGCAGATTGACACAAATGTTCATTGTGTTTTATTCTGAAATAACATTTTGAAACCAGACTTTTCACTTAATTTCAAAACAAAATAAAAATGCTGTTTCAGGTTCAGTTTTTGGAAACAAAAAGCATTTTGGATTTCCATTTTCCACTTTTGGGGTTTCCCACCCCTTCTCTCCCAATCACCCCCTCTTTCCCCACTGGAACCCACTTTTCTCTTTTCCAACTGGAAAAAAATTGGAAAGCAGTAAGAAAGTAGGGAAAATCTTGCCTAAGGTAATACAGGAATTCTGTAGAAGAGCCAGAGATTGAACACCGATCTCCTGAGTTCCAGTCCAGGGCTTTAATCAAAGACCATCTCTTCCTCTTACTTATATGTGTAGATCTCATTAGACTGACTTTTAACTTCCTTGGACTCAGTGGTTGAAAAGGCCTGTACTTGTTTCAGTCTAGGTTATCTTGTTGGCCTTTCCATCCAAAATCCTAAATGGAGGGAGGGGGCTAGTTTGGATGGCCTCTACCTCAGAAGGGGAACCAATCGCCTCAGGAAAGAGTAGGCCCGAGTAGTCAGGAGGGTGTTAAACTAATAACAAAAGGGGAGGGTAAAAAGAGGGAAGATGAGTGCTCATTTAGCACAGAATCAAGATGTTGAGAACAAAATGAATCAAGGAACCAAAGAATATGAAGAGAAGAAATTCCTTGATTGTCTATACATGAATGCAAGGAGCCTGGGTTATAAACTTGAGGAATTGGAATTGCTCACTTAAGAGTGTGAATTCAATTTATGTGGTTTTATTGAAGCCTAATGGGATGATTCTCACAATTGGAATGTTAAAACTAACCTATTTAGGGAGGATTGAGTGGGGAAAAGAGGATGGGCAGAGATACGCTGTCAAAAATGGCATTACTTGTGTCAGAGTGACAACTTGGAGGAAACTGATCTTTGATCCATAAGCATTCATGTCATAACAGATGATAAAGCTCAATATGGGGTATTAGTTGGTGTCTGCTACAGACCACCAGATCACACTAGGGAACAGGAAGACTGCCTCCTTACACACTTATCTATAATGTGTAGGGGAAAAATGCTGAGTGATCATGGGGGACTTCAATTTTAGAGACACGCTGAAGGGCTTATGCTGCCAGAATTAAAACATCGTTGGAATTTCTAAATAGTACAGAACACTTTCTGAGTTAAGAAATTGTCACAACCCATGGGGGGAATCCTATCTTAGCTCTCATCCTAACAGAGAGGAACTGATGAAACAACTAAAAATTAATGTTAGCTGAGGTACAAGTGATCATGATTTGATCACATTTGTTATGTAGAAACAGAATAAAATCCAAGTGTGTGTGTATGTGTGTATATATAATATATATAAAAATATACACAAACACTTGTTGCTTTAAAAAGGGCCAGTTTCACAAAGCTGAAAACAAGTATGAGCAGGGAGGAAGAATTTAATTAGAAAAAAGTGAATGATGGGTTGGGAATTGTTTAAGAACACGTTACTAGAGGCCCAGAAGCTACAGGCTATATTGGTTACTGATATGGTTTAGAAGGGAGATGAAGATAGCTATAATATATAGCTAAGTATGCAATAAATATTTCTGTTCTGTATTTGGGGGAAAAAATGTCTTTCCATTCTACTAGTATCTCAAGAGGATGTTAAACAGCAGCTACTAAAGACAGACATTTTAAAATCAGCATTTTAATTAACATTTCTTTTAAACTAGAAAGATATAAAATTAACATGGCACATGTTAAATGGCTAACTCATAGGCCTCAAAATATAACTGTAAATGGGGAATCCTCATCAAACGGATGGGTTTCTAGTGGGGTTCCATCAGGGATCTGTTCTTGGCCCTATGCTATTTAACATTTTTATCAATGCCCTGGAAGAAAACAGAAAATCATCACTGATAAAGTTTACAGATAAAACACAAATTGAGGAATGGTAAATGATAAAGAGGACAGGTCACTAATACAGATTGATCTGGATTGCTTGGTAAACTAGGCACAAGCAAACAGTATGTGATTTTTAATATGGCTCAATGTAAGCTTATCTAGGAACTAAGAATGTAGGCCATACTTACAGGATGGGAGACTTTACCTTGAGAAGCAGTGACTCTGAAAAAGATTTGTGGGTCATGGTGGATAATCCACTGAACATGAGCCCCAGTGCAATGCCGTGGCAAAAAGACTTAATGTGATCTTTGGATGCATAAACACAGGACTGTTGAGTAGGGGCAGCGAGGTTATTTTTCCTCTATATGTGGCATTGGTTCAACTGCTACTAGAATACTGTGTCCCGTTATGATGTCCACAATTGAAAAATTGGGGAGGATTCAGAGAAGAGCCACAAGAATGATTAAAGGATTAGAAAACCTGCTTTATAGTGATAGCTGCAAGGAGCTCAATCTGCTTAGCTTAATAAAGAGAAGGGGTGACTTGATTACAGTCTGTAAGTACCTACATGGGGAAATTATTATTTAATAATAGGGTCTTCAATCTAGCAGAGAAAGGTGTAACACGATCCAATGGCTGGAAATTGAAGCTAGACACATTTAGACTGGCAAGACACACTTTTTTTAATATAAGAGTAATTACCCATTGGAACAATTTACCAAGGGTCATGGTGGATTCTCCATCACTGACAATTTTTAAATCAAGTTTGGATGTTTTTCTAAAAGATAGGCATTAAGTATTAGTTTGGGGAAGTTCTGGGGCCTGTTTTACCGGAGGTCAGACTAGACGATCAAAATGGTCCCTTCTGGCCTTGAAATCTATGAATCTAATGAGGTTATTTAAAAAAACAAAACAAAAACCCCAACCAAGCTGCTCCTAGTTCAACAATAAATCAGTCTAATGAAGTTGTATGTTGTGTATAAATGCTTTAGTTGTTTCAGAAAAATATAGCCGTGTCTAGGACTATGGGGACGTGTAGTATATGTAGGGCCAGATGCTCAGCTGGTGTAATTCAGTGTGGCTCCATTGCCTCCAGGAGAGGTACACTAGCTTATATCTGCTGAGGATTTGGTCCATAGCCTAAGATAAAATGCCCCAAAGGAACCTGAGCTTGCTCTATTAAAAGAAAAGGAATGATATTAAATGTCACTGTTATTGATGCTGTCTCCTCATAGTTAACTTATCTTTCTTTCTAGCTTCTTTTCCCTCTCCTGCTGTTTATTGAAACTATTTGTATGCAAGAGAAAAATAAACCTGCCAAAGTCACTACAGTCCCTTCAGGTTTTTCCATTTTGTCAAAAGCTGTCAAGCGCCAGGTGTGAGGCAGTGATGTAATTGCTATATTCAGTGCTGCTGACACTTTAAAGTATTAAAAATATATTTCTGCACAAGAAGGAGACTAATACACACCACAGACTTGGGAAACAGAATGTCAGGATAGTTCTGCTTTGCAGAATTCTCTCTTCTTCTCCTTTAATATGCCTCTCCCAAACACATAATGGAGTCTGTCTGCTAGATTTTCCTGATCTGTATGAATACAATGCAATACAATTCTTGCTTAATGCTTGTCACAACAGCAATGGAAAGTGCATATGGATGTCCTTGACATGCAACCCTAGCCCTGAGCCTGTAAGAGGGTGGCAGACTCTTAACACCTGTTATAGGAATGCAGCTATGCTGAGTCACTCAAGGTTCTGGTTTATTAAGAGTCATGATGATTGCTGCTGAGTCATGCCAGCAAGTGGCTCCAATTGGCTTTAACTAAGGCAGTGAGAGTGTCTTTTGGGGTTAGAGTGACAAGGCAGGTGCTGGAGGGAGATCCTAGGAGCAACCAAGCTTGGGGAGGAAGCTCAAAGTGAAGTTCATGTTGTGTTGTTGTTGTTTGTGTGTGTTACCAGTAAAACTGAATCCCTGGTGAAGTGGGAATCTGGACACTAATTCAGGGTCCATAGGCTCTGTTGAGGACAGTGTAGGGACTCTGAGTGTCCTTGTCTTCTATTCAGTGGAAGTCAAGCACAGAGGCTTGCACGATTCGGTGCTCTGAGATGTACGTTTTTAAAATCTTTGTTAATCTAGCTGTGGTCTACATGGCATGTTCTGTTTTTGAAGAAGTGTGTGCAGGGGATAAAGGGATACTCTTGCATCAAATCGTGCTTTTTTATATAAAATAAAATACATCACAGGGCTAAATTGTTACTCCATTCATGAACACAATCCTTGCAGCATAGATCTTGTCCACATGGTTGCAGCAATGCACTGTGAGGAAACAGCACTATTTTAACACACACTAAAACTTTTAGTGCACACCAGCAGGGTCTACACAGGCCAGCTGGTGCACTTTAGAATTCACACCCATCTACTGTGTACTGCTACAACCATGTACACAAGCCCTACAAGCATGAAAAGAGACAAGATTTTTTTGTTGCTATTGTAAGGCTTAGGAACTAAAGTAAACAACCCCATGCTGAGGATACTAATGAGACAGAGGGATTTCTTTTAGTTCTTGTTTTAATGGAACCTGGAGATAATTTGTTTATAGGATATTCTTTCACACCCCCCTACCCCCTCCTTATACAACTAACTGTGTGTCTCCAAAAATCTAAAGTGAGTCCTGGCTTCACTTTGACATCTAATCTATTTTTATTCTAGTGCTTTATTCTAGAAGTAAATACAAAAACCTAGTTCTTGACATATACTTTAACTCTTAGCATTTGTGGCTGTCATTGGATTCCATGGGCATACCAATATTATACACATACCTTAATAATGCTAACAACAAAGTTATCTTCTCCTTGAAGGACTACAAGGTTTCAATAGTCCTTATTCTCCTATTTCCCTCTCCAGAGAACTGACAAAAAGAGAGGTAATTTATATTATGCCCACAAAGGACTCAGGGATACTGATATTGCACAGTGCACCATTAATTGCAGGATTCTATTTTTGCTGTATAATATTGATTTCTCCAGATAACCAGATATCATTAGTTTGATTAATGCCAGCATAGCTTCGACTAACAGGCTGGAAAGTTCAAGCTGGGGCATTTGTCAGCAGAAGAGAGAAGTACAGCTTGTACTTCTCTTCATATATTCCTGAAAATTGATGGTCGTACCTGTTTGGAGTATCACTTGACTTACTGATATCAAACATAAGGGATCCGAGAACAGGGAAATGAAGCTATAAGTGGAATAGCACCACCTGGCCTATCTGATGCTAAACCTGCTCAGCCAAGCTAACACTTGTGTTTTTTTTATCCCCATAAATCCAGCTTTCTTTACAAATATAACCATCTTTGTTTAGAAAGTTTGTGAGACTCATGACTCCCACAGCCAACTGTTGACATATATACGCTGTTGTTTGGGAAGAAAGCTATGATATTAAGAATATAAGAATGGCCATACGGGGTCAGACCAGTGGTCCATCTAGTCCAGGATCCTCTCTTCTGACAGTGGCCAATGCCAGGTGCTTCACAAGGAATAAACAGAACAGGGAATCATTGAGTGATCCTTCCCATCATCCATTCCCTGTTTCTAGCAGTTTGATTTTAGGGACACCCAGAGCATGGGGTTGCATCCCTGATTATCTTGGCTAATAGCTATTGATGGACCTATCCTCCATGAACTTACCTAGTTTCTTTTTTGAATCCTGTTATAGTTTTGGCCTTCACAAATCCGCTAGCAACAAGTTCCACAGGTTGACTTTGCATTGTGTGAAGAAGTGTTTCCTTTTGTCTGTTTGAAACTTGCTGCCCATTTAATTTCATTGGGTGACCACTAGTTCTTGTGTTATGTGAACGAGTCAATAGCACTTCCTTATTCACTTTCTCCACACAGGTCATGATTTTGTAGACCTTTAGTTGTCTCTTTTTCTGAAATGTCTGAAATGTCTCAGTCTTTTTAATCTCTCCTCATATGGAAGCTGTTCCATACCCTTAATCATTTTTGTTGCCATTCTCTATACCTTTTCCAATTCCAAAATATCTTTTTTTGAGATGGGGCAACCAGAACTACACGCAGTATTCCAGGTGTGGGCATACCATGGATTTATATAGTAGCATTATGATATTTTCTGTCTTATTATCTGTCCCTTTCCTATCCCTTTCCTAATGGTTCCTAGCACTGTTAGCTTTTTTTGGCTGCTGCTGCATATATTCGTATTCAAACCCTTTGAGCTAGTTAAAGTGATACATGTGTGGGAATTCCCAGCATCTGGCCTGGGAGATGAGTATTGCTTAGGAAGGAAGTGCACCACTTGGGGACTGAGTGTTTGGGCTGCAACACAGAAGGAAACTACTTGACTCTTAGTTGCTGTATTAGGGCAGCAGCGGCTGTGGTCTCTCTCCCCTTTCCTGCTCTGAAAAGAAAAAGGCTGCCCAGAAGAATAGTGATCTGCCTCATGATCTTCCCTGAGGCTAGTTCACTCAGTAAGAAATAGGGAAGCTCAAAAAGAGTGCCTGTTTCTTCAAATGGTGAGGAGAACACAAGGCCCAATCCTGCAAACACTGCCAAGAATAGTGTTTACTGCAGGGGTGGGCAGGAGTGGCAGGGCAGAGCGCTGGTGGTGTGGCAAGCTGAGGCTGCGAGGGAGGGGGAACAGCAGGGGAGGGGCCAGGTGCTAGCCTCCCCCCAGCCAGGAGCTCAGGGGCCGGGCAGGACGGTCCTGTGGGCCGGATGTGGCCCGTGGGCAGTAGTTTGCCCACCTCTGATTTACTGGGTAGTAAGCACTGACCAGGTCTTTTGTTAGCTATCTCCTCCATCTACCTGAGTTTGTCAATCAACCAGAGAAGAAATAACATAGAACAGGTATGCCCCCTGGGATCTGTGGGCTAAAACAGCCCTCCATTTAATGTAGGCTGTAAATAATACATCAGAAGTATTAGCAAGATCAGAGTCTTGTGAACTCTAAGCCTGAAATAAAGATAGAGGGAACAAATCAGTTTGGTGTAAAAGTCCTTTGTACTGCACAGCCCAAGAAATGGAGAAGAGAGAAATCTTTCTTTTTCTAGTAGCCATGGAGACTTCAAGTAACTGTTAACATCAATGATGTGTGCCTATGGTTTACAGGCCAAAAAAAAGAGTACTGACAAGGGGAATCTTATCTCTGGCAAGAATTGTCTCTGTTCCTAAATGTAAAAAATCTTTTAAGTCTCAGTTCCTACCACCCTCAGTCCTGCTGTGTAGTGCGTTACTTGGAGAGTAAGGAAACCAATAGGATTATTCTCAGAGAAAGGTACTACTAAGGGTGGCAGAATTAGGCCCTTAATGATTACCGAGCTGCAAATGTACAAACTTCATCTGACTGGGGGCAGCAGGGCATGTGGGGTCTCCTTCAGTCAAATCAGGCCAAACCAGATGTGCTGATCAGTTGGTGGAGTAGCATCAATTTTTGGCCGTGGTCACTGCCCATTGCACAATGGCATTGTCTATGAATGAGGAGACATGGTAACCAGCTTCATCCAAAACAAGACAAAATGATGCCATTCCTTCATTTGCAAAGCCTGCAAACTGTCTGCCATGTAGGACACATTTGGCCTGTGATGTCCTTGAGTTGAGTGGACTCCCTTGTTAGTTCTTGTATTAGAAACATAGGACAAATTCTGTCCTGACATACAGAGTACTGTGCCACTAATTTTTATGGTATAGCCTGGGATAAACCAGAGCAGATTTCTTCTACATTGTCAAGCAGAACTGAGCAAATTTGCAATCAATAACTGATTCAAACTAGGGCTCTTTCTTTTCACAAGCTACCCATGAGCAGACGACAACATCCTTGAATGCTATTTTCTTTGGCCTGCTTGCAAATATTTAGAATTTGAGCTACATTGCTTAGTTGTGATTGGGCAGATAAGTCACATGGCATTTGTTTCTGTTCCATGGTTATAAAAGCACTGCTGACATAAATACTTGAGCATATGAATTTAAAATTTACTGTCTCTGAATACTTTGTCACTTTCTGCAACCACTATTGCCGGTAAAACTCAATCATCAACTGAATGAAAGGGCGTGACCATCATGTAAACAAATTCATCTCTCAGTCAAAATTGAGCTAATTTTTGTTCTTCCCCTGCCTTCCCACTCTGCATGTGAGCCAGCCCTTTAGTCCCACATTTAGCATCCATGACCTTGAGAAATTTTCCTCAACCACAACTGTCTGCAACCAACACCTTTTATTTACTATCTTAAAGCTAGTAGGGCTTCCCTGCCAGTGTGTCATATTGACACACACTGTTATTCCTTCTACTAGGCAACCACACAGCCATGTTTATTGGCATGTAGAGAGGGAGACGACATGATAAAAAGTACACAAATAATATTTGTGGGCCTGATGGAGGATTTATCAGAGGATTCACTCACACTAAAGAAAAAGTGTGGAAGTTTAGGGATCTGTTTTTGAGATAGAAATGAAAGATCAAAAGATCCACCACCCCCAGAAGAGAAGGTGACTCTTCCTAATCCCTTGCTAACCTTCAAACCGGGAATCTTTGAGAAACTCCAAAATGGACAGAAGTTGAGGTTAGAGATATTTAGCACCCACCTTTAGCAATCTGAAACTGTCAGATTAATATTCCTGCAGTTAGGTTGAATGTAAAGAAAACCTCTTAATAAGAAAGGCTACTGTTGATCTATTCAGCACAAACTGTTACCTGAATCAATAAATTACTAGACTTGGGGAAAAAAATTGTGGCTGAATTGCTTCTTTGGAGAATCTCCAGTTTTAAAATTCATATGAGTTTAGAAGGGTTCTGCACGAGGGAGAACATAGGTGCTGTACATATAATAGAGGAAAGTAAAAAGAGAAAATAAAAGGAAAACGTAGCACTGTTACATTTTCTTTATATTCTGTTCAGGTTCTTATACCCTGCCAGCCTCATCGTATCTGAATGCAAAGGCTAAGATTTTTCACAAGTGACTTGGGACTTTCTGGGTGTCCAGCTTGAGATGCCTTAAAGGGCATGATTTTCAGAAGGTGCTGAATAGCCACCCTCTGAAAATTGGGCCCCTTTAGGGTATCTCCTAATGGCCACCCAAAATCACAGTTGCTTCTGAAAATGTTAGCCTTAGAGAATTATTAATGCCAATCAAAGGAAGAGCACTGGGGATCTCTTGTCTTACATTGTGTTTGTATGTATAAAAATTATTCCTGTAGGCCTCAGGAGCACTGCCAGGTAAAAAGTTCTGTATATGATGAGTTGGCTTAGATAACACCTCTTATTCATTTAAAGAAACAAATTGCCATTTATTGGATTCCAAGATGATGGTGGTGATGATGGGGGTGGGGGCAGTGGGGCTTGTGCTAAGGAAAGGCTTTTATGGCGGGGGAGTGGGAAATGGAGATTTGTCTCAAGCGATGAGCAAATTTGAAAATGACAATAGTACACATTGGATCTCAGCACATCTGATCTCAACCACATGAAGTATATATGGTTTGTGCAGCTGTTCATTTCTGCAACCTAGACAGTGCTGTGCACATTAAAAATAAATACAATATTGATGTGGTTGGCTTGTGGTGGTTTTGAAGATTAAGTGACTTGTCTAAGGTCATGGCAAGTCTATGCCAGGAATTTAACCCACACCTCCTGATTGCCTGTGATTTAACCAAAAGCTCTTCCATGTATCAACTACTGGCTTGGGTTTGTGAGCTCTCAGTGGAAAGATCATGAATATATGTATGGACAAAATAGAAAGAAAATGACTCCGATTAGCTGGATAGCTAATTACATTATTCTCAACCAGACGTGGTTCAAAATCCAAACAAAGAATGTGAAATCCCCTGAACTCCAGTTGTTCCAATCAAATCCTCCCTGGTTTGGCTTTAGGTTTGCAGATTAAAACTGAAAACTCAGAGAGCTATGGAAAACAAAATGACTCCAATTTCCCCCCATTCCTTTTGAACTATAGATCGGATAAAGCGAACCATGTGTCCAATACAGTGTCCCGAACACTGGGGATTCTAATAAATGGGAACCAAATCCCAGTCACCTCTGGCTTTAAGTTTTTTGCAAAAACCCAAATCTGACAAGCAAGGTTTTTGCAAGACCAAGCCTACTCGCAGTTTTGCCCATTGCTATTCCCAGCAACACCACACATACCCACACTCACAAAGAGTTGATACCTGGACCCTCTTGTAGTTAACTCACTTACTATCAGGAGCTGTGGGTTCAAATCATGGCTTTACTGCAGACTTGCCATGGCTTAGAAAGTCAGTGCCTTTCGCTGTGTCTCAATTTTCCATTTCTATAATGGGGATAACACTTCCTTTCTCCCACCTTTATCTAGATCATAAGCTCTTCAGGACAAGGCCTGTCTCACCTAACATACGTTTGTACAGCATCATGCACAGTGGGTCCCTGATCTTGGGTTGGAGCTGTAGTGACTGCAGTAATACAAATAATTTTTCTGAACAATATTTGTGACTAGATCTAGTGCTAGACATCTTCTATCTTGATTTAATAAAGCATATGTGCCTATTATCCTGATGGGATTTCAGTTCCATCAGCAACATTTGTGTTCATTGGGATCAGAGGACGAGCCTAACAGCCACTTCCCATGTCTGTAGCTGGATCTGATATACACAGCCAGTCACTTCCAGATGCAGATAATAAATTATTTTGTTTTATGTGGTAGATACAAGACAACTACAAGCCTAAGTGATGGCACATCTTCATATAACAAAGCCTTTTGTTAGAAGGGGCATCAAAAGAAGAACATAAATATTCAGAACAATTTGAGACAAGGGGAAGCAGCTACTCAGAACAGATTTGGCTCTAGGAAAGCGATCAGAATGAGCCCTGGTTCTGCACCTGCTGACTATTTCATTCCAGATTCCTTCACCCACCACCCAACTGCTCGCTACCTCCAGTGCTCTCAATGGGTTCCGTTTGTTTTCAGTCATTCTGACACTTTTGCTCTGCTTTGGGATTATATTGTAGTTTTCCACTTCCTGGCTGAGGCGGCTTATTGATGCAGATTTGAAGCCAGACGCTTTGACATTTCGCAGATGCAGACCGAAAGCAGCCCCAGCTGGATGAGTAAGAGACAGCGATATGAGACATCAGTCTCATCACAGAGCAAAATTCATGCTCCTCACTCACTAACGTGGCTCCTAGTTCTCAGTCAAGACTATCCCTAGAGTTAGTGCTCCATCCAGCTCCCTTTCCACCTGTGACCAAGCAACCTGACTTCCATGTATGGACAACCGTTTACACCCCTGCTCCAAACCCCCTCAGGGCTTTTTGTGAGGCCCTACGGGGGCAAAAGAAATGGGAGTGCATTTGTCCCTCTCTTCCTGAGATAAGATGTGATTTATATTAAAGCTGGCTGCTGCTGCAGACTGGAGGAGATGGACATTGAAACCCGCAGATCGGGGAGAACTTGGCTTGATATTTGACAATGGAGCCAGGACACTACAACTAAAATGCTTTTCAGGGAGGCAGGGGGAGCAGGAGACCAACTCTGTGTCTTGGAGGCATTGAACTAATTCACATAAGCTGTTCAGGCCTTGTTGTCATCGCCACTGTCGTCCGAATGCAATTCTGCAGTCCACTGTGTGTTCTACTTTACTCTGGCTATTGGCATTCTGACCACTACCACCCTGTATGTGATGACACTGACAGGCACCAGCACAAAGCTAGCCAGCTGGCTTGTGCAGCTTGGCAGCTGTGTGCTCTTGCCTGTTGGTTAGCAATGCTTGTGAATTATTCATTCATGGAATGTGCAGGCCACTTACATCACGAAGGGCTACAGCTTGAATGCACCTTCCCAAGCAGACAACTGGAGAAGGTGGAAGGAAGGAGAGAATGTGAACTTTTTCTACAGCCCACTAGTGCTAGAATCAAATGGGCCCACAGATACAGAATCAAGGACAGCATCCTGTTAGTGGATTGGGAGTGCTTTGTGTGCAGAATAGCAAGGCTATAGATTGCTACCACAGCTGCCATTAGTCACAGTCTGACTAGTGGGTTGCCCATCCCACCAAGCCTATCTTCCACTCTCCATCTGGACATAAACCAAAATCATAATCCATATCATGATTCTAATGGTCTCCTTACCTTGTGCTTGCCCCATCTGTGGCCATACCCACCTGCTGCCTCTCATCTTAGAGTGCAAACTCTTCAGGGCAGGGACTAGCTCTGGTAGGTGTTTGTAAAGTGCCTAGCACAATGAGGCTGGCCTCTCTCGGTGCTACCACAGTGCCTGCTAATTATAATAGCACAATCTTGCACATCCTGGCTTCAAACAGGAGGTTGAAGTGGCCACAGAGTCCACTGTGGTGGTATCATCATTGGCAGGACGACTTTTCCCCAATATTACACATTGTTTGGTTAGCTTGTCACTTCCTCCCATTATTCAATGCAAATAGCAGGACCTATGAGCAGTTTACAAGGTAGCTTTTGTTGTAATTTGCAATAAAGCATCAGTGTAGACCTGGAAATTGATTTGTAGCACAAGGAGATCAGAGTTCAAGACTCAAGTCTTTTGGCTTTTGGGCTGGCAGGGACTGGGAATGCTGTGGAAACATCAGGATGGGTGGGAAAGCATCTCTGACTAATGCACCAGTAGCAGTGATGGGCTTTGGGGATGAAGTATACACCTCTATTCATCCAAGAGGAAATCACTGTAACTCTAGGACTATCCTAGCTACTGGCTCTTGTTCTCTTCACTCTTGGCTGGTGACCGTGACCATGCCCTGGCTCCTCTCCAGAGCTGCCAAGAGTCAGCCGGAGGGAGATTTGTACAGCGCTTGAAGGGAGATTTGGAGCTCTGTAAATTTTCAAGCCCAGACTGTTCCAGTTGATTAGTGGCTGTGTGCATTGTGTGGCCTGATATCAAAGTGATGAATGTTGTGCTGACTTAAGCACCATGTATGCCTGTGTACTGAATATTATGTGCTGGAAGTAAATAAGGGCAGATGAGCGAATGTGGCTATGCTGCCATTTCAGTGTCCATAATGTATCCATCCACAAAATGCAGTGGGTATGTATCATTTTAGCTGTAGAAACAGATAAGCAGTCAACTATCTTTTTTCTCTGGGAGATGAAAAGAGAAACATTAGAGGAGAAATTGATAGGCGGTGGGTGATCAAGGGCGATGAGTCATCCTTGCCACAAATAAAGCCAGGGATGAGGAATACTAACAATTGGGCAACATATTTCAAAAGGTTAGCTCCCTCCCCCTCCTCCAAATTATCTTTTTTATGCCTCGGGGGCCTTTCTGAGTGACAGTGTCTGCAAGAGGCGGTAAAGCCTGGAAAATCCACTGGGAAAAAGGACCAAATAGTAAAGAATACCAAAACTCAGCTGTAAAACTTCTGATAGTCCTGAGTGCCCCCAGTGCAGTAAGTTAACATGATTTTAGGTATACTATACATAATAAACCCAATAGGAGATAGGGATGAAGCATGTGGTCCCTTGGGCCAGTCCCTCAGCTATACTCAGTAGACCTCCCGCTCCCTTTTCGCCTTGGTACTTAATTCCTTACACTTGAGTGTTCACTTTGCTTCATTCTCATACCATCCAGTGGGTAAAACAAGTCTAATTCCAGTCCTGGTAGCATAAGATAGAACTTGGATGGCACAGACTCATGTTTTCCACTTTAGTATGCCAAATATTTTCCCAGAAGTGACACAATTCAAAGCCAATAAAAAAATCCTGTGCTTAAACTGGGATTGCCTTGGGTGGAAAAGCAGAGAGGGAATGGAGTATGAAAATTCAGCTTCAGGCCTGGATTTATAGATTCATAGATATTTAGGTCAGAAGGGACCATTATGATCATCTAGTCTGACCTCCTGCACAACGCAGGCCACAGAATTTCACCCATCACTCCTGCGAAAAACCTCTCACCTATGCCTGAGCTATTGAAGTCCTCAAATCGTGGTTTAAAGACTTCAAGGAGCAGAGAATCCTCCAGCAAGTGACCCGTGCCCCATGCTACAGAGGAAGGCGAAAAACCTCCAGGGCCTCTTCCAATCTGCCCTGGAGGAAAATTCCTTCCCGACCCCAAATATGGTGATCAGCTAAACCCTGAGCATATGGGCAAGATTCACCAGCCAGATACTACAGAAAATTCTTTCCTGGGTAACTCAGATCCCACCCCATCTAATATCCCATCACAGGCCATTGGGCCTATTTACCATGAATATTTAATGACCAAAACCATGTTATCCCATCATACCATCTCCTCCATAAACTGATAGAGTTTAATCTTAAAGCCAGATAGATCTTTTGCCCCCACTGCTTCCCTTGGAAGGTTATTCCAAAACTTCACTCCTCTGATGGTTAGAAACCTTTGTCTAATTTCAAGTCTAAACTTCCTGGTGGCCAGTTTATATCCATTTGTTCTTGTGTCCACATTGGTACTGAGCTTAAATAATTCCTCTCCCTCTCCGGTATTTATCCCTCTGATATATTTATGGAGAGCAATCATATCTCCCCTCAACCTTCTTTTGGTTAGGCTAAACAAGCCAAGCTTCTTGAGTCTCCTTTCATAAGACAAAAAGAAAAGGAGTACTTGTGGCACCTTAGAGACTAACCAATTTATTTGAGCATCAGCTTTCGTGAGCTACAGCTCACTTCATCGGATGCATACTGTGGAAAGTATAGAAGATCTTTTTATACACACAAAGCATGAAAAAATGGGTGTTTACCACTACAAAAGGTTTTCTCTCCCCCCACCCCACTCTTCTGCTGGTAATAGCTTATCTAAAGTGATGACTCTCCTTACAATGTGTATGATAATCAAGGTGGACCATTTCCAGCACAAATCCAGGGTTTAACAAGAACGTCTGGGGGCGGGGGGTAGGAAAAAACAAGGGGAAATAGGTTACCTTGCATAATGACTTAGCCACTCCCAGTCTCTATTCAAGCCTAAGTTAATTGTATCCAATTTGCAAATGAATTCCAATTCAACAGTCTCTCGCTGGAGTCTGGTTTTGAAGTTTTTTTGTTGTAATATCACAACTTTCATGTCTGTAATCACATGACCAGAGAGATTGAAGTGTTCTCCGACTGGTTTATGAACGTTATAATTCTTGACATCTGATTTGTGTCCATTTATCTTCCTGATAACACCATCCTGGCCACTATGGATGTAGAAGCCCTCTACATCAACATTCCACACAAAGATGGACTACAAGCCGTCAAGAACACTATCCCCGATAATGTCACGGCTAACCTGGTGGCTGAACTTTGTGACTTTGTCCTTACCCATAACTATTTTACATTTGGGGACAATGTATACCTTCAAATCAGCGGCACTGCTATGGGTACCCGCATGGCCCCACAGTATGCCAACATTTTTATGGCTGACTTAGAACAACGCTTCCTCAGCTCTCGTCCCCTAACGCCCCTACTCTACTTGCGCTATATTGATGACAGCTTCATCATCTGGACCCATGGAAAAGAAACCCTTGAGGAATTCCACCATGATTTCAACAATTTCCATCCCACCATCAACCTCAGCCTGGTCCAGTCCACACAAGAGATCCACTTCCTGTACACGACAGTGCTAATAAGCGATGGTCACATAAACACCACCCTATACCGGAAACCTACTGACCGCTATTCCTACCTACATGCCTCCAGCTTTCACCCTGACCACACCACACGATCCATTGTCTGCAGCCAAGCTCTTCCATACAACCGCATTTGCTCCAACCCCTCAGACAGAGACAAACACATACAAGATCTCTATCAAGCATTCTTACAACTACAATACCCACCTGCGGAAGTGAAGAAACAGATTGATAGAGCCAGAAGAGTTCCCAGAAGTCACCTACTACAGGACAGGCCTAACAAAGAAAATAACAGAACGCCACTAGCCGTCACCTTCAGCCCCCAACTAAAACCCCTCCAACGCATTATTAAGGATCTACAACCTATCCTGAAGGACGACCCAACACTCTCACAAATCTTGGGAGACAGGCCAGTCCTTGCCTACAGACAGCCCCCCAACCTGAAGCAAATGCTCACCAGCAACCACATACCACACAACAGAACCACTAACCCAGGAACCTATCCTTGCAACAAAGCCCGTTGCCAACTGTGCCCACATATCTATTCAGGGGACACCATCACAGGGCCTAATAACATCAGCCACACTATCAGAGGCTCGTTCACCTGCACATCCACCAATGTGATATATGCCATCATGTGCCAGCAATGCCTCTCTGCCATGTACATTGGTCAAACTGAACAGTCTCTACGTAAAAGAATAAATGGACACAAATCAGATGTCAAGAATTATAACATTCATAAACCAGTCGGAGAACACTTCAATGTCTCTGGTCACGCGATTACAGACATGAAAGTTGCGATATTACAACAAAAAAACTTCAAAACCAGACTCCAGCGAGAGACTGTTGAATTGGAATTCATTTGCAAATTGGATACAATTAACTTAGGTTACCTTGCATAATGACTTAGCCACTCCCAGTCTCTATTCAAGCCTATTTCCCCTTGTTTTTTCCTACCTCCCCCTCCCCAGACGTTCTTGTTAAACCCTGGATTTGTGCTGGAAATGGCCCACCTTGATTATCATACACATTGTAAGGAGAGTCATCACTTTAGATAAGCTATTACCAGCAGAAGACAAAAGCTTATGCTCAAATACATTGGTTAGTCTCTAAGGTGCCACAAGTACTCCTTTTCTTTTTGCGAATACAGACTAACATGGCTGTTACTCTGAAACCTTTCATAAGACAAGTTTTCCATTCCTCGGATCATCCTAGTAGCCCTTCTCTGTACCTGTTCCAGTTTGAATTCATCCTTCTTAAACATGGGAGACCAGAACTGCACACAGTATTCCAGGTGAGGTCTCACCAGTGCCTTGTATAACGGTACTAAAACCTCTTTATCCTTACTGGAAATACCTCTCCTGATGCATCCCAAGACCGCATTAGCTTTTTTCATAGCCATATCACATTGGCGGCCCATAGTCATCCTATGATCAACCAATACTCCAAAGTCCTTCTCCTCCTCCTTTTACTTCTAATTGATGTGTCCCAGCTTATAACTAAAATTCTTATTAATCCCTAAATGCATAACCTTACACTTCTCACTATTAAATTTCATCCTATTACTATTACTCCAGTTTACAAGGTCATCCAGATCCTTCTGTAGGATATCCTGGTCCTTCTCTAAATTAGCAATACCTCCCAGCTTTGTATCATCCGCAGACTTTATTAGCACACTCCCACTTTTTGTGCCAAGGTCAGTAATAAAAAGATTAAATAAGATTGGTCCCAAAACCGATCCTTGAGGAACTCCACTGGTAACCTCCCTCCAGCCTGAGAGTTCACCTTTCAGTAGGACCCGTTGTAGTCTCCCTTTAACCAATTCCTTATCCACCTTTCAATTTTCCTATTGATCCCCATCTTATCCAATTTAACTAATAATTCCCCATGTGGCACAGTATCAAATGCCTTACTGAAATCTAGGTAAATTAGATCCACTGCGTTTCCTTTATCTAAAAAATCTGTTACTTTCTCAAAGAAGGAGATCAGGTTGGTTTGGCACGATCTACCTTTTGTAAAACCATGTTGTATTTTGTCCCATTTACCATTGACTTCAATGTCCTTAACTACCTTCTCCTTCAAAATTTTTTCCAAGACCTTGCATACTACAGATGTCAAACTAACAGGCCTATAGTTACCCGGATCACTAATTTTTCCCTTTCTTAAAAATAGGAACTGTGTTAGCAATTCTCCAATCATACGGTACAACCCCTGAGTTTACAGATTCATTAAAAATTCTTGCTAATGGGCTTGCAATTTCATGTGCCAATTCCTTTAATATTCTTGGATGAAGATTATCTGGGCCCCCTGATTTAGTCCCATTAAGCTGTTCGAGTTTCGCTTCTACCTCAGATATGGTAATATCTAACTCCATGTCCTCATTCCCATTTATCATGCTACCATTATCCCTAAGATCCTCTTTAGTCTTATTAAAGACTGAGGCAAAGTATTTGTTTAGATATTGGGCCAATGCCTAGATTATCCTTGACCTCCACTCCATCCTCAGTGTTTAGCGGTCCCACTTCTTCTTTCTTTGTTTTCTTCTTATTTATATGGCTATAGAACTTTTTACTATTGGTTCAACTCTGCATGACTTTTAGCCTGTCTCACTTTATCCCTACATGTTCTGACCTCCATAAGGTAGCTTTCCTTGCTGATCCCTCCCTTCTTCCACTCCCTGTATGCTTTCTGCTTTTTCTTAATCACCTCTCTGAGATGCTTGCTCATCCAGCTTGGTCTAATTGCTACAGAAGTTCTGGGTTGTTGGAGTACAGATTCCAAACCCTTCCATCCCTAAAAATTATGCAAGTGGGAGATACAAGGCTTTGCTAAGTGCTAACTAATTTTCCAGGAAAATAAGCCACAACTTTTACTTCTCTGACCATCAACAGACACTCTTTTCAACCCTTTTCCACTATGATAGTCACAAATATGCTCAATCCAAGACCAGCATTTCTTGCCTATGTTAAGCAGATTCTAGTTACCGAGAGTGACCTTGGCCAAGTCATGTCACTGCTCTGTGCCTCAGTTTCCCCATCTGTAAAATGGGGATAATGATACTGGTCTCAGCTGTACAGCACTTTGAGGTCTGTTGATGAAAAGGTGCAATATAAGAGCTAGGTATTACTACGTGACTGGAATGGGCCTTAAACCACGCCACGTCAGGTTGTACCTATGGTCCTAAAAACTTTCCCTTAAACTACAGTCGCTTGCAATACCAGCCTTCCCAGCATCCATATTCCATTCCCTCATTCACAATCTGACGGGGCCCTTTTGCAAATCTCTGATTCTGCCAGTCTGGCTCCAAACACTGATCTGACAAATGTTACAGATGACAAACCTTTTAGCTACAGAAGGTGCACACCACCATTGCAATCCATGTGCATTTAGCTATCGCAGCATGGTAGCAGAATGATTAGGATAGTCATTAGAAGGTAAATTAGAAACTCCCAGCAGTTTCCTGAGTGAAGATGCTAACTTACAGGCATATTTTTCACAGTATTACTAAAAAATGCCATTAGTCATACCTGTAAATACATGCTAGATTTAAACCCCTGGTGAGTATTTTTATTAACATATGAATATGTTAGGGCTCTTATGCTGTTTAAAATATAATTAACCATCTTCTGAAGATTAAGGGTGCATAATCATAAAAGAACTTGAATCTTGTGCATTTAATTCTTCTAATCTGCCTTGTGTTATTAGTGCCGAGGAATAATTGCCGGTTTACTTTAACAGTTTGGGTTTGTGCTGTAGGCAGTAGAGCAAGTCACTGGATGCATTTTTAAACTTCAGATTTGGTGGGTTTGCATTAATGGGGAAAAGCGAAACCACAGAGGCTGAGTTGGAAGACTTGTCTCTTTCTGTTCCTGTTGCAAATGCCATGCAGATGTAAAGATCTTTCAGACAGTTTAATTCAGCAGACAGAGCAGGCACCAAATTTTATTTATATATATATATATATATATATATATATATATATATATATATATATATATATATATATACACAGGGGACTTGAGCATGCAGTGAACACCAAAGATAAGAGCAATAGATTTTAATCTCTTTCAAAACGAACTGAAATCCGTATTGTGTCAACGAAGTCATGTCTGACCATCTTATTTAAGAAAGGTAAGGAAACTGGGCAGGCAGCTGAAGACTATTTGGCTTGGCTGAAAACTATTTATGAACCGGTGTGGAGGGTGATGCTACAGGAGCCAAGCCCATGAAGCACGCTCTACAGAACAGGTTAATGATCTTTTTACTTTCATTCAAATAGACTATTGGAAGATTTCCCTCCCAACATTGTTGCACAGTTCCATGGTCATTCAGCCTCATTTTAAGGAAATGTGGAAACAGTCGGGGCACTCCGTTGCTGCACAGTGGCCTGTCCTTCCAAGTAACGTGATCAATAAAGCCATTAGATAATTCTGAGGACTTCAGAGAAATCATCTTTTTTTCCCCCCTCCTAGCTTGACTCCTTACAAACTAGGAACAGATAACAGAAAAGCGGCAGAGACTCTGGGCTAAGGTCATCCGCAGAAGGTCATTATCACATGAATTCCTTGTTAAAGGTGTGCAGTAACTCTACTGCGGAAACTATTTCATGGAAAGTAAATAGGGCAGGCCATTTAATGAAAAATTATGGCAGATTCTCGACCCTAGTCTGCTCCCTCATGGAATAGAAAGGGAACAAAGACTGGCTGAAGCTCTCTAGAGCAACAGTTCCCAAACTGTGCTTTGCGACCATCAGCAAATGTGGTTACGGTGATCCCTGGTTTGTGGAGGGTGCCATTTTGCGCCGCACAGCAAGACCTAGCATATACAGTGCATGCAAGGTCACGATGCTTGGATGATGCCATTTTGCTCTACAAAATGATACCTTCCAGACAGCGTGACCTCACATGCATCATATGTACGAAGTCACACTGTGCAGAGGCTGCCATTTTGAAAAGCAAAATGGCATCCTCCATGCTGTCTTGGGTCCCAGGAGGAAATACTTAATTAAAATCAGGTTGTGCCACCAAAACAGTTGGGAATCCTTGCTGTAGAGGCCACAGAGTTGGGGGTCTGGTCCAATATTTCCCCACCCCATTGAGTCTGGTGCAGGGGGTTTGTGTCAGGCACTGGAAGTGCAAGAATGCAATGATATAAATTAATAGGAGCTGTAGATCTGATAGGAAAATGTTCTTTTGATATGGGTTTTTTTTGGACCAATTTTAGTTTGTTTTTGGTGTGGTTGGCACTTAGCACACATGATAAATAGGCTCTAGTTGGCTTACATAAGCTTATGTGTGAGTGCTGCGGTCAAATGAGGCCACCTTGATACTGTAATGCTGGGAGTCACCACCTGGCTTTGATACCTAATCTTACAATTTATTTTCTTAAGGTATGAGCAAATGTTCAGTTTTTGAAGATATTCTGTGTTCATAGTTTTGTGATTTAGTTTCTTTTTGAGGAAGCTGTGGCAAGCAGCAGGGAGTTTCTCTGCCTTCGTCTCTGTAACTAGAATGAATTTTTGAGGCAGAATTGCTCTCTGGAAATGGGTATTGGTGTGTTTTGGCTCAGATTCCTAAAAGAGGAGCCTGCCTGCCTGCATACTGTTTGTTACCACCAATGGACAAAGACTGGTGTATATAGTTGGACTAAAAATATTTCCAGGTTATGTGTCACTGTTTTCATCTCCAATGGGAAGCTGGCCTGTAAGGCCTTGACATCTGCTGCTACTTGGTGATACTGTCCTCATGGGACCTGGTCCAAAGTCCATTAAAGTCATGAGGAAGTTTTGAATCAGACCCTCATATTTTGATGTTGCACAAAGAACCTTCTGAATTTCAAGTCTCTGGAACAAAAAATAGCCAACAAAAATGTCCAGGGTCATGAAAGACTGACTGGTGTTTTGGATAAGTCTGACAATTCTTCACAAGCTGACATTCGTTGGTACATCTTTGCTAGTAGTTTTAAATATGAATCGCATGTAGGTTTTTCCACATCACATAAGAATGAAGACAAGGTCACCTTCAACAATGAGCAGATGAAAGCCAGTGTTAGACTTCATTAGGCCTCATACCTGTGCTCATCATTGCTCAGGTCTGGGATTTTCAAAGAAGCTTAAATAAGTTAAGTAGGGATGCATAACTCCCTTAGGTAGGTGCCTTTGAGAATCCCAGCCTGAGTGTATATAAATGTCAATACAAAGAATGCAATGCAAAGTCATTCCAACTAAAGCAGTGTTTGTGCTATACTATTAATAACACGGTATAAATTTTAGCTGACTTCAGAGCCCTGTAAATTCTTCCTGCCATTCAATCCAATGGGAATAAGATATGAAACTCCAGTGTGAAAGCCAGTTAGCATCCCTTCTTGTGTTCTAGTTATTCACTGTCAACCCAGAACAGTAAAATATTAATATTTTTGATTCATATTAGAGACAAATAGGAAATAAGAGCTGTATTATGCATTGCATGCATCACTAGCTCAGTAATGCTAATATGATGATCTCATTGCCCTTTTGTGCTGTAGCTTAAGGGTAGCATTGTCTTGCTTAGGCACACTGAGCACAGGAAATCAGAAGAAGACTAACTAGACAATGATGGATAGACCACTCAAGTTGTGTTAGCAGTTTTACCCCACAATATTTGTTCACACTTCTTCTTTAAACTTGTAGAGATTGGAGGTTCTAATCTTCCTAGTTTGTTACAAATTACCCTAGAGTCAATGCTGAGAGGCACAAGTATGGGACTGGACGAGAAAACAAAATAATAAATATCCCAATTCCATCTCTTACGCCTAGTCACAAGGGCATTTTCGTGTTTGCATCAGCTTGGTCAGGCTTAACTTTAGATAGTAGCAAAGTGACAGCCTAAATTGTGGGGCTTGTTCGTCTGTGCTCGCCAGTGCTCCCAAGCCCTGGTACGCCACCTGTGGTGTGTCAGAATTGGCAAAGGCTGCAGAACTCAGGAAAGTGGCTGGCGTGAGGTGATGAGTCGTCCCTGCACACATGCCAGGATGAATCATTCCTGTTAGACTCCAGCCAATCTACAAGCCAGGAGCTGGTCTGGTGACTCTCCAGAATAGGTATCTGAGTTGCTGTTTCTCCAGGGAGACTTAGTCTGCTCAGTGTCGCTTCATGGGTTGGAACTCTTCTCTTCCTGATAGAGGTGACAGGCTCCACAGGCCTCAGACTGCTCCAGCCCTGCTGTTACTCTAGTCTTGTCCCGAGCCCTGCTCCAGACTTGATCTGGCTCCAACCTAGCTCTGAGCCCTACTCTTGCTTTGTTCCAACTCTGATCTTTACTCCTGATTCCGGCTCTGACCCGAGGCACTGACTTTCCCCAGGCCTGTCCACCACTGCTCTGATGCCTAGATCTGACTAGCCTTGCCTTGATTTCTGACAGCTGTCCTGAGAGAGACCAAAGATATTGGAGTGGGCAACCAAAGGTGGAACAAGAGGAAGGGGCAGAAACAGGGGAAGTATCCTTAACAGTTGTTGAGGAGGAGGGGACTGATCAGAATGATTATCATGGAAAGGATGAGATGCAATTGGAGGGCATCCTAGTTGGAAGGACAGTTATGCAAATTACTCCTATTAAATCAGCTGCTTCTTTTGTAGCATTTGAATTCTAAACACCCACAGATCCCAACCTGCATCAGGATGTCATTTTGTTGTTTCAACTGGTGTAAATCAGTTAGGCTGGGAATCCTGGGATTTGCAAAAGGGGCTGAATTAGGCACGCAACTACCATTGAGCTTCAGTGGGAATTGGACATCTTTCCCTTAGGTTCCTTTGATTTGTCTGTCATCTGCTTCCCTTCTCTTGTGCTTTTTACCCTTACACAACAAAAATCGTATGAAGAAATCAAACAGGCACAGGTGAGTCCCAAATAACTATGTTTACAACCTACACACAAACTTGCAAGGCCTGGCTACATACAGACTGCTGCTCTGGCTAGTTTCTGGTGGATTCTAAAACACAGGACACAATAAGCACCACTAGAGGGCTCACAAACTATTGAATGGGATACTCCCTATTTCACTATACAGTACTTCATCTTTCCATCATCTGCCTTCAGCTTATTATTCCCGGGCACACATACCTTGGAAGGGCCAAGTTTCTAGTCTCTGGCTGCAGTAACAAACTACTAAACACTGAGCAGAATTTCCATGCTAGGAGTCTTTCAGCACCCGCCTCACTTAATTAAAGGGTGGAAGGAAGAGAGGAGTCAAAAAGCTCACCTATGTGTAGTTTATTCTTAGAGTCTACAGGCAAGTTTTGCAACACAGCTGGAACAGCTAAGAATAAAATGGAATAGTCCTAGAAAGAATAAGAAGACAGCGTG
Source organism: Chelonia mydas (assembly GCF_015237465.2). Taxonomy (NCBI): domain Eukaryota; kingdom Metazoa; phylum Chordata; order Testudines; family Cheloniidae; genus Chelonia; species Chelonia mydas. The sequence goes on along the minus strand of NC_051246.2, from coordinate 116,948,680 downwards.
CAAATCCATATAAATGTGCGGAGTCTTTGTATGGAGCGTTTGGGTATTTATGGATATAAATCCATTTTTAAAATGTCTTTTCCTTCCTGAACAATTACAGTACAATTTATATTTCCCCTTAACTCCTGTTTTATAAGGAAGCACCATTTTCTCTCTCTTTTTTAAAGTTCATTTTAAAAAGTAAAATTTCATCTCTTGTCTTAAATTATTGGGTATTATTTGCATGTTGCTGGGAGGATTGCTAATGTGTAGATAGTTAGCATGCTACCGAAACACAGGATTAACATGTAAAGGCCTTATTCTCTTACTTGCTTTTCATGTGCCGTAGGAATATGATTTTTTTTTTTTACAAACAATGTTGTTCTTTCCTGAACCCCAGCAAAATGTCTGGTGATTTCCAATTTTATTTCATGCTTCTTTCTTTAGAGAATAATAATTAGACCCAAGTGAACAATTTTTCCAAAAGAATTTACTTGACAAATTTAACCTCTTTCTCTACGTGCAGAAATGGCTTCAAGCAGATCACAATTTCCTTGAATTTATTCATTTTTGAATGTTCTCAGCATGTCTTAGTTTGTTTTTACCACTCTATGGATTGATCGTGGACAGGTCACTGTGAGCATTTGATACTGGCTATATGAAATTTGAGCTGTGCGATGTGACTAATCAATAGCAGCTCAGGACAATGTCATCCATTTGGGCCAAAAATAGATGTTTCACCTAGTGGCCTTGTCAAGACCCCACCAAGATTTCTTATTTATCTGCTTACTTATATGGCCTCCATCAGAGCAGCATCTGGCTGTCTTTCAAATCAATCAAGAAACTAAGGTTTCTTCTTTCTCCTTGGGCCCTATTCCCTTGTTCTACCCACTCAATTTATAATCTGGCTCTAACTATAGGTTAGCTGGTCATGATCTTCCTTAGGTGATTTCATGCTATTGTCAATCTCTCTATGTGATATTTATTCTCATAAACATTTGTTTTTTTCCCCATTACAGAAGGTCCAGCTAACAGGTTTATATAGTATAACCCACCCCCCCCAGATCCCTTCATAAATAAAGATTCAAAATTCAGTTTCTTTCCAGTGCTTAGGTATTTTCCCCTCTTCCCTAAGAGCTTTTAAAACGTGTCTATTGCTTTCTTTCCATATGTGCAGTGGAGCCTATCTGGCTGTACAGCCTTCATAATCAACAGTAAATCTAATCTGTGTGTGTGTGTGTGTGTGTGTGAGAGAGAGAGAGATCATAAATTCATTCAACATTCCCTTTTTCTTCTCCTAATAAAACCTGTTTCTGTGTCTGGCACCAGCTCCTCATACTTCCTTGCAAATATTGAATGATATGACTGTCACATTCTGGGGTGAAATCCAGACCAATGAGGGGTTGTGTCCCCACCTGACCTGCAACCTGGGGTGTCTCACAATGCTTCACTGTTGTACCTCCCACCCTTGGCCGCTTACAAACAGCCAAACAGCATGCAGGCCACACTCTGCATATCTGTGTACAATTACAGCCCTGGTCCAGCAACTTTGACCCTGTCAGCAACACACTGGTCACACTCTGGTTTTCCCCAGCCTTAGTTACTACCTGTAGGGTGACCCCAACACACTCCCACTCCTGAATTTTCCCCAAAACATATGTTCTGCACTGTCCAGCCCCCTCCTGGACACTTCAAATACTGTAAGTCCATTGCCCTTGTAAAGAGTCAATATTCTACAGTTTGCTACTTTAACTGGAGTTACCAAGCAGTTCAGTTTAAATACAACACTTGATTAATATATATTTAAAAAAAAAAGTTGAGTGAAATTTGAAATTTCTGTCCTGTTCTAATATTTCAGTGTTAGTTTCTATCCCAAATCAGGACAAAAAACTGAAATAGTCAAACTTTTTGTGGCATGAAATAGCCTAAACAATTTAGATTTGGAAATACAAAACAAAATGTTTGACAATTTTGACCAAAATGAAACATTTCAACATTCTTCAGATTGAAATGTTTTGTTGATCTGACCCAAAATGCTTTGTTTTGAGTTTGTAAACATTAAATTGCAGTAGCCTACTGTAGCACACTGCCCCATAGAAGTTGTAGTTTGGAAGCTTGGTATTCCAATTCTCCCCTATGAGCCATGCTCCCTGGCCAGACTGCTTTTCTCTTGGTGCACCATGCACCTTGGTCAGATGGGAGTCCATTTTGCATTATGGGATGTGTTGTCCTCCAGGGAGCCCAACTAATCCGAGAGAATGGGGGCCTGAACTACAACTCTCATGAGGCAATGCAAAGGTAGGAATGCAGTCTCATGTTTTGTTGAACTGATTCAAAGTGAAATATTTTGAGTTAGTTCAACAAAACATAATAGTGTGATTCAGGCTGAATCAACCTGCAAAGAAATTTTGTTTAGATTTTCACATCAGAAAATTGAAAGCTTTCATCAAAATTAAAATTTTCCCATAGAAAAATTCAGTTTTGTGGAAACTGCATTTTCTTTTGGCAAATCAGTCCAAGGGAAGATTCCCGACTAGCTCCACTGCTGAACCTTACAATGAGTGTTCTTATTCTTGGAGTAAAAAAATATTGTTAATCTTTCTTTGAATAATTTACATTTCCGTCTCTACCGTAGCTTTGATTTTTATTTCAAACCTTCTGCTAAGGCTTCATTTTGGGCCTGCTTTGGGCCTGTTGAAGACTTTCATTGGTTTCACTGGGCACTAGACTGAACCTCAGTGACCTTCCCCATCACCTTTGCATCTTTTATTATGCTCACCCCTGTTCCATGTCAGTAGTCACAGAACTCAGGAGTAAATAGTGATTTGCCAAACTGAGGCTCATTGACTGTGTTTTGCCCCTTGGAACCTGCTGCAGCTGGTGCTTCCTACTCTGTATCTGCTGTATTCTCACCTAGAGAAACTTAACAGCAGGGAATTGCAGGATACCACAATTAATGCAGACCGTATCCTTGCCTCTTTCAGAGTATTTAAAATCTCCCAGATAGTGACCCTGGGTAGAATTAAATTCCTGATAGAATTAAAGAGTTTGAGAAGACTATAGGTAGCTGGAAAACAAATTACTCATTTACAAGTTTAATGTAATATGTAATAAAAATGCAGCCATAAACTATGCACAGTAAAAAAAAACAAACAAACTTCATATAACTGTAGAAAATTTTATTAAAAGTACAATAAAACAATATAGTCATTAACTATATGATACACTCAAATTACTTTGAATTCTGTATGGTACAGACAAAAGTCAGTATGAATAAGATGTATTTCTTACTAGAATTTGTATTGCAGTAGCACCTATAGCAGTGGTTCCCAAACTAGGGGCGCAGCTTGTTCAGGGAAAGCCCCTGGTGGGCCGGGCAGGTTTACCTGCTGCGTCCGCAGGTTCAGCTAATCTCAGCTCCCAGTAGCCACAGTTCAACGTTCTCGGCCAATGGGGGCTGCCGGAAGCAGTACGGGCCAAAGGACACAGCAGGTAAACAAAGTGGCCCGGCCTGCCAGGGGCTTTCCCTGAACAAGTGGTGCCCCTAGTTTGGGAACCACTGACCTAAAGGTCTCAATCAGGGACCCATTTTGAAAAATTTAGTACTTTATTGCACCTAAACTGTATTAGGCACTTCACAAGCAAAGAAGAAGGGCACAGCTCCTACCCGAAAGAACTTAGGTCCCAATTTAAGAGAACATGTAACCATGTGCTTAAGTCCAGCCCCTTCAGGACTGCATCTAAACACATGCTTAAAGGCCTACGTAGGCCAAAGGGATTTAACCACATCCTTGAATTTAAGCATGTGTTTAACTGATGTCCTGAATAGTCATGTGTTCCTGAACTGGTACCTTACAGTCTAAATTCAAGGCCTGACGCAACTAGTGAGAGCCACAAACAATGGTGGGAAGCAGGGAGAAGAGAGGCTGAAGGTATAATAATGTCAGGTGGTTACTAGGGCTAGTTATGGTCATGTCTCAGAAGCTAAACAATGTGTTCCAGATCCTGAGCATGGTGTAAGTTGGCCTGGCTCTGTTGCGGAACGGTTCATCTGAGATTTATTTATTTAAATCTTTTTCCTTTTCTGTGACTGAATGAGCCCCTGTATTCTAGGGTTGCCGGACGTCCGGTTTTCGACCAGAACACCTGATCAAAAAGGAACCCTGTTGGCTCCGGTCAGCACTGCTGACCGGGCCGTTAAAAGTCCAGTCGGCAGCGCAGTGGGGCCTGGGGCTAAGGCAGCCTCCCTACCTGCCCTGGCTCCACGCGGCTCCTGGAAACAGATGCCAGGCACTGGGGCGGCCAGGGAAGATCCGTGCGCTGCCTCCGCTCCAAGTACCAGCTCTGTAGCTCCCATTGGCCAGGAACCGAGACCAATGGGAGCTGTGGAGGGCGGTGCCTGCGGGCACGAAGACAGTGTGCACCATGCAGAGCTACCTGGCTGCCCAGGCGCCTAGAAGCCACAGGGACCTGGCAGCCACTTCCTCAAAGCTGTGGTAAGCGCCACTGGGACCCCGCACCTCGATCCCCTGACCCAGCCCAGAGCCCTTTCCTGCACCCCAAACCCCTCATCTCTGGCCCCACCCCAGAGCCTGCACCCCCAGCCCAGAGCCCATACTCCCTCCTGCACCCCAACCCCTTTCCCCAGCCTGTGAAAGTGAGTGAGGGTGGGGAAGAGTGAGCGATGGAGGGGGGCAAGGAGCGAGTGGGGGCGGGGCCTCGGAAAAGGGACAGGGCATGGGCGGGGACTTGGAGAAGGGGCGGGGCAGTGGGCAGGGCAGGGGTGTTCAGTTTTCTGTGATTAGAAAGTTTGCAACCCTCCTGTATTCACACCCTACACATCATTGTACAAAACATGCCTTGTGAGATATCATTTGAAAACTAATAACTTACTGGTCAATAATATTGTAGTAATATGTATGTAGCAACATTATATGCAAAGTAAGCAGTCATGGGCTAAGAGGGGAAGACTGATCCATGAAAAGAAAGTGGCTAAAAGACATGAAAGAAAGTGTGGGAACAAATGGTCAGTTTTCAGAATGGACAGAGGTAGATAGTGGTGTCCCCCAGGGGTCTGTACTGGGACCAGTACAGTTCAACATATTCATAAATGATCTGAAAAACGGAGTGGCAAAATTTGCACATGATATAAAATTACTTGGGATAGTTAAGTCCAAAGCCGACTGCAAAGAGTTACAAAGGGATCTCACAAAACTGGGTGGCTGAGCAAAAAAATGGCAGATGAAATGTAATGTTAATAAATGTAAAGTAATGCACACTGGAAACATAATCCCAACTGTATGTACAAAATAATGGGATCTAAAGTGGCTATTACCACTCAAGAACAAGATCTTGGAGTCATTGCGGATAGTTTTCTGAAAACATCCGCTCGATGTGCAGTGGCAGTCAAATAAGCGAACAGAATGGATAATAAGAAAGTAAGTATCATAATGCCACTAAATAAATCCTTGGTATGCCTACATCTTGAATACTGCATGCAGTTCTGGTCACCCCCTCTCAAAAAAGATGTCTTAAAATTGGAACAAATTATGTTCATCTATGTGTCTGACAATTCTGTTCTTTATTATAGTTTCAACCAGTTTCCCCGGTACTGAAGTCAGGCTCACTGACCTGTAATTGCTGGGATCACCTCTGGAGCCCTTTTAAAAAATTGGTGTCACATTAGCTATCCTCCAGTCATTTGGTACAGAAGATGATTTAAATGATGGGTTATGAAAGAAAGACAACACTTTTAGCTAAGGCTACAATTCTGTGATAGTATTTTTAATAAGTCACGGACTGGTCGTGGGCAGTAAATAAAAATTCATGGAGGCCCGCAACCTGTCCCTGACTTTTACTAAAAATATTCTGGGAGATGGGGGGACAAATAGAGTACTGCTGGGGTTTGCATCTGCACCAGCCCTGCTGCTGTCCTGTGGCATGGGCTCACTACTGCTCTTCCAGCCCCAAGGAGGCTGACCTAACCCCAGCTGCTGCTCTGGCAGGTCTGGGGCTGGCCGTCAGTCAGCTGTTCTGGTGGGCCTGGGGCTGGTCACTGCTCCAGCCCTACCCCAGAAGAAGTCATGGAGATCCCAGAAAGTTATGGAATCTGTGACCTCCATGACAGAATCGAAGCCTTTCTTATAACCAATCCTGTAATAAACGAAAGATTTATTAATTTGGAAAAAAATGAGCGTTATTCTAATGTTAAAGCAGGCAAACATATATGCACAAATGAGTTACAATCTCTGGTTTTAAAAGGTGACAGAGTTGTAGTAATCTGTCAGCTCTGAATGTCTTTTAGGGCTAACCCAGGTTGACCCTGGGGATCTCTGCTTCTCTTTCATAGCGCCAACCCAGTGAGAGTCCAAACAGCCAACGAGAGATGAAAAAATTTCTTGTCAGCTATTTTTATTTCCTTCCTTCAGAATTCAAGCTGATGGGACAACCCTCTTGCATGTTCCCTCTTCATGGGTGTGAAGGGGCAGTTAACAAAGTCTTTGTGTTGTGATGTCCCACAGTGGCCCATTTAGTTTTGATCGGCCTTCTTAGTGGTTAGGAGATGCTTCCTCCTGACTGGTTCACCATTTCAGAGCAAATATTTTTTATAGTCATAAAGGAAAAACTTCAATATTACCTTATAGCATGTCATTTTATAAGTGAGATTAATGCATGGAGCAACTTACAAGCATTTCATCAAGTCTAAACACGTTATAAGTTCAATACCCATCTTAACCACACAGGTGAAACAGATTGAATTTGTCAGTGCTCAGCTGAGGCGTAAAGCCTTGGCAAGGGCTGGCACCTTGTCTGCCAGCATCACAGCATTATGTATTGGTATTATTATTCAAATGTATGTACTGCATATGGCACCTACTAAATGCTTTTAGGCTATCCTACTAATGCATGCAGTTAGTGTCCTACATTGGGGTTTGTGTTACCTTTCCATTTTAAAGTTATGTTGTATGTGCTTTGGATTATCTGTGCTTGTAATAATGCAAATGTATGCAAATTATGTATGTTTGTATATCACAAGAGGGTGGTGGTTATGGGAATTGCAGGTTGACACAGACTCATGATGTCATCGTACATCAAAGGATGCTCTGTCTGATGGTTTGAGGTAGTATTTGGGGTCAGATGTGCCAAACAGTGGGCTCATCATATTCCTACTCTCTTTATAGGGATGTAATATTTTCTCTGCAAATAACATGTTAAAATTATCTGTGAGCTAATTCCTTTGATAACGTAATTCAATAACTAAGAACTGAGAAATGAATGCAAATATATGTGACTAGACAGCAGTCGGATTAATACATTTCTGTATTAGGGGCATTTTTGGACAGGCATGAATTATCCGTTGGCGAGTTGAGTCTACAACTTACTTGCATTCATTATAATATGCTTTGTTGGCAGCTCTTTCTTGTTACCATTAAATTCATGGCATAAAATGTTACAATTGTACAGTATTTAATTCCTCTCTGCTGTTAACTGAAAAATCGAATCTTGGCCCAGATCCCTAGCTATGTCCAGGGAGTGCACAGTTCAGTTCAGAAGGATCTTTATGCTTGTGGATCCTGGGACAGCTGTATGCCAAGCTGGTCCCTTTATGTAATGTAGAGCAGTCCAGAGGCTACTTAAAATTTTCACTGGCTGCCAATGACTGTTGAGGGACTGATACGGCAGCAGGGGATCACTGGGGCTTTAAGGAATTCTTTCTCCACCCATGCCTAATTGTTCATACACAAATCAGGTATTTCCATGAATAAATGGCCAATTAGATTGCATTAATGGGCTTGATTCGAAAAGCTCCTCTGTGGCTACTCCCCCATGAAGGCTTCATGAGCCTCTGAGGGTGTGCGACCGCAGACGTTCGTTTCCCCCTCCAAAATGGGTAATGAAAGCCCTCCAAGAAGCTAGCTGCTCATAATGTTGGAGACAAGCGCTTCACCCAGTTGACAGATGTCTGTTAACCAGGGAAACATTGCAAAGAGTCTACATGTCTGAGATCTCTCTCCATGCATGGCAGCTCAGGAGCCAAGCTCAGCTAGGGAGAAGAAATGTAGGCCAATGACTGCAGACTTTTTTTCCTGCTCCAAAAACTCACCCACCAGACTTGTAATTTAATGAGGGAGCTGGAGACAGCGCTTACATGGACTGGTGCATCAGGCTGCAAACACTTTCATTTGCATTGGTTTCTAACTGTACTGAGTAGGCAGGCCTACAGTTTCCCTTTCTTTCCCATACTCCCATGGTGCTCCCCATTCATAGGTGCACAGTTTGATGTACTTTCCTATGTAACTTTCTATTTCCCTGAGTAGTCTGACTAACCCAGAGAAAGTGGTGTTTGTAGCCATGTCGGTCCCAGGATATTAGAGAGACAAAGTAGATGAGGTAATAGCGTTTATTGGACCATCTTCTGTTTGGTGAGAGAGAGGAGCTCTGTGTAGCTTGGAAGCTTGTCTGTCTTTCCAATAGAAGTTGGTCTAGTAAAAGAGATTACTTCACCCACCTTGTCTCTCTAACAGAGAAAAATAACTAAGTGATGCCATACTTCTGATAGTATAGCATTTTGGGGAGAATGCCTGAGTTGGGAATCATGCTGCCCCCTAATGAACAGAAGTGAAATAGCAGAGAAGTTCTGGTCATTGAGTTTTAATTTTAGTTTAGTGTGCGCATGTTTATATATACAGCTTTCTCTCTTATATCACTCGTATAGTGACTGAAAGCAATGCAGATGTGCATGTTAGAGTAGGGTGCAGAAATGGAACAATAACTTTGCCCATTGTATTATCTTGCACTAGTACAAATGAGAAATAAAATGGCATGGTCTGTTGCCACACAGTCATTTATACACTGTTAACATGATAGTGCATTCATGCCGTGCTCTATTTCCTGGGCCATGTGCTTTCCTTTGTGAACACAGTTGGTAGAAAGATTACATAGGCCTTTGCCCCTGTGTTGGGTACCAATGAACGGCACATATCCCACAAACTGTATTCCAGCTGTGAACATGTGATTAATCATTTCATAAGACAAAGGATTGTTTCCATGTGCCCTCTGATATTGCTGCCCTAACACACGTCTGTATGTTTGCCTTGAACTCATGTACATTCCCTCATATGTTAAAAGGAGAAAAGAAAGCTTAAAAACTCCTGTTTAAACTGATCATCAGTGCCCTCAATATGGTTTCTGTAAAAGATTTTGAAGACAAGTCACCTGTTTAGTGATGCAAGAACTTTCATTTCATTCACAGTGAGATTGGGTGAAAGAAAAACATGCAGATTCTTTATTTAAAAAGCCTTACACTAAGAATAATAATCACTGATTAAACATCCCCAGCATCTTTCCCCATGCACACAGCCCCACCTAATGGACTGGCTGAAAGATAGTCCGTATACCTACAAAGTGTGGTGTATTAGCTTTTTCTGGTGCAAAACGAATTACCCTGAAAACAGAACCCCACAGCATATTACACTCTTAATTAGGGGTGCAAGTGGCATTTTCCAGGGAAATTAAAAAGGTCTGCAAAATGGCCCTAGTCTCTAAGAGGTAATTCTTAGCAGCAAAATGTGTCTTAGTGGCAGTGACTCTCTTATCTGACACGTTCAGTGTTCTCTCGGCAGGGTTTAACTACAGCATGGAATCTCCATGTTTCTTAGTCATATTATCATTATGCCACTGATTCTGGAATGTCATAATCATACAGAGCAGCATAGCCCTGGGGGAAAACACCAGGAAATCATGGAGAGAAGAAAGATATCGGATAATCCAGGCCTCATTTTCTATTGTGTATTTGTGCTTTAAAAAAGCACCACCACACTTGATGTTTGGGTTCCACAGAAAGCCCCAAGTGCCTTGGCCTGCGTAGTACATGTCCAATGAAAGGCCACTTCTTTGGCTGTCTATTTTACATGCTCCTGTTACATTAATTTGAATAAGCCTGTCTGGAAAAACTATCATCCCAATATTATGGTGATATTATTACTGGATAATACCCTTTCATGTCTAATGACTGAAAACCTGTGGATTTAACTAAATACCAAAACACAATTATTAACTATCAACAGCATGCTTAAAGGAGCTCGGTCAAGAGATTAGGGCCTCATCCAAAGCCCTACTAAAAGCAAGAGAAGATTCCTATTGACGTCTATGGGCATGGGATTGCACCCTTCAGTCTGAAATTTGAGCTACCATGAAATGATCATCTGCTGTGAGAGCATCGTAAGGTTTATAAAAGTCTATAGTGCCATTCTGAACTTTAAAAAAAATGGCTAGAATTATAGTAGGACTCCTATGAAAGTAATGTTTAATGCTACCTTTGTTTATTCTTGGAGCAGTGGTCAACTAATCCAAAAAAGCAGTCAAAGAAACTAAATCTGGATGATTTAGGCCCAGGTTTCTAAAGGCATCTAGGCATTGTTCCACTCAGTGTTGCAAGACCTAAGTCTCACCGAAAATCAATGGGTATTATGCGCCGAAGTGCCTAAATTGCTTTTGAAAATGGCACATGCTCCTAAATCACTTAGGATCCTAAAGATGCAGATAGATGTGGTGGGATTTTCAAGAGTTTCTAGGCTCTTAACTTTCATTGATTTCAATGGCAGTTATATGCCTAGGCACTCTTGAAAATCCTGATAGGCACCTAACTGCCTTAAAAAGCTGGCCCTTAGTATTCTGCCTGCACAGGAGAGATTATTCTCTGTAGTGAATTTTCCACTGCTTCGTCCAGTTCATTTAAAACTCTCAGGCAATGAGGCTTCCATAACCTCTGCTGGGAGACGTGGATGCCTACTTACAAGTGATGGCCCTTTTGTAAATGAATATATGATACCAAAAATAAATAATTCTTCCACATCTTAAGGGATGTCAGTTTGGGGAAGTTGATCCTGATATTTAGCTTACATTTAATCTTCTTTCTAATGTGCTAGTTGTACCCACTGGTATTATGCTTGGTATGAAAAATGTTTATATTATGAAGGGAGCCTAGTACCATACAGCAGTCATTTTAAGCGGTGTTGTTGGCACTCTCAGAACTGTAATGTTTTGTTTTAGTTAAATTAACAACATCATCAGATAAAGCATGCTGTACAACAGTATTGTTCATATGGGAGAGAGAACTTCAGCAGAAACATATGCTATATACGATTTCCTGTCCTGCCTTTGATCACTCTTGACTACCTTCTGAAGTGTTGGAATGACAGTATGAAAGTCATTATCCTTTGGCTGTATGAATATTTCAGTGACCGCAGACGTCCTCTTAAAGGGGAATGCTGACTAGGTGCCAGATTCTCATCTCAGTGATGTTACTTCTTGGTGTTATACAAAATATTCACATTCAAAGATTTTCACACTTCAATATGAAATAAAAAAATAGGTCCACTTTTGTTAAAAGCTTTGCTCCAGGACACACATTTGTCAGAAACAAACAGTTCCATTCTCTAGTCCAAAATTTGCCATTTTTAAAAAAACATCAGCTTTCCTATTTGTCTTATGGGTAATCACAGTGTGTCTTAGTAAGAAAAGTTTATTAAAGAAAATTGCTGATATAAAAACAAATAGGCTTCTACACAGTTTGAGTTCCAGCTTTGTCTCATTTCTTTACCAGAGGGAGAGTACTCTGTTTGGAACTCTAATCAGAAAACAGTAACCTAGAGGCTGAGTAACATAATGCAAGTAAACTTTATTATACCATTGAAAATAGGCAAAAGTTTAAATTTGCACTCCCCCCTGCAAATTTAAAAATAACTGTGTCAATTTAAAAATGTTGAATGGAGGGAAATGAAATAACAGACCCCAATACATTTTCAGACTTGCAGAAATGTTGTCATTTATCTCCCAACTAACATTTTTCAGAACTCTTTAGTGCATTATTTATTTTAATTCATCAGTTATGAAGTACATTTAGTGCTGGTTTTATCTTCATCTATTGGTCTAGGGTGCAAGAAGCATAGCACTGGAAATTAAAATCTTAACCACAGCTAGCACGAGTACGAGCTTCCCACACTGACTGTTGCACAGCAGCCATGAGTTGGAGGGAGCACCTCTTATACAGCAAGGAGTGAGAGGGTAATTTAATCTTCAGGCTGAATAAATCCTTGGCCTCTCTGCAGTGCAACTAAAAGATTGCCAGTTGATTCCCACTGTGATGATGATTTTAGTAACTAGACTGAGCTCATCAATTGCTATGAAGTGGTAATCGCCAGCACAAGGCAAACTGAATATTCAATTCTCTGCTTATCAGCACTTTTCAGCTAGCTAGATCTGGAATATCACTCAGACCATTGGAGCCCTATTCAACTCACAAAAATCCCCTCATGCATTCCTGAGTCAGGGTCAAGAAAGAGAAGCTGGCTCTGAGCTGTTCTCCATTCCTCTGGTGCTGGCCCTGACTTCTCTGCACTGCACAGTCAGGATATGTCTACACTGCAACGTAAACCCATGCTTGAGCCAAGTCTGATCCCCCTTGCATCTACACTGCAATTGTGCTAACCTAGGGCTTGGACCCAGAGTCTTGGGACCCTGCAGCGCTGGAGGGTCTGAGATCAAGTTAAGCCAGGACCCAGGATGTGAGCACTATTTCTTTGAAGTGTAGCTGCATCCCTGCTTGACTCAAGTGCCGGGAGTCAGCCGGAAGTATTCCACAATTCCGTGGAACAACTTCCTTAGTCCTCTGTATCCCACCAATCTGCAATCAGCTCTATGGAAAAGGGAAGCCACTTCCTCTTGTTGAATGGCAGCAGCTCAGGTCAATGTTCACACATTCTCTTCTGATCGCTAATCTGCAAACACGCTATCAGAGACCCTCCTGGGTTTCAGTGGAGAGTGACCTGATTTAAGCCTTTTGCAAAGCGAGTTGCTTCCTGGTAAAGTGCAGGGTGGGCAGTAAAGTTTTCCTACAGTGCACCATGGTCCTAGGGCTAGAGTGGCTACGTTTTTGGCAGTGGGAAGGGACAGCAGGGACTCTGGGATATGGTTACCTTGACTTGGGTCTGAGCACTGCAGTGTGGACACGTGGGCCCTAGGCTCAAGCATGCGTTAGAAAAGTTTTCACATAGGGTTAAAATACAGTGTAGACACTCAAGCCCAGGGTTCCATGATGTGGGTCAGCTGACTTGACCCACTATGCATGTAGAAAATGCTCCAACTGGAGGAGGAGTTAAAAAGCAGTGGAACAGCTCATTTGATGGCAGACTAGGGAAGACAACAGACCTGTGACCTGCAGCTCCAGCAGAGGAGGGCAGAATTGCCCAAAGGTCCCTCCTTGAGGAAAGGGAGTACCTGCCATAGAATCAGTCTGAGAGGGAAGCATATATATGAACTCTGGACTTTGGTAATTCCCTTTTATTTTTTGGTTTGGACTACCCCAGTAGGGGAAAGCCCTTGGACTGAACTGGCCAAACCACAGGAGCAAGCAGTTGCCCTGGAGGAAGAGAGCTACCCTGTTGCATGCCACCACCAGAAGGTGCCTTGTGGTGAGCAAGTATCCTTCACACTGCCTTAACTCCGACGGTGATCTAGGGACAATCACGGGGCGGGAGATAGGAAGTGGCCCTGGGAGGGCAGCCTCAGCTGTCAGAGCACTAATAGCCCTCAAAGGGCCCTGGATCAGAGATCGGTGGAATGAGAGGGTCTGGGCTCCCATCCCAACAACCCCCCTACAGGTCACAGGTCTTAGCCCTGACCACTTAAGCAGGGGGTTGGACTAGATGACCTCCTGAGGTCTCTTCCAACCCTAATCTTCTATGATTCTAGGCAATACTACCCAGCCAATCCACCCCGAGTGAGGACTGTCACAGGATATAAATATCATCATCTGTTTGTACAGTAGTTGCACCTGTGCACCCCAATCATAGAGCAGGGCCCTGTTGTATGAGATACTGTACAAAGACATAACAAAAAGACAGCCACAGCCCCTAGGAATTTACAGTATGTCCAAATACAAAGATCTGCCTATATGAATAGTCAATAATGAGCCAGTCACACATCATTAGTGACATCTTTCAGTCCTTGTTGACCTGGGCGTCAGTTAGAGGTGAAAGGCGGAGGAGACCTCAGTGGCACTAGTGGAGCAGGTAGGCCCAAGAAGGTGGGATTCAGATATTTGTATTTCCCCAGGTCCAAATATTCCTATGGACCAGACCTGAGGCGTTTGCGGGCTCGGTTGTGGCAGGGAACCTTACACTGCCAGTTCTTATTTGGCTTGTTCTGTGGCTAAACAGAGCTCTCAGTCCTTTAACAAAGGCAAAATTCTTTCTTTTATAAAGGAAAAAAACAATCCAAAAATGAATCCTGAATGCTAATTAGGCTGCTGTTATACAACTCATACATAAAAGCCAAGACAGATGATACTACCAGCAAGGCAAGCAGCCAGCACACTGTTATTTTATAAGATTACCTCAGAAGTGTATTGTGGGGAGAACAAGACACACAACTCTGTGGCTTTTCTTGCTTGAATCAGCTTGACTGGCTTACAATACATGTCATTTTCAGAGGTATAAATGTTCATTTTGGGCAACCACTGATCTGCCAGGTAAACTCCAATGGCTTCATTCTTTAGACCGTTTTACTCTTCTCACACATATGACACTACTTGTACTGATAAAAAGAAATGGGGAGAAGCGTCATTGGGGAGAGTATAGTCAGCACTTAATTAAGAAAGGTCTCCCCTCGCTAGTCATGTTTCTGTACCATGTTCATCTCTGAGTGACAGGGAGCTATGCAACATTCAAGCCTTTAGTATCATGGAACTGCATGTGCACCCGTCTGCCATCTTGTTTCAGGTGATTTTGCAGCGCCACCCTTTTGTGCACAAACACACAATGCACAACGCTATTGAAAAGCTCACTCTCTGATATGATGCTGATGGGGATATATAACTACTCAGATCCATGGTTTTGATACACAAGCTTCTAGCAGGATGGCTATTTGAACAGATAGGAGACAGCTCAGCAGAACTCAGCAATAGTCTGTTTATATTTGATCAGGGATGCTTTTCTCTGGAGAGCAAGGATAGGCTGTAGGTGCCGGACTGTGACTCAGGATACATGAGTTCAATTCCTGCCTATGCCAGAGACCTTGGACCAGTCAGTTAATCTCTGTGCCTCAATTCCTTATCTGTAAATGAGGAGAATACCTTCCTTTGGTCTGTTTTATCCGTAGGGCCCTACCAATTTCATGGCCGTGAAAAATGTGTCACGGACCGTGAAATAAGCCCTTCCCCGTGAAATCTTCTCTCTCCTTTGCTGCTGGCAGCGCCCCAGTCAGGAGGCTTCTAGCTGCAAGTCCCAGCTGGGCTGGGGAGGGAGAGGACTTGTCCTTCCCTGGCACAGCCGCTCTTGCTCTCAGGGGGAGATCAGACCCACCTTGGAGTGCCTCCCCCTGCAGCAGGAAGCTCCAGCACCAGAGGTTCCTGCAGCTGGAGGAGACGTGTGGAGGTGGGTCCAATCTTCCCCTGCTCCTGGAAGTGCCCCAGCCAGGGAGCTCCTAGCTGCGAGTCCCAGCTGAGCGGGGGAGGGACAGGACTTGTCCTTCCCTTGCATGGCATCTCTGGGGTGGGGGCAAGTGGGGAGATCCAATCCATTTCTGGGGACCTTTTGGATTGGGACCCCCAGGGTTACAACACTGTGAAATTTCATATGTAAACAGCTGAAAATATGAAATTGACCAATTTAAAAACCCTCTGGCTGTGAAATGGATCGAAATGAACTGTGAATTTGGAAGGCCCCTACTTATCTGTTTAGGTTGTAAACACTTTGTGGCAGGACCTGTCTTTTGCTATGTGTCTGTACAGCACCTCGCACAACAGGAAACTGATTTGGTTAAGGCCTCTAGTTGCTACCATCGTACAAGTAACACCCTCCCCAAAATAGCTTGTATCAAATATTTCATGTGTGAGTGACTAAGCTTTTTCCCTCCTGACAGCAACAGTCCTCTCCTTGGATTGATTTCATTTAAAAAATGAGCACTGTTTGATTTAAATGAAGAGCTGACTTACCCCTCTCTTTCCTATTAATGATAAACACAACTTTTAGAGAACTGCAGTATTTTCAAATGCACATAGGGCTGAGTTTTTGTTTTGGCTTTTCCCTGGGATGTCATTTTCATTGGAGCTAATAGACTGGGTAGTTCTTGATTAGTGGAAATATATTCCAATCTGTTGAGCTGATGCAAAATACTTTGTGCCACTTAAAAGCAAGATGGATAAGTGCTGTATGGGGGAAACTATTGGCTGAGAATTGTTTTGTCTCAGTCAGGCATCATGACCTGGCCTTTTGGTTTAGAGCAGTGGTTCTCAAAGCTGGTCCGCCGCTTGTTCAGGGAACGCCCCTGGCACGCCAGATCAGTTTGTTTACCTGCCGCGTCCGCAGGTTCGGCCGATCGCGGCTCCCACTGACCGCGGTTCGCTGCTCCAGGCCAATGGGGGCTGCGGGAAGGGCGGCCAGCATGTCCCTTGGCCTGCGCCGCTTCCCGCAGCCCCCATTGGCCTGGAGCAGTGAACCGTGGCCAGTGGGACCCGCGATCGGCCGAACCGGCGGATGCGGCAGGTAAACAAACCAGTCTGGCGCACCAGGGGCTTTCCTTGAACAAGCAGTAGACCGGCTTTGAGAACCACTGGTTTAGAGGACTTTGAACCAACTTCCATCCTGATAATTTTCTATATGTGAGATTAGTGCTTGGGAAAGGTGTCTGACAGACCTCTATTTATTTGTCTATCCATCCATAGGATAAATGTTCAGCATCAGCAGTGCAATATTTTTCCTCACTGGCTATACCGATGTGCCTCAATCCTGACTCTGAGGGGCCACCTCTAGGGGTCCATCACAGGGTGACAGGTCCCTTTAAGAGTGAGTGGGGTCTTGTCCACCTGTGACTCATCAGCTGCCTCCTAACTGGGTTTTAAAAGAGCGCACCTGGGCCATATAAAAGGGAGAGCCTGACAATGAAGTGGGTCAGTCAGGAGATTAGCAGGTAAGAACTACCAGTGCTCAGGAGACTGGAGGAGGTTGCTGAGGAAAGATGCAGAGAGCAGAAAGCTCTCTGAAGGCCCTCCTGGAGAACAGGGAGAAATTGTCAGAAAGCCAGTGGAGGGGCTGGCCTGCTGACCTTCCTGAGGCAGAGAGCCATGGCTGGAGAGGGCTGAAGGCTACGAGCAGCAGATGTCTGTTGGCTCTTTGGGTCAGAGAGCTGATAACAGAGGGCCACCTGAGGTCTGAAGGCTGAGGCTGAGGCATGGTGATAAACACTGGGGCTGTACTTGGTGGACTGTTGGGACTTGAAGATTGGCTGTGCTGAGGAATTCTGGATTATAGCTGTGGGACTTTCGTTATGGTTTATGTGCACAGGGTTTTCTCAGGTAATACATTTAACCCTGCAAGGGCAATATCTATACACTTGTTAAGCCTTTGTGGAGTCTTTCTGGGAATCGCTGAAGGGGAGATTGAGGCAGGCCCATCTGTCATGCTGTGGCCTGCTGCAGGAGGGCCCTCCAGGTGCCGGCAGTCTTGTCACAGGTTCTTTCCATGCCCATTTGGTCCTGGCCTCTGCTGAGATTGTTGGCATGCTTGATAGATTATCCCTACTGTCGTCTGGTTGTTGAGTTATGTGAGTATAACCTTTAAGCAGCTAAGAATAATTCTAAATCACCCCAGGCAGGGCGATGTTCTGTATTTGCCCAACACCTCGCACAATGGAGTTCTGGTTCATGACTAGCGCTCCTAGCTGCTACAGCAATACAACTAATAAATAGTAATAATCCAGAGAGATACAGGCAAAGAACTACCTTTACTGGCGATATATTTGGCATCTAAAAAATACTAGATCACTGAACAGCTGATTGGGGAATTACTTGATTTCTTCAAAATCAAACATTCAGATTGACAGAACTAGGGAGGACATCTGCAACCGTGCCACCTAGTGACAACAAATGACATTACAATCTGTTGCTAGGATGTGTTGACAGATCTCTGGAACTGCTTGAAATAGAATCTGCAGCCAAAGCAGGAACTTTTCCTTGGTTGTGTTTTGAACATTTTGAACTATTTTATCTGCAAACCAAATAACACTCTCATTTAACCTTCTTCTCAGTTTCGTTTAGGTGATGTTAAAAGCACTCATATACTACAGTGGCGACTGGCCTCATAAAAACCTAGATTGTTGAGGACTTTTATTAGTTTTTATGGACAAGTTTCCACCAAGGCATCTCAGTTAAAAAGCTTCTGCTGTACACCCTTTTGTACGAAGTGTATGTATTCAGAACCTCTCACGATCAGAGCCATAGCCAAACAACTGATTTTACTTTGATATTTGTGTGCTCTCAAAGGACCAAGTCCTTCTCCCATTGAAGTCAGTAGGGGGTCTTGCCATTGACTTCAGTGGAAACAGAACTGGGAGAGAACATGGGAACCTCCATACTGGGTCAGACCAAGGGTCCATCTAATCCAGTAATCTGTCTTTTGACAGTGGTGGGTGCCAGATGCTTCAGAGGCAATGAACAGAACAGGGAAATTATCGAGTGACCCATCCCCTGTCATCCAGTCCCAGCTTCTAGCAGTCTGAGGTTTAGGGACACCCAGACTATGGGGTTGCGTCCCTGACCATCTTGGCTAATAGCCATTGCTGGATCTGTCCTCCATGAACTTATGTAATTCTTTCTTGAATCCAGTTATGCTTTTGGCCTTCACAACATCCCTTGGCAATGAGTTGAAAAGGGAGAATGTGCATTGTGTGAAGAAGTACTTCCTTATGTATGTTTTAAAACTGCTGCCTATTAATTTCATTGGGTGACCCTCAGTTCTTGTGTTATCTGAAGGGGTAAATAACACTTCCTTATTCACTTTTTCCCCACCAGTCACGATTTTATAGACCTCTATCATATCCCCACTTAGTCATCTCTCTTCTAAGATAAACAGTCCCAGTCTTTTTAATCTATCCTCATATGGAAGCTATTCCATACCTCTCATCATTTGTTGGGTCTCCTCACTGTACTTTTTCCATCTAATATATCTTTATTGAGATGGGGCAACCAGAACCGCACTCAGTATTCAAGATGTGGGTGTACAATGGATTTATACAGTGCATTATGAAATGTACTGCTTTATTATCTATCCCTTTCTTAATGGTTCTTAATATCTGGGTTTTTGACTGCTGTTGCAGATTGAGTGGATGGTTTCAGAGAACTCTCCACAATGACTCTGAGATATTTCTCAAGTGGTAACAAGCTAATTTAGACCCCATCATTTTGTATGTATAGTTGGGATTATATTTTCCCATGTGCATTATTTTACATTTATCAACACTGAATTTCATCTGCCATTTTCTTGCTGAGTCACCCAGTTTTGTGAGATCCCTTTGTAACTCTTTGGTTTGAACTTAACTATCTTGGGTCATTTTGTATCATCTGCAAACTTTGCCACCTCACTGTTTTACCCCTTTTCCTGATCACTTATGAATATGCTGAACAGCACTGGTCCCAGTACCGATCTTTGTGGGACTGTGCTATTTACCTCTCTTCACTTTGAAAACTGACCGTTTATTCCTACCCTTTGTTTCCTATCTTTTAACCTAGTACAGATTCGTGAGAGGACTTTTCTCTTACCCCAGGACTGCTTACTTTGCTTAAGAGCCTTTGGTGTGGGACCTTGTCAAAGACTTTCTGATTTAATATTTCAGATTTAGGATGTTTTATTCCCTTCTAGAGTTTCTTTTGTTTTTTGTTTCACTTTTTCAGGTCCTTGATAATAAAGGCTACAGCTATTTGTGATGTGCTAAGGTCTCTGACCAATGTCATCCTAGGAAACTGTTCCTTGGATCACTGCCTTCTGTTGCTCAGCAGATATTCTTTGTAACTGTGACAGGAGAGGGAAGATGAGGAGAGCTGCTTGAGGATTCACATTAAATATCCCTGGTTTGAAACAGTAGCCTGTGGAAACTAATGTTCCCTCCTCACCCTTAAAGAGAAATATATCACACTTCAGTAATGGAGAAACAAAGGAGAAGGAAATTGGACTCCAGTGAGGAGGAAGGATGAGGAGGAGATTTGTGTTTTTTAAAAGGCAGCGTTTATTGCTAGCTGTTTGCTTTTTAAACTGAAATGAGAATGAGAGAGGAGGCCACAATCTTTCAGCCGGGGAGGAGTTTATACTGCTCTGAGTGATCAGCGTGTAGCTTGTTGTACAGCTTCCAGAGAGGAAAGATGGTATTGTGGTAGAGCTGGGGGATTTATTTTTTTTCAGAAAAAGGCACATTCAGTAACACTGAAACACTTGGAGAATTCATGTGGGGTTTGCCAAATTGTTTCAGTCCAAAAAAATTTCCTAAAAAATCAAAATGTTTTGATATTTTGAAGTGAAACATTTTGATTATTTGGTGGTCAAAACAACTTATCACTGCAAAATTGCATTTAATTTTATTTTTTAAATAAATGTTTTTGTTGAAATCGAAACAAATCATTTCAGTTTTGTCAAAACAAAACATTTAGCTCGACTCCCAAATTTTATTATTTTATTTTTTGGGTTAACCAAAAATGGTTTTCATTTACTATCCTATTACGATCCTATTACCTCCTCCCCCTTTTTTTTTAATTTGGCAGTGAACTGGAATCATCTGTAATTCATACAGGTCAATCTTGTCATTCAGCCATTTACCAGGGGCTCAGTAGATGCATAGATTTTAGGGCCAGAAGGGAGCACTGTGATCAGCTAGATTCTAGTCTGATCTTCTGCATAACAAAGGCCATAGGACTTCCACCTGTACTTTCTGCATCAGGCCCATAAATTCTGTTTTGACTTGCAGCATATCTTTTAGAAAGACCTCCACTCTTCATTTAAACAGAGATTGGGGTTCAATTTCTGCTTCTGCCACAAATTCTGACAAGTCATTTAATCTCTCTGTGCCTAAATTCCCCATCGGTAAAATGGGGATAATAATATTGAATTTCCGCCACCATGCATCTATCTTGTCTATTTCAACAGTAAACTGTTCAGGGTGTGGCCTGCCTCTAACTATGTGTTCGTACAGCTGAGGAATCTTGATGCCACTGCAGTATTAATACTGGCTTAATTCTGAACAATTAGTCCAGCAGCTGGATTTCTCCCAATCTAACATTAAACAATGCTGGTGAGGTATTAAAAAACCTTTGATGTGAATTATTCCTAAAGAAGGACACACCTGAGGAGGAGGAAGCAGTTATGCCTTGGGGTAAGATTTTAAAGTTGTATACAACAGGTGTATGCAAACCAAAGCTTCTTGCCTAGAGATGTTTGCTATGTTCTTTTGTTCCTCTCTTGTGATATTTTAGTAGTGTCAAGCCATCATATTCTGTACTAGGGGAATGCTATATAAAAGAGAGATGTATATATGCAGATAATTAATAAAGTGACATCTGCTGGCACATAAGAGTATGTAGTATTGTTCATAAGTGAGTAGGTTCAATAAAGTTGTTGTTATACATTGCAAATGGCTTCCTGTATTCAGCTATTAACATTCTGCACAGTAACTAAGCATATGTAATGACGGCTTTGTATTTGGGCCAGAAAGATCCCCCAGGACAAATACTGTAAAGTCCTAGTGGTTTCCCAGCTATCCTAGTGAAGAATTGAAATAACTTGTAGGCATCAGTGTGACATGCAAGTTATTGTAAAGTTCTCCCCGCCGGAGACATTTACCAGTACTTTGTTCATGCTACTGCAGATTCTCATCTTTTTGCTGACAAATTCCCTTTCCTCTGTGGCATGGGGCTTAATCTGGATCTCTGTACTTCCTTGCTGCATTTAAGCAGGCTAGGCATGTTAACTACAACATTCTTGTAAGGATTTTAAACACTTGGGTCTCTGATCTGTGCCCTTAACTTCAACTTAATGACGTTTTTTGCTTGTAAATCCACTAAGGTTTGAATATTTGCTCAGTTCCACAGTCAATATGACACTGAAATGAGTGGGGTGAGTTTCCCAGGCTTATTGTGTGTGTCTCTGTCTATTAAAATGTCCCCCCATTGCTATAGTATATGAGCATCTTACAGAAAACTAATTAACTGATCCTTATAACACTCCTTTGTGGTAGAGAAGTATTAATAACCTCACTTTACAGAAGGGGAATTGAGGCACAGGGAGATCAAGTGACTTGTCCAAAGTGACACAGGAGATCTGTGGGAGAGCTAGGAGTTGAATGCAGATCTCCCCAGTCTCAGTGTAGTGTTTTATTTACAAGAGCGTGATTATAGAAAATCTCCTTCACTGCTGGAGTGTCTATCACTTCTTATCATGATGAGCATTCCTTTCTTTAGCCACTGCGTTGATATTCTCTTCATTTTCTGGTGACCTCTCCTTCACCACAAATGGAACGTATATCTGTAATCATGGGGACGCATTTTCAAAAGAGGGTGCAATGGGCGCACTTGCAAAAATGCAAGAGCACCCACATTTGCTCATGCAAGTGAGTAACAAGGTGATTGCCTCATTTGCACAAACAATTGCATCAGGTATAAATACCTGGCCCAGATATTTTAAAACCTAGCTTAGAATATATACATTTAAATTACACATTTGAAAATCCACAATGGCCTAAATTTTCAAAGTGATTAATTACTTGGGCACCCCAGTATTGTGATGCCCTAACTTGAGAATCTTGAAAGGGCCCTGGCTACAGAGTACAATTGCTCAGTGCTTTCTGAGTGGGGTGGGTGGATGGATGGAGTTTTATGGCCTGTGTTAGACAGGAAGTCAGACAAGATGATCACAGTGGTTTCTTCTGGCCATGGAATCTATGAATCTCAACCGGGGCTCCCAAAATCACTGCCCATTTTTGAAGATGTAGATCATTATAGATCATCATCATAGAAGATGTGATTGCCTCATTTGCACAAACAATTGCATCAGGTATAAATACCTGGCCCAGATATTTTAAAACCTAGCTTAGAATATATACATTTAAATTACACATTTGAAAATCCACAATGGCCTAAATTTTCAAAGTGATTAATTACTTGGGCACCCCAGTATTGTGATGCCCTAACTTGAGAATCTTGAAAGGGCCCTGGCTACAGAGTACAATTGCTCAGTGCTTTCTGAGTGGGGTGGGTGGATGGATGGAGTTTTATGGCCTGTGTTAGACAGGAAGTCAGACAAGATGATCACAGTGGTTTCTTCTGGCCATGGAATCTATGAATCTCAACCGGGGCTCCCAAAATCACTGCCCATTTTTGAAGATGTAGATCATGCTCGTATACTGATCCACCAATACCTAATTTCAGGGCTTCCTGGCTGCAGATGGTGACATTGATAATACCTAAAACAAAAGATTGGCTAAACTGTCCCATCTAGGCAGATCCCTGCATTGGGAGCTGTGCAGAGCCACTCCAACCCCAAAGGGAGCTTGGGGAAAATGTATGCATCAGAGGAGCACAGTCTCTCCATAAATTCCCTGGAAAGGGGGAGAGTTACATAGCTTTGTCCCATCCTTTATGACAGGCACTTCAATCTATCAGAGAACAGCTGATCCATAACAACACAATTTCCTGCCATTGTTGTGTATAAATAAACGGACTAAGATGGTTTCATGGAGTCAGAAGACTTTAAACAAGGATTAATCTGCCAGGAATCAGATTGGCTGCTGCAGGCACTGGCTCGTATATTCCCAAGAGTATTGTAGGCTGCTGGACCAAAAGAAGTTGCTAATTTCCATACTGGATCTGCAGCAATATGTAGGTTACTGAACATGCTTATCTATATTGAATCAGGTTTGTAATCTTAGTATGTTACTTTTAAAAAATATATTTATGCATTTGCATTAAACTTTGGTTTTTGTGAAGGCGAGTGGTAATCATAGGCTAAACGTGTCTCTGTGATGGATGTTCATGTTATTATCATTGAAGTTTTGTCTCTTGAAATTAAGAAGCAATAAATAACTTGTTTAGCACCATGGGCTGATAAAATTGTTTTGACACTGGTTCATAAAAAGCACTCCATCTTAGGCACTTTGGCAAAGCAGTTGAAACCCATCAGTGGTTCTGTTTTGTGGGAGCTGTCTCGGGGAGGATGGGAATAAACTGTTTTACACTCTCTGAGAATACCATTTGCTATCAGGATGAAGCAACAAAGGCAATGTTATCCCAATTATTTTATATATTTCATGTCTTTATAAGGGTAGTTTCATTTGTCCATATCAGAAAATATTTATTGTTGCTAACCAGAGTTCTTAGGAGAAGAACCATGGCTTAGTGGTAAAAGCATGGGCTTAGGAGCCAGGAGATCAGGGCATTTCTAATCCCAGGTCTGCTGCACATTTGTTATGTGATGGTGTTCAAATTTCTTTATCCCTGCCTCTGTTTCCCGCTTTGTAAAATGTGAATAATACTGTTTCCTCCATCAGGGCATTGTGGGGCTTAATTCTTAGCTTTGATACAATTTTGAGCCCGTCAGGTACTGCAGAAGAGCCAGAGGTCTTTGGAGCATTAACTATGTTTGCCAGTGTTTGCGCAGTGCCTAGCCCTAAATGACACGCTGTAACAGCAGGTGTGGATTTCCAGGGCACAAGGAACCCCTGGCCAAGCTCCCTTTTTCCTCTTGTCATCCCCTACATGAGCCACGGGGCTGGAGCTGCTATACTGTCTTTGTTACTGGATGATACCCCTTCAATGTGGTACGCCCTGTGTGGCCAGCTATTACGATCACTTCCTGCCAGCAGTGTGGCAAAAACCAGCACAGACATAGAGGGAGAAACTAGGCCATTGTTCCTGACGAAAGCTCCACCAGAGTATAATACAAGGGTAGAGAATGGGGAAGCAATGAACAACTGAAGACTTGGGCAGGATAGAAAGACACTGAGCCCTTTCTTTTGAATGTGTCATCTCAGGGGATCGTTCCTCCTTCTGTACATCCAAGGTCTGGACTCAGTCCTGTAAGGTGCTGAGCACTCTAGCACATGACTCGTAAGCATGCGCTGAAGTACTTTGCTGGATCAGGGCCAGAGTGTCCGGGCTCGTAAAGGATGGATCCCTCTGAAAGCAACCCTGCAGATGAGGGCGAAAAGATCCCAATTCAGGGAAGCATCTCTGTTCAGGACAGTGCTTATAGCACATGCTATGGGGTTGGTCTTAATGCATATAGTTACATGCTCTCCTGAACTGGAGCATTCTCAATCAGGAACCAGAGAGAAGATCCAAGAGGGACAGGCAGTTCTGAGGTTGATGTAGAATCAGAGGAAATGAGGAGAAATCAAAGTCTGGTTACGTGCTGGAGAATGGTCCGGGGGAGGAAGGGAGGGCAGTGATAGCCCTGAAGGTCCTGTGAGTCTGACATGACATGACAGAGCTGTATACAGATACAACTGGGGTGTTACATGCATGGCAGATAGAGGTATATTCTTTCCTGATAAGCTGCTAGCTAGGATGAGAGCTGTGAATGGGGTTTGGGTTTTTTTTTAGTTCTGAGCTTGTGGATATAATTGATGATTTTCATAAAACCCAAGTTCCTGTTATGATTTAATGCAGCTTGGCGTATGGATTCTGAAGTGATTAGCATGTCAGATGGGTAGAGAAGTGCAGTCAGATCTGTAGCTGGAACTCTAATTACAAACTGAGAGGAAGTGTAAGACACCCGTCATTTAGCTGAAGGGCTGATTGTAGGATGGTATAGGTAGCCCAGCACTTTCAGTCCCAGCATGCCCAAAGTTAGGCTCTTAAATCCACGTTTAGGCACCTAAGTAAAAGTGGTCTAGTTTTCAGCGTTTGAGCTCCCAGCTCCCATTAAGTTCTCAGCCTCTGTGAAAATCTGGCTATCTACTTAGGTGCCCACATGGGAGCTGCTAAGTGCTTTTGAAAATCTGGCCATAAATGTAAATGTAGGAGCCTAAGCAGGCTTGGAAATGTTAGTGTTAGAGCTTTTATTATACTTATACCAAAGGTGACCATAAAAGCTCTTTACCTGCCAAGATAGGCATTCAAGTTTTCTGTA
Source organism: Chelonia mydas (assembly GCF_015237465.2). Classification (NCBI taxonomy): domain Eukaryota; kingdom Metazoa; phylum Chordata; order Testudines; family Cheloniidae; genus Chelonia; species Chelonia mydas. Next base: position 116,922,755 of record NC_051246.2, on the reverse strand, counting down.
AGTCTCCTCTCCATGGCAAGCATCACTAACAATAAGTGGTGAACCACAAATGCGGTCTGATCCTGTGAGATCACTGGCTGTGGAAGGCACTGAGGACATTTAGCATCTCAGGATCAGCCCTTATATTAGGAGTAGGTATATGACAGCCCAAACTTTCCTGCTCCTTTAGGATTGAGAAACTAGGCTTGACGTCTAACAAGAAGTGACCTTTGTAAAAACTTCCCAGCCTTCCCTAGATTCCAGGAGGTTAGAAACATCTTGCAAATTGTTTTTGTAAACAGATTTCAGCTTTTCTCCAACTGGTAGAAAACAGGCAGTGTCAGAGGGCTGGAAAGCTGGTTCATTTCAGTTTGGGATGAAAGTTCATGGTCAGGGGTTCTATTACCCAAAGCCATTTGCCCATGCAAAATCACAAGCATAGTATACAACAGAGTTCTGTATTTTAATCAAACTGTAATTGACATAGTGGGTGCTCAGCACCTCTGGAAAAAAAATCAGGCCATTTTTATTTAGATGCCTAAATATCAAATTAAGGGTCTAACTCTTAGCACCCAATTTTGAAAATATTGGGCTATATTCCTGGCTACACACTGTCATGCTAATGCATAATTCAGTGAGCCCATCTCTCATGTAACATGCAGAGCCCTACCGCCCACACAAAGTTCTACAGGAAAATTACAGAGTGCTTACGTAACTCCTTTCTTTGTCATTGAAATAGTGCCTTAGGTCTGGAAAGTGTTGTATGCGGTACCAAACTTTTTCTAGCCTAAAAAGATTTTGCTTTGATAATATATAAATTGAGTTTCCTGCATAAATCAGTGCTTTTTTTCCAAAGCTGTACTGTAGCAGCACAACTCATAAATTGTAGCATTCATATTTGTAAATCTTCCGGAACTAGTCATGAAGAACCAAACTTTCTGTTGTCAGGTCACATTAATTCCAGAGTTCCTTACAGGCAAATTGTATCTTGAATACTCTGCACAATTCACCCCCAAAAAAGGGCCCTTTTATTCTATGTAAAGCATCAGCTCCTATTACGCAGAAGAAACAAGCCACCACATGCAAAAGATAGAAGCATCCAGATAGGCTGAGCAAGCTTAGAAAAATCAGTTCAGACCATGGCAAGCAATTACAATTCACTCAAATTAGCACCACAGTCCATCCAAAACCAAGGCCAACAGTCTTCCCTCAATATTTGGAAAAGAGGAGAGATCACAGCTCACAGTTGAGTGGCAGGTCTGACAAGTGCTCCTGAGTTCTGGTTTTAATATTAGTCATTTCCCATGGCTCCTGACATCTAGATACTGTCAGGAACATTTGAGCACAGGCAGGAAGATAGACAAGATCAATACATATCAACCTTCTTATAGCTAGCACCAAAAGGACAGCTGTGGTTTCTTGCCATGATCCCTTGCAGATACAAAACTGCAGTTTCAAAAGAGGAGGGGTGCACAACAAGATAAGGCAGCTGGGTTTTGGGTACTGGGTGGGGGATGATACTACTTCATCTTCCTGTCATGAATGCTGCACAACATTCTGAGGAAAGTGCCTGTCTATATCATCCAGCTGCACAGTGTTGTATTTTGAAGTGGTGCTTCCCCCTAGAACCGAGCCTGGTGCAGGCAAGGAAGGAAGAGGCGCGGCAAGTGGTGACAGAGCAGCAGTAGCAGCAAGAAAGTGTGTGGTTTCAGTGATTAATTTGTGCCAGAGCTGAGCCCTGGCACCTCTAGGCTTGGCGGTTCATAACGCTGGCACATCTTGGCTTGCTTCATCAGTTGTGAAAGTAAAAAAAAATTGCTTGAGCCCTGGTACTTCTCTCATTACAAATTAAGCACTGGGTGTTTCTCTTTCTGTCCCTCCTTCAATCCCACTGGGTCCGAACATACATTAAATAGCTGTTGTTTGTGTTGTGATCCATGGGCTGTGACCCTGTGGTCACCCCTCCATAAGTGAGGGATGCAAAACAATCTGAGAGACACTGGGCATGGGGAGCATCCAGGGCTTATTGTCTCTGGTCTCTAGGATTCTGAGGGAGTTTTCATAAAATCACAGAAGAGAAGGTTTCTCATCCTATGCAGTAAGTGAGGTTCTTCAAGATAGTTGTCCCTTTGGGTGCTTCGCTTTAGGTGATTGCGGTGCCCCTGTGCTTGTAATCGGAGAATTGTAGTAGCAGAGTCTGGTTGGGTCGCACTTGCACTGTCCCTGTCTTGTTCCATGTCAGGAGGTTGTTGAGATGTCGAAGGCTGGGACGGGGATTGTTGTCGTCTTGCGGGTCTCTGCTTCCCTCTCTGTGGGTCCTTTTGTCTCTGAGGTTGTGTATAAAGCACAGACCGGAATCTTTGCACCAAGTAGTAACATGCCCTATTTTGTCTTATTTGTAGGCATGTATATGCCTAAGGATTTCAGCATTGGTCTGGAGTCCTTCAATGTGTGAAGGGACTCATCAGTTTTGGATGCGGATAGCTTGGGGCCTTCAGATGGAAGATCCTCGACCGTTGATTGTACCTCTTTGGGAAACCCAGAGAGATGGAACAAGGATGCACGTCACATGACTACAGACATGTCACCATGTCTGAGTTCAGTGAAGCTTGCAAGGCTCTTTGAGTGAGAAGATGGCCCTCCAAGGTGGTCCTCCTCAATTGTTCCTTCTTTCCTTCAGGAAGAAACTCAATAAAATCTGATAGTTTTGAGTAGTTTGTATAGTTGTATTTAGCCATTAACGCCTCATAGTTGGTGATCCTAAATTGTAGGGTCGCCGATGAGTAGGTCTTATGACCATAAAGGTCTAGTCTCTTCCAGTCCCTGTCACATGGAATGGTGGTATCTGCCCCATTCGTTCACTGCTTCCACCACCAGGGAGTTTGATTGGGGGTGTATGAAAAAAGGTATTCCATTCCCTTAAAGGTCACACAATACTTTTCATCCACCCTTTTGCAGGTGGATAGGACTGTTGCTGGGGTCTGCCGCATCCAAGAGGGCATCATTGATTGGTAGGGTGATTTTTGGGGGAAGTTGATGTGTGGTATGTCCAGCAGCTTATGCTGGGACTCAGGCACTTCCTCTAGTGGAATGTCCAAGGAATCTGCCTCTCATAAAGAGCTCCTGAAATTGTTTAAAATCACCCCCCATGGTGGGAGGTGGGGGCATGATGGCTTCATCCAGAGAAGAGGATGAGAAGTTGGCTGCTGGTGCAGCTTCCTGGTCTGACACCTCCTTCAGTTCCTTGACCGCCTCTTCTTGGGGCTTGGAAGGTCCCAGTACAGAGGGTGAAGGGTGACCTCATCCTGGCTGGACTAGGAGGCTTGTGATGTTGTGCTTGGTACGCTGCCCATGGGTCCCTATATTTCAGGGTATGGGATGATTATCTCTTGCCTGTATGTAGATAAGACGACTTGTGTTCTCATTGTGATGGACCACCTAATGATTAAGTCCTGAAAAGTATCAGTTATACTTGTAACACTGTTACATAGAATACTTGTCAGGTAGGAGGTAAATATTTTATTGGCTTGTACATTTTGTGTTCCAGGCATGGTCTTATGACTTTGGATGTAATGAGCTAAGAAGGACAATACACCCTGTGGTTGCTGTTAATCCAAGAAGAGAAAAAGGTTGTTTAATTTATAAAAGCACATTGGGCTAGATGCACAAGGGAACTTAGGTGCCTAAATCTGACATTTAGGTGCCACTGGCATTCCCAGAATCCCCACTCAGCCACCAGATATCCCTTAGGTGTCTACAGTCCCTAGGTCCCCAAGTTTCTGCCATTCATGTCCCCAAGGTGCCTAAGTCCTGACCCTGCCTAGCACCTTACCCAACCCTAAGTCCCAGCAGGATTCACAAATTAGTCATTCCCCTGCCTATTTTGCCTTCAGGGCCCAATCTGGTAGGTGTGCTTACTGGGCTATAGAGTATTCTGGGGCAAGTCTGTCTCAGTTTATCCTGAACTATTCCACTGTGTATAAATACTTAAATAGTCATGGGACCAGAGAGCGAGTGAGAATGAATCTCTAGCCTGGTGATTAAGGGCACTCACTTGTGAGGGAGACCCAAGTTCAAATTCCTGCTCCACATCAGGCAGAGGGGGGAATTGAACCGAGATCTTCCACATCCTGGGTGAGAAGCCTAACCACTGGGCTAAAAGTCACAAGAAGGGTGGCATCACTGCCACCTTTGGCTGACGTGGCTTAAGCACCAAACTTCAGGAGTGGGTTCACAGCTGTGAATCATGAGTGGAACTTCCTCCGAGGGGGTGGGACTAAGGACACACCCTTCTTGTTGCATTTCCTGTGGTTAGCTTATGCAGTTCCCCACTCAGTCTGCTGCCATTTGTGAATCCTTTTCTTAGGCACCTAACTCTCTGCAGGTCTTGTATAGGAAGACTTGGCACCTAGTTTAGGGCTGTGAATTCCATCTGGTGGCTGAGCACTGAGCATGGTAGTACCTAAGTTCCGTTTGTGAATCTATCCCTTAGTTTCTGTCTGGGAACGAATAAATCTTGACAGTGTTGGTGATCCACTGTGTGTAGCCATAAACTCCTCATTCTACTCCCAGGGAAACCAATGTTGGCATCAAAATTCAGTGCCAGGCAATTCCTTTAAACCATTTCACTGAACTTTAATGTGCTTCCAAAAAGAAGCACTCTCCTGGCATGATGGTTAGATGTTTTGTATTGTAATGACTATGGCCAGGAACAGGGACATGCACAGGTACAAATCAGCAATGGTGCATGACAGAAATTAGTAATGAAGGAGTTTAAAGATGTTCCACTGGCTTCCTGAAGAATATAAATGCACATTCTCTATGAACCAGAGCTGGATGAATAATTCACAACATAATTTATTCAACACATTTTGCCTCTTTTAAGGGTGAGCAAATTTCCCCATGAACAGACACATTTTTCTTGAACCTGTCCCCTATCCTCAATTATTTGCTGAATTAGGCCCAATCCTTCAAACATTTACACACATGCTTATCTTTACTACCCTGATTTCAATGGGAATACTCCAGGTAGTAAAGTTAAGCTCGTGTGTAAGTGATTGCAGGATTGGGGCCTTGGTTCGGTAACAATTATTTGGGCTGTAGATTGTTGAGGAGCAGCTTGTTGTGGGTATTCACTTTTTTTGCTGTTTTGATTAGACCCAGAGTGTAAGGAATGCCAGGAAGCTGTGATTGGGAAGGAATTTTTAAAATTCAAAAAGACAATATTTAAAATGTATCAGAATCTTCTGGTTATGTGCAGGTTGCTAGCCTAGGTAACAATTTCTTCCCTCCCATTGTTACACTGACGTTGCATCTTACCTTATATTAGATGCTAAGTTCTTGGGGATAGGGATGGTGCCTTCTTGTGTGTCTTTACAGCATCTAGTACAAAGAGGCCACACTTTGTATTAACTGTAGTTACATTGCAATTACATTCGTAATTACACTTTTTAATGCTTGTAGTTACTACTAGTTTATATAAACCAGGAAGTTTACTACATGACTCAGAATAATTACAGTGTAAATACAATGTAGTTAACAATATATGTAGTAAGAACAACACCAAAGGGATGATAATGTTAATATTGTAGTTAATCTTCAAGTTATAAGAATGCTAATTACATGTTGGAAAGCAAAAACACAGCATGATTGCATTGTTGTTGTGATGCTCTTATTATAAAACATGACCTGCTTCAGGAGGGGTCCTCCATACAAAATTAATAATAAAGTAAATAATAATAATGTGGTCTGTTGTGCTTTCTGGTGAGTATGTTAGGAATGTCAAGAGTTACCATAGAGCAGTTCTGATCATTGGTCTGGGAGGATCAGAGCCTGAGCTCCTTTGCTCTCTAGCTCAGTTTCAGCACGGGGGAGCACCGACTACAGATAACAAATGTATCATGTTGTCTCCTAAAGGTCTCAGAAGTACAAATTAAAGTGAACTTCAACACGTTCTAGCACGAGAGAAGCAACACTGTACTGTAATACATGATGCTGTCAGTGGGAATGGGAGAAGGGGGCGATTCCCACAGAGCAGTTATAATACAAACTTGCTTCCAGATCTGAAACAATAAAACTCTGGCTTTCTCCATGTGTGAACTCTGCAACCCAGGAGAAACGTATCCTACAGACAAACAATTTCATTATCTTGCAAAAAGTACTTGTGGACTGTGTTCTAAGCCAATGCATGGAGAAGTTATTGGGCTCCCAAATTTAATTAGAGCAGGAATCAGTCACTGAGTACATTGAAATTAACACAGATTTTGTACATCCACATTGTTTTTACATCGTGTAATAAATGTGCTCTAGAGGAGCAATGCAAGTCAGTACTGACAGCAAATACTCCATAATATAGAGCCCCAGCTGGTATAGGAAAAAAAAAAACCACACCCATAAATCAGTGTCTCGTGGGTATCAAGATTATTTTCTACCCATGCCAGCACCATGTATTAAACAGAAAGATAATGAATATTGTAATACTAATACCAATGCATCAGGATAGGTGGGTTATGTGGGATTTTTTCCTAGTTTGTAATATCACCATAACACAAGCTTAGCCTAATGCAGATGCAGCATCTGCCTTTTTCAGTGACATCCTTTACGTAACTTTTTAGTTGCTCGTCTGTCATTCAAACAAAATTCTGAGACTCCCAGTGCCTCATGCTTGCCAGAGATGGGTAGAACCCGGGGTTAAATTGGATCAGTGTCACAAGTTGGTATAATTTTATGAGAGTTTCTGTAGCACAAAGTGACAAAGCTTTCGTTTTAAAAAAGGAGTCTGTAGCCTTCATGGCTGGGAAGATAACCTCCATGTTGTGAACAGAGTTTAACTGATACAGCGATATCTATCTGAGTCGGCAAAGAGCCTGAAGCATCTGAAATGTCTTAACTGGCCCCATCACCTCAATCAGATGTTGACGCTGAAGCCTAATGATGATGGCATGAATGTCAACATTAACCATTTCAGTGCTGATCAAATTGCACAAGAAAAACAAGGGAGGATCACATTAGGAAAATCTGCTGTAAGTGGTGTCTCATTTGGCCATCTCCTTCTGGATACTCCAGTGGGTAGGTCTTGGTTTGTGGGTAGAGCTTCCATTACCTTTTTTCTTTCAGATTTGGCCCCTGGGTATTCGTGTTCATGGCTGCTAATATTGTTGCTTCATTACAGATGTGATATATATATATATAATTAGAAATCATAAAATATAACTGGTCCCCCAAACTGCCCCCCCCAAAAACCTCTACACAACAGGACATAGTAAGTGATGGATCTGTGATATTTTTATCCCCATCTCTGCTCATAAAGATGAAAATGAAACATCTAATTTCTCTGTAATGCCGAATATAAACTCTGGATACAATGAATTAATTTCAGTCTGTTTTACGTTTTATATGCCAGGTGCTTTTATATGCCAGGAGGCCAATTCAGTTACCTCCATGGACTAGAATTGGGTCCCTGGAACATCTACATTCCTTCATGCCTCAAAATCTCTCTTTGTGGTACCTGCAGTGATAATGCTCATCCATCTTTTGAAATATCTAGCTGCATTTTTGATATTTATAATTGTAATATTTATGTAACCTTATGCACATTGGACCAGAATATCATGGGGCTTGACCATTCTCTATGCAGGGAAAAAAGTATATGGGAGTTGGAAATCCAGTGATTTCCTGTGACTGGAATTTCTATTGAATTCTCCCATTACAGAGTTGGGAGTTTGACCTATGTAGAATGAGCAAAAACATTTCTGCCCTGAAATCTGCAGATCCCCTCAAGATCTCTAGAGATCAGAGCCTACACTCTGGATCCCTTCCCCTCCATGGCAATGCAGCTCCCCCAAGGAGCTGGGAAGAGAGGAAGGAGTGGATTCCTTGTGATTTTTTTCCAGACGAGAGGTCACTGAAAATGGTGGCAGTCCCTAGGGGTGAATTTCCCTCTTTCTGCAGTGATACAGAATCATATTTTTCAGTTTGGGGACTTAGATGATTGCACAGAATAGATCTAAACTGCTCATTCCATGTCACCAGTTAAATATTCTATCAGGGTTGCCAGGGGAGAATATTCAATTACTTTTTTATCTGGAAGCTGAATAAAAAGCAGTTCTTCCTGGAAGTAACCTAAGCTCCGATTTTATTTTGTAGAAGACAGCATTCTTTATTCAGCTTTTTGCATTGCTGAACTTCTCTGCTGGCTCCTCTAAATTTAAACATGATGAAAGGAAGAGTAAATGATTTGAACTTTCTCCTACTTAATTTCCGAGCAAACAGAAACAGAGTGAATCTGCATATAAAAATGGGTATTTAAAAAATTTAACCAGGAAACTGATTCAGTGGCTCATACAGTGGCTCATTTTGATTGTATCCTTACAATTATCTGAGAGAGAAGCCAGTGATCACCATGCCTATTTTAAATAGATGTATCCTTTAGAGTGTGACTGCTATTTATAGTCAAAATGAGTCTATACATCCCTGGTGTAAGCCTCAGTTACCCCAGTAGTGACTTTGGCTCAGTGTATTATGACTCTCATGCTCAAATAAATTGGTTAGTCTCTAAGGTGCCACAAGTACTCCTTTTCTTTTTTTGTATTATGACAATCACAAGTCTCATCAAGGATCTAAAAGGAATCAATGGTATAGTGGTAAAAATTAAAAAAAAAGTGAGTGAATTAACCTAAATTAAACTCCATATTCCTCAAAGGAGAAGTCGGTAAACTCAGTCAGAGGGGTTTATCCTTGACTAAACTACTGAAAAGAATGATGATTCTGTATAAGCAAGCTGTGATGGGATGAATAGAAAGGATGCTTTATGGAGTTTAGCACAGTTGTTGGGTACATGGAAACAAGTAACATTTATGTATTCTAGAGAATAAATACCAAGATGTATTCCAGTGATATGTCTCTAAGGCTTGGTCTATAATACCAACGTATGTCAGTATAACTGTGTTGCTCAGGGGTGTGGAAAATCCACACTCCTGAGTGATGTAGTTATATCATCCTAACCTCAACTGTAGACAGTGCTGTGTTGATTGGTGCTGATTTATGCTGGTGTAACTGAGATCAGAGTCAGGCTCATAGGTCAGACATATTTGAAACGTGACTATGCCCAAAATAAGGCCATGAGAAACTTGGGTGAGAGAAATACAAGATAAATGAGTAATTTGGGTGACTTGAAACAAAGTTCTTCCCTCTTACTCACCTCTAATATAAATCCCAAGAGCAATCCCTTCCCTGTACATGTTTGGCCCAGCTGAACAGTCGTCCTCCATGTCATGGAGACACTCTGGGGCTCTCTATGCAATATCAATTGCCTTGGTGTGACGTTCCCCTGGTGTTATCTGGACCGGTGATCTGCTAGGTCACTCCAATCCTCAACTCTGGGAGCCAGCCTTACCCTGCTCTGCTGTGAGAACCCCCATTCCTGGGCTGTTCACGCACAGCCTCTGGCATCTAAGCTGCTCCTTGGATTGTGCAACCAAATGACACTAGCCAATATCTCCGGTCCCAGACACAACCCTAGGAATCTCTGTCTTGTAGTGTCCAGTTATGTCTGCTGGACGCTGCAAGCTTATATGAGTTCATATTTAATAAAGAAATTGATATGTACCAGGCTTGTTATCCCAAAGAGAGTCTCTAACATGCTTCAAACCAAATACACTCCTTCAGGTAGAATAAACAAACAGATTTATTAATTACAAGGATAGATTTTTAAGTGATTATAAATCAAAGCATAACAAGTCAGATTTAGTCAAATGAAATAAAAGCAAAAAGCATTGTAAGCTGATTTTAACACTTTCAGTACCCTTACAAACTTAGATGCTTCTCACCACAGGCTAGCTGGTTGCCCTTCAGCCAGGCTCTCCCCTTTGATCAGCGCTTCAGTCGCTTGGTGGTGATGTCTATAGATGGAGGTGGGAAAGAGAGGAAGAGCATGGCAAACATCTCTCCCTTATATCATGTTCTTTCTTCCCTCTTGACTTCACCCCCCCCCTTCAGAATCAGGTGAGCATTACCTCATCGCAATCCCAAACTGACCAAAGGAAGTGGGGGTGACTCACTCGAGAGTCCAATAGATCCTCTGTTGCTGCCTAGGCCAGCGTCCTTTGTTCCTGTGAGGCAGGGCTGGGTTTGTCCCATATATGCCCTGATGAGGTGAACTACCCCTCTTCTCTTGGAGAGTTTTTGCCTGGGTTTATTTTAAGCCATGAAGACACATTTTCAGCCTCATAACTCTATACATAAAATTATAACCTATAACATTACTGTAACAACAATTACTAAAACATCACTATAACAATAATACTCAGTGCATCATGAGCCTTCCAAAGACACCCGTCATGACAAACTTTGCATTGGATACCACACAATCATTTTACAAGGATGAACATGGGGGGTTCTGGGGGTTCCCCCAAGATACAGAGCATCACACCTGGATAGCCCTGGACCTTTTCTTACTATTGCAGAAGTCCTTTCTCTTCTGGCAAGATCTCTCTGCAACATTTGATACTGCTGACCAGAGAATCCTGCTCTCCCACAGGCATAGCAGGGGTTAGAAGGATTGCACTGTTCCTGTCAAACCTCACCCAGGGAGTCATGATTGGCATGTGCTCCTTCACCTCTAGAATCCTCACCTGAGGTATGCCTCAGGGATGCATCTTGTTTAACTTCTGTTTGCAGCTTCTGGGGAGTTTGGACTGTCAGAAAGCCTTTGACGAGGTCCCTCGCCAAAAGCTCTTAGCAAACTAAGCAGTCATGGGATAAGAGGGAAGGTCCTCTCTTAGATCAGTAACTGGTTAAAAGACAGGAAACAAGGGTAGGACAGTTTTGACAGCAGAGAGAGGTAAATAGCAATGTCCCCCAGGAATCTGTACTGGGACCACTATTGTTCAACATTCATAAATGGTCTGGAAAAAGGGGTAAAGAGTGAGGTGGCAAAGTTTGCAGATGATACAAAATGACTCACGATACTTAAATCCAAAGCAGAGTGTGATGAGTTAGAAAGGGGTCTCACAAAACTGTGTTCCAAAACACAAAACCACACAACCAAATTGTTTCTTCCCTTCCTAGGCCTAGGCAGGCCCTCACCTGAGCCAGCAACCACCCCCTTCTGTATGACTCGCGTTTCTAAGAAGGAAAGACAGGGCGGGGGTGGAGAAGGGTGCTTTGGGATCTTTGAACAACCATAAATGTCATAAAACAGTTCTTTCGCTACTTGGCCCTTTTCCAAATCTGCCCCCTTCCTCCCTGGTCCATGCAGCCCAGGGGCTATTGCTACTTTAAGTGCTGGCAGAGAAATACACAGACACAGGGGCACAGTGATTGCTAATTAGTGAGTTTAGTTACAGCTTCCACTACATGGGGGTCAATGGGTTTTAATACAATCATTGATTTACAGCTGTGTGTTGCTCAGGGGTCATGGAGGGGTTGTGTGGTGGGGAGGGGGTGGGGGCCAGCTTCAGGCATGTATCATGAAGTAAGAGGGGATATTTCCAAGGAGGCAGGCCAGGGGGTAAGGGGGTTCCATTGTAAAACTTACCAGCCTCAGATTCTGGTTCCTGCAGAGGCTCTGGGCCTTCTTCAGACTGCTTGTTGTGGGGCTTCCTCAACCGAGTCCACGGGGTAGTGGAGGTGCGTATGTACTCCCACCCCCTTATGCGTGCTAGTTTCCTTACTGTGCACTCTCCTTCAGCGGTGTGCTTCAGATGTGGGTCCTCGCACAGCAATGCACATGAAACCACATATAGGCACACATGTAGATGTAGCCAGAGATGACTGGACCGCTTCATGCCTTTCAGAGCCTCCTATGCTGCAGGTCGGTGTGAAGAGGAGCCCTTTCCTTCCATCATCCCTCTATCCTTCCTGGTTAAAGGATCACGTTTTTCGGTGCTCTAAAATCCACATGCTTTTTGGATTTTCTTGAAATTTGCTATGCATCATGGGAATGCAGGGTAGGGTTAGTGACCCAAATTAGGGATCATTTTGAGCCAGAGTTCATAGAGGTATGTCCCCCCACCTCCAAAAAAAAAAAAAAGAACCCCAGTTATTTTTCAAAAAAAGTTTCTAGGTGCATGTTTCCCCCCTCGCAGAGCTAGAGATCAAACTATTGGTGTGATGTGAGTCAAAGTGGTCTCAGTTGGTCAATTTTTACCCGAGATAGTGCCTGCCACCCACTAAATCTTTGCCAGACTCAAATTGTGAATGGTTCTTAAGAACATGTTCACTTCTTTGCTTGAGTAGATGTGAAGTCTGGGAGGAATACAGTGTGCATACACCAAGAAAGAAAAAACCATGAGAGGGTTTCTATTCAGCCATTTTATGCTTGTCTGGGTAGTTTGAGCAAATGTGCTGATGCCATTGCCCGTGGTGAACCTCCCTCCGCCCCAACCACCCCCCGCCCCAACATTTCTTGTCCAAACATTTGTACACCTGCACAATACAGAAGGGACCATTTTGATCATCTAGTCTGAGCCCCTGTGTATAACACAGGACGTAGAACTTCTCCAAAATAATTCCTAGAGCAGAGCTTTTAGAAAAACCTCTTGATTTAAAAATTGTCAGTGATGGAGAATCCACCATCACCCTTGGTAAATTGTTCCAATAGTTACTGTTAAAAATTTACACCTTGTTTCAAGTCTCAGTTTGTCTAGCTTCAACTTCCAGTCATTGGATTGTGTTGTACCTTTCTCTGCTAGATGGAAGAGTCCATTATTTGTTCCCCATGTAGGTACCTATGGACTGTAATCAAAGTCCCCCCCGCCCTTAACTTTCTCTTAAGCTAAATAAATTGAACTCCTTAAGTCTATCACTATAAAGCATGTTTTCTAATCCTTTAATTATTCTCATGACTCTTCTCTGACCCTTCTCCAATTTATCAACATCCATTTTGAATTGTGGACATCAGAACTGGACACAGTGTTCCAACCGCTGGTTGCACCAGTGTTAAATACAGAGCTGCTGTTTTGCAGGTGTTAAGAGTATGTCTTCTTGATATTCTATCCGATGGCGGTTGTAGCTGAGGTGTTGGGAAATGCCACTCTGTTCCGGGCTGGGTATAGTAACAGTACCTCTCAATAGCTGTGTGAATCATGACTTGCTGATTTGGTTTTAATTTTTATTCTTAAGCAGGTTGTGTACCTCTGATGGATTTGACTGAAATAATCAGCACACGCTCTGTACCACTGATCCTAATGCTAGCAACAGATGATCGCATGCTCGCAATTTCCTGGCAGATGGGTCCCATCCACCATCTTTCACTTATCCAATTTCAGGCTCAAAGCCACAAGCGAACTAACTGAACATGCTGGAAAAGCATAAAATAACAAACAAACAAAAGAAGCCATTTTCATTCTACATTCTTTAATCCTATTCACACCAATTGAATAATAAGTAGTACCTGATGTGTTATCAGACCCCAAGTCTTGAGACTAATAAAAGAATAAAGCTGATCTGTTTTGACAAGGCAAATACACCTTTTTAGCATATAATAATTACACTGGTGAATGCCATTGATAATGACAAGCTCAGATACATTATTGCGGGAAAGGGAAACAGAAATGCACACACATCACCAGCATGGCTTCTAGTGCAATGATAACAAAACAGAGTTCTTATCCAGTCCGTTTTTACTTTTTCTTTGGTAAGAGAACATGGGCCAAACAGATAGCATTTGAGTCCAGGTAAGGTTTAGTAGTAGTAGTATTATCGTAGCACCTAGGAAACCTAATCAGGGACCAGAACCCCATTGTGCTAGGTACTGAATAAAGATGGAACAAAAAGTGGTCACTGCCCCCAAAAGCTTATGAGCTTAGTATAAAACAAGAGATAGCAGACCGATACAAATGGGGGGAAATACAAGGAAACAATGAGGCAATACTGGGCAGCATGATAGGCAGTGGTCTCAACACATCAGCAGCCTAACCACTATGAAGGTGACAAGTTTGACCAAAAGCTCTTCCTGGTTCAGTGGCGAAATGAAAGCAGCAGAAATATAAAAGCAACATATAAAAATGGAGAAAGGGGGAAATAGATACTAATCGATATAAATTAGATGTTACAAAGTGAAGAAAGTGGATAAGGGAAGCTAAAGACATCCAGGAAAGTTCTGCAGCGGTCAGAGCTAAGGTTATTAAGAAGGAGCTTTTTAAGTATATGAGGAACAAAAGAAATCCTAGCAATGATAGGCTCATTACTAGATAAAGATATTAAAATTGTTAATAATAATGCAGAAAAGGCAGAAATCTTAAATACATATTTCTGTTCTGTATTGGGAAAGAAGCAGGATGATGTACTTGTACCACAAAAGGCTGCTGAAGTACTTTCTAGTGTTTTAATAACTGAAAAGGATATTAAACATCATGTGCTATTGATAAACATTCTTAAATTGGGAGGCCTAGATAACTTGCACCAAAGAGACATAAAAGAGCTGGTTGAGATCTCTGGCTTGCTGATGTTCATTTTTAATAAATCTGGAAATGCCAGGAAAATTCCAGAACAATGGAAGAATGCTAATGCTGTGCCAATATTAAAAAGGAACAAGCAGGATGATCTGGGTAACTATATTCCAGTTAGCCTGATATCAGTCCTGGGCCCAGTAATGGAAATGTTGATATTAGATTCAGTTGCTGAAGGAATTAAAGGATAGGAATATAATTCTGATCAACATGATTTTCTGGAAAATAGGTGTCTTCAAACAAACCTAAGTCCATTCTTTGAGATTACAAGTTTGTTTGATAAAGGTAATAGACTTAGACCTTTGAAAGGCACACTGCACAACATTCTGATTAACAGATTAGCACTACACAATATCAGTAGAGCATGTGTCAAATGTATTAAGAACGAGCTAACTAGCAGGTCTCAAAAATATCTGTCAATTGGGAATTATCACGGAATGGGGGTGTTGCTAGTGGAGTTCTGCAGGGATCAATGCGAGGCCCACTGCTATTCAGCATTTTCATCAATGATCTGGAAGTAAATACAAAAATCACTGCAGATAAAATTTGCAAATGACACAAAGACTGGCAGAGTGGTAAATAATGAGTACAGGACAGTTGGATAGGGGAATCTGGATTGCTTGTTTAGCTGGGCCCATTCAAATAAAATTAGTTTTAATACAGCTAAATGCAAAGTTATATAACTGGGATCAAGCAATGCTAGCTGTATCTACAGAATGGACAACTTATCCTGGAAAGCAGTGTCCGAAAAGGAATCGGGGTCTTGGTGGACACCTGACCGAACATGAGCTCCCTATGCAATGCTGTAGTCAAAAAGGCTAATGCGATTCCTGGATTTATAAGCAGGGGAGTAGCGAGTAGGAATGGGGAAGTGCTGTTCCCTCTGTATATGATACTGGAATGCTGCATACAATCCTGGTGTCTACATTTTAAAAAGGCTGTTGAAAAATTGGACAGGGTGCAGAAAAGAGCCACAAAAATGATCTAAGGGCTGGAGAAAAAGCTTAACAGAGAGAGAGAGACTTAAGCTAAACAGACCGAGCTCTTTCTCCAAAAGAGGATTGAGAATTGTCATGATTGCAGGGGATAAAATACCAGTACTAAAGAACTCTTCAATCTATCAGAGAAAGGCATAACGAAAACTAATGGCTGGAAGCTGCAGCCAGACAAATTCAAACTGGAAGTAAAGACAATTTTTTAAAATTTATATTTTACTGATTTTTTGCCCCCACAATAAAGAGAAAACAATCAAAAAAATACAACCACCCTCCTCCCCCACGAAGAAAGGAAAGGGAGGGACAGGAAGGGGGCAGAGAGGAGAAAGGAGAACCACAGCTTGGTTTCCATCCATTAGGCATTAACCAAAGATGTCTACAGTCTGCCTCCCAGGTGTAAATTATTAGAGTCGTTCTTCCCTAGAACAGTCTGTGACCTGGCGTGCCTAGCAGCCCGCGCTGGAAATGCCAGAGCAGATACTCCCAAGACTGGTGGGTAACAATGAAGTTAAACTCCCCAACCAGTCACAAATTGTGCTCCTGATCCCCCACGCTGGTTATCGAGAAGCTGAAAAAGGAAATCACACAGCCCCCTTTATTGCCTTCCAGTTCTCTGGCTCCCAATGAGCACCTAGGTCCAGTGAGAAGTTATTTAAAAAACTCTGCTCACTATACAAAATGTTCTTTAGAACCCCAAAGAGCCAGCCACATTGCCAGGTCAATATTAGGTCAGATCTTACCCAAAATACCATGCTGCCAGCCAATCCTTTAGTGTCTAAAACTAAAGGGTTATTATAAAGACAAAAGAAAGAACAAGATGAGAGTTGTTAAATGATAAAGCACTCCGATATATACAGAGACTTCAGAGTCCATATATCAGGTTATAAGCAATAGTGGCGATTTTGCTGGCTTGAAAGTCCCTCTGAAACACATCCACAGCTTGGATGGGTCATTAAGTCCTTTGTTCAGAGCTTCAGTTTGTAGAAAAATTACTCCAGAGGTAAGAAGCAGCAGGGCCGGCTCCAGGTTTTTTGCTGCCCCAAGCAAAAAATTTGCTGTGCCAAGAGTGCAACTGCCTAAGCAAAAAAAATTCCGGCTCCCGGAATTGTGCCACCCCAAGCACGTGCTTGCTTTGCTGGTGCCTAGAGCCAGTCCTAAGAAGCAGGCATGAAGACAAATTGGAGATGATGCAGCTGCCCTTCATATTCCTTTTGCCATGTGGCTTGCACTTCCTGTGTCCCAAACACAAGCTTCACAGCATATGGCGTAGAAAAGCCTTAGACTTCTGCCGGCAGGCATCTCCCTACATGTCTCGCTGACTCATAAGGTGTACCCCTGGTTCCTTTCAGTGGGTTTATTGTACAGTTGATGACCCTTGATGGGCCATCGACCAGGCTAGGCAGTGCTGATGCCAATCTGTCTGGCGGTGTCACCAGAAACAGCACAAGTTTTGGAAATACAGATATACTCTCCATATCTATAACTTCCAATAAATACTTCCAATACAATACCATACTTGGCAAATCATAACATTTTCACAGATACCTCACATGGTATATCTGGTCAGATTCCTTGCAATTTTATAATATTGGTATCAACACTATCATAAAGTCTCCCACATATTCCATACAGTGCCACATCCCCCCTATGCAAAATGTATGCAGAAAGGGGTGTCCCTAGACACTGCTGAATGCATCAGAAGAATTCCCAATCCTGGACAATACAGCCAGTCTTGGGAGTATCTGCTCTCCTTTTTGCAGCCTGTCCTGACCTTGGCATTTCCAGTGAGGGCTGCCCTAGGCACCCTGGGTCACACAGCCTACCGAGGGAAGTGGTGGATTCTCCATTTCTTGATGGCTTCAGCTCAAGACTGGATGCCTTTCTGGGCAATATGCTGTAACCAGGGGTTCTCAAATTGGAGGCCATGACCCCTAAGGGGGTCATAACTTTCTTACACGAGGGGTCGCAAGTACATGCCTTCCAACTAGCTAGTAAGTTTGCTGTGACATACAAACATTATTTTAAAATAGTGTTAAATATACAAAATGCATTTTTAATTTATAAGGGGGGGTCACACTCAGAGGCTTGCTGTCTAAAAATGGTCATCAGTACAAAATGCTTGAGAACCACTGTGTGTAGCCAAACACAAGTTATACTTTAGCCAAATGCAAACTATTGGGGTCAATACAGGAGTAACGATGAAATTTAATGGCCTGTGGTATGCAGTTCAGACTCTTCTGGCCTAAGACTCTATGAATGTATGAAGTTTTTTTGTAGGCATCATGGAAAAGTAGGATTTTGAAGGAAGAGAATGAGGCAGCTTTGCAGAGAGCTCCTTCCAAGTGTAAGGGACATCTTGGGAGAAAGCAGGAAGGTTCTTGTTTGAAATTTAACTAGTGGGCGAAGGAGGCAGGCATCATCAGCCAATTGAACGTGGGAGTTGACAGCTCGGTGGTGAATGAGAGATGATAGGTAGGGTGGAGATAGACTGAGAGGGTCCTTGAAAGTGCAGACAAGTAGCTAATGTTTGATGCCACAGAGACAAGGGAGTGAGTGAGGGGATATAAAGAGGGGTGACATGGTCACAGCAACGGACTATGAAAATGATCTTTGAAGCAGCATTTTGATTGGTTAAGAACAGGGCAATATTCATTTGTCAGGAGAGGAAGGTGTTGCGCTATTTGAGATGTGAGATGAGAGCCTGGATGAAAATTTTAGTTGTGTGGATGACAGGTGAAGCCCTGTTTAAGAGATGTTATGCAGAAAGAAACAGCCAGGTTTAGACATAGCCTACATGGGAAGACCTAGAGAGAGGTCCAAGGTGACATCCAGGTCACAGGCCTGAGTGATGGGCAGGATGGTGGAGTTGTCCACAGTGACCAAGAACGGAGGCAGCAGGGAAGTTGGGGGTGGGGAGATAAAGTGTTCCATTTTTGTCATGTTGATCTTAAGCTGACAGCTAGACATCCAAGGAGATGTCAGAGCGACAGGCCACAATTTTAGTTTGGGCAAAAGGAGACAAGAAGAAGATGATTGAGGTGAGGGTTCAGCATTCAGAGCATTGGTCAAGATATTCTGAGCATCCAAATTCTAAAAATCAAGCACCTTTAAGGTCAAGTATCAAATTGGGTACCCAAAAAATGAAGGCATTTTAAAATCACTACATATGAAATCTTGGTCTTAAAGCAAACTCACTTGAACTGCTCACAATCTTACCATTACCATAGTATATGAGCCCCTCCCAATATTTATTTCATTTGTCCTCAAAACACCCTTGTGTAGAGAAGTGCTATTTCACAGATGGGGAACTTGGGAGCAGAGTCACTAAGCCCCAGATTTTTAAACATATTTAAGCGTCAAGGGGACTTAGGCACTTAGGAGCCCAAGTCACTTTTGAAAATAGAACTTAGCCACCTAAGTCAGTTAGGCCTTGCAACTGTGAGCAGAGAAACACCTAAATGCCTTTAAAAAATTGGCACTAAGGGATTTGCCCAAGATCACAGAGGAAGCCTGTGGTGGAGCAGGCATTTGAACCCAGATCTCTTAAATCCCAAGCCAGTGTGTTAACCAATGGACAATTCGTCCTCTGAATTAGGGCCACTGTGAGAAAGACATTTATCAGGATCAGCTGTTCTCATGAGTTCTATATCTGAATCAGAGAAAGAGAATAACTCCCTATTGGTTTTTGGAGAACTGGTTGGCAAACATTTTTTCCCCAGCGAAAGATTTCAATGAAAATTAAAATGTTTTTCACTTTCTTCAACAATATTTTTTTGAATTTTTGTTAAAAAAACTGAAATCCCACTCATTTTTGTTTTTCATTTATTAAAAGAAATTGGTGAAAATAGAAAGATTTTTGTGAAAATTTCCATTACATTGAAATGACATTTTTTTCATCAAAAGAAAAAAGAAAAAGGTTTCAATGAATTTTTTTGACTAGTTCTGTTTTTTGGATCCATTCCAGAATCAAATCAGGAAGCGGGTGAGCTCTGCTCCAGTCATTTGAAGCCATATGTCATGAAACTGAAAAGCATACAAGGTTCCACTTTGGGGTCATCTCTAATTAAAAGGAAGATTTGCTTTCCTTGCTTCTAATGCTGAGAATCCCCAAATGTCCCTGAGCAAGCCACATGTGTGCAGAGCTGCTCTAGGAGCCCGTTCCAGCTGTGACTGGCAAACGCTAATGCCAGAGTAATTGAGTAAATATCCTTGAAGAATTATGGAGGAAAAGATTTTTTTTTTAAAATAGGAGATTACGAAGAAGCACAGGAATGAAAGCCTAGAGAGTGGAGATGGACTAGAAATTACTAAAATGTGAGTAGCAAACACCCACCTCAAATGCGTTCACAGGCACTCAGTCTGTTTAAAAAAGGCTAAACTGCCTTGCTCCTGAAATCTTAATGTGGCCTGAAAAAATAAACAGTAGAAGTTAGATAAGTACATTATTTTTCATTTTTAAAAGGTTTTAAACGACTGTTTTCCCCAGCTGCAATTCCCACCCTTATTTATCACCCCTTAAATTACAGCCATCTGCAGTAAAGATCTGAGGTGAAATCCCGGCTCCATTGCAGACAATGGCAAAACGCCCATTATCTTCAGTGAAGCTAAGATCTCAAACGCCCACATCCTCTCCCCCCACGGATGTACAGCCCTACCCCGTGCTGGGTGAAACAGCTATCCTGACAATGGAATAAGGTCCCTATTGCATGATACTGCTTGGAGGTAGGACGGGATTTGAGGCATTTGCAGGAGATGGTTAATTGCCTGCTAGTTCACTTTAACTTAAAAGCCTAAATCAATTCACATATCACCAATTTTACTAAAACTGCAGGTCTCAGCAAGGAATGGCTTTCTGTGCTCTCAGTTTTGTCTTTAGGGGTTATTTCCCTGCTCAGCTCTCAGGTAAACTTTACTTAATGGCAAAGCTGACGCAGGAGTCGAAAAAAGTGTGAAGCACTGCAAATATCATAGTGTCTGGACAATTACTTCTTTATTGCATCAAAAGAGGAATGCTGGCTCAGAGGAAAAATGGCAGCTGATAAACTGCCCGCAAGCTGAAAACATTTAGGGAACAGAGCACCAAAAAGTGAATTCCACGGATAGGTACATCTGGGGGTAGGGGTTTGGGCCTAAAGTGGGTGATGACAAGAAAGCAGTAACAAATGAAAGGACACATGTGGACATAGAATACGTGTAGTAAAGTGGTCAGAAACACTCTTACAATACTGCAGGCCAGGAACTTGCTGCTTTTTTCCTCTACAGAACACAGTGTAGGAAACACCCACTAAGCAAACACAAAGTAAGGGGGGTAGCGGTAGAGCATGGCTCCAACCCATAATACTCTGAGTAATCCGGTTAACCCCTTGATGTCCAATTATCTGTGTCCCTGTGCCTTGTGTAATCATTGGGTAGGTCTACAGTACACTGCCAGCAGGGAGTGTGACGGCAGCATGTGTAGCCATACCTGAGCTAGCTTTGATCTGGCTAGCTTAAATAATGATAATAGTAGAGTCACAGCAGCATGGGCTAGCCACTCAAATACATTCCCAGGGAGGGTACATACATGCCTCCCTTGTTGCTGCAGCTTCACTGTTACTG
Source organism: Chelonia mydas (assembly GCF_015237465.2). Taxonomy (NCBI): domain Eukaryota; kingdom Metazoa; phylum Chordata; order Testudines; family Cheloniidae; genus Chelonia; species Chelonia mydas. The sequence goes on along the minus strand of NC_051246.2, from coordinate 116,901,733 downwards.
TAATTGATTCAAGCTAGCTAAATCAAGGTGTGGGAACATTTGCTGCAGTCACGCCTCTGATTGCAGTGTAGACATACCCATTTTCACAAGGGGAAAGTGGGTGTAAAATGCTCCATCATCAGAACTTTACATCCACTTTGCACTGGTGTTAGGGTTGCCAACCTCCAGGAATGTCCTGGAGTCTCCAGAATTAAAGATTAATCTTTATTTAAAAATTGTATGTGATAAAACCTCCAGGATAAAAACATCCAGCCCAAACTGGTGTAAGCAGAGTCTGAATGAGCTCTCCCTGGCATCTAGTGGTGAGCTGTGGAAAAAGACTTCAGGAGCTGATCTCATTTGCATGGAAACACCCACCCTGCCTAGGTGCTCAGCACGATGGGATTGCTTGCCCAAATGATCACTTGTGTCTGGTGTTGGATCCCCAGTCTCCTTGTTATTGGAGCAGGAGTAATAAAGGGTTGTTATCCTTGTTGTGTGAACCGAGGGCAGCAGAACTGTACATGGCATACTCCGATGGAGGGACACACCCTCAACTGAATGGCACTCACTAGGCAGGGGACATGGGTTCCAAAGCCCAGTGAGTTGAAAGAGAGTGGGGATAGGTGCTTGTACCTGGTAGTGTGGGCCCTGTTTAAGGGTCCTAGACACTTTTTGTCCTTCTTCTCTTCATGGTATAATACAAATGCTAATTTAGACTTAATTGAGAGCCTTATTACTGATATCTAGGTCTAAATAACAGTGTCTCTATTGCAGGAGACTGCCCAGTGTGCATGATCAGTGAGGCTCCCCCCATTAACAGCTGAAATCAGTGAGAGCTGTGATAAGTGGGGGGTCCTGAAGACATCTTGATGAGTGACCAGCAGGGCGGCTGGTGGAGAGATGTGGCCAGCAGGGAGGCTGGAGGAGAGGCACTGCAAGCAGCCGGCTGGTGGAGAGGGCCAGAGCAGAGCCCTACAGAGAGGTGTGGCAATCGGCCATTGGGGCGACAAGTGAGTGCCAGAGCAGTGGAGTGTGTAAGGTGCCTTCTTGCCCTCCCGCACCACTTCCACCTAGGGTGGGAGGTGAACTCTGTGGATGAACCTCTGAACTCTGGGGCTGCACTGGCCAAGGACAGCAACTGTGAGTGGGGTGCAGAGAAGGGACGGGCATGTTAAAGAGACTTTTGGGTTGCTGGACTTAAGAACCTGAGGGAAAAAGGACACTGCCCAACTTACCTGGGCGTGGGTCTTTTGCTCATGGTTTATGTTTATGAACCCTAGTTGCGGTGTTTTCCCCAATTAATGCTGAGTTACTTCCCTTCTTTTATTAAAAGTTTTTTTTGCTACACAGACTCTGTGTTTGTGGGAGGGGAAGTATTGCCTCTTACAGGTACTCAGGGGGTGGTGTGCAATTGTCCCAGGTCACTGGGTGATGACTCAAGCCGGTTTGTGTTGTATTGTTGAAAAGGAACCCCTAGATACTGAACCTAGCCTTTGTTGCTGCTGGCTCCACCTGGCAGAATGGTTACACTGGCAATCCTAACTTGTGTAAATGGTTACACAAGATACAGTGGAGAGTGAGGGCAAAAACCAGTACAACTAACAATTGATGAGAAAATGTTAAGTCCCATCAAGGATTGCTGACAGAACAACTTATAAAAGGTGTGCCTGGGTCACATATGATGGAGATTGAATGGTGACGTTCTCAAGCAGTGATACTAAGCTGATGAAGGATGCCACAATGGGTCAAGGTGGCAGGCAGAAGTGGCAACAGCCATTCCCTGCTAACAAAGGCCTCGGCAAAGATAGGTCTGATAGATGGCAGAGACTGCAAGGCAGCATTGCTTCACATTGGCTACATGTGTTGCCAACTTGCTCTCAGTTGCATGGAAGTTCCTGTTTCGCTGCCATGTGGCTGCGATTCTGACTTTAAGCAGCTGATAAGCATAGCAGATTCATTTATACTCTGAAAACAAAGATGAGTGACTAAAGAAGGTGCTATGATGATATAAGCAAATGCGCAACTGCTTAAACAGTGTTCAGCTATGCCTCGCTCGCCAACAGAATTCAAAGTCTGTTTCCAATAGTTATGTTCGATATGAAGTTAATAGTTAGCCTTCCTCAGGTTCTGTTCAGGCCTAGGGTAATACCTTTTAGATGTGTTTTCATCACTTTCAGGAATGGGTTAGAATATAACAGCATGTTTGTCTTTTAGGAAATACCACTGACTTCTCCTGGGACAACATGTATTATAATACTTAATGGCAAAATCAATATGTTATTTTCTTGCATTATATTTATATATGCCCTCTTCCCAAAGAATCCAAGCAAAGAGAAAACCATTTCTCCTCCATTGAGGAGGCTTGCAGTTTCTCCCAGATAAGTATCCACATCCACTTCTGTATCCACCACCTCTATTTTCATGGACTTATGTCTATGAGCCAATTATGTCTCTAAAACAATGAGGTCTCAGTTTTACTGAGTACAGGCATCTCAGTTCCACAATCTGTCTTCCATTAAGAGCAGAAGTACTCATCATACTTGGAACTCTTGCATGACTGCAGAACACAGCATCTTGCACAGTAAAGTCAAGAAATCCTTAATAATTGGTAAATGTTCTTGTATATGAGCTGAAAGTGGAGATAGCTGGAGATGTTCTGATTCAGTTAACAACAACAAAATACAGCTAAAGATTTTAGAGAATACTAAGGATAAAACAAGTGAAGCCCCAGTTAAGTGCATCATAACTTGCTGGAAGAATCAGAGATGCTGCTCTGTTCTCTAGCAGACCACAGAGTCTCTCAAAATAAATATTTTGTCATGCATATTACTTCTGCAGGGACATAGCTGTGTACCATTATCCTATCTCCTGCTCACTATTTAAAGGCCTTTTGATATTAGAGGTGGTCAACTTTTTCCTAATTTTGTGTTTTTGACAAAACTTTTCATCAAAATTTTGACTTTCATCAACACTTGTTTTCTTTCCTCACATAGCCACCCTCATATCACACAATGTAATGATGTTTTTTTCCTGAGAAAAATTGTTAGATATGATACAGCATTAAAACCTCTGAGTGATTAAGTTTGTGTCAAAGTAATACAACATATTAAAAAAGCAATCCCCAGGTTTGTTAATTTACAATATAATTAAGGGTCTAAATTGTAAAATCATGATGTTGCTAAACAATTTTTAAGACAGATAAATAGAAAAATCCCATTGCTTCCTGTTCATACAAGTAAAGGCAATCGTTGATATGGAGTGCCATAACCTAAGCTAATATTTGACCATACAGCAGTTTTCTTTTTTAGGAGTAAATTTGAAATGATGCATGTTTGATCAGCTGTAGAAACAAATGTTCATGGATTTCGCCTTCTGTAGCTTTTGAACCATAGTTCTGGCATTCACTATCAATATTTCTTCTACACTTCTAGAGCACTTTCCATGTGAAGAACTCAAAGTGCTTTCCATACAATAATTAAACCTCACAGTAACTCTGTGATGTAGCGAAGTAATGTCACTGTGATGCTACAGACGGGGCTAGATCGTAAGCTAGTGTAAATTGGCATCGCTCCACTGACTTCAATGGAGCTACGCTGATTTACACCAGCTGAAGCTCTGGCTCTCAGTCTGCATTGAAATCCATAGCAAAAGCACCAGAGTTGGAACACTGAATTTAGGGAAGTTTGCATTTACCTGAATTATATGTATATCTAGTACGTATACGATGCAGGAAAATCTAAAGCTATAGATCTGTTATTTCTTTCTATTAGGTCAGATCATGTCCAGAAATTTTGGAGAAGCATCGATAAACTGAGTCGCTCTTGCTGACCTACCCTCCTTACCTTTCTAACCTACCCTCCTTACCTGTTTCTTAAGGCTTGTCTACTCAAAGCTGCAATGCGCACTATGGGGTGATTTCTAAAGCACGCTTATGTGTTGTGCACAGATTGTTCCATGAAGACCTACTGGTGCTTGCTAAAAGTTCCCTGGTGTGCTTTGGAAATCAGCACACACACACACACAGGATGCACTGCTGCTCCATTAAACCAGTGGCTCTGGGGCTGACACACAGCACATACACACTTCCCCTAAGTAGCCATGATCTCATCTCAGGGCTGATTACAGTTGCAATTACACTTCCACACCAGATCATACAGAGACTCTGTAGGAACTCAGATGATACAGCTTTCTGGGCTAGTTACACTCCTTGAGTTGAATCAATAAGTGTAGCCTGGGGTAATAAAATAAGAAGCTTCTCTCTTTGTACTATGGCAGAAAATAGCTAACAGACAGACAACAAGTAATTCCCTTTGCCCTGCTTCTTAGATGTATCAGTTTACACCATGGCAGTTGTGGGTGAGAGGTGGAGTGAGGTGTGCACTGCCTACAGGTGACTAAATCTGGTAGTGCTTACATTGGGTCACTCCTTAAGCAACCAAGATGTTGCCAAAATGTCCACCTCCCTGGGGACAGTATTTACGACACAAAAATGGAAAAATGGGGACAAACCAGATTAGCTTCACAAATAGCCCAAACTGAGAACTATCTAATGGTTAGACCCCAATTCTTGGGGGTGGAGGGGTGGGGGTTACAGTAATGGATGAAGAGATGCTATTTTACATGACATGTGCCCTAAAAGGAGATTCCCAGGGTCCCATTAAAATAATCCATCAATTGATAATTAAGTGGGAATAATGCCAGGTAGGTGTTTTAAAGACACCATTTGTGTGTGTGCATGCAGAAGTAAAGAGAAATTCAGATAATGATACTGGTATGAGAATGCTGCTGCAGTCCATTAGATGGAGGTGTTATATTAATATACAGCTATAATCCAGTAAGCACATAAGCTTCTGTGGCTTTAAAATAGAATATCTTCAGGGTTTTCATAGTAAGTTTAATACTTCAAAGAGACATTGCCTAATGGCATTCAGATATTATAGGGCTCATGCTTCCCTACAGGAAATCAATTAAAGTTGAAGCTTATTGATTTTAACCCATTTCTTCATAGTTAAACTCCGACTTTGAACTCCCTTTAGAAAAAAAACCCTGCTCTATTCTCTTACATGGCTGAGGTAGAAATAATTTCTAAATCAGATCAGATGAAGAAAGGAAATGTTAATTTAGTGGTTTTTCTCAATTTTAAAAATCAACATTCCATGTAACTTCTTGTAGGTGAGGAACTATTATAGAAACATTGAAAAGCTGGAGATGTAAATCATTTTGTACATGTATAACTTAGGGCTTAAAAGGGACTTTGGTGGTACATAGCCCTGCTGTTGGTCCTCTGAACAACGATGACTTAATCATGGTCTACAAGTACCAACATGGGGAGAAGATATCAGACAGCAGTGGAACAATGAGGAGTCCGGTGGCACCTTAAAGGCTAACAAATTTGTTTGGGCTTAAGATTTTGTGGGTAAAAAATCCACTTTTTCAGATGCATGGAGTGAAAATTACAGATGCAGGCATTATTATACTGATACGTGAAGAGAAGGGAATTACCTTACAAGTGGAAAACCAGTGTTGACAGGGCCAATTCAATCAGGTTGGATGTGGTCCACTCCCAATAATTGATGAGGAGGTGTCAATTCCAGGAGAAGTTGCTTTTGTAGTGAGCCAACCACCCCCAGTCCCTATTAGGTTTTTTTACCCACGAAAGCTTATGCCCAAATAAATTTGTTAGCTTTTAAGGTGTCACCGGACTCCTCGTTGTTTTTGTGGATACAGACTAACACGGCTACCACTCTGATACTTGACAGCAGTGGGTTCCTTAATCTAGCAGACAAAGGTATAAACAACACCCCGTGGCTGGAAGCAGAAGCTATATACATTCAGGCTAGGGAGAAGGCACACATTTTAAATGGTGGGGATAATTAACCATTAGAACAACTTACCTGTGGTGGATTCACAATCACTTGAAGGCTTTAAATCAAGACTGGATGTCTTTTTTAGAAATGGTCTAGCTCAGCTACAAGATATGGGCTTGATGTAAGAATCACTGGGTAAAATTCTTTGGCCTGTGTTATATAGAAAGTCAGACTAGATTATCATAATTTTCACATCCAGCCTTAAAAGCTGTGAATCTGTACTTTCCAATCCACATAGAGTAAAAACTATGGAATTTGCATGATCATATTGAAACAAATCTCATATTTTACTGATTTGATTTATAATAACATTGTAGTGTATAGGCTTTGGGAAATAACCATTACAGACTAGTAATATCCAGCATGCCATACCGATGAGCGCTTAGTATAGAAGGACAAAAACATTAATATATTATTTTCGGTAAATATTTTATCATAACACACCTCCAGTAAATAGTATCAGTGGCCAGGGATGATTAATTTACCTGTGAGGAAGCAAGGATAACATAATATTGTTTATACATTTACCTTTGATACCTTTTTTATTACTCTGACCATTTTAATCTACGCTTACAGAAATCTGTAGGATGTGCCATGACAGGAGGCACTATAGAAATGAGTATAATAGCAGCAGCAGCACTGAGCCCGGGTCCTTTAGTCCTGTGCTGAGCATAATGCATCTGGCATGTAGAGATGCAGAGTAAAGATGATTTAAAACCACCCTTCTACTCTCCTGTCCTTGGGCAGGTGTGGGATGTTCAATCTCCAGCATAATTTAGAGCAGCTTCGGGGCTGCTCTAATTTAACTCAATAGATATGGCCTACTAAGGGCTGTTCTGCCATCTGTGCTCCAGACACCCCATTTCACCTCCAACATACCTCCTTTAGGGGAGCAGACTGCGAGTAGATGAAAGATTTTTTTGCACTGTGGAGCAGGGTCTGAGAATCTGTGCCAATAATCTTCCAACTCTGGAAACAAAATCAGCACTGGAAATAAATCCTAGAAGTCATTACTCTGTCTTGCTTCTGATACGAAAAGATAAAATAGACCTCTGTTTAAAAAATACACATACAAAATAGACACAGTATATTTTCATTTTCAAAATTATGAAAAGAATAAAACATGAATTCTCTTCTGTAAACCTGACAAAATATTATTTTTCATGTGAAGATTAGTATGTAATATAATATCAACAGTAAATGTCAGAGTAAGTGTAATTAGATGTAACCGTAATGTTCCATAGCTATGAAAAATGTTCCAAATACACATTAGTAATGAGAAAAACTAAAGCTTCAGAATACATTTTTCCCAGTGATGAAGTTATTTAATCCTTCTATTACAAGCATGCTGTATATTAGTGTAAAGGAAATATATGCATTGAGTAGTATTGTAATGTACATTATATTCAATGTAGATACACTGTATTTTGTACTTGCAGTGGGTCTTTCATTCAGGGATCCCAAAACATTTTGCAAAGAAGAATTAAGCATCTTGGTATTCCTGTGAGGTAGGGATTGGATTGGTGCCTAAAGTTAGATATCTAAATCCCTATTATGGCACCTAAATGTAATAATAATAATAATTAGGGCCCTACCAAATTCATGGTCCATTTTGGTCAATTTCACGGTCGGAGGATTTTAAAAATAGTAAATTTCATGATTTCAGCTATTTAAATCTGAAATTTCACAGTGCTGTAACTGTAGAGCTCCTGACCCAAAAAGGAGTTGGGGGGGGGGGGGTTTGCAAGATTATTGTAGGGGGCTTGTGGTACTGCCACGCTTACTTCTGCGCTGCTGCAGGCGGTGGCGCTGCCTTCAGAGCTGAGCAGCTGGAGAGTGACAGCTGCTGGCCAGGAGCCCAGCTCTGAAGGCAGAGCCTCCGCCAGTTGCAGGGGGGTCGCAAGGTTATTTTAGGGGGGTCCTGGTATTGCCACCTTTACTTCTGCACTGCTGCCTGCAGAACGGGGCCCTCAGTCAGCCGCCGCTCTCCGGCCGCCCAGCTCTGAAGGCAGCAGCACAGAAGTAAGGGTGACATGGCATGGCATGGTGTCTGCTGCTGGCGGGGCGCTGCCTTCAGCTGGACACCCAGGCAACGGCCGCCACTCTCCGGCCGCCCAGCTCTGAAGGCAGCGCAGAAGTAACATATTCTAACACAGCCACCCAAAGAAAGAGGACATCCGCTGGTAATTTACTAGGAGTCTCCAGGCCTTTGGGCTTCTGCTTAGAAGAGGTATAGGTTGTGTCTGGACCGGTGCAGGTATCCACCTCCTTGCATCACCTTATCCTGTGAAAGTCACAGTCCCTGCACTCCTCTGATGTCCATGAGATACAGTCGGGAGAAGACAAGGACATAATCCTTCCCCTCGCTCCCTATATTGGGCAGCAGCATTGGCTGGCCGCAGCGAGGATAGTGCGCCTTGCGTTCTTGCCTTCCACTGGGGAGTGCCAGTCACTCCTGGAACAGTGCAGCTCCATCACCGCGTGCACAGGCCGGTGCCTTTTTAGCACAACTGAACCTCCGGCAGGACAAATCCGCAGAATGAGCAGAGACCGACTTGGAATGTTTCTGACTGAATGAAATGTCATCGAATCTCTAGGGAGAGAGAGAGAGACAGGCAGACATGGTTCTTTCTCACAATCTCTAGCTGGGTAGACAGGACAGTAGCCTATGAGGTGGGAGACTTAGGGTCACATTCTGGCGCTACCTGATTCAGAAAAGTTTTCAACCCAAATCACTTTGAATTAGACATATTAAGGACTTGAATCTGGGTCTTCTACAGCCCAACGCCCCAGGGGCGGCGAGTTGTATGGGCCCATGGTGCCTGTGCTCCAGGAATATTCAGAGCACAGGGTCCAGCTTCACCCATGGTCAGGGCCGGGTCTCTCCCCTGGCCCCGCCTGACACCCACGCACGCATCCCCCGGAGCATCTCCCGGCCTCACCTGTTACCCCCGGATGATTTAAAAGGACCCGGGGGCCCCCTGCCACCATCACTGACAGGGCAGCGGGGCTAAAGCGGATTCCTGCTGGCCCTCCCACATGTGGCATGCCACTCCCGGATGCGGCTGGCACATCCCTGCTGCCCCTGGGGGGGAATGTCTCCGTGCACTGCCCCCGCCTTGAGCGCCGACTCTGCCATTGGAACTGAGGCCATTGGGAGATGTGGGGACGGTGCCTGGGGGCAGCAGCATGAGGAGACCCCTGCCCTCCCCCCCCGCCTATGAGCTGCTGCCAGAGGGGTGTGTGGGTTGCTTTCGGGAGCTACCGAGGGAAGCGCCGCACCCTTCACCCCCTCCCACACTCCAACCCCCTGCCCCAGCCCAGAGCCTGCACCCCGCACCCAAACTCCCTCCCAGAGTCCGCACCCCCCTCCTGCACCCCCAGCCCAGAGCCTTCACCCAAACTCCCTCCCAGAGCCTTAGGCAGGTGTGGTGGGGGGCAGGACTTGGACCCATTCTGGGTACCACCAAAAATTATACAAACCTGCTGCCCTTGCAGACCCCCTAAACAGACTGTACATACACACCCATTTGCTGAATTGGAAAGCTCAGGTTTTGATCTGAAGATGGACATGTTGACACCATTCCATTTTTGAATGTTTTCAATAAAGATTTTTGTTTCATTCTAATGCAGAAACTTTGGTAGTTGCTGCAACATGCAATTGTCATCCTCCAACCTGCTCTAAGCATGCCATTCAGTAGTGTTGGCAATACATGACCCTAATAAAAATCCTCACAACCCTGTCCTCTCCAAATCTAATCAAGCAATCAGGGCTAGATTAAGGCATTGGTATTATAGGTCCATGCCTGGGGCCCTAGCTCATTTAGTCACGTGATGAGATTAGAATCCCAGTTTTCATTTTCTAAAAATTTTTTCTATCCTTTATCAATGCAAAGACAAGCTTGAAAATGAGACCTAAGCATATCTGAGTTTGCCGAGAGTCAGAAACAATGCCTCCAAGAGATATGAACTTCCTCATTGATCATAATTACAGCTATTCTAAGGAGAAGCAGGGCCATGGTGTGGGGATGGGACCATGGCATTGGGATGTGCCAAGATGCTGTCAGTGCTTTATGTAGACCTGCATGCAATTATCAGCTTTCTCTTTCAGACTCATTAAACCATGTTCCACAAGAAAATTATTTTTCTTATTTAGACTGAAGTAGTTTGGGCCCACACTAAAAACTCAGGGCCCAAATACTCCTGAACTTTAAAAAAATTCACAGTTCAGGCCCATCTTCAGCCTGAGGGTAGCCGGACTGAAATATCAGGGCTCCTGAGACAAAAGTAGGAAGGAAAATGTCAAAGGAGGGCATAAAAGCTGTACAACTAAGGCTACCAAGAAGCTCACCTCTGCTGGCTCCTCCAAAAGTGGCAGTGAGGTGAGCACTGTTGCTGATATGAGCCAACATATACTAGTATGTGTTTGAGCTGCTGTATGTACCTAAATGCTCATCAGCTTGCTGGTCAAATTGCTATCTGTGAGAGAAGGTTTTGGACTAAACAGGTGAATTTTATTTAGGGAGAAGAAAGCTAATGGATTCTAAAGGCCAGACTTCTTCTAAACTCATGAAAACCTATTAATGTGATTTGTGGTTTGACCATGATTCCTTCTTACATCGATCAGAAGGCAGGTGCGGTGCCAACTTGTTCTTACAAACAAGAAGGTTGGAGGATTTATTACTTTCTATACAAAGCTCTTCAAGCAGTTGAACAGTTAACGATTATGCATGCTGCCTTTTTTTTTCTGCTCTTCAAATTCCTCATTCATAATGTATGAGTGATGTCATTAAAAAGCAACATATTGGCTGATACCATCACAGCTGCTAACTAAACTCCAACTCCTTCAGAGCAAGGAATAACCTTACTTTTCAGTTATATACATGCTTAGAAAGGGAGAGAAACAGCCTTGTAGAGATGAGAAGTAAAGTGGAAGAAGTTTAATGTCACGGAAAAGGCTTCGTAGGTTTGGCGATTTGAGATTCGCTCGGAGAGTTCTGAGAATTAATAAAAAAATTAATCCCCTGTGGCTATCTACCCTTCCCCCTTTGCCTCTATCGCAATATGGCAGAGTATCCCCCGCCCCCCGAATCAATATCACATTAACTTCCCTTAATAAAAAAGATTAGCCCATACAATGAACAGGAAACTTCATCTCCCTCTGCAGAATTTTAAACTCTCCAGTCCTTGACTGTTTAGAAACATAATTATGATTATTTTAAGCCAAGATGGAATGCCTCTGTCTTATCTAAGAGAAAGGAAGATTGTCTTAAGGCTTCCAGACTTAAGCTCCAAGGTTTGGTGTTTTCATTGCTTAACTATACTGGGGCTGATCTGGTTAAACAGATTAAATGAATGTGCATTTAACCTGACAAAAAGAAAGTCTTTCAGATGAAAAAGGCACTTTCCATTTTTCATGGGTTGTCTGAATCTTTACAAGCTTTGCTCCTACATTTTTCTTTCACATTTAGAGATAGAAGAATGAAAGGAGCCTGTAGCATAAAGCTGGCTTTTAATTTCCAAATATCTTATTTCTTATCCTAGGCTGAGATAGCTGCTTATTCTTTAGAAGTCATCTCACATAGCTTTGTTCTATTGCATGACTTTGTTTCTGGGGTGCAGGGGGAAATGGCTGAGTCCAAACTGATATGAAAAATAAATCACTCTCTATGAAAGAGAGGGCATTCCCTCTGGGCATGTAGCAATAACTCCTCCTGCAGCCATCTAAGCCCAAACTGGTTTGCCTGTTTAACCATGACGAGCCCAAACTTGCAAAGATAGGTACCAGTAAGAAATGAGGTCCTGATTTATCTTCCCTCTTCCATTGGTTTTGCACCACTGTGATCCCACTGCTGTCAATGGAAGTGTTTCTGGTTTATGCTGGTGTGAAAGGAGAACAGGACCCTGAGGGTTCATTATTCTTAAACTTTGAATCAAGTAGCTAAGAAGGGATGAAAGGATCCCTTTATGTTAGAAATTCCTAGTTCATTTTCAGTTTCATACATGAAACAAAGCAGTAACATGGTCCTCTTCAAAATCTTGTTTTAATGTTTTAATTGTGTCTCAGAGGAATAAAGAAGGTTTTTTGCTTCCCCTGCTCCTCCCCCTTTCCCTGCCCCCCCCCCAGTAACAGCTTGATTTGCATTGACATCACTCATGGCCTTTTTTATTGTTCAGTGTTGATAAGTGCAAAGTAATGCACACTGGAAAAAATAATCTCAACTATTCATCAATTAGATGGGGTCTAATTTAGCCATTACCACTCAAGAAAGAGATCTTGGAGTCATTGTGCAGCAGCAGTCAAAAAAGCGAACAGAATGTTAGGAACCATTAGGAAAGGGATAGATAATAAGACAGAAAATATCATCATGGCACTATATAAAACTATGGTATATCCACACCTTAATTACTAAGTTCTCCTCTCCCCATCTCAAAAAAGATACATTGGAATTGGAAAAGGTACAGAGAAGGGCAACAAAAACTATTACGGGTGTGGAACCGATTGTAGGATGGATTCTCTGTGTGTGGATGGAAGGCTTTCCGGCAGAATCACCCTGACGTGCAGTGCCTGATCGCTGTCGGAATCAGGGCCTGCAGCACAGTCAGCCTGCAATACAGGGACTCTCTGGGCAACCCACTGAGTGCAGGTGGCCTGTAGGAGCCTGCCTGATTGGCTACATTGCCTGGTTAGTTGGAAAAGTCAGGAGACTGGCTCTTAAACCCAGCAGCCGCAATTCACAACCTGTGCAAAGCAGCTGTGATGGTGCCTATGTCTGCTTGTTCCCAGCCCTACCTCACTCCAGGTCACCAGGTACTGCCCCTTGGCTCTGATTCCTAGCTTTTAACTTTGGCTCTGCTCTTTGGCTTTGACACCTAGCCTCTGACCCTGATCCTAGGCTCTGATTCCTAGTTCTTTCTCTAACCATGAGGCCTGACCACCTATGTTCTGGTCACTGACAAACTGCTCTGAGATTAGATGAGGTGTATTCGGTTAGCTTGAAACTAGGTGTAATAAGGGCTGGTTTTTCAAAAGTGCTTAGGACCTGGCATTTCTGGGCCCACTATGCAGAGGTCTTTTGAAAATCAGGCCCCAGAGGGTACATGTATGCATTTTGTACATTCTTTGGAGTAGGTAGGAACTTTGCCTGCTTACATCCATATCTGCATTGCAGGAGGAGATTTTGAAAAGTGTCATAGGAGCACAAGTCCCACTGACCTTGTTACCTTTTGATGCTTTTGAAAAATCTCATCCTTAATCTCTAACTTCTTTAAAAGAATGTAAAAGAATTTCGCATTCTACAATATGCACTAGCACCCCCCACAATTTCACTTTGAAAACACTATTTTGGAATGCTTATTAAGAATAATGCACAGTGAATGCTTATGTGGTTTTAGCTTTTTAAGGTAAAAAGCATTAGAAACCCATACACGTTCTTGCACTCACATTTTTAAAAAAAGGAACAAATGCACTCAAAAGACAAAACATATTGCTCTTGTGCTGTGCCTTTTGAATTCCAAATTTCCATCTGGAGTGAATCTTTTCCAGCCAAATTCTAAATCCCCTGAAACCTGGAAATTCTGACGTGTCTTCTCTGTAGTTCAGCTGAACCACGGGATGCCACTGTGAAAATATTGCTACCTTTAGTCAGTGTGAGTCCTACCCTTTCCTTTCTTACATTCAGGTCAGCATAAGAAGAGCTTGAAATGTAAAACACATTCCTGTGTGACAATGAAAGAAAAATAACTTAGAAATTGAAGTTACTCACTCAAACAAGTCAGACTGACAAATTGCCTCTGCTGTTTCAATTCATCCACATAATGGATCCTCCATTCCCTGGCCAGTTATAGAAAAATAATTATTTCTTCCAGATTGACTGCCTTGGCTTCATCATAAATCAATTCCTTCCTGCCCCTTCCTCCCCATTTTTATCAATGTAGCATTCCCATAAAACTCTCTATGTCCAGATTTTTAATTGACTAGAATCTGATGGCAAAAGTAAAACCAAAGACTTTCATGAACTTCAGTGCCGATTCATTGTTCAACCAAATGCCTTAACTTCATGATATACCTGACCATGTTAATGTGAATATTTCTCGTTCACAAGTTCACAGAGCTTGGAACAGAAAAAGCTGGGCATTGTACTTAAGAGAATCTATCAGATAAGTAAGGCTGATAAAGTTCAGATCTGCAGCAAGAAATTCCAGCCCTTTGAAAATCTCATACATACACATCACCTATTAAGGCCCTGATCTAGCAAAACACTTAAGCATGTGAATAGTCCCATTAACATCCTTGTAAGAATCCCAGTGGAATTACTTATGTTCTTAAAAGTAAGCACGCGTTGAACTCTTTGCCGGATTGAGCCCTTATATTGGGCATTGTGTACAGCCAGGCTTTGGATGCTATTGCCCCAAATGAGCCTGTCCCAAAGCCCACTGAAGTCAGCAGAGAGGCACCTGTTGACTTTAGATCAGGCTCAATATAATTACCTGAGGAATTGGAAGAAACTCACAACAATCAGGAAAAAAAGAAAAACAACACAAAACAGTGAGATCACCTTGTCCATGCCCTCCACAGTCAAAGCAACATTGTGCCCTTCAGTGTGTTGTGTAGCTTAAGGGTACGGCTACACTATAGCTTAATGACAACATAATCAACATAAGTTGATCAAATCAACATAAGTTGCGTCACTGAGGGGTGTGAATTAGCCATCCCACTGAGCAACTTAACTTATGCCAATTTAAGCACTGGTATGAACAGCACTATGTCAGAGGGAGAGCATCTCCTGCCAACACAGCTACTGCTGCTTGCGGGGGCTGGCGTAATTAATCTGACAGAAGAGCTCTCTCCTAGGGCCAAAGCCTTAGTCTGGGAGAGCTACCACTGAGCTCCACTGGGATTTGGACTCAAGGAGCGCCTTGTTTGCACTGCACAGTATTTTAGTTAATGGTAAAATGCTGTTACTTTCTGGCATGATTGGCAGAATCGAAAAAGCCTTGTAGCAGGAAGGCAGGGAATAGAGAGAGGAGTCAAAGGAGAATGAAAGGTGACTCCAGCTCCATTTACCGTGTCTTGGATTGGTCATTTTTGACTCAGCACTAGCTATTTCCAGAGGGTGTGGCCGGAGGGTCCAATCAGGTGGCGTTCTTTAATTTCCTTGGAGAGTGTTCAGAATGAGTGTGGGCTCTGGGGGCTATTCAAAGGTTGCTGAAAATAGGCAGATAGAAAATAGCAAGTGAGTCTGCACACTATATTACAGCTGCCTACAGCAGAGTGATGATGAATTTAGTGATGTTATTTGCAAGCTTTTATGATACATTCCTCTGTTCTTCAAGCTTCTGAAATACATATTTTGTGCTTTCTTTTTCTCTCCTCCCGCCTTGTTTAATTAGATGTCTGCTGCGCGAAAAGCAGATCACTTAATTATGCTTGCAGCAGAGGCACAAATAGGTATGCTGTTGTTTTTCTTTGGCTCCCAGACAGTTATTCTAACCTCGGAGTGGTGCAATAAGGATAAATCACTAAGGTGTGGAACCCTTGCTCCTTCCCTTGATTGTATTTGCTTGCCTGTTACACAAAAGAGAACAAACGGTTTCGCTTTAGGCTTGACTGGTCAGAGCACTCAAGCTGCAGAGTAGCAAAAGTGATTATTATTTTTTGGTATGTCCTCGAACCCCCTGAAGCATCAGAACTGTCTGGATTTTCACCTTCTATTTTACTTACCTGGCCGCATTCCCTCCCCCTTCCATTGCATGTTGACCTTTTAGCCAGTACGTATAGGACGGATCCCTCCTAAAGCTTCCCTGCCAGAGCAGTTGAATGGATTTCTCATAAGGTCCTCTTCCCCAGACATTTGTAATTGCCCACCACCACTGACCACTAACATCCCAGCGTAGCCCTCCTTTCTCCTCGCCTTTTTGCTAGCACACTTGAATTACAGCACATGCTCTTGGCAGCTGCCTTGCTTCAATCTGCTTTTCACACTGTTGACCTGAGTGTTTCTACTGCAGCATCATAGTCTCTCTCTCTTTCTCATATTTTCTAACTCATTAGGGTCTAATCCTGCCATCCTCTCGCAAGCAAATCTGCCATGAAAGCTGTGGGGTTTTTGCCTGAGTGGCAAAAGAATGGCAGGATTTGGCCCTAAGCAGAGCTGGGATCTGGATTTGAGAGGATCAGACCCAGAGTTTGTTTATCACTATTCCCATCTCTACAACAGGCCAAAGTCAAGATCTGACCTTTCCCAAGCTGTCTAGGTCTTGGATTTGTTCAGGCCTGTTCCTAGCTCCAGGACATTTGTGTATAAACAGAAGTTCTCATTTTACCCTTCTCTTGGGACCCAAGTCATTGAGTCAGCTATCTGAGACCCACACAGTCATTAATGCTGTTATGCTCACAATGACCATGTAAAGTAGGGAAGTGCCATTATCAGCATTTTACACTTAGCGTGAAGAGGCTAGGGCCCAGATCCTCGACAGTATTTAGGCACCTCACTTCCACTGATTGCAGGCAGTTGCATTGACAAGGAGTTAGATCCTTACATACCTTTGAGGATCTGGTCCTGAGGGACTTGTTGACAATCTCACAGCACGTGTTCGGTAGGGCAACAAAGTGAACTCAGGTCTCCTGGGTCCCAGGCTAGCAGCCTAATCACCATCCTTCCCCTCTATTCACAAAGCTAATGTTTGTGACAGCACAAACCTGTTCACAGTGATGGATTGTGAGGTCACAAAGCTGATTAATTAGGCAAGAGGGACAAAACCAATTGTAAAGGAGGCAACTTGATATATCCACACAGCATGGCAAGGAAGTAAAGGGAAAAATTAAATGCCAGGATTGCCTCTGAAGCTTTTTCTTAAAAATAGGCATTATATTAGCTATCCTCTAGTCATCTGGTACAGAGGCTGTTTTAGGTGAAAGGTTACATACCACACCTACGAGTTCTGCAGTTTTGTATTTGAGTTCCTTCAGAACTCTTGGGTGAATACCATCTGGGTCTGATGACTTCTTAATGTTTAACTTACCGATTTGTTCCAAAACCTTCCACTGACGCATCAATCTGGGACAGTTCCTCAGATTTGTTACCTAAAAAGTTGCGAGGGAGATTCCTACAGCAGAGACATTGCAGGCAAGAGCCTCCCCCTAGGAGCCGGACCTGCTGCTGGCTGCTTCCGGGGCACAGCGCGGTCCGCAGTGCCAGGACAGGCTGGGAGCCTGTCTTAGCACCTCCGCTGACCAGGAGCCACTGGAGGTAAGCCCGCGCCCCAGCCCCGCGCCCCAATTTCCTGCCCCAGTTCTGAGCCCCCCCCCCAAACCTGGAGCCCCTTCCTGCACCCCGAATCCCTCATCCCTGGCCCCATCCCAGAGCCCTCGCCTCCTCGCCCCCCAACCCCCTGCTCCAACCCAGAGCCCCCTCTGAGACCCTGAACCCCTCATTTCTGGACCCACCCCAGAGCCCACATCCCCAGTTAGAGCCCTCACTCCCTCCCACCCCCCTGTCCCAGCCCTGTAAAAGTGAGTGAGGGTGGGGGAGAGCGAGCCACAGAGGGAGGGGGAATGTAGTGAGCGGGGGGGGAGGTTCGGGGAAAGGGGGCGGGTCTCGGGGAAGGGCTAGCGTGTTCGATTTTGTGCAATTAGAAAGTTGGCAACCCTACTTCCTGGCCGCCTTCTCTGGAGAGGGTGTAAGTAGCCATGTAGCTCTGCTTGCTCCTGCATGTCCAGCCCATGGTCCAGATAGTGCACATAAGGGTGTAAGTGGGGGGAGGAGGTTCTCAGTCCTTTGTGCGAGCACACAGTCCAGCTCATAACCTCACTCCAAGTGATGAGCTTTGCCATTTCTAAAACAGCTCTGCCATCCAAAAGAACTGAGCAAACTTAGGGGAAACGTGTGTCCTCTTCTCCTGGATCCTGTTCTATTATGAGCTTACATTTCTAGAAACAACAGGGATAGAGGAAAATGGAAAAAATATCAAGCTCTCTGCAAAGGATTGCCCTTTAAATTCCAGGGATTGCCTTAAGTGCCCTAATCATTTTCATCTTGCTGCACAGAAATACGTTTATCAATATTTGAAGCATTTCAAAATGAATGACGCCCCAAATCCCTGGCTAGCATTATGCCGCAGTTTTCACACATGGGATTTACATCATGCAATCTTTACTTGGGCAGAAGACCCCTTGTCCTTCTTCCTGGGGAAAGACCGCAGCATTGGACCCCCAGGCCATTCAATTATATCCATGGAGCGATTGCTAAAACCAGCCCACGCTCCCAACTCTGGCAGGGGTGCCCCACGACCACTCTTGAGCATGCCATTTTCATATTTTATTTAACTGAAAAGTCCATAACAGTCCTTTAAATAGACACAAATATTTGAATAATTTATCCAGGTGTAATTTCAGTTTCTAGGCTGTTGGAATCGATTTAGTGGCTTGCTTCTGGACAGTGGCAAGGGCTTGTGGATTGCAGCATTCCAGGAAGAAACAAGAACAAACGCACACAAATCCTTTTGCTGGGCTCCTTTGACTTCTCTTGCTCTTGCTCAGTGGCTTTTATTGACCTTAAAAACAAGTCCAACATCAACAAAGGGAATAAGCCTCATGATTCTTGAGGGTTGCAGACGGGATTCAGAAATATGACTCTGAGGAACAGCACAGCGCTTTCTAGTGGTGAGGGCAAGAACTCCACTGTCTTTTTTTCCACATTCATTTCATCAGTGGGACAGCCTCTTTTTTTTTAAAGTGAACATTGTAGGTAACCAATTAAAGGAACAATCTTGCAGGGAAGTTGCCATTTTGTGTGACAGGGAGACCCTTTCTCTTATTTCGTTCCCTGCTCTCCTGTCCACGGCCCCATCTTCCTGGGACGTAATGACCCACAATTCCCCTTTTACCACTTAACATCAGACAAGCCTCAATAAGCATCTCCCTTTCAGAAAGTTGGGCTGCTAATGGGATGTCTACACTACAATTAAATACCTGCAGCTGGCCTGTGTCAGCTGGTTTGGGCTCGCAAGGCTCAGACTACGGGGCTGTAAAATCGCATTGTAGATGTTTGGGCTGGACCCTGGCCTCTAGGACCCTCCTGCCTCACGAGGTCCCAGAGCACGGACCCCAGCCTGAGCCATACAATGAGCCTGAGGCAGATGACACGGGCCAGCCACAGGTGTTTAATTGTAATGTTGACATACCCCAAGATGGCTTGCAGTCTCCATCTTGAGGAGGAAAACAAGCCAGGGCCCCGAAAGTGGTTTGCAGGAAGAGATGGCAGCTGCTTACATGCCACTTTGCCCATGTAGTTAACCTTCATTCCATCCCTATGTGGTAGTTAAACCTCATTGCCCCCATTTTATGTAAAGAGCAAAAGACACAACACACTGGGGGTCACTTCAGATAAATTCTAATCCTGGTTTTTACACTGGCTCCTTCTGTGACCTTGAACAAGTCCCTTACAACCCGATTCTACACTCTGAATAGTACTCATACGAGAGGTCCCATTGTACTACTTGGTGTAGGTAAGGTTTGCAGAATCAGGTCCACAGACTTTCTGAGCCTCTGTTTTGCCGTCTGTGAAACAGGGACAATATTATTTACCTACATAACAGTACTGGTGTACAGCCAACCCAGCTGATGTTTGGGAATTGTTATAAAAGTGCAGTCATATTATGATGAGCTATTGGACAAAGTGAAAACCTATGGGTTCTCCCAGTCCTGGGTGTGTTACTCTATACAATGCTGCTTCTGTGTCTTTATTTTAATCATACACAGCCAGCTTGGTTATAAAGCATCCATTGTATGCCATGTAGCAAGAAGACTTAGTAAGTGCCAGTTTTTATTGCTGTGTCATGCTTTGAGACAGAATCCCCATATTGCCTCTTGCACTTCCAAAGAGTCTCTATCCAGGTATTATCCATCATCAGCTGAAAAATACAAATATCCTTTCAGTAATTGGTTCCACCTACAGAATCCTTCTGCACTGGCTGGAAACACAATCTAATTTTCACGTATCATGTGAAGGAACTATTAAAAAGAGAACAGGATATATTTTTTTTTACTTAAGGTTAAACAGTATAATTTTCACTGTCTCATAATTTATCTTGCTAAAGGCCAAAAATATGTAGATTGGCAAAGTCTTGAAGCACTGTGCATTATCCAGAATCCTCTGAGGAATATGTGTATAAAATTGCTTCTGTCCCGTTTGTGATCTTGAATAGACAGTCCCTTGTTTTTGCATTTCTTCTGACTGAAAAGTCAATGAAAGGGCATATTTTTCTACTAATTAGACTCCTAGAGCCTTTCTTAGCTTTTCAAGGAGGACCATTGGCCTATTTTCAACATCCTTCTAACTTCAATAACAGAGTGAAGGCTCTTTCATCTCATGTTTTTCTTTTCCTGCAGCTAAGAGAAGCTATTATTGAGAAATCTAACTAATTTTGTTTCTCTGCTAGCTTAAAACCTTTGATTAGATTCTGATAAACAGACTTGTAAATTAAATAGCCCACATGACATCCATGCTACTGGATGGGAAAGATTTTTCTCAAATGCTTCAACAATTGTGCAAAGCAAAATATTTGTTGTTTGTACTTTAAGGTATTTTCAGCATCCTGCACCAAAGACTGAAAATTTTATTTTAAATGCTATTGAGATAGAGTTAGACGATGGAAAAATGTGGGAGAGGAAACCCCCAATTTTCATATTCAAGTTAATTCTTTATTTGCTTTACAGTAGCACGCAAGTGAGATCAGGTCCCTTTGTGCTAGGCATCATAAAACACGTCACTGGGGAAATTACTCAAAATAAATGCAACAAAGATGGGAGGGGGAAACAGGTACAGAGAGGCTAAGAGTGTCTTCCCCATACAGTTTGCTCGAGTTATAATTCAAGTGTTACCCCTAACTCAACTCCTGTCCCTGACCCCAAAAATCTTGAGTTAAGTGGGACTTTAAGCTTGAGCTATCTGGCCTGTGGGGGTGGGGGGTGGGAGGAATTATTTTTTTGGCCCGGGGGGAGGGCTTGTTGAAGTGTGCTGCTGATGCTTGAGCTAGTAATGCTGTGGGGGATGCAACAAATTGAGTTGCAATAACTCATTACAGCTAATGCAGTCCCTCTGTGCTGCTCATCCAATCACTCTGAATAACTCCCATGTCACTGGGCAGCATGGCTGCTCTCAGGCAAGCAGGGCTAACTCGAGTTCAGTCACTCCCATGTGCTAAGTTGCAGTGAAAACAAGGCCTCACTGATTTGCCTAAGGTCACACAACAAGACAGGGAATAAAACTCAAGTCTCCTAACTTCCCGTCCAGTGCCTTTTCCACTCAGACTCACAGCCTCTTTTTAAAACAAAACAGGTTTAGTATTCAAAAGCAAAGCATGTTTGGTATGGCTATTCGGACTCAGTGGATGAAATCTAGTTATGTATATCTCTAAAACCTGTTGGTAAAACGTTGAACTACTATCCAGAATGACAAGTCTGTCCATACTCCTCTATTTGTATTTCTTTCTGCCTGTCCTTGTACATCACATTTAAGAATGAATCACAAAAAACATAGTAGTAAAAATGATTGGGCAGTCTGGCCAAGCAAAGAGGTGGAGAAAACATTTCAGTGTGTCTGAAGGGAGGGAAGATCCAGTACTACCTTCAAGCCTGGGAGGATTTGTCAAGAAATAACTTAAAAATAAGGAAATAGGATAGAAACCAGATAAGCCAGGCCTCCGTTGTTCCTCATGGTAGAATGGTATTGAATAGAAATCCTATGGCGCCCTGAGGGAATTACCATAAGGCAATATGGATACCTCCTCACCTACAAAGAGCAGTGCATTAATGTAGCCTGCAGCTGCTTGTCCGGCATGGGTGCTGGAATTAGCGGTGCTGGGGGTGCTGCCGCACTCCCTGGCTTGAAGAGGTTTCCATCATATTGCAGGTTTACAGCTTGGTTCAGTGGCTCTTGGCACCCCCCCGTAGTCTGGGATGAAATTCACCCTGGGCAGATGGCCAGTACAAGGCCCATGCACTGCTTGCTTAAGTGACACCTAATAAGGGCTTAGACCTTGTGCGGGGTTCGCTCTGGCTGCTTATATGCTGTTGAGTAGAATGTCAAAAACATTGTGGCGACTTCCCCCTCCACATCCCTTTTGGTCCTAGTTCGGAGTAAAGAAAATGGCTGCTTCTCCCCTCTCCCAACTCCCTGCAATTGCACTAAGCTGAACTGGGTAAGAACAGCAAATGAAACGAGCAAGGCTTTGAGTTTAACGTTTTCTTTTCCCCCGCTTTGAAAGGATGCCGTAGCTGGCATTTAGTGACTTGTCACCTCCCAGTCAGGAATATCAGGGTTGCTCTTTTATTTGTTTTTTTGCCATGGGATTCCGGTTTAGAGGCTGCCATTTCACTAAGTTGTATCCTCTCATCTGGAGCTGACGCTGCACACAAAGCATGGCTAGATGCTCCACAAGCATCTAAAACAGCCATAGTCTCCTGTGCAAGGCAAATCTTTGTTTACCTTTCAGCATGTCAATCATCCTTCAGTCTTTCTCTCTCTCTGTGCTGACCTGCTTACTCTCAAAATAAATCTACAGGAACAAAACATAGGTGGTATGTTGTCTAGTTCTGCAGTCAATAATCTCTTTTCTCTCTGACCATTTGGTCACAGATATAAAAAATTAATAAAACATGGATTTTAACACAATATACCTTGGTTTTGAGCATGATGGGTTCGGCTGCTCTGTAGGCTTCTGCCCTTGAAGACCTGTGAAACAGCTGGGCAACTCTCTTCCCTCGCTTTTCATTGGAAAGCCTGATTATCAAACCACTGTGAATATAGGAGCAAGGGGCTTATGCATCGGAACCTGAATCTGGGGCAGAGCTTGGCTCTCAGCCAAATATAAGAAGTAAAGAAAACGAAGCCGCAGATTTATAATTGTTTTCTTTGTCACGTACACATTATGAGCTGGGTGCAAACTTGTGAAGTTTCATTAAAGTCAGTGGATCTATGTCAGTTTACACTAGCTGAGGATCTGCGCTATATTCACTTGTTGTGAGATTATGGAAACAGCCGTTTTTGAATATTGTTATTGCTTTCTTTAGTTGCATTAGGTTTAGGCTGTCACTGTGCGTAATAAAACACGACTAAATTATGGTTAGTGGTAATAGTGCAAATTTTGGGGGAATGGCTTTTATTTTGATCAATATTTCAATTAAGTTACTAACAGCGGGAGGGACTGCAGATCATGCAGAGCCTTGAGACTGCTATAGGTGAGGAAAGGAACATAGCCAATTGCTGATTGATGTTTTATAGGGCTGTAATACAAGAAGTTTTTCTTCTGAGACAGAAATGTTGGCTCTGTCTCTTAGGGATTTATTTTGCTAGTATCAATGGGAAACAGCTGAACTGGTTGCCTGGAGAAATAGAGAAAGAAAGCTAGTCAGGATGTTAATGGTGATTTAAGGTAGATGCTGATTAGTGATTAACATTTGTCTGAATAACTAAAAAACCCAGGCTGGGATCAGTTGTTACTCTATTTCTCTGTTGCAGCTTCCTAAGAAGAGGCTGGGAATTTTCCCAGAGAGATTGACTTATTTCATTGCAAAGGAGAAAGCAGTACCCTGGCGAGGCAAAGATGTGCAGCATAGTATTGCAAATGTTAGAAATTCTGCACTGGGGACATCTATGTCAGTGAATTATTGAGAGACAAAACTCCATCTCTGAAATATACATGCGAAATGCTGTCTTGGGGAGCAAACAACATGGCTGTAAAGATTTGGAGCCAGGCCCTGCTGGAGGCTGATCTTCATTAGTGTAATCGTTCGACCCTGGAGGGAGAGAATTGGTGTGACTTCCTAGTCTTGGAGTCAGATTTAGCCTACAACATTGTTTTTGGTCTGGACCAAAATATGAGTGACTTTCCATAGTCCTCGTCCTCAAATTCAGTTTGAGAGAATCTGCCATGCCTTATATGAAGGGATGGCTTACTCCTGCTAATTAATCAATCATGCTTTAACAAATAAATGCCTTTATAGTTTGCATGGTCAATGATGTATGAACTCCAAAGAAATATTGTTTACTGGACTTCATGGTAAATCAGATGAAATTAAATATTTGTTTTCCTTTACTGCTGTGAATATAAATTCCGTGTTTTGAAACCTTTACTCTGAATTTCCTGACTTCTTAATGGTTGGGATTTTATTTGGGCCAAATGCAACATCCTTCCAAGGTTTCAGAGTAACAGCCATGTTAGTCTGTATTCGCAAAAAGAAAAGGAGTACTTGTGGCACCTTAGAGACTAACCAATTTATTTGAGCATAAGCTTTCGTGAGTTGCATCCGATGAAGTGAGCTGTAGCTCACGAAAGCTTATGCTCAAATAAATTGGTTAGTCTCTAAGGTGCCACAAGTCCTCCTTTTCTTTTTGCATCCTTCCAAGGATTAGAGAAATATTAGCGAGATGGTCACCACTCCTTAACTTCACAATAACAAAGTTTTCTTCAAGGAAATAGTATTAGTGGTAGACTTTGATGGTTTCATAACTGACTATGTAAATAATGGACACAAGGAATAAAATGCTAAGGGTATTCTTGAGGATCCCTAACTTGGTATGAGGAAAGAGTTTGTTTCTGAAACAGAATCAGAGGAGCACTCCTTTAAGTTGTGCATCTATTGCTGATGAGTTGGCAGACTGGCTGGTCTCTGGAATAAGGATCTATCTGATATTTGTATGGAGGGATTGGTGACTTTGGAATGGAAGTTCCACCAAGAGAGAATCTGATGGTGCCAGGACTTCTTTCTGTGTCTAAGCCAGAGGCACTAAGCTGTTTAGGACAGAACTTGACAAGTTTACTTAACATTTAGAGTGCCAAGGATTAAGGTGAAAAATACCCATGACATCACCCAACCCAAGGCTTTGCCCCCTGAAATTTAAGAAATTTAAGAAATAAAACTACTCTGCATTGGATTTGGTTGACACATATTGCCAGCCAACTCTAATAGCAGAACTGACTATATCCCCTGTGCTTTTTTCATGCCTTCTTTCTTTCCTGGCTTATTCCACTATATCCTCTCTGTCCTTTCCAGCAGTTGAACACGGTTTATCTTTTCCTGCATTATTTTCTATGTTTGTTTCTTCTTTTCTTTCTCTCCTGCTGCAGCCCCGTATGTCTTTTCCTTCTTTCTCCCCCAAAATTGTGTTCTCTACCTTTGTCCCTGCCTTCTGCGCTTCTCCCCCCAATCAGTCAGTCACTGGGGAGTGGCCCTGACTTACACACTGTATTTAGCATATGGCCATGGCAGATGCCCTTGGTCTGTGTAGTGTTCAATCGCCATGGAAAACAGCTACAGTATGCTGGCCACAGTCACACAGTGCTTAAAATAGAAACGAGTGACACTTTGGTAGAGTTAAGTTCAGATATTTGTTTGATACCATGCTATAAAGCAGGGGTGGCCAACCTGTGGCTCTGGAGCCACATGCGGCTCTTCAGAAATTAATATGCGGCTCCTTGTATAGGTGCCGACTCTGGGGCTGGAGCTACAGGCGCCAACTTTCCAATGTGCCGGGGGGTGCCCACTGCTCAACCCCTGGCTCTGCCCCAGGTCCTGACCCCACTCCACCCCTTCCTCCCAAGAGCCTCCTGCACACTGTGAAACAGCTGATTGTGGTGGGCGGGAGGCATGGGGAGGGAGAGGGAGGCGCTGATCAGTGGAGCTGCTGGCAGGCGGGAGGCACTGGGGGCAGGAGTCGGGGAGCTAATGGGGGGCTGCTGACGTATTACTGTGGCTCTTTGGCAATGTACATTAGTAATTTCTGGCTCCTTCTCAGGCTCAGGTTGCCCTCCCCTGCTATAAAGACTCAGCTATGTATCCTGGACACACAAGAGATCTAATAGAGATGGTGCTAGCTTTATATAGCATTCAAACACTAGCTTTACATCAGGCACTCCAGTACTACAATGATGGGGTTCATAAAGAGAGATTTAACCTAGTTCCTTTTTCTGATCCACCTGGGGTAAAAGTCTTCTTCTCAGAAAGGGATGCAATAGAGAATCCACCCAAACAGTCTTTGATAATAGGAGGAAATGGAGGGCCAGATTGTCATCTGGTTAAATTGATACAGCTCCACTGATGTATGCAGGGTCGTTGTAGCTGTGTCGGTCTCAGAGGACAAGGTAAGTGAGGTAATAGCTTTTATCAGACCAACTTCTGTTCGTGAGAGAGGCAAGCTTTGAAGGCACACAGAGATATTATTCAGGTCAGGCTGGTAGCAAACCTACAAAATACTTTCAAAAGGTGGTCCTAGGAGCTGAAATTCATAATTCTGCTAGCCCCTCAAAAACATGGACTGAACAGAGACACTGGATTTATGGCTTATTACAACAATCTACAGTCCACCAACCCTCTTTGTCCTATGACTGCATTGGTGTTAACGGGCTACTCTACCTTGAATGGTCCCTTGCAGTATGTTCTAACTACTTATGCTAAACAATCTGTTCCACTTTGCATTTAGTTGTGACGCTCAGCATACCTTTCCCAGACCTGAAGAAGAACTCTGTTTCTTCAAAGGTTGTCTCTCTCTGGTCTGGTCTACATTACAGACCTATATCAGTATAACTACGTCGCTCTGGGGTATGAAAAATCCACATCCCCGTGCAATGTAGGTATGCGGACCTAACCCCCCATCTAGACAGCACTGTGTCGGGGGGAGAACGTCTCCTGCCAATGTAGCTACCACCTCTTGGGTAGGTGGATTAACTACACCGACAGGAAAGCTCTCTCCCTTTGGCATGGAGCATCTTCATGAAAGCGCTACAGTGGCACAGCTTCACCATGCATCGGTGCAGCTGTGCCAGTGCAGCATTTTAAATGTCGATGTGCCCTCACCCACAGAAGTTGGTCCAGTCAAAGATATTACCTCAGCCATCTTGTCTCTCTCTAGCTCCATTGACTCTAAAAGAGCTATACTAATTTATACCAGCTGAGGTTCTGGCCTAGTGAAGCTCCCTGCCTGTTGTTACCGATCAGGGTTCTCAAACTTTTTCAGCACATGAAACAAATTTTAGTAGGTAGACTGTCTTGTGGACACCTCCCTCTTATTCAAGACTATGTGGGCTGCCTTGCCTCCCATGCACAGTCCTGTAACAGCCTTCCGGAAACTAGAACAATTCCTTACATGGATGAGTAACGGTAGGACAGAATTTAACGTATGTTGAGGTGTCCTTTAATGAGGTTTAGCAGACGGAAACAAGATGATGGACCAACACCATATGACCCATCAGCAAGTAGACCACCAGTGCCTGCAGACCACAGTGTGAGACCTACTATTACAGATGAAGAGCCTTACAGAGAAGTAGAAATGAAGTTTAGAGAGAGAGGTAGAGCAGACTTTCCTTTGGATTGGAGAGGTCTCTCATTTTAAATGCTTTATATCAATGCCAATTAGGTAAATGACCACGCAAAAGTCAGGTAGGTCACCTTCATTATAGACTGGTGGAAACTCCTCTGACTCACAGTATGAGTCAGACAGTTCAGAACTGGCCTGCTCTCAAATTTTTACAAATTTACAAAGAACAGCAGAGCCCAGGTAAACAGCAGTTCCAAATGATGGCACTGATTATGTGTCATTAGAGTAGTGGGCTATGCTAGGGCTCAGTACACAGAAGTCTGGTGGAAGGGGAAGACAGTAAAGAGGGGAGATTAGAATAATGCCGTGAAAAGGATCCCATCTTTCAGTAGCTGGATCACCAGAGTAGGGCTGAGGTGAATCTACAGAGATGAGATTTTTTTCATATTTGACTTTTTTCTTGTAATTGGATTCCTCCTTGTTTTGTTCTGTAGGGTCCTGGTGTTTGCTTGGAGCTCCCACAGATCCAGCTGGCTGGGAGTAGGAGGGTTTTGATAACCTGTATGTCACTAGGGCGAAGAATATAGTGGCAGGACTACTGCACCCATGTAATCCAGAAGGAAAGACTGCTCCGACAGTGACAAGCTGCAAGCAGGAGGCCGATTGACAAGATGATTGCCCACTACAGCATCAACGTAAATATTAAAATGCTCCAGGAGCAAATGTTTGACTTTGAGATCAAGTGTTGAAAGGCACCAGTCATAGTGGACCAAAGGGTTTGTATATCTGGGCATCTCATAGGACGCTTCCTAGATTTAAAAAAAATCAGAACCGTAGGCTTGTCATACTCATTGAAGCCAAGTGACAGTGACAGTCTCTCTCTTTGTCTCTCCCCATTGTGCTAGGCCCTGTACAAACACAGAACCCAAAGATGTCTCCTGCCCCAAACAGCTCACAATCCAAGTATAGTGACAACAGCCCGGGGGGGGGGGGGGGGGGGGGGGGGAGGAAAGGAAACAGAGAGAAAATACATTCAGTCAGCATGATAAGCAATAATCACCACACAGATGATGCTAAAGAAGGAACGAAATCCAGCTCCCTTTTCTATAGCTCTCATAATTCTGTAGGGAGAGCAGGAGTAAAGAGCAGTAAAACGTCCCCATAGCAATGAGATCTGACTCTGAACACAGAGGGAGTGGCTCTGTAGAGAAAGGAGGTGCAGGTTTCCACAGTTGCTTGCATTGTGCACAGTACATAGGGCAGAATAGAACTGCACTCTAAATACTATTTAGACAGAGATTAATATTGAATTTTTCTTTTCATGCCTTTTTGTGTCCACATTACAGGCATTAGAATCAAGTTTATAGCCATTGCTGGCAGCCTTGGCAGAGAGGCAGAGGCCTGAATTAGCACAGAGTGTACATCACAGCAGAGATGGCCCTTCCAGCTCAGGCTGGCAGCTGAGCGAGAGGAAGCTTACATTGCTGTTGTCCATGCCGTAGCTGTTTGGTGGCAAGGCAGGTCTCTATTTCCATCGCTGTGCGTCTAGCAACTTCCACAAGCATTACATTCTCTCTGGCACCTGAACCCACACAGCTAATTAAAACTGGGCTATTAATTTGGGTCAGACAAAATGAGTATCTCAAAATAGAATTTAATTTAGACTTGAGAACACAGTTACTTAAATACTAGCTAGCCAGCCCAGCAAATGTTTAGCCCTCTCAAAAGTTGCAGGACTGATAACTGTGAATGCCCTAGTCCTCTATCCACGCAATGAATTTCAATGAATCTTGAACAATGAGTTGTTTGTTTTTTTTCAAGATTTCGATCATTGAAAGTTTTCAGCCAGTTCTGTAGCTGTTTTTTCCCACCCCCACTTTCCCCCATGGAAAATCAAATTGTGAGAGATAATTAACTTACAACTTAAGGAATTGCAGTCCTTAATTATTTAAGATGGCATTGCCCAAGGCTGTATTTCCTTTACTGCTGTAAGTCCATAGCCAAGGTGACACGGTGAGGAATTTTTCTGCAAGATGCTTCAGCACAACAGTTCAATATACAACAACCCATTAAAAGGCCTATTATTTATGAGGGAAAGTTTGCAGTGCAATTTCTCATGTTACTTCCATATAACTTATATCTGTTTGCAGTTCCTTGGGCCCCTCGTTCCCTGTGTATAAGTAAGCTTCTTATGTACCCTGTGCGCCAAAGCACGCACTCCAAACAGAAGGAGTGAGCTGAAACACGGGTGAACAGTAACTTAGACAGTGACATTCTGCAGATGTTTTATGCAATCCTGTAGTTTGTCATTCAATAACACACACTATAGCAAGTGGCAAATCCCCTGGGGATGGCAGAATGTCACTGCTTAGATTCTGACTCTATTAAAATGACTCACAAACTGTTATTCCGTGCAATGCAAACACGTGTATTTTGGGTGTGGGGCGGGAAAATGTACAGATATACTTGCTCCTTAAGGACACTCTGGAGCTCACCTGTGCTGCTTTGGACACTGTTTCATCTTTATTTTCTTACGTTTTTGTATAAATGATAGAAGTGAAGGGACTATAGTTGCTACAGAAGAGAACGTGATGCATTAAGGGTCATCTAAAGAGGGAGTTGTCTGCTCTGCACTACCATTTGGCTGTCAACACAATGTAGTCTCAATTACCGTGCCATCACAATCCTTGTGTAACATTTATCTATCTAAATGCTTATAAAGTCCTCATCCCCGTAGTATGCAAGCACCTCTTAATTATTAATGGATTTAATTGAAGAAGGGAAGTATTATCCTTAATTTGCAGATGGGCAAAAGTTACACATGGTAAATTAAGTGACTTGCCCAACGTCTCCCAGTAAGTTTGTAGCAGAGTCAAGAATGGAATCCAGTTCTCCTAAATCCTAATCCAATGCCCTGTCTATTAAACCATCCTCTGAAACCTTCTCTAAGTAATCAGGAATGTTCCTCACACATGGGAATGATTGCTGCACAGAACTCTTCGTACTCTAACACCTGATCCAAGCCACATGAAGTCAAGGAAAAGACTTGCCCTGATTGCAGATCAGTCCCCTTTCCACCTAATGTGAGCACAATTTACCATCTAGTTTCATAATTTATATTTTTTCCATTAGGAATGCGAGCAGTTATTAGTAACTTTTTATACTGTAGCATATGCCTGATATTTTGACAGCTTATGTGTGTGGTTTTTTTCTTTTCTTTCTTTAAGGAAACTGGGGGTCTCTGCATACTGACAATTCAGATCTTCACCAGGAACTTTTCTAATGCTCATCCTAGACTCATGAGCCTGATTAACTTTTAAGTTACTTTTATTATTATTATTATTATACTTGTCAGGCAAACTTTCGCAAGTTGGCAAATCTGTGCTTTTAAGCTATAAAGGAAGGCTCAAGAAAGCTCTAGATTTCTTTTCATGGACATGACACAGCCAGAGAACAAACGTTTACAGATTTTTATTGTTTGTTTTTCCTCCCCTTCTCAGAAACCAGCAGGAACATGTTATTTTATGAACTGCTATTTATACACATTTTGGCAGAGTATCAAAGGGTATCTTTAAACTATATTTATTTGTAGCTCACTTGGGATGGAATATAAGGTTTCGGGCAACAGCTAAACCCTGGAGCCTCTTTCAGGATGTAGGGGGGAAAAGTCAATCAGAATTGAAGGGTAAGAAAGAGAATCCTGGTTATAATTATTATGAATTATAATGGTGCTTTCATATAGCTGGAGTGAAGACTTGTGTCAGCACTTCACAGATCCACTGCTGCATTCATGGTTCTGGAACTAGGTGCTGTTTCAGATGCAAAGACACAAGATGAATGTAACATTTAAGTAGAAATTAGTTTGCAAATTGTAACTTATGAATGAAAGGAAATAATTATTTGAATATGACTTGCTCCAAGGTTGTGGAACTATTCAAAAGAAACTTGGTTTAAAAAAAAAAACGTTGGCAAGATTAAAAAAAAACCCACATGCCTTTAACACATCCCAGGGCCTGCTTTATTTGTTGGTTGATACATGTCTTAGTTGTATGAGGAGACACAAACAGCAGTACGCCTTTTTGGCCTCTGTCCAGCAAAGGTTTTAAGAACACACTTCACTTTAAGCACATGAATAATCCCATTGGAGTAAGCGTGGGAGTAGACTCTTATTCAAAGTTAAACGTGTGCTGAAAAGCTTTGCTAGATTGAGGCCTTAACCACCCCAAGGCATATATTAATAGAGAAAGAAATACACCTGGATTGCTTAATACTATTAGAATACTGCTGTTGCATTATTAAAAAGTCATTTGAAACAAGAAATTTTTTGCACATATAACGTGCTTCCTTATGGATATTTATTTCTAAAATGCACCCGACACCTTATAATAGCATGAAAACATTCCAGAATGTCTTCTTTCTCCACTTAATGCACGCCATCTGTGGCTGAAAGTGGTCGAGAGGCTATTATGGAAGACTCATAGGCTCTGAGGCCATAATGATCATCCTGCCTGATCTTTGACATAACACTTGCTATAGTACATCCCCCAGCACCTAGCCCAACAACTTGTGATGGAACTAGAGCACATCTTCCCATATCAGCTTCCCTACCACTGACAAGTTCATACTGTACATTCTGTCTTTCTCCAGCTACAGCATTTAGGGTGGATCCCCTACTTGTCAGATGTTTTGGATACTCTCTCCTCCACCTTTCTCCACGATGCGTTCCTGATCCTGCAGACTCTAATGCACATACTGAACTGAACTCCTGCAGGCAGTAATAGCCAAGACAGTAAATGTTTCCAGGATTGGGGCCTTGGAGAGCAGGCCAGCCTTTGATGAATAGCACCTCTCTAGTCTAGGGGTCTAGTTTAGAGGTCTAAATATGCATTTAAATGCCTAACCTTGAGGCACCCAAATCTGAAGATTCTGTCTGACCCAAGGTTATAGGTGAAGCGCTGAATCCCTGGCCCCTGTTTCAGCTGCTCTGTGGGGCTCATACAGTGAAGAGCTGCCAGAAAGTTGCCCAAACAAGGCAGCCAACTATTCCCCTTGATACTGGGGAAGCCTTGAGTGATACAAAGCCAGCATAGGTGGCTCTGTGCTACCCTGCAAAACTCCAAATAGCGAGGGGCAAGAACAGGGCACATCAGGGGCAGGTTGGGTCAAGTGCATGGCCCTCTGCCAGACTCTGGGCTAGTGTAGCAGCTGGCTGTAGCCAAAGAAAGGCTGCTCTAAGTTTTGCTAGATGTAATTCTGGTCCACGGCTGTTCCAGGACTGAGAGAGCAGAAAGGAGGCATGTTTCAAAGGGTCGCGTGGCAGCTCCAGTGGCTCCTGTCCCACGGGACTGGCTGGACTCATCTGCCAGCACCACTCAGGTTTAGCCCAGTTATCATGATGACAGGAGTCCGGGAAGACCAAATTTGACTGAGTGATACTGCAACCCCACCCAGGGGGAGCAGAATCCAACCGAAACCATCCCAGAGCCTCCACCTCCAGACCATTTACTGGGTCCTGAGAGGCCATAAACATTTATAAATGGGTCCTGATCCCAAAAAGTTTGAGAACCACAGTTTAGACCAGGGGTGGGCAAACTACGGCCTATGGGCTGAAACAAGCTGTTTTAAGCTGGCCTGTGAGCTACAGCTGGGGAGCGGAGTCTGGGGCTTTCCCCACTCTGGTGCACCAGCTGGGACACAGGGTCGGGGGCTGTTCCATGTGGCTCCTGGAAGCCACAGTATGGCCCTGATCACGCTCCTATGCACTCCAGGGGCCCCCTCTGGTGCTCCAGTGGGAGAAGCAGGGATGGTGCCTGTGGACGGGACAGCGTGTAGAGCCACCTGGCCACGCCTCTGCATAGGAGCCGGAGTAGGGACATACCGCTGCTTCCGGGAGCCGATTGAAGTAAATGCCGCTCGGAACCTGCACCCCTGAGCCTCTTCCCATACCCCAACCCTCTGCCCCAGCCCTGATCCCCCTCCAAACCCCTCAATCCCAGCCCAGAGCACCCTCCTGCACCCCAAACCTCTCATCCCCAGCTGCACCCCAGAGCCTGAACCCCCAGCTGGAGCCTGCACCCCTTCCCCACACCCCA
This sequence comes from Chelonia mydas, assembly GCF_015237465.2. Taxonomy (NCBI): domain Eukaryota; kingdom Metazoa; phylum Chordata; order Testudines; family Cheloniidae; genus Chelonia; species Chelonia mydas. Next base: position 116,868,475 of record NC_051246.2, on the reverse strand, counting down.
ACCCTCTACCCCAGCCCAGAGCCCCCTCCTGCACCCTGAACGCCTCATTTCTGGCCCCACCCTGGAGCCCAGATCCCCAACCAGAGCCCTCACCCCCTTCCGCACCCCAATTTTTTGAGCATTCATGGCCCGCCACGCAATTTCCATTCCCAGATGTGGCCCTCAGGCCAAAAAGTTTGCCCACCCCTGGTTTAGACAAACAGTTTGTGGCAAGTTGAGGCAACTTTCACTAGCCTGCCATACACTGTCTCTATCTGTCTGCTCCCATTTCAAAGCAGGGTAGAACAAAGAACACTAGGGCACTTTCAGTGCATGGGAGCAGGACTGACGTGGAAAGTTAGTGCACAGCAGGTGAGTGCAAGGTAGATTTACACCCCAGCTTGCAGTGCACTTTTTGTCTCGATAAGCCCTTAGAGTTGGTGCCTCCCCGCCTCAGCTGTGCCAGGACTGAGCCCAGAGGATGCAGCAAATCTGGGGGTAGAACCTAACCCCCCTTAAGCCAATGTCTGTGCCTCAAGCATCTTCCCTTTTTTAGCTTGTGAAAGGAAAGATTTGGGATGCTGTTTATTTTTGGAACCAGTTTGCCTGTCACTACTCTCTTCTCCAGTCTTCCCTCCCCAGAGTAGTAGCCATGGGCATTTTCTTTGCAGTTTGGCCTTCAGTATCACACCTCACTCAAGCAGTCAACGCTTTAACTCAAGCTGCCCAAATCCACTGTAGTTGGAGACATACAGAGCTCCAGATTCTCAGCGAAAAGCCAAGTTAGCAATGCTGAAAATATACTTGAACTGAGCTTTGTATGTGGGTCATGTAGCTGCCAAACACATCCCCCTGTCCCTCCCCCCATTCAACTGAAGCAGCTATTGAATTTGCTTCTCTAAGAAAAAAAGAGACAGCAGCATGCAGAGTGACACTAATTGTTAGGCAGCGCCCAGAGAGTATAATGTACTTCTGCAAATTAGCTGGGATCCTTTTTTTTGTGTGTGTGTGTGTGTGTGTGTGCTATTTTGTACTGTGTTTTTGGGGAGGCATGGGAAAGCTTCTTGAGGTGAATGCATAATTTAGGAAAATCTGCAACTGTAGCTCTTGCAGGAGAATTTTTTTCAGCAGGATGGTATCTGCAGTTAGGCACTGAGGGGGAAAATATTAATGAATTCTTATATTTGTTAGGCTACCCTGTCCCCTGAAAAGAAGAACAGCATGTATTTCATATCCCACCAGCCACTCATTCCTGAACACTCTGCTCCGCAATGATGAGAAGGAAGATGGTGATGACGCTGAACCATACAAATGCTCTGTCTTGCAAACCATCATAGAAGGTAGGAAAACGCAACAGGGGGATTTGCTATACAGTGTGGCCTCAAATGCACAGACTGTCTCTCAGAATCACCAGTTACCTTGACAAGAAGAGGCCAACAAGCTGAAAAACCATGGGTTCTTGTTGGGATTGGTCTGATATGGCAAGCCCAGAGGCTGTTCACAAGACTACATTAGCTGACTACATTACCATTAGCACTACATTAGCTGACGTGAGCCATCTAACACATGGACAGAGGGCTTCTGTTGAACTGCATCGCTCACTCACACACCAGCTTCTGGCCAGAGGAAAGATGGTTGAATGATAAAAGACCTGTTCTCTATTTCCAGCTTTGGCCTAGAGTGGAGGCAAACCTTTTAGGACCTGGAATTGCTCTTCTTTCTGAAGATGAATCATACTTTATTCTGCAAACAGTCTTGTTAATAGTAAGAAATCAACAGGCCTGTTTAACTATGTAGTTCCTAAGTAGTTCCTCAGTTTCTCCATTTGTTTAAAAAAATAGAAAAAGATAGTGTGCTTGTGGGGGGAAAATAATACTTAACTATCAGAAAGGAGTTTTGCAATTCTAATACTTATTGCTTCTGCAGTGCATTTGTAACACCTACAGATCCCAGTAGTTGGCGGGTGGGATTGAACCAGGGACCTCTGAAGCTAAATGCATGAGCCTCTACTGCATGAGCTAAAAGCCACATGGCTCTTAGCTAAGGCCGTAGCAGACTCATTAATCACTAAGTGGTCTCAGTGCCTCTAAAGGGGACAGAACACCACACCCAGGAGGTGTGTGGGTTACACCTTGAGATCATTGACAGGAAGATGCTATATAAGTACAAAGTATTGCTATTATTAAGCATGCATGCATGACATGGACAGCTGAACACAGTTTTTACTCCTCTTGTTTCCACCAGTGTGTGCATCCAGTGCTTTAAAAAAAAACTTGTTTGTAAGTTATGGTGAGTCTTGAAGGTATCATGTAGAAAGAAGCTGCTTTCTCATGGCTTACCACATAGTTAGATAAACTGACCTACCATTGCTCAGTTGCGATGCTCCCCAGGGGCACCCAGGGTTGTGAGGCACCTCATCACCACCTGCCCTTAGCATGAAGTAGTTTTGTCTGTGCCTGCTGAGGATCCGCTCCCTGAAGCTAACAGCCTCTGGCAGCATAAGCACTGCCTGCCAGGCATCCGCAGGCCTTGCTCTCTCTGTACAGGTAGTGATAGGCACACACCAACCCCTGAGTACTCTGAGAGTTCCCTGCAGTGTCCAGCCCCTTGTCCAGTGAACACTCACAGAATTACCAGGCCTGCTGTTCACAAAGGAACAGCACTAATCAGCTTGTAAGAGTCCACGCAAGACCAGCACTTTGCTTATCACCACAGCACTTAGATACATTGATAGTGAAAACAAGAATATGTTTATTATCCAAGAACAGAGATTCAAGTAATAGTGAGTAAGAATGTTTACATGTAAAATATAAATATAACATGCTTCCTAGTGCCTAAACTACACTAACAAGTTACTCTTTTGTCGAAAGAAGCTTATCTCACCCCAAATTCTCTCCAGCATTTTCAACCAAGCCTGGTTGAGACCCCTATTTCATTAATTAAAAGCACTGTCCTTTTACTGCTTCAGTGAAGGGTGTCTGGGTATCCTCTCTGTCCCCCCCGCAAATATACTCAAGCAAATTTTTGATATGCACTTCAAGATAAGACTTTCTTCCCCCATTGTGCTTCTCTTCCTCCTAGTTTCTTTCAGAAGTTTTTTCTTACAATCCTTCATTAGCATTCAGTTCAGACTGGTGGTGGGGAACAAGACAATACTCAATTTACATGTAAACAGATGGCGAAACATTTCTTGTCTGACAGAAAACCTGTTTTTCACCTTTGCTGGTGACTAATACCTTGCCACAGCCTTTATGAGCACGTTTTCAGTATGTATACAGAACTCCTTACATATTATCTGTACATACATTTCACAATGATATTGATGACCAGTGTGACACCGGCTTTTATTTGAGACCTCCCATGACATTCTTTGCTGAGCCAGAATGTACATACCAGATACAGGAGATTCCTGTACCGCCCCCCTCCCCTCCGACTTCCCTATTGCCAGTTGGCATGAGGAGGTTATTGGGTCACATCAGTACTGCAGATGGGTTTGATTGCATTAGGTTGTTTTACGTAGGCCTGCTGTGATCCTGCACTGACTCCTTTTTTCCGTTCAAAGGAATTTTGGGACTATTTGTAATAAATTGCAAACTGCAATTTACGTTCATGGAGTGAAATCCTGGCCCCCAATTAAGTCAATCGGAGTTTTGCCATTGATTTAACTGGGGACAGGATTTCACCTTTGTGCCGCAGTCCTCCAAAGACTAAGGGCTTGTCTACATGAATAACTAGTTAATGGTAAGCTGGGGTGTGAATATACCCCACCTTAGCCTGTCTCCAACTAACTGTCCATGTGGACTGTGGCTGATTCATATTAACAGTTTGTGAATGCACTTTGATTAGTCCCATTTCAAAGAGGACTAGATCAAAGCATGTTAAGGAACAGTTAATGCGTGTCAGCAGGGTCTAGGTAAAATGAGGGATAAATTCACATCCCAGTTTGCCGTGAACTAAAAATTCATGTAGACCAGCCTTTATACACACTTGCTTAACTTTACGCACTTGATGTCAATGGGACTATTCACATGCTTCAAGTTAAGCACATGCACAAATCTTTTCAAGATTTGGCCCATGCAGTGCAAGGACTGGAAATAAAAGAGAATTGACATAGCTAAAGTATTAGAGAAAATACTCAGTGGTAGCTTGTTGGGTCTCTCTGAAATACTCTAAGGGCTGGCTATGGAGCTCTGCACCATTGGCTATATTTGAAGGACCAAGTGGCCTGCTGCCTTTTTATTGCCAGCACCTTCGTAACACCAGCTGGTTGGTTTGTTGATTTAGACTTCTTGGATGTTGCATTCCTCCCTTATGCCTTAATGTACATCCTGATTTTGAACGCACCTCTTTTTGGCTCTGATTTCCAGACAACTTTCTCTTTCATCTGTGCCCTTTCTGTCAAGAAGTGGAAAATGGAGGAAGAAACCAAAACGGTGGCAGCAACAGACCCTAGAATCTCTTAGTTAGACACAGGACTAGGAAGAAGACAAGTAACCCTGTTAGGGCTGACTCTGCACCAAACACTTTGGTTACAAAAAGAATGTAGCTTTACAATGTATTTGCAATGGAAATTTCCTTCATTTCCCTGCAGGATCTCGCAAAGTCTGCAAGTCTTTCTCTGAAGGATGTCAGACTGGCTGATGGGCATCACTTTAAGCGTTATGCAAAAAACAGGAAGCAAAATTTAGACATCTAATAAGAGTGGGCACAAAGTTCTAGTGATGTCTTGGCATTATCCACAAATTTAAGGACACAGTCTGTTTGTAGTGTAGCGGGGAAGGCTAAGAGAGTCTTGTAAAAAACCTAAGATATAATTCTTGGTGTAGATACCTGGGAATGCTGGGATCCAGAAAAGTTTGAAAGGGAGCCTGGGGCAGACCTAATGAGTAGCATTCCAGAATTCTTAGCAACTATGCCATCCACTAACTTAATCCTCCAGTTTTAGTGGTAACAGTGTTTCATGCTCCTGATTCAGTTCCAGAAGGAATTGCAGTAATAACACTTCTGTCAGATGTGGACTACCATCGACAAGGGGACAAAAGAAAATGTCCTTCATGGGCAAGCATGTGCCATGATTTGGCCTGCATAATTCAAATCAGGCATAGGAAATTAGAATCATTAAAGCATGACTTTATGCTACTGAGGCCGCTGTGTTTTTTCTGGCTAAGCTGTGGGTCATTACTGATGGACAACGCATTATATTCCAAGACGTTGAAGAGCTAAGAAACTCTAAAATGAAAAGAACAGCAGCTGTTCATAAGGAAGAGGATCCCTTTACATGCAAGCTGGAGGAAAAAACCTCTCCAAAACGTTTATTTCCCCCAGTTATAAATGTGAAGTCACTGTAGCTTCTTCATGCTTCCAGCTTTAACTGACTTTTAAAATATATATAGCAGATTGTCATAGTGATTCTTCCCTTTCAAAATATTTTCCTCAGAGCTTTTCCCAGTTATGCTTTGAGTACATGGATTTATTGCCACATGGCACTTCTGGAGTATGAGCCTGATCCAACACTCATTAAGTCTCTGGAAGTCTTTGTGATGCCCGTGGATTTTGGATCAGACTGTATTGTAGCTTCTTAATTTCTTCCAAATCAAGCAGTCAATGATTATATTTTTCTTTTGCCTTGATTCTAATTTATTTCTTCACATACCACATTCCCTCCTAGATTGTTTTTATTAACTAAAATTTTAGGGGACCAATATTTTTTGTTCTCCTGCTTAAGCATACATTTAACGTTAAGCACGAGTTGTCCCTTTGGCAGCTGCCCAAACTATATATGTGCTTAAAGTTGAGCACATGCTTAAGGAATTTGCTATATTATAAAAATTTAGGACCTGACCTAGCATTCTCTGTTCACCCATTAATCCTATAGAAGTCACAATTCTGAGTGCACACGGAGTCCAAACCAGTCCCAGGTTTAATTTTACGAATGCTCCTTTTGTCTTCAAGTGGGGCATTACTTATCAATTGATGCCTTGATTCTTACTCTGATGGATAGCTATTGTGGTTGCCATTAGCAAGTCATTATTTCATATAGTGTGTATGGTAACGCCCATTGTTTCATGTTCTCTGTGTATATAAATCTCCCCGCTGTATTTTCCATTGAATGCATCCAATGAAGTGAGCTGTAGCTCATGAAAGCTTATGCTCAAATAAATTTGTTAGTCTCTAAGGTGCCACAAGTAATCCTTTTCTTTTTATTATTTCTTAAGTTTACTCCACAGAAATAACTGAGATGCCCCAGTTTTCTCTTTGTCATAGAACAGAAAATAACAGCAGTAAGCGTTGAAGATGTCAAGCATGCCCAGATGAAGACCACAGAACATCCAAAGAAGCTGGACAGTCTTCACTGGGGACTCAGCGTTAAGAGTGGACAAAACCATTCTGCAGGACATGAAGTGAAGGCAATGTATGTCACTGATAGACAGAATGGGATTCTGCCAACTCCAGGGAAGGATCTATTGGTTATGATACACATTAGTACAAATGACACTGCTTCAGAAGAACTGTGCAGATCATTGAAGGCTTCCAGGATCTTAGAAAGGAGCTGAAGAAGAGGAAATTTCAGGTGATTTTTTCTGAGATCTTTACTGCCCCAAGAATGAGAGAAGATAGACAGCAGAAGGTACGGGAGATAAACGTTTGGCTAGGTAAGTGGTGTAAAGCAGAGGGTTTATTGGAATACTGACCATCTTCTATGGGAAGAGGAGGTCTCATACCACCTCCATCTCTGTTGAAGAAAGGCCAGTCTTCTGTGTAACATCAAACCATGTAGCCAGGAGGGCTTTAAACTAGCTTCTAAAGGGGAAGGTGCTAATGGTAATTGTATGGGCTACTGTGTATGTTTAAACATGTACCTTGAACTCAAAGTAGCATGAATGTAAAAGAATCAAGGGAAGTAAAGAGAATACAATCTTCAGTGGCCTACATGCTAATGCTAGAAGCCAGGAATTACAATTGCTCATTTATGAAAAGGAATTTGATGTGAAGCCTGGTGGGAGTCACATGACTGGAATGTTAAAATCATGGGATACATTCTATTAAGGAACAAGAGAGTGGGCAGAAGGAGAGGTGGGGGGAGGAATCTATATTAAAAATACCATTATTTGCTATAGAATTATGGATACTTCAGAAGGACAGGAATATTGATGGATCAATGTACTATCTGATAACCTGCAATCTGGGGTCTGCTATAAACCACCAAATCAGACAAGGGAACAGCACAATCAGCTCCTGAAACAGCAGCTATCTATAATGTGTAGAAAGAAGAATTGCGTTATGGGGGATTTCAATCTAGGGGATATATGGTGGAGTGTTCATGCTGCCACTAGCTGAAAATTTTTGAAGATGCTAAAATTTATAGATAATTTTCTAATACAAAAAGTATTGCAACCAACTTACGGTAATTCTACATTAGCCCTCATTCTGATGGATAAAGATTAACTGGTCACTGAACTAAAAACTGATGGTTGTCTAGATGCAAGTGATCATGACAGAATATCGTTTGTTATGTGCAAACCAAATATAGTCCTAATATATACACACGTACACACTAGGCTCTTTAAAAAGGTGTTTCCTGAAGCTGAAAACAATCATGAGAAAATCTGAGTGAGGGGAAAAAAAATTAAACACAAGAATGTAAATGATAAGAATGATAATTGGTTGCTTAAGAATATTTCATTAGAGGCCAAAAAAATCTGAAATCATGAAGTAGTTGGGTAAACAACTATCCTTATTAAAAGGGGAGGTGGTAGCAGAAATTAAAAATAACAATATATACACAGAAAATGGAAATCTGGAGAAGCTAATAGCAATGAGTACAAGTCAGCATTTAGGAAATGCAGGAGAAAATTGATACAGAAAGCTAAAGCTATCAGTGAAAAATTGATGGTCTGCAGGGTAAAGACAAAAGAAGGAAATCTTGAAATATATCAGGGAAAAATGAAATCCTGGCAATGTCCAATACTAGATAAGGATGGTATAACTATCACTCATGATGTAGAAATACTCAGTAAATATTTCTGTTCTCTATTTGGAAAAAGAAAAGGAGTACTTGTGGCACCTTAGAGACTAACCAATTTATTTGAGCATAAGCTTTCGTGAGCTACAGCTCACTTCATCGGATGCATACTGTGGAAACTGCAGAAGACATTATATACACAGAGACCATGAAACAATACCTCCTCCACCCCACTCTCCTGCTGGTAATAGCTTATCTAAAGTAATCACTCTCCTTACAATGTGTATGATAATCAAGTTGGGCCATTTCCAGCACAAATCCAGGTTTTCTCACCCCCCCCCCCACACACACACAAACTCACTCTCCTGCTGGTAATAGCCCATCCAAAGTGACCACTCTCTTTACAATGTGTATGATAATCAAGTTGGGCCATTTCCAGCACAAATCCAGGTTTTCTCACACACACCCCCAAAAACACACACACAACAAACTCACTCTCCTGCTGGTAATAGCTTATCCAAAGTGACCACTCTCCCTACAATGTGCATGACCTCACCTCAGTCCCTGGAAAAATCATGGAGCAGGTCCTCAAAGAATCAATCCTGAAGCACTTAGAGGAGAGGAAAGTGATCAGGAACAGTCAGCATGGATTCACCAAGGGAAGGTCATGCCTGACTAATCTAATCGCCTTTTATGATGAGATTACTGGTTCTGTGGATGAAGGGAAAGCAGTGGATGTATTGTTTCTTGACTTTAGCAAAGCTTTTGACACGGTCTCCCACAGCATTCTTGTCAGCAAGTTAAGGACGTATGGGCTGGATGAATGCACTATAAGGTGGGTAGAAAGCTGGCTAGATTGTCGGGCACAACGGGTAGTGATCAATGGCTCCATGTCTAGTTGGCAGCCGGTGTCAAGTGGAGTGCCCCAGGGGTCGGTCCTGGGGCCGGTTTTGTTCAATATCTTCATAAATGATCTGGAGGATGGTGTGGATTGCACTCTCAGCAAATTTGCGGATGATACTAAACTGGGAGGAGTGGTAGATACGCTGGAGGGGAGGGATAGGATACAGAAGGACCTAGACAAATTGGAGGATTGGGCCAAAAGAAATCTGATGAGGTTCAATAAGGATAAGTGCAGGGTCCTGCACTTAGGATGGAAGAATCCAATGCACCGCTACAGACTAGGGACCGAATGGCTAGGCAGCAGTTCTGCGGAAAAGGACCTAGGGGTGACAGTGGACGAGAAGCTGGATATGAGTCAGCAGTGTGCCCTTGTTGCCAAGAAGGCCAATGGCATTTTGGGATGTATAAGTAGGGGCATAGCGAGCAGATCGAGGGACGTGATCGTTCCCCTCTATTTGACACTGGTGAGGCCTCATCTGGAGTACTGTGTCCAGTTTTGGGCCCCACACTACAAGAAGGATGTGGATAAATTGGAAAGAGTCCAGCGAAGGGCAACAAAAATGATTAGGGGTCTAGAGCACATGACTTATGAGGAGAGGCTGAGGGAGCTGGGATTGTTTAGTCTGCAGAAGAGAAGAATGAGGGGGGATTTGATAGCTGCTTTCAACTACCTGAAAGGGGGTTCCAAAGAGGATGGCTCTAGACTGTTCTCAATGGTAGCAGATGACAGAACGAGGAGTAATGGTCTCAAGTTGCAATGGGGGAGGTTTAGATTGGATATTAGGAAAAACTTTTTCACTAAGAGGGTGGTGAAACACTGGAATGCGTTACCTAGGGAGGTGGTAGAATCTCCTTCCTTAGAGGTTTTTAAGGTCAGGCTTGACAAAGCCCTGGCTGGGATGATTTAACTGGGACTTGGTCCTGCTTTGAGCAGGGGGTTGGACTAGATGACCTTCTGGGGTCCCTTCCAACCCTGATATTCTATGATTCTATGATTCTATGATAATCAAGGTGGGCCATTTCCAGCACAAATCCAGGTTTTCTCAGCCCCCCACCCCCATACACACACAAACTCACTCTCCTGCTGGTAATAGCTCATCCAAAGTGACCACTCTCCCTACAATCAAGGTGGGCCATTTCCAGCACAAATCCAAGTTTAACCAGAACATCGGGGGGGGGGGGGGGTAGGAAAAAACAAGGGGAAATAGGCTACCTTGCATAATGACTTAGCCACTCCCAGTCTCTATTTAAGCCTAAATTAATAGTATCCAATTTGCAAATGAATTCCAATTCAGCAGTTTCTCGCTGGAGTCTGGATTTGAAGTTTTTTTGTTGTAAGATAGCGACCTTCATATCTGTAATTGCGTGACCAGAGAGACTGAAGTGTTCTCCGACTGGTTTATTACCAGCAGGAGAGTGAGTTTGTGTATGTGTATTTTTGGGGGAGGGTGAGAAAACCTGGATTTGTGCTGGAAATGGCCCACCTTGATTTTCATACACATTGTAAGGAGAGTGGTCACTTTGGATAAGCTATTACCAGCAGGAGAGTGAGTTTGTGTGTGTGATTTTTGGGGAAAAAAAAAGGGGGGGGTGAGAAAACCTGGATTTGTGCTGGAAATGGCCCAACTTGATTATCATACACATTGTAAAGAGAGTGGTCACTTCGGACGGGCTATTACCAGCAGGAGAGTGAGTTTGTGTGTGGGGGAGCGGAGAGTGAGAAAACCTGGATTTGTGCTGAAAATGGCCCAACTTGATTATCATACACATTGTAAGGAGAGTGATCACTTTAGATAAGCTATTACCAGCAGGAGAGTGGGGTGGGAGGAGGTATTGTTTCATGGTCTCTGTGTATATAATGTCTTCTGCAGTTTCCACAGTATGCATCCGATGAAGTGAGCTATAGCTCACGAAAGCTTATGCTCAAATAAATTGGTTAGTCTCTAAGGTGCCACAAGTACTCCTTTTCTTTTTGCGAATACAGACTAACACGGCTGTTACTCTGAAATCTATTTGGAAAGAAGCAGGATGATGTATTCATATCTTACAATGATAAATAAATGTTTTATACCAACAGTGACTAGGGAGGATGTTAAACAGCAACTATTAGCATTAAATGTTCTTAAATCAGCAGGACCAGAAAACTTGCACCCAAGAATTTTAAAAGAATTGGCCAAGAAGCTCCCTGAACCATCAATGTTGACTTTTAACAGATCTTGGAACACTGGGGAAGTTCCACAGGATTGGGGAAAAGTTAATGTTATTCTAATATTTAAAAAGGGTAAACAAGATGATCCAGATCACTACAAGCCTGTTAGGTTATCATGGACCTGGAGTAAAATCATGAAGAGGCTCATGTGGCTTCCAATCAGTAACAAATGAAAGAGATGGTAGCATAATAAATGCCAGTCAACATGGTTTTATGGAAAATCGGTCTTGTCAAGCAAACTTCTTGTTGTTTTTGATGAGATCACACAAGTTTAATAAAAGTAACTGTGCTGACACAATATACTTAGGCTTCTGTAAGACATTTGACTTAGTCCTTTGTGATGGTCTCATAAAAAAAATTTTGCACTATACAAAGTCAAAGTAACCCAGATTACATGGATTAAAAACTGGTTAACTGAGCAATCTCACCAAGTAATTATAGATGGGGAATTGTCATCTAGTGAGGTGTTTCTAGTGAGATTCCACAGGGCTTTGTCCTTAGCTCAGTGCATTCACTATCTTTATTAAAGATCTGAAGGAAAATATAACATAATTACTCATCATATTTGTGGTGAAAAAAATTGGTAGAATGATAAATAATGATGAAGACAGGTCAGTTCTACAAACCAACCTGCACTGCTCAGCAAGGGGGGGCTCATTTGAACAACATGTGATTTTTTAATTAAGCCAAATACAAGGTCATGAAATTAGGAACAAAGAATATAAGCCATACTTACAAGATGAGGGACTGTATCATGGAATGCAGTGACCCTCAAAAGGATTTAGGGGAAATTGTAGCTAACCAAATGAACATGAGCTCCCACTACAAGATTGAAACTAGGTTGAACACAATCCTTGGGTATATAAGCAGGGGACTATCAAGAATGAAGAAAGTGGTACTACCTCTGTTTAGCGCAGTAGTGAAACCATTACTGGGATATTGTGTCCATATCTGGTGTCCGTACTTCAAAAATCATATTGGCAAGAGTTCAGAAAAGAGCTACAAGAATGATTAGAGGTTTGGGAAATATGGCTTATTGTGAGAGACTAAAGAAGCTGACTCTATTTAGTTTACCCAAGAGCAGATTAAGTGGTCACTTGATCATGGTCTACAAGTACCTATATGGGGAAGAGATTTCTGATTGCAGATGTCGCTTTAGGCTATCAGTAAAAAGCACAATGAGATCCAGTGATTGGAAGCTGAAATTAGACAAATTCAGACTGGAGTAAGGTGCAAATTTTTAATACTAAGGGTAATTAACCATCGGAGCAGCTTACTTAGGGTTCTCTATAACTTTACATACTTAAATCTAGACTGGTTCCCTTTCTAAAAGTTATGCTTTTGATCAGACAGAAGTTACGAGCCTAACACAAAGTTAACTGGGTAAGGTTCTTCGGCTTGTGTGCAGGAGGTCAGACTAGATCATCAGAGAGTCTCTTCTGGCCCTAAAATCTATGAAACTGTGGCATTGGTTGTTAAAACAAATAGTGTTAACTGTACCTGCAGTGACATGGGGTATTCCTTTCATTCATAACTTTCAGACTAAATTACCTGTTGGAGTATAGATCATAGTGCATAATGCAACATCATCCATTTTTCTAAGGGACCAAGAGAAATTTTTTCCATATTCACAGTTAAAAGAGCTATTGGCTTTGAGAGCTTCACGTCAAAGTATTATAAACATTAAATAAAATATTATTAATAATACTGCAGTTGCACCTAAAGGCTACAACTGGGCGGGACCCCACAGTGTCAGTCCCAGTTCAAACATATGAAATGACAGTCCCTGCCTCAAAGAGCTTCCAATCTGTAGCCTTTTGGTTTTGTGAACATTGATGCTGGAGGATGGGCAATACTAAAATTTTGCATACAGAAGCCTCTGATACTATAGGTGAGTAGAGGATTTTTAGTGGTGTTCTACGGTGTCATTCCCCCCCACACCACGCTTACACCCATGAACAAGACTCTCTTAGCCATCCCCGCTATACCCATGCAGTTTTTGTAACTGAAAATCATCTAGTGATTGCTGCAAACAGACTTTGTCCCTAGATTTGTGGACAATGCCAAGACGTCACTTGAGCTTTGTGCCCACTCTTCTTAGATGTCTAAATTCTGCTTCCCGTTCTTTGCATAATGCTTAAAGTGACACCCATCAGTCAGTCTGACACCCTTCAGAGGAAGACTTGCAGACTTTGCGAGATCCTGCAGGGAAATGAAGGAAATTTCCATTGCAAATACATTGTTTTCTGCCCAGGAGTCTCAGATGCTAATGTGTGTATGAGAGATAGCAAAAAGCAGGGATGATACAGCATGAAAGCCTCACTCAGCATTTAGCTTTCACGGGGATTATTTTATAAGAAAATTTGATACAGTTCCTGCACCCCTCGGCCCTACTGCACATTCGGACTATGGAGAGAAATGCTTCCTCTGACTAAACTGCTCACGCTGTGGTACATGCCACAAGTGCTGGATATAATGTCTCATCATTAGCCTTGGCACTTTCCTCTGGATTGAAAGATGCTAAAATATCTACTGTAAATCTGGTGACTCCTATGCCCTTAACATTTCCTAAATGGGGTTCTTCCTGATGAAGTATCTTGTTTCTGTGTCTCGATCTTAACATGTGTTTCCAGCCCCTTCCCTCTTACACTCTCTAGTTGTGGAGATCCTGCACTCTTCCATTGCCTTGACTAGACAGACTGTAATAAATAATGGGCTGTGATGTGCTGTTCTTTGTCACGTTCCAATGGATCCTGTTTTGGAAGGGATTGTGGGCTTGCTCCAAAGCCTACTGAAGTCCACTGGGAGTCTTTCCCTAGACCTCAGCAGGGTTTGGAATCTGCCCAAAGATATCTGACACAGACACATTTCATTTCTATGTCCCTGGTTCCCTTCATGAAGTCCCTGACAACGGTAATCTGCTCAGACACTGTCTCAGGTGCATTGTATCCCCTCAGAGGCTTCTGTGAAACCTATTTTGGGCTCCGTCATGTGTTCCATTGTGATTGGAAAAACTCCTCTGTCAAACTGTTTTATTAACAGTGAATGAACAGGAGGCCTGTGCACACATGTGGCACTGGATAAATCTGAATGTTCCAGAACAGCTGGGCACCACTTTCTCCTTGGATGTATTCTCTTTCCATTTGCTTCTCTCTCTCCTATGTGACTCCTGTTTTTCTCTCTTTCACTTTCTTCTCTCTCCTTTTCCTTTCCATTTTCCCTTTCTGTTTGTTTTTCTTCTCTATTAAGTCTTCTTTTATGTACAACTGACCAGAAATTTTTCAAGAAAACATTTTTTGTTGATACATGCTGATTTGTCAAAATGAAAACTTTTGGCAGGAATGTATCAGTTTTGACTAAACTTTTATTGGACAAGGTTCTCAGGTCCAGGATGGGGGTGTGTGAAGGGGGGAGGAGATTGAGAGAGAGAATTACCTTCCCCTAAAACAGCCAGTTGCCCTGTGGTTAAGGTATTCACCTGTGAAGTGAGAGACCCCCCCCAGTTCAAGATCTTTCTCTGAATCATACAGAGAAGGAAGTTTAACGTGGGCTCACTCATTTCCCAGGAGGGGTCCCCTAACCACTGGGCTATTGCTTACTCTAAAGTTCATTTCTGTTTCTTTTTCTTTCTGATTTTTCATGAAAGCTTTTTTGGAAGGTCTCAGTTTCATCCCAGTGCAGAATGGGATTTATTTTTTAATCTCAAATTTTCACAGGATGGGAAAACCTGTTTCTTGCCCAGACCAGCTTTGGTGGCCCTGATATCATCTGAGCCCCTCACAATCATTAATGAATAAGGCCTGGGTACACAATAGGAGTTGGGCTCCCAAGTCCCTCTCTTAGGCACCTAAATCCCAATTTTGGGACACTCCAGTGCACAAAACTCCCACTGAACTCTGTAGGTGCTTTAACTCAGTGCCTATGTTTTTGCAATGAAAGTTCCCCGGGTGTCTCTGAGCATGCCTACTGCTGCCTCCCTCTGTGTGCCTGGGCACCTATCTCCTGCCTAATTCGCAAGCTGGGAGAAGACAGGCATTTTGCTGCCTAAGTCACATCTGAGGCCTGATCCAGTAAGCAGCCTCTGAGCTAACCTACCAGATTGTGCCCCTCACATGAGTTCACACAAAGCAGTGGGGGAGGGGGAAAGGATGACCCACCTACTTTTAGCCCGGGGGTTAGGGTGCTCACCCGGGAAGTAGGAGATCCTGGTTTAAGTCCCTCCTTTGTCTGAGGGGAAGAAGGGATTTGAACAGGGGTTTCCTACCTGTCAAGTGAGTGCTCTGACCAGGCTTTAGAATCATTCTCATGCTCAAGATCTTGCCCATGAGCACTTACCTCAGAGGTGGCAGACCCCAATTCAGATCTCTTCTCCCCTTCAGACAGAGGGTGTCTCCCACCTCCCTAAATAATGGTGCAGGTGCCTAACTCCAAGAGAGGGTTGAAACTCACTAGCAGATCTAGGTGCCTCCCCGCAGCCTGGATTTAGGTGCCTATCTCTGGGAGGCGATGGGGCTTAATACGTGCTCCTTTGGTGAGCCTCTCCCATTGGCTAGCTTAGGTGGCTCCCTGCCCAGCATGATGGCCTTTGTGAATTGTGCTCTAAGGTGCCTGTTTCTCCCCATTCATTGTGTAGGGAGCCTAGGTGGCTGTACTCATGCTTTGTGAATTGCAGCCACATTCTAGGCACCTACAAGTTCAATTCTGAGACACCCTGCATCACAACACCTAACTCCTTTTGTGCACCCAGGCCTAACTCCTGTGAGGTAGGGAAATGCTGTTATGCCCATTCTAGAGATAGGGAACTGAGGCACCAAAAGATAGAATGACTTGACCAAGGTCATTCTGGAAGTCTGTGGTAAAGCAGGGCCTTGAGCTCATGTCTCCTTACTCCTAGATTAGGACCCTGACCACTGAACCAGCCTTTCTGTCCTTAGTTACCACTTCTCTTCCATACCCCTCCTGCTCCCCCTTATTCCTTTCTTCATCTACTGACTGCCCTGCTGGTGATCACATGTAATAACAACCCACAACAACAAGCTGTTTCTCAGATATTCAAAATACCATGAGAACGTTTACTGTCATGGCATTTTCAGCAAGACAAAGTTCCCCTTCACTAAGGAAAATAAATCTGTACAAGAATGGGCTGGATCCTAAGTACCAGACAGTGATGTCTGGTTCTGGTTCATTTGTGCCCTTGCTTAGTGAGGAGTGGTGTTATGGGAACACTGTGACGATGGGATATACGATCTGTTGTGGTACTGGGAGGACAGCGGCCCCCCGAGGACAATCTCTTCTATCTGTGCTGCTTGGCAGAAGTTCAGACAAGAAAGTGTTAAGCATCTGGAGGTCAAGATGGCGGGAACCTTTCAGGTAGGTAAGTTCAGCTGCCTTATAAACTCCACAAGGAAAGTGGGATTGGAGGAGACAACTCTGTGTTCACAAGGAATAGGTTGTGATTCAAAGCACACAGCTGTCCCTGAATTCAGAGGATTGTTTCTGTTACTTTGAACTGTTGTCTAAATCCTGGAGAGGAAAAAATTAGGTAAGATTTGCAACTTGAAAGGGGGACGGGGTGCGTGGAGAGCCTGTGCCCATCGTCCAGCTGTAAATGGGGGCTTTTCGAGCAATCCTGCTCATAACCTTCTATGCTGCAGGCAGTGAGGCTAATGAATGAGGCAAAAAATGAACTTTGAAGAGCAAGCTGCATGTTACAGTTCTTCACATGAGACTAACAATAACAAAAATGCTCAAAAAGAAAAGGAGTACTTGTGGCACCTTAGAGACTAACAAATTTATTTGAGCATAAGCTTTTCCTTTTCTTTTTGCAGATACAGACTAACACGGCTGCTACTCTGAAAAATGATCAAGGAATTACCAGAAACCCAGCAAAAAGTCTCCCCAATCATCAATTTGTGTGACCTGATGCACGATCAAATACATCGATATTCAAAAGCAGGAGAGAATGCCTTTTACATTCACAACAAATGACACTTAGCAACCCTTTTGCTGATGCTCTCAAAGGAGTGTGAGTTGAGATAAAAGATTAATTCCTTAATTGACTTAAACAGTAACTGTTACTGTAACTAGAGTGGAGTCAGGTGCCGATAACAAAGGAGAAGGAAGAAATGCCTACAACATGAAGAGAGTTACAGTTTTCCCTTTAAGAAAAGGAGTACTTGTGGCACCTTAGAGACTAACCAATTTATTTGAGCATAAGCTTTCGTGAGCTACAGCTCACTTCATCGGATGCATACTGTGGAAACTGCAGAAGACATTATATACACAGAGACCATGAAACAATACCTCCTCCCACCCCACTCTCCCGCTGGTAATAGCTTATCTAAAGTGATAACTCTCCTTACAATGTGTATGATAATCAAGTTGGGCCATTTCCAGCACAAATCCAGGTTTTCTCACCCTCCGCCCCCCACCACACAAACTCACTCTCCTGCTGGTAATAGCCCATCCAAAGTGACCACTCTCCTTACAATGTGTATGAAAATCAAGTTGGGCCATTTCCAGCACAAATCCAGGTTTTCTCACCCCCTCCCCCCCAAAACACACACACACAAACTCACTCTCCTGCTGGTAATAGCTTATCCAAAGTGACCACTCTCCCTACAATGTGTATGATAATCTAGGTGGGCCATTTCCAGCACAAAACCAGGTTTTCTCACCCCCCCACCCCCATACACATACAAACTCACTCTCCTGCTGGTAATAGCTCATCCAAACTGACCACTCTCCTTACAATGTGTATGATAATCAAGGTGGGCCATTTCCAGCATAAATCCAAGTTTAACCAGAATGTCGGGGGGGGAGGAGGGGGGAGGTAGGAAAAAACAAGGGGAAATAGGCTACCTTGCATAATGACTTAGCCACTCCCAGTCTCTATTTAAGCCTAAATTAATAGTATCCAATTGGCAAATGAATTCCAATTCAGCAGTTTCTCGCTGGAGTCTGGATTTGAAGTTTTTTTGTTGTAAGATAGTGACCTTCATGTCTGTAATTGCGTGACCAGAGAGATTGAAGTGTTCTCCGACTGGTTTATGAATGTTATAATTCTTGACAAAGAGATCCACTTCCTGGACACTACAGTGCTAATAAACAATGGTCACATAAACACCACCCTATACCGGAAACCTTCTGACCGCTATTCCTACCTACATGCCTTCAGCTTTCACCCTGACCACACCACACGATCCATCGTCTACAGCCAAGCTCTGCGATACAACCGCATTTGCTCCAACCCCTCAGACAGAGACAAACACCTACAAGATCTCTATCAAGCATTCTTACAACTACAATACCCACCTGCGGAAGTGAAGAAACAGATTGATAGAGCCAGAAGAGTTCCCAGAAGTCACCTACTACAGGACAGGCCTAACAAAGAAAATAACAGAACGCCACTAGCCGTCACCTTCAGCCCCCAACTAAAACCCCTCCAACGCATTATTAAGGATCTACAACCTATCCTGAAGGATGACCCAACACTCTCACAAATCTTGGGAGACAGGCCAGTCCTTGCCTACAGACAGCCCCGCAACCTGAAGCAAATACTCACCAACAACCACATACCACACAACAGAACCACTAACCCAGGAACCTATCCTTGCAACAAAGCCTGTTGCCAACTGTGCCCACATATCTATTCAGGGGACACCATCACAGGGCCTAATATCATCAGCCACACTATCAGAGGCTCGTTCACCTGCACATCCACCAGTGTGATCTATGCCATCATGTGCCAGCAAATGCCCCTCTGCCATGTACATTGGTCAAACTGGACAGTCTCTACGTAAAAGAATAAATGGACACAAATCAGATGTCAAGGAGAGTGGTCACTTTGGATAAGCTATTACCAGCAGGAGAGTGAGTTTGTGTGTGTGGTTTTTTGAAAAAGGGGGAGGGGGATTGAGAAAACCTGGATTTGTGCTGGAAATGGCCCAACTTGATTATCATACACATTGTAAGGAGAGTGATCACTTTAGATAAGCTATTACCAGCAGGAGAGTGGGGTGGGAGAAGTTATTGTTTCATGGTCTCTGTGTATATAATGTCTTCTGCAGTTTCCACAGTATGCATCCGATGAAGTGAGCTGTAGCTCACGAAAGCTTATGCGCAAATAAATTGGTTAGTCTCTAAGGTGCCACAAGTACTCCTTTTCTTTTTGCGAATACAGACTAACACGGCTGTTACTCTGAAACCAGTTTTCCCTTTGATCTTCCCTAGTATCATCCAGTATAATCTTGTATGTCTATGTACTTATATGGTCTGCAACACTGTAATACTTGAGTGCCACATAAGCATTGCACATTTATTGTCACAACAGTCCTTTAAGGGTAGAGAAGACGTGGGGGGCTGAGGCACATGGAGGTTAAATGATGTGCTCAGAGTCGCACAATTTTTGCCCAGCTCACACAGGGCGTGTGGCAATGCCAACCCCAGATCCCCCGAGTGCCTTACCCACTGGCCCATCCTTTCTCTCAAATTATCAGTGCAGTGTCATATATCGTAAGACAAAAGAGACCGCTATGACTGAAAAGGAGTGTGCAGAAGGGAAGTATTCTAACTATGTAAGGTGCAAACTGACCATTATTTCTGCTTGAATTGTGTGCTAAATAGCTATGGTTCTGTTCCCTATGCTCCTGGCTAATACAGAACCATAATACTCTGTTTCTTCTAACTCTTTGATTACAGAGAAAGCAGCTTTCTTAGCTATTTGAGATTCAAGCTTAAGAGTTAAGTGTGACCTGAAAAAAAGTAGAAAGACACTTTGTTCACATCTTCTGGCCCAAGGACCTGTGGATTAGCAGTACAATAGAAAAAAGTTTCATATAGGAAATCCACAGTCCAGAGTAACAGGAATTAAATATAATTCTGCGTACATGTTGAAACCGGTCCAGTTTACAAAAGAAATTCTGTATCATCTTAATTCTTGTAGCTCTGTTTATCTCCTATCGGAAAGGGAGTGCCAAGTTGGCGCACTGAATCATGTACCAGAAGAGTGTGACTGTAAGCACAAATCATGATTTGCATACTTATTAAACCTGACTGCCAGTGAACATTCTGGCTCTTTTGTAAGCTCTGAAACAGTGAAAATGTGTTAATGGTGGCATATCAAATTTGGATTTTAGCCAATCTGTCAATATTTAAATAGCTTGAATGTAATATATTGGGTAAACAACTTGCTAAAAAGCAGGATCTGACGCATGGTTCTAACTGCTTGAGAAATGTCCAGCACATCAGGTAACTGCATATAAACACACAGGCAAGGGGGATGAGTTACTGACCTTCAGATATAGCAGCCTTCTTACCAGTTTGTTGCCTCTTTCCTGCTTTGAGAAATGGCTCACTTGAGAATCGAGGGTGGGTGGAGCATCTTTCAGAAAACATTGCACAGATCAGACTCGGCAGATGTGCAACTGTACAGAAGTGTGGATGGATGGATGATTAGTTAATGTGATAAAGACACACTTATTGACATAGACCTGTTAGAAGGCCATGCAACCTATCTCTTAGCAAATACAGCTGTAGCCTCTTCCTGTAGCAGCAGACCACATGACATGTCAAAAGCTAATGACAGTATCCTTCCACCTTTGTGGAGTCCATGTCTGCAATAGGAACAGTTATTGCCTTTCAAGCCTCCGGCTCCTGTGAGGCCACAACTGTCCAAATCAAGACCAGTTCAGGCTAACAGTTACTCACACGCTTTACCTTCGTCCCAGGGTGACAGCAGAGTCTCAGCTTCCAAATGCTATAATGTTCTCCGTTAACCACCCTAAATCTATTTCCCACATATGGGCCTGATCCTGCACCTAGTCTGCCAGCCAGGCGAAAAATATTTTTTCTGCCTCTCCCCAGGAGCCAAGCAAAAAGCAAATAAAAACACAGCTGGCCACTCAGAATGGAACGCAAAAGAGCTGAGTGGTGGAGTAGTATGGTGCATCCTGGAAGTTGGCGCCCAAGGCAATCGCCTGCATTGCCCACTCCTAGAACCCAGCACCCTGCACCCAGGGAATTCAGTGAACAAAACGCTGATTGTTTTCTGAGGGAGCTAGTCAGGCCCCAAATGAATATCACCTCACCTGGCTTCTCTTCCACAGAGCCAAGTGAGCCAATGCTACACTCAGACTCTGTGCTTGCGAGAGGGGATGTATTGCCTCTCAGAGGCACCTGGGGGTGGTGTGTAATTGTCCCAGGTCACTGGGTGGGGGCTCGAGCTGGTTTGTGTTTTATTGTTGAAAAGGAACCCCTAGATACTGAACCCGGCCCTTGTTGCTGCCAACTCTGACTGGCAGAAGAGTTACATGTAGACATAGTGTAAGTCCTTCAGGGAGGTGTCAAACACCTTTCCTGGGCTGGTCAGCTGGCTGGCATACAGTAGAAAAGGAGGTCTTCGGGCATGTCCAGGCTTGTGCAGTTATAGCGTCCAACACTTCCACGTGGAGAACAAGACAAAGTCATAATTCAACTCACACTCTGTCACAGCCCCATTAGCTTATCTGCTTTTCTATTATCCATGGTAAGTGTATCGGCAGACTTGTCTTTTAAGCTTGTGGCGTTGATGTACTTTGGTTTCAATGTATAAGGTATCTAATCACATCAACGGCTGCCTTGCAATTTTGCAGTTTCACAGATTCTGCATACCACAGATACCGAGCTTATATACCTCTGGCTGGAGACAGGTGACCTGACAGCAGATACAAATGCAATACAGAGTGTGCTGGCATAATGGCTCTATGACAGCTTCTCACAAAGGATGTCCTTGTGGCAGCTGGGAAGAAAGACCATCATCATAACTGGTATGTGTTAGTGTTACAGCTGTATGCAGTGTTGTTCTCACCATGTCAGTCCCAGGATAGTAGAGAGACTAGGTGGGTGAGGTAATAGCTTTTTGTGATGTTATTGACATAAACTATGACCATATAGATCATTGTTGCAACCACTGTTATATATTTGCAGCAAATATTGTACAAAAGTTGTTGCATGAGGTGTCTATAAAGAGCTTATGATTTACTAGTTATGATTATGCTATCTGTATGTGTGTATCGTTTTTGTATTTGAAGTTATGCATATGGGCTATGTACTTATATCTCAAATGTATTTGATTCCAAGTAGCCTCAGTGAAGCATTTGGTCAGCTTCTTGAGAAAGGACTATTCTCAGTAGGTGCCCAATCAAAAAAACCACTTAACTGACAAAGGACTTTGGGAGACGCCAATCCACATCTGAGCTTTCCTGGGAATGTTCAAACTAACATGTACAGAATGGTGTCGGCCTGGTAAGAACTGAGTCATGCATGGACATGTGACTTGCCCATGTGACTCCAAACTCCATCGTGTTGTGATTTTCCACAGTCAGAACAAAGAGTGTCCTTCCATGGGCAGAGAATATAAAAGGCCCTAAAACCCCCTCCATCTTGTCTTCAATCCTGCTTCTTACTTCTGGAGGAAACTTGCTACAAGCTGAAGCTCTGAACAAAGGACTGAATGACCCATCCCAACTGTGGATGTACTCCAGAGACTTGAAATTGATTCCCTTTAACCAATTCTAGCTCTCATCTATATCTTTTTCCTTTTATGAATAAACCTTTAGATTTTAGATTCTAAAGGATTGGCAACAGCGTGATTTATGGGTAAGATCTGACTTGTATGTTGACCTGGGTCTGGGGCTTGGTCCTTTGGGATCAGGAGAACCTTTTTCTTTTACTGAGGTATTGGTTTTCATAACCATTCATCCCCATAACAAGTGGCACGGGTGGCGATACTGGGAAACTGGAGTGTCTAAGGGAATTGCTTGTCTGACTTATGGATAGACAGTGGGGTAAAACCCAAGTCCTCTCTGGCTGATTTGGTTTGCCTTAGTGTGCAAAGGAACCCCAGCCTTGGGCTGTAACTGCTCTGCTCTCACCAATTTGTCCTGAATCGATACTTTCAGAAGTGTCCCACCAAGGGCAGCATTGTTAGACTTTTATTAGACCAACTTTTGTTGGTGAGAGTGACAAGCTTTCGAGCTTACACAGAGGTCTTCTTCAGGCCTGGGGAAGGTACAGCTGGAATTCTGGCAACAGTCATAGTTGTTAGATGGCCTATGTGTTATTGTTTTAAGCTCCTGTTTTCAGTTGCTCAGCTCTTTCTGTAATGAGCATCTTTCAGGCTGAAATTTCCCAGGCTTGATATTGGCCCAGAGGTGTTTAAGTCTGAGCAAAAATAACCCAGTGATTTTTGAGTAGGAGAAGTGTGGGTGGGTGAGGGAATACCCTCTGTATAGGGGAATGTTCATCCCGGCACCAGCACGCTCCTGGGGAACAGTGGCTATTAGCAGTCAAACACCCTGCTAAGGCACTAAACATTGGGAAATGAGGGCTCTGCTACTCTGACCACCTCAGTTTCTTTTATTCTTTCCGTGGCTAAACGTTGGCGGCTGGACTGTCTCTCCATTCGCTCCAATTTAGTCGTTTAGTTTTTCTTTTTACAGTTAGTTGATTAATTTAATTGTGCCTGTGCCCCTTTTGGCCTGAGTGGTTAACCAGTGTCTGAGGCCTTGAGGGTTGGTTCCATTAGGAAAAGAAATCAATTACACAAATCGGGTTTATTCTTTGGTGCCATCCTGTTTATTTTCAAAGACTGGATGGAGTCCTGTTTCCTTCAGCACAATAGAAACAGACGGCAGAAAGTTTCCTTGCTCAGAAATCCCCAAGTCTCCTCTCCAGCGGGCTCTGTGCTAAGCTCAGGGGGGAGACAGAAACAAGTCTTGCATCTTGGCATCTTGGCATCTTGCATCTTGCACCTTAGACTAGATGATCCTTGTGGTCCCTGCTAACCCTATGATTCTCTGTCTCTCTGCCTCTTCTCAGGGTCACAACTGTTCTTCTGGACTTTTCCTCTAACACACACATACAGCTTGCAAAAAGCAAATTCCTAGTTTCTGTGTTTTTAGTCAGCGAAACCTTTGGACTACACGGCTTAGATCTACTCAGGTCTTGCCATGCAGCACGGTGCCTTGGGTGGTAGCCTCCATTGTTTCCAGCTGCCTCACTGTATAAAGAGGCTTGATTGTTCCTTCCACTGTATTTGAAAGAAGGGCATTTAGCACTGAAATGTAGGGCTGAACAGGATCTCAAGAGATCAATCAGTCCAGCCCCCACACCCTGACACAGGACCAAATAAACTTAGACCATCCCTGACAGGTGTATGTCTAACCTGTTCTTAAAAATCTCCAATGACAGGGATGCCACAACCTCCCTAGATAACCTGTTCCAGTGCTGAGCTATCCTAATAGTTAGGGTGCTTAGCTCCGGACTTCAATCTGCTAGCTAAGGAAGGCCATAAATCCACATTTCCTCCCATTTGCCACCCATAGATCTTTCATACCCTCAGCTTTGGACCACAAGGGGCAGACATGCTGAGGAACTGAGTTTACAACTCAGTACCTTGGACTATGTCCAACGTTGTTTAATCCTTCTAATTTTATCGCAAGTCTCACAATATTTTATGTCTTTCTTAGAGCCTCAGCTGCTAGAATCCAGGTGGTTGCCCGAGAATCT
Source organism: Chelonia mydas (assembly GCF_015237465.2). Taxonomy (NCBI): domain Eukaryota; kingdom Metazoa; phylum Chordata; order Testudines; family Cheloniidae; genus Chelonia; species Chelonia mydas. The sequence continues at coordinate 116,843,873 of NC_051246.2, read as the reverse complement.
CAGCCTTCATTTAAAAAAAAAGAGAGATTAAGTTTCTGGCCCTTGTGGCTGCAGAGAAAACTTGAAAATGTAACCCCTAAACACAAATTAAAAGAACCCCAAATCTTTCAGGGCAAACTCATAGGACACAGGACTGGAAGGGACTTCCTGGGTAGAGCTGGTAAAACATTTTCCCATGAAACTGTATTTCATTAGAAAATGCTGATTCATCAAACATGAAATTTCTTACAAAAGTGAAATGAACTTTCACTGAATCACAGGCAGGTTTCCGTCAGAAATCTTCTGGGTCCTTTGTCAGCTCACCTGCCATGCAGACTGCCCCAGTGCTGGGAACTCCAGATTTTTAGGGTCTGCTGCTCCACAGCAGCCTGGTCCTGCCAGGGCTTCCAGGGTCCCTGCTGTGCAGCCAGGAGCCTGGAAGCCTTGCAAGACCCATCTCTAGCTGAGGTTCACCTGCCATGGAGCCAGGAAGTCCTGGGAGACCCATCTCTAAGTGGGGTTTACCCAGGGAGCCAGGAGCTAAGTAACCCTGGGATAGCTGGATCTTGCCAAGGTCTTGGAGTATAAGCTTGTGGTTCTGCAACAGGGAGTCTGGAAATCCTGGGGGCTCTCACAGAGGATAGGCTCCAGGACAGTTGTGCCATGGGAACTACCCCATGGCTTCCAGACTCCCGGGCCAGTTGTCTCCCTGGGCTGCCCACAATAGCAGTGGTAAAACTGACAAGAATGTCATGTTTCAATCAGCAGGGGCCAGTCTGGGGAGTAACACCACCTGGCAGTGTTTTCAAAGCAAAATAATATCAGGGTTTCTGGTTCATGAGAAATTTTTTAAAAAATGGGTTAATTGTGATTCTGAACAAAACCAAACTTCAAAACGCCCAAATTTTGTTGCAAACCAAAAATCCCAATTTTTAGTCTTGTTAGGGTGTTTGCCCCCACTACTTCTACTGGAAGGCTGCTCGGTACCTCACTTCTCGGACAGAAGCTAAGTGGACACAATGTCCCTAATTTATGTAATGAATAGACGTCCACATTGTGCATGAAAGACTGCTTCTCACTGGCGTCTCACATGCTGTCCCTATCCTCTCAGGATGGTTTGGGGGCAAGGCTTGTGATTGTTGAGTGCTTGGAGAAGGCAGTTCTGTTATATACATAGCCCTTGCAACTTGAATTCATACTCGGCCTCTGGTGTACATAGGGTTGGAGGCTAACAACCTTGTTCTGTATGCACATATTCCAGAATTAACAGGACATAGTGGATGCCGTGGAAAAGTTAGCATTCTGTAGGGTTATCACAACGTGAAACAGGTATACCACAGTCCCCTTTTATACCTGCAATATCTCAGATAACATGGAGTGATAACTGTAGGAAAAAGCTGACTTATTAAACAAAATCACTTCACCTTGTTTGCCAGTAATCAGTTATGTAAATTTTTCCTCACCTTAAATTCCATGCCACCGCATCAAGGTGACATACCACACATGCATAATGGCTGCCAGTGTTATTTCCAGACCTTGATCTACAGAATGTAAAGTGCCACTTATTATAAAGTCCACACAATCAACAAGGCTTCTGTCATTTCTTTACCCTTGTTTGCTGTCTCCTTGGACAGGCACAGCATGTCAGAAGCCAGTGGGAAGCAAGCACTCCATGCACAGTGTGGGCTCTTTTGTTAATTAGCTGAATCAGGTGCATCATGCTGCCTGCTTAACTTCTATAGAATGGGAGCTGTTGCTACATCTCCAGTCACAATCCAGGTTTGAAAGGTGATCAAAAATGAGAAAGTAAGATGGAAAAATATGTTTACTATTGTTTATACAGTGCAATAGCACAGTCAGAGGAATGGCACTTTGCAGGCAAATAACATGATGGTTTCTCAGCGCCAAGGACTTTACAATCTCTGGGCCAGATTCATGCTGAGTAGCACTTTATTCCACAAGCTGTCCTTTGATTTCAGTGCTACTCAACCTAAATAAGGGTATCGGGATCTGGACTTAATTAAAGAAACCCAAATGACTAATTGTGATTAAGTAAAAATGATACAGCTGCAGCCATAACTCTCTTACAATAGGAATGAGGAAAAAGTAACCACCATTCATAGAATCATAGGATATTAGGGTTGGAAGAGACCTCAGGAGGTCATCTAGTCCAATCCCCTGCTCAAAGCAGGACCAACACCAACTAAATCATCCCAGCCAAGGCTTTGTCAAGCCTGACCTTAAAAACCTCTAAGGATGGAAATTCCACCTCCTTATATACTCCTCCCTAGTCATCTGTCCAAATTTCCACTTCTTGTAAGCTTCCTTTTTGAGTTTAAGCTCATTATATTTAATTCCTTGGTATCCAGACTAGTTATTCATGGAATCTTCTAGGTCATTCAGTCCTTGCAGTTGGCTTCTCAACTTAGCACCTACCTATATTATCTTGAATAAAAAATATACATTGTCAACTTAAGAATGCTGATTAACATATGCTTCTTGAGAAACATATGCCACCACTGATGCTTCATTTGACTACATGAGCAATTCAAGTAATTAGAGGAAAATAACCTAGTCCAAGAGATGGAATTCTTCTCTGTGGTCCACTCCCATTGCATTCACTGTGATTTCATGTCATCTTAAATGTTTCAACTACCTGTTCTGACTTTATCAGTAATTGAGCGGCATTTTCTGATCCTTTCTCCATGAATGAAGGACGTAGGCCAAGCACAGTGGGGACTTCATGCATAGCCCCATTTTGGGGAGCAGGAAGAAGCAGAACTGAAACCCGTGGATCAAGTAATGTGTCTCACCACTTGCCTTTGCTTCTCTAGAGGAAAGGGTGCAGGGATGGGAGAGATTAGCATCAGTAGTGCTTGGGTTATGCACATATGCAAATTTCAGGTGGAATCAGCTCACGAGAGTAATGAATGGCTGAACCAGTGCTGCTGAACTTCTCAACTTCAGGCCGAGTCTAAGCATAGAGAGATTTCAGTTCAAAATGAATCTTTTTTGCAAAGGTCTCCAACAGTAGAATTTTACAGTAGAAGCCCCAACTAATCTTTAAGGATAGGTGATAGTAAAGGCCTTTGGTGAACTCCATAATAATCAGATAAGGGGTTTATAATTAGAGAATTGGAGATTAATACCATCTATCTATGGGAAGCACCTGGCTGTCATCACCACAGTGTTGCTGTAAACCCCACGCTGGGCGATCCTCATCTGCGATCAGGCAGGAATTGGGTTAGGGCAGGGAGCCCCAGCTCACCACAGTCCTGCTTGTCTGGACTGGCCTTACTTTGAACAAGCAGCCCTCCCTGTATGCTAGTGGTGAGAAGATGAAGGTGTGTCCCCTCTCTTGCTCCACCTAGCTTCTCTCAGTTAGAGAGATTTCGAGTTCTGTCCCTGTGAAGGGAGTGAGCCAGGCTCAGTTGATGCAGCCCCCACTTCTCCCCTCCCCTAGTTCTCCAAAGGGTCAGGGAGCTGCAGGCAGCCTGGGCAGCCCTGCTGGCTCAGGCAATTCCTGACCCTGACTCTTGCTTTTTTGTGGAGCAAGAGGGTTGGGGAAAATTGAGGGCAAGCAGCAAATGAGATGGAGGCCAAAGGCGCCAACAAAGAAGTCACCCTCCTGTCGCAAATCTATTAAATTAGAAGCCTCTTAATGAAGCCCAGCTTAACAGCTCCCGTTGAGCCACACAAGATGGGGGAAATAAGCAATGGGAACAGGGGCCTTGCCACCGACCTCAAGCACATCGCCAGGCAAATACAAGAGAGAAACTCAAATTAATGTATGCAGCCAGGAAGGCTGGTTTAATAACAGGTCTGGATCTCATGGCAGCCCTTCATGCTGGCCTGACTCACTTTATGGCACTTCTTCCATCCACCCCTATTAAGAGAGCTAATTGGAACACTCTAGGGATGGCCAGAGCCCAGATGGATAACATAGCAAAAACACTTCTGCTCTTACAGGATGTTAATTCCTTCCCTCCACCCCCTGAACCTGGGCATCTCCAGGGAACTATGCAAATGCAAGTGCTCTTCAGTGATCAGATATGCCTGGCTATTTAAAGCAATATAAAAATTATGATGTGGCCAAAGGAGAAATGCCTTGGAACAGAAAGTCGTCCTTCCTCGTTGACTTCAATGGATTTGCACAAGAGTAAACAAAGGGTGGTGATTGACCCATTGTTTTTAGTTGATGATACTTGTCAGGCCATATAGGAGAAGCATGCAGCCTTATATGTGACTGCGCTATATCCAGCAAGGATGGGCATGCGTCCAAAAAACTATTCATGTTACTGAGACTTTATTTGTTCATCTCTAAAATGGGTGACATTCCTGCTTCTCAAAGCTGTTGTGAGGCTCAATGTTTGTTAAGTGCTTTAAGACCCTCAGATGAAGTTGCCATGGAAATGGAAAGAAGTATTTATTATTATAGTATTAAGGCCCGAATAGGCTGCACTGAGGGAGAAACCCTGATAGGCTGATCCAGAATGCAGCTGAGTGTAGGACCTATGGTTCTTTGTGAGAAGAGCTGAGTGAAGCATTCATAACAAATAATTTAGCCTAAGAATTTATCATCTATGTGCTCATAAAATAGCTGTGATCTAACTGCCATTTCCTCAAGTTTATTCGTTGTTTGAATGTATTTGATTAATTTGTTTTCCAATTGTTTTATCAGCAGTCAGCGATTCTCTGATGCTCAGTTTTCCAAATTTGTGCTGCACTGCCTAGTTGTGATAAGAACATAAGAATGGCCATACTGGGTCAGATCAAAGGTCCATCTATCCCAGTATCCTGTCTTCTGACAATGGCCAGTGCCTGGTACCCGAGAGGGAATGAATAGAACAGGTAATCCTCAAGTGATCCATTTCTTGTCGCCCATTCCCAACTTCTGGCAAACAGAGGCTAGGGACACCATCCCTGCCCATCCTGGCTAATAGCTATTGATGGATTTATCCTCCATGAACTTATCTAGTTCTTTTTTGAACCCTTTTATAGTCTTGGCCTTCACAACATCCTCTGGCAAGGAGATCCACAGGTTGACTGTGCGTTGTGTGAAAAAATACTTCCTTTTGTTTGTTTTAAACCTGCTGCCTATTAATTGATCAGGTAAGTCACATGACATTGTTTCTGTTCCTTGACCAGGGGAGCAAGCACTTCCTATCCAAATACTCATATGTTCAATTTTTTTTAAAAAAATCTGTTAATATTTTAAACTTTTATTTCTGTGACTCTCCAGGTATACTTTACAAAAAGGGATTGGTAAGTTCCCTACCCTGAATAGTCAACAACCTAAGGGCCAAATTCAAAGCCTGTTGAATGCAACGTGAGTCTTTCCAGTGAATTCAGTTAGGGTTGCCAACTTTCTATTTACAGAAAACTGAACACCCTTGCCCCGTCCCCTGCCCCACCCCTTTTTTGTTTGCGCAGAGCTCCACCTAGGAGCCAGATGGAGATGCTGGCAGCTTCCTTGGAGTCACACGAAGTTGGGTGGGGAGCTGGCCTGCACCGCTGACCAGACTTCTAATGGCCCGGTCAGCGCTGCTGACCAGAGCCACCAGGGTCCCTTTTCGACCGGGCGTTCCAGTCAAAAATCAGACACCTGGCAACCCTAAATTCAGTGGGCTTTGGATTAGGCCCTAAAATCCACAAGAGAAGACATTGGAAGCTGATTCAGCAAAGGGAGTGGGTAGGAACCACTAACGATGAGCAGATGGAAAAGGCCAGGGGACGGGAGTGAGTTTCATGTAAAGTTGCTCCTCTGTGTAAGTGGTTACACAAAGCTATCGCGTAGCTTGATCTGGGCAGGGCTATAAAAGGGAAGGAGTCTACCCCAGGAGAAGGGGTGGGTTCTCTCTCCTTCCCGCTGGCTGAAGCTGGAAAAGATCTGGGTGGTTTGTACCCAGCAGTTTGAGTGGGTTGGTTTTGGAAATAAAACAAGCCTTGAGGAAAGGGATGGGAAGTTACCTGTAGCTGGGACTTTTATATTTCCTGCCCCAGCTGGTGAGTTTGCAGACTGGCTCACAGAGCAATTGGTGGAAGGGGGAGAGAGCAGGTGCTTGGCAGGCAGGGAAGCGTGTTGCAGGGACATCAGGACACAGAGATCAGTTGTGTCTTAGCGCCATCATGCCGGCCGGGGTGCTTTTCTAGTGGGAGCTTCTTGGGGATTGCCCCTTGAGGCAAACAGCCAAGGAAAGGCTTGCTGGGCAGAGTCCACGGCCCGTGCCATTAGGTATGTAAATGGATTCGGTTGGATGGGGCCAGATCTCCCTGTTGCTATGCAGAACAGGAAGGAGGGGGCAATTCAGTAGCATCCCCTACCCCTAACACTGGGGGATCAGTGTGGGGGATGAAGAAGGCAGTGGGTGAGCCAAAGGAGAGGCATATTTCCCATCTTCCCGCTGCCTCCCCACTTCCCCTCCCCTGCACGCTGCCTGCACCCAGAGGAAGTTTCCCTGGAGATGTGCTACAGACAGAGACTGGTACATTTCCATTGCAACTGCTCTGTGACGGGGTGACCCTTACTCTAAGGCCAGAGGAGCCCCAAGCAGCAGGACTCCTATGGAGCTGAACAGTGAAGGTGGAGGGTGGAGGAAGCTGTCAGAACTGCAGGGACCAGAGCTGCGGAGGAAGAGGGACACTGCCTCCCCCTCCCACCCCCCCATGTGGATAACAGGGTATTGCCAGGGTCTATGGGCCAGACTCTTGCTTTCTTTCATGGTGTGGGGAGGGCAGAGCAAACCGCACCTCCTAATGGAGGGAGGCAGCTGAATCCCTGCCCGGTGACCTCCTAATGGAGGGAGGCAGCTGACTTCCCTGCCAGGCTGAGGATATTATAGGCCCCTAACGTTTTACAGGGAAATAACAGCTGTAGCTCACGAAAGCTCATGCTCAAATACATTGGTTAGTCTCTAAGGTGCCACAAGTCCTCCTTTTCTTTTTGCGGATACGGACTAACGCGGCTGCTCCTCTGAAATGTTCATGTAGAAACTCCAATACCTGCAGCAATTGTGTAGCACTGAAGGGCAGGTTTTTCACCCACATCCTGTAAAAAGCGCACGCTACAGGCTGAATTTGGCTCTGTCACATCCATGCATGCCCACTCGACGGCATTCAAGGAGGTGGACGGAGGGGACGGCAGCTGCATTGAAGAAAAGATGGAGCAGATGACCTAGCAGGCCTCTGGGGTTCTGTGACCTCTCTTTGAATTCCTACTCCTTGCAGGCAAACACTGGTAACAGGTTGAAGTGCTACATTTCCTTCCTAAAGGGCTTTCTCGTTTTGCTTGCAGTAGTAATCAGGAGGATATAAAATTTTCCTTTTAGACCATCTGGAAGCCACAGGAAGCATCAATTATCTGCATACATTTGAATCATAAGTACATTACTCTGGAACTTTCCACATTTCATGAAAAGTAAATCCTGTGAACAGCTTTTCGGCCGTGCAACGTGCAATTAAATCGCAGTGCGGCAGCACGTGGCTCAGAACAGCGTACTCCCATCGGAGGACGGTGTTCATGGAGTATCCACACAAACACACCTCCAATTGGTACGTGTGGTTATAGTTTTTGACTTGACCTAGCCGATTTCTTGGCACCGCGATATCTCAACACGTGTCAATCGCAGCCACCTCCCGAAGGCAGAGATTTTCATTTGAAATGTCCAACAGAGTTTTTTAAAAAGAGAGAGAGTTGTGCTCTCTGCTGGCTAGAACATCCAAATCCAGACGGGGAGGTTTGATTCAAGCACATTAGGTTTTGCACAGAGGCAAAGATGCACAAATAGGAGCGCTTGCCAAGGAGAGCAGTTTGCCGCTTCATTTTTGTTTGCTGAGTTACAGAACTGCAGGTGCAGCCTCGCTGAGCCCTTTGCTTTGCAATGAGAAGAGGGGCTAGAAGCAAGTGGATTGAAGACCTCCCAGCATGGCCTCGTGGGTAGAGCAATAGACTGGAGACCTAGGTTCTATTCCTGACTCTGTTACTGTCTTGCTGGCTAAACCTTGGGCAAGCCACTTCACCACCTTGTGCCTCAGTTTCCCCATCTGTAAATTGGGGATAATGATCTTGGCCTTCTTTGTAAAGCGCATGGAGAGTGATGATGCGTAACAGCAAGGTGGGGTTATTACTAGTGCACATTGCTGTGCTTGCCTCCTAAAGCCTCGGCTGTGAGTGGAACAGCAAGCCAGGTGATGCCCCCCATCTTGAGTGGCTACTCACACCATAGCAGTCGCTGCACACCCTGTGCTCTCTAGGAAGCACAAGGACTCCTTTCATCTGTCCCCTTCCAACCTCCCCATAGACGAGAGCCATGGCCTTGCCTCCCCGTCTGCACTGGGTCCAGAGCACTTTCTGGAGAAGCTTTCTGCACCAGCCTAGTGGGTGGATTCGATTTGCTGCCTCCATGTGCAAGGACTCGAGTCCACCAGCAGGAGAGATCTGTGTCTGGGAGCTCCACACTGCTGCTGACTCAGGGCTGTGGCTCAGAAGGTGGGGATGGGTGGGCTGGTACCAGCATGAAACATCCAAGTGCCACGTTCTCCAATGACTGCCTGCTCACCGCAAGGTGCTGCGCATGGTCTTGAAAGCCCTGATTGATCTGGCACATGCTTACTTGGAGAATGGCCTCTCCCCTCTGTTACCATCCGCTGGGGATTTGCTTATGTGTGTTAGCAAAGCTTTCCAGAGCCAGGAAGCGGGGCATTCTCAGTCACTAGCATTCCCCTGGTGATAGGCCCACCAGTGCACATCCCGTCCTCCGGTGACACCAACAGCCTCCAAGCAGGTATTGTTGCTGAGTCTCAGCACGACGGCGGAGAGGCATTGGCACTGATACGGCAGTGGTTTGTGTCGCTGCTCCGGATGAGTGCTCCTATAGGTATGGAATCATGGAATCTGATGAGGGTCAGGGCAGGATGTCTGTCTCTGCTCAGCCTGGCATCAGTGAGGAGGTGAAGAAATGTGGTAGGGAGACAGACCGTGGTGCTTTCAGATTGCACCTGTCCCTCTGCAGGGGGGCACGCCACTGAAAAACGCTGAGTTCTGGTTACAAGGACCCTCCCCCCTTCTCGCAGGGCAGGTGGAACTTTAAGGCTCCAGGTGGTACTTTATCATTGGGCAGGTAGGAAACTCGGTGGGCTATTAGCTAGGGTGTCCAAAGGTGCCCAATTACCTGGCCGCTCTCAGCTACATGGATGCATCCGATGAAGTGAGCTGTAGTTCACGAAAGCTTATGCTCAAATAAATTGGTTAGTCTCTAAGGTGCCACAAGTCCTCCTTTTCTTTTTGCGAATACAGACTAACACGGCTGCTCCTCTGAAACCTGTGTTAAGAAAAGAATTTGGTCTCCCCTGAACAGTGCCCTGCAGTTTCTAAATTGAAACGTGTTTGCATAAGCCCTCACTATGCCGGGGCAACCCTTCTCCAGCTTCTTCAGAGGGTTGCCACCTGGCCGGTTCATAACTGGCCTGGCCGGTTTTTGTACAGCCTTGCTGGTTGCCGGTGAAGAGGTTTAATTCTGCCCTCTCCCTGCTCCCCCCTTGTCCCCCAGGGTGAAGGGGAAGGAAATGGGCAACAAAGCTGGGCTCTCGAGCCACCGTCGGGAGAGGGGGAAGGGGTTATTGTGGGGTCACCTCCCCCGCCGTCTGCTTGTGGATTTAACAGGAGCGTGGCGAGGGACAGGGAAGGGCAGAGGCTTCGGTCGAAGTGCTCCCAGCACCCCACCTGCACCGCCACCTGCAAAAGTGGGGCCAGGCTGCTGGGGGTGGAGCGAGCGAAAAAGTGAGGGTCAGGCTGGGTGGTTGCGGGGAGGGGGCAATCTCGGAAGTGGCGGCCCTCCCACCATGTCCCCTGCAGCCTCAGCAGCTCCCCTGCTGGTGACCTGCTGCATCACAGGGGAGGGAGGAGACCAGTGCCTGCTTACCTCTGAGTTGAGCCGTGAGAGCTGGGAGAACGGGCCAGGAGCTCCCTGGCACCAGGGAATGCCCGACCCGACAAACAGACAGCAGTGCTCCCAGGAGAGTAGGGCAGAGCGTACACTCAGCAGGGAGGGACAATATGCACAGCACCCACCACTAAGCGAATGAGATCATCACCTCCCCGACATCTTCCCGTCCCCAAGGTCACTGCTGAATAGGATGTTCCAGTTGCAATACAGGCTGTTTAGCAGAATAGAAACCTGATGTTAGATTGCCACCGTCTGTCCATTTGCAGTACTGCAGCCCAGTCTCACGGGGGAGGGAGGTTTTATGCAATTAAAGTAAATAATCCGAGTGGGTTTTTTCACACTTAAGCTGCATGGCAAGTTCTGACTCTTCCTGGCATCACATCTAGCATGGCACTGCAGATCTTCACCTGCCATACAAACAGACACGTTAGCACATGCAAAAAAGAAAGAAAAAAAGTCCAGAAATCCTAATAGAGATTGGAATATTCCACACCATGTTTGCAGTGGGGAGTCATAATAATAATAATAATAATCACACAAAAAAGTCCAAAAGCGGAAGTTCAGAGAAAGGGGATTGAATGAAGCAAAATCACTTCAAAATTCTAATACTGAGTAGATTGGTTCTCAGAGAGAGAGAGAGAGAGAGAGAGCCTTTAGTTCTTCCAGCCTCTGCTCACTGTATATCTAAATCTGGGACATCGCTGATCATCTGGGAAAAATTATCATGCGTGCCTTAAACTATGGCTCTTTCTTCGTTAAGCACCTCCTTCCTTAGCTAGCTCAGATGAGCACCCAGGCCTTTTCAATACATATGTCAAAGATTTTCAGTGGAGGCGTGGTTTTTTTTTTTTTTTTTTTTTTATTGTTAGGCCTTGTGAATTATTGATTTGTCTGCTTGTTTTTACTGTGCTAGCTAATTGCTGGTGGGGGAGGGACTGTGTGTGATGCGTAGTCACTTCTATTTTTAACTTCGCAACCCAAGCGAGAACAAAGGCTTCACATTTATTTTACATACTGTAACGTATGAGACAGGTAGAAAATCACTTTGTCACAAAGTTTTGCAGCCACAAGTTCGGGCCCGACAAACATAAGTGAGTGACAAACATAAGAAAAGGAGGACTTGTGGCACCTTAGAGACTAACCAATTTATTTCAGCATGAGCTTTCGTGAGCTACAGCTCACTTCATCGGATGCATACTGTGGAAAATACAGAAGACGTTTTTATACACACAGACCATGAAAAAATGGGTGTTTATCACTACAAAAGGTCTTCTCTCCCCCCACCCCACTCTCCTGCTGGTAACAAAGAAAATAACAGAACGCCACTAGCCGTCACCTTCAGCCCCCAACTAAAACCCCTCCAACGCATTATCAAGGATCTACAACCTATCCTGAAGGACGACCCAACACTCTCACAGATCTTGGGAGACAGGCCAGTCCTTGCCTACAGACAGCCCCCCAACCTGAAGCAAATACTCACCAGCAACCACATACCACACAACAGAACCACTAACCCAGGAACCTATCCTTGCAACAAAGCCCATTGCCAACTGTACCCACATATCTATTCAGGGGACACCATCACAGGGCCTAATAACATCAGCCACACTATGAGAGGCTCGTTCACCTGTACATCTGCCAATGTGATATATGCCATCATGTGCCAGCAATGCCCCTTTGCCATGTATATTGGTCAAACTGGACAGTCTCTACGTAAAAGAATAAATGGACACAAATCAGATGTCAAGAATTATAACGTTCATAAGCCAGTCGGAGAACACTTCAATCTCTCTGGTCATGCGATTACAGACATGAAAGTTGCAATATTACAACAGAAAAACTTCAGAAACAGACTCCAAAGAGAGATTGCTGAATTGGAATTAATTTGCAAATTGGATACAATTAACTTAGGCTTTAATAGAGACTGGGAATGGTTGATTCATTATAAAAAGTAACCTATTTCCCCTTGTTTATTCCTCCCCGCCCTCCCCCGCACTGTTCCTCAGACGTTCTTGTTAAACCCTGGATTTGTGCTGGAAATGGCCCACCTTGATTATCATACACATTGTAAGGAGAGTGATCACTTTAGATAAGCTATTACCAACAGGAGAGTGGGGTGTGGTGGGAGGGGTGGGGGGGTGGAGAAAACCTGGATTTGTGCTGGAAATGGCCCACCTTGATTATCATACACATTGTAAGGAGCGTGATCACTTTAGATAAGCTATTACCAACAGGAGAGTGGGGTGGGGGGAGAGAAAACCTTTTGTAGTGATAAATACCCATTTTTTCATGGTCTGTGTGTATAAAAACATCTTCTGTATTTTCCATGGTATGCATCCAATGAAGTGAGCTGTAGCTCACGAAAGCTCATGCTCAAATAAATTGGTTAGTCGCTAAGGTGCAACAAGTCCTCCTTTTCTTTTTGCGAATACAGACTAACACGGCTGTTACTCTGATAAGTGAGCAATGTTAACATCAAGCTTGTTAATGGGCAGTTCTCCATAGATGGTGCAGTATCTCTTCTGTATTCTCACTTAACTGTGTTACACAGATCAGGGCCCCAATGTGCCAGGCATTGTACACATATAATGAGAAGAGATTTCCTGCCCCAGAGAGTTTACAATCTAACTAAATGACAAAAGCCAGCAGATGCATATACTAAACAGATAGGACAGTATTTAGCATAGTTTAGTGTTCCAATTACAGCAGCAAATCTCTCCTTATCCTCACTTAGGTAATATGTAAGAATATCACTAATTAGCTCTAATACAGCACTGTACTAATTAAGCCATATAAGACCACTTGGGTTAGCAAGTATTATTATCCCCATTTTACAGAATGGGAAGTTGAGACTAAGAAAGAGAGGCCTGCTGCCTAAAGGTGCTCTGCACCCACACCTCTGAAAATGAAGCCATAAATGACTTGCTTATGGCCACCCAGTATGTCCATGGCAGAGCCAAGATTAGACTAAAGGAGTTCTTGAATCAAAGCGCTGTGTTCTAACCCTCAGGCAATGCTCCTTCACTGGAGAGTGCCTAGCCATGACTGGAAAGGAAACAGTTCAGCAGTGTGCCTTTTAGTACAAGCTAGTACAATAGGTCTATTGGCATGAATGATGTGCACACTATAAACGGTCACAAGCATATATATTTTAGAATATATTGCTATATTCTCTGGTGATGAGCATACCAGTAGCTCATCAAATAGCAGTCAGGAGCATAATCAGATGCTTTCTCTTGACGTCAGCTGTTCAGAGAATCAATACAAAGTTGGCAACAGGACATTGGACAGTCAGATTTGTCAGGAGAGACGGCATAGCATTAACTGCATGTACACTGCTCAGGCTGCGTCTGCTCAGGTGTCTGAAACACCTCTCGTTCCCACTGGCATGTTCAGAGACTTAACACAGTATGCTCATAGTCACTTGAGTACTAGCATTAAATCTCATTTCCATAGTCACTCCTGCACTAGTAACTTAATGCGTTGGCACAATACATTGTGTTCCTACATTGGACATTATCTACCAGTGTGATTTTATGGAGACTCTGGATTACTGGGTTGTCATTTTTCTAGTGAGACATAAAACTAATGACCTGCCCACTTATGGTTGTTAAACATTTCATGTCACCTCTCTAAAGAGCAGCTGTGTAAGCCCTGGTGTCCTGACTAAAACACAAATCGCGTTCTGCTTATCTAAATTTCCTTTGTAGCTTCACTTGAGTCAGGAACTTTTTCCGCTCCTGTCCTAAGCTGTTGTGTAACGTTGCTGTGTATTGTTAATCAGCTCCTACATTGCACCCCAGAGGCAGATGCATTAGGTGAATAAAGTGATGTCTGTAGGTAAGGTCTGTAAAGAGGTGGAGAGCCTTCAGGCTCAAAAGAGCTATATACGTGTAAGCTGTTGATAATGATTTATTACTATGGCCTTTCTTCTGCATAAAGCACTCTCCTGATGTCTTCTGAATTATGTGGAGGCTTCAGTCTTTACCGAAGGACATTTCTCCCTCGGAACTGGGCACATTATGCAGTGCTACCAGGAGGTGGCAAGCTGCAAGCTTTACTAATAGCATTTATACAATATATTGTGGAATATTAGTCCCTTAATGACAAACTAAACAGGGAAAACAACTCTGATTAGCTTAAGAAGTTGAAGTATTCAGAAACATGTCTCCCTTAGACATTAATTAACCTTTATCTCCCACACAGCATTTAGATGATTGTTCTTAATTTTGTAAAATTTTTCTTAAGAGGAAGTAATAAGGCAGTCTGGGTTTGTCCTTTGTACTTGCCAAGATTCTTGTTCATATATTTTGTGGACCAGGAAGCAAATGTCAGCCTTTTGGGTAATTCCAGTGAATTCCCAGTCTGGATATATTCCAACTGGCAATTAAGTAAGCTCCCAAAGAGTGGAATATTGCAGCAGCTGATGAATGTTCCTTTGAGCTTGATGAAGACTAAGAAATCTGAACAAAAGAGGGCGCCAAAGATAGCAACATGTTCTCAAGGAAAGAGCTAAGTAAAGTCACCCACTCCAGTATGTGTAATATATTAAAAAAGACAAAATCTTACAAAGTTCCCTGGTGAAATTAAAATGAGGAGTTCACAGCGCATGCTAGAAGTCCAGGGTCTCAAAATGCAATTAGAGGCAAATATATGTAACTATATGAGACTATACGATGCTGACTGTGGGCCCAATCCACTGCCCACTGAAATCAGTGGGCGGTTTCCATTCAATTCACTGTGCACCAGGACATTTTATGTAGGCAGAGCAACTCCAGAAAAACTAGTGTTGCCAGAGGGTCATCAGGGGACATCAAGATTTCTGTGTGTCAGAGGTATTTTCCCTTTTTCTAAGGCTAATAGAAATCATTAGGGCAAAAAATACACCAAATTAACTATACTTGGCCTGATCCCGGCCCCTGCTAGGACCTCCTCAGACTGCTCAACCAGTGTTTCATGTTTGCAGCCAGCCCATAGAAAAGAACTTTGCAAAGCACAAAAGTAACATCGGTGGGGCTACGTGTGAGAGTCCTGTGAGCAGGACGGGGTGCTTGGCGTCCTCTGAGCATCTGATGAGATCAGAGCCACTGGCACACCAAGAAGCATTCTCCTTTGCGCAGCTGCAGATAAGAGAAATGGGGAAGTAAATTGCAAAAAGGAAATAAAATATACTAAACAGGGAAAATGTTACGACATAGACTCTTCACCCAGTGTACTGGAGGAGAAGCAACCAGCGCAGATCATGCAATAGCTTCTCTGGAGATATATATATATATACACACACACACACATAAATACGCACTCACAGCGAGAGAGAGAGAGAGAGAGAGAGAGAGAGAGAGCAATTATATCATTCAGCATAGTGACAGCCGCTTGATGTGTCCAGGAGCGCCATTCCCAGGATATAGCACAGGGACAGATCACTTTCTCATTCCCATGAATGAGGAGGCTGTGACCCAGACAGACAAAGATAGCAACTGGCTCCATCTGCAAGTGAATAGTTACCTAAAAGCGGGAGCACTTGATGCCTGTGCAGAAGCCACCCCAGGGCACCATCATTTATATTTATTCTTGGCCATTATTTTTTTTTAAATGAGAATTGCAAGAGGATAGGGCCCTTTTCATGTGGCCGTCACTTTCTTCCCTCCCATTGGCTGACACCAATTGCTAAGTCAGTTGACTTGCATAGACCACACGGCGGCAAAAACCAGGGAGATCGTATTATTATCTTAAATGCCCCAAAACTTTAACGCAGTGTTAAGTTTGACAAGCAGTGCCTCATACACTTCCAGGAAATCCCTGGAAACCAGGAAATACAAAGTTAAGGTATACATCGCCTCTGCAACCTTAACTCCGCCTCCTGGAGTTGACAATAGCTGCTGGGCATGTTCAGCAAAGGCAAGCGTGGGTGGGAGGGATGCCATAATTCGTAGACAAAAGGAAGTTCTCAGAGAATGGGACATTACTTTGTGGTGGTCCCCAGATCTGAATACCTGCATGAGCTCTGACAGCCTTCGCTGGGTTAGGAGTAGCTGTATTGAATGGTGGAGGGAGTAGCTGAACCAGCTTAGTGGAGCAGTGACTGTTATGAGGAGAGGTGCATGTGTACTTTGAAAGGTCAGGTATGCCTCACCAGTGCTGAGTTTCTAGGCTGTATCTGCTGAGGTGTGTCTTCTTGGCATGGGGATTGTCAGCAGCCTGGTGCCATACATGGCAGAAGACTCCAGAGTTTATGGAGTGATAAGAGAAGGCAATATCTCAGAAGGAATTCTCAGGTCAGGAGTGAAGGGATGGGAAGGGTGAAGGGGTCACAAGGCTAGGTGGTTTGTGTGGAACAAATTCATTGTGTGAGTGTAGGCATGATGTAGACAACTCCCAGTCACTATGCTGGACCTGGTGTAAGTAGCTCCTGTTCGCGCTAGCTGACCTACACGCAAGGTGTGCTGTAGCAAAGGGCAGGTGTTAGACTTTGTCTTACAGTGCTCACGTGCTCTGTTCCCAAAGTGTTCGGCAGCGTTTGTAAGGGTAGAGTGTGTTACAGGTGTGCTCCGGCACAACTCAAAGAGAGCAGAGAGAGAAGGTTGAGTTGCAGAGGTGTTGTGTACCTTAACTTTGTATTTCCTGGCTTGAAGTTCATGAAGGGCACGAGATACCACTGGACAGCCTTAACTCTGGTTTACCTAAGTTTGGGGGCATTTAAATGCCTTGGTTTTAAAAATATATCTATTTCTCAGCTGCCCTACATACCACCATTCAGCTCCCTCTGGCTCCTTGGCGATGATTATCCCTGCCCCAGAATGCACTGGCTGCACGATGACCCTCTCATTCCCCTTGCATCATCTAGTTGTCTCACATCTCTCTGCCTGTCCAGCACAGCCTGGGTCTCCCTCCTCAACACGCCTCTCCACAGAGAGGCAGGCATCTGCATGTGACATGCAAGTTCGGGAACTGAGAAGATGATGCAGGGACAGTGCACGGACTAGCCTGGAGTTAGTGGGGACATTTTTGAATGGGGGACAGAGATGAAGCCCCCCAGTGCTCACACTGCACACCCCTGACTCCTTCCTCTCCCCTCTACTCTTCAGTGCACTGTTCCACTCCATCTTGCCCTCACTGGCATGCAATAAGAATTTCTCATTTGGGAAATCCACAGTTTTAGGGCCTGACTCACCATTGCAGGTCTCCTGTTTTATGTTACTGTAACTCTATTGCTATCAAAAGAGCTACAATGGCATAAAACCGAAGTAATGCAGCAGTGACTCAGGCCCTAAATGGTCATTCTAGGGAATTATGCTGATTCATTTCCAGGAGGAAAACTGATGAAAATATATAAATAATAATGAGTGAGTCTTCTGCAATTATATCATGTTATGCTGTATTTGTAAATAAAGAGGCACTTCCACTGTATGGGGAGACCCTGCTTTTCCGGGTATATATAAACTTTTGTGGCTATTACTGGTTCAGTTGAAATTTCTCATACTTATTCTAGGCACAGTGGTGGGTTTTTTAAGGGAAAGGTGTTTGGTATTTTTGTTTAAATATTCTAGTGTGAAAATAATATTTTTTCACCCCTGAAGAAATTTCAGACATTTGTTTTGCTGTCAGATAACTAAAAACAATGGCTTATTTCAAACACTTCAGACTTCCCAGAGGATTTATCCCATATATTCTGCAATGGGGTGGGGGGTCAATACTCTGTACTTTTGGGACTTGACAACCTACAGGGTCTGGTCATCTTTGATGATGGGGCCTGCATCCAAACACCTCTCAATCTTGACACTACATCCAGAGCCAACACTTGTGGCTTTAGCCCAACTCTGTAACAAGCGGACAAAGACATTCTTCCCGTCAGCCTGTCTTCAGTGACTGTTGCATGTATGCTGAGTTGGGGTAATTGGGTTAAAGAAGTGAAGAATAGAACGAGAATCTGCTTTAATAGTAGGGTGACCATCCGTCCCGCATTTAAAGAGACAGTCCCCTTTTTTTGGGATTTTTTCTTATATGGGCACTTATTACCCCCACCCCCTGTCCCATTTTTTCACAGTTGCTATCTGGTAACCCTGTCTAATAGTGATATTTGTTATATACGGTATTGTCAAGCATTATGGTGTATTGCATTACTCCGATCTTCCCAACTATGAATCCCAGGGTATAAATCTTAGTCACAAGGTGGAATCATGCATGGTCATTATCAGCAAGACATTTTCATGATGGAAGTGATCCAATAGGTTCATTCAAATGTAAGGGCAGGGAATGTGCGCCTTTTAAACACACTGCATTTAGGGCTCAAGTGAACAAAGTTTCTGAGCACTGTGGCCCCCAATCCAGAAAAAACACATGCTTAACTTTAAGCGTGTGAATAATCCTACTGACTTCATCTGTACTACTCACATGCAAATGCTTAACTACTTTTCTGCATGGGTCCTGTACAAAGCAAGGGGGAACAGGAAGGTAGGAGATGATGAGCAGATATGATTACATAAGTGAGAATGCTTTGGGATTTATTGCTTCATAAGAATGCTGTATGACTGATAGGACCAATAACTGATCACTTGGCAGGGAGGCTGGGGATGCCGTTATCACCCAGCAGTCTCCTCCGTCACACACGTTACTCTTCTGCAATAGTGCTCCGAGGTTTTAGGGACATTACCATCTGTCTTTGTTGATGTGGATTGCACTCTCAGCAAATTTGCGGATGATACTAAACTAGGAGGAGTGGTAGATACGGTGGCAGGTAGGGATAGGATACAGAGGGACCTAGACAAATTGGAGGATTGGGCCAAAAGAAACCTGATGAGGTTCAATAAGGATAAGTGCAGGGTCCTGCACTTAGGACGGAAGAACCCAATGCACAGCTACAGACTAGGGACCGAATGGCTAGGCAGCAGTTCTGTGGAAAAGGACCTAGGGGTGACAGTGGACGAGAAGCTGGATATGAGTCAACAGTGTGCCCTTGTTGCCAAGAAGGCTAATGGCATTTTGGGATGTATAAGTAGGGGCATAGCCAGCAGATCGAGGGACGTGATCGTTCCCCTCAATTCGACATTGGTGAGGCCTCATCTGGAGTACTGTGTCCAGTTTTGGGCCCCACACTACAAGAAGGATGTGGAGAAATTGGAGAGAGTCCAGCGAAGGGCAACAAAAATGATTAGGGGTCTGGAACACATGACTTATGAGGAGAGGCTGAGGGAACTGGGATTGTTTAGTCTGCAGAAGAGAAGAATAAGGGGGGATTTGATAGCTGCTTTCAACTACCTGAGAGGTGGTTCCAAAGAGGATGGTTCTAGACTATTCTCAGTGGTAGAAGATGACAGGACAAGGAGTAATGGTCTCAAGTTGCAGTGGGGGAGGTTTAGGTTGGATATTAGGAAAAACTTTTTCACTAGGAGGATGGTGAAACACTGGAATGCGTTACCTAGGGAGGTGGTAGAATCTCCTTCCTTAGAAGTTTTTAAGGTCAGGCTTGACAAAGCTCTGGCTGGGATGATTTAATTGGGGATTGGTCCTGCTTTGAGAAGGGGGTTGGACTAGATGACCTCCTGAGGTCCCTTCCAACCCTGATATTCTATGATTCTATGATTCTGTGTTTATTTTCCAGAAGGAATTTACTTTCCTAGTCTAATAAATATTGAGATTGGTAGAAGTCATCACAGATTCTATCCATCCTATTCCACGATCCATATAGTTGAGTGATTTATCCATTACTTAATCAGTGATCTTAACACACAGAGGAATATTTTTTCCATTGGTATAAAGACACATGTGTGCCCTATGCTGGTCGCACATTTGATCTGCCGGCTAAAATGAATGACGTGTGCTGCTGCGAGCCACATTAGCCACATTATTCACATTCTTGCAAGCAGGCCAGGTTTGCCGATGTTCAGATTACAGGCAAGACGTTTGACCCTTCTCCAGTTACCATGTGCACAGAAAATACACTGCATGATTTTACTATAGAGTTTGTGATTGCCTCCAGGGACCAGCCTATCAGCTTCCATAAACCCCAACAAGGACAGCGGCTTCTGGGCAGAAGCCAAACGAAGGAGAATTGAGGAAGCGGCTATTCCTTTAGCGCTTACGGTGATAGGAGTTGAACATTGGGCAATTTTCTTAGTCTGGCAGAGACAGAATGAGAAATCAGTTTGCGCCAGTCGAAGCAGGAGTATCCTGTGGAAGGCAAGCTCTAGGGAGAGCCTAAACATAACGCATTGGTCTGGTCTACAGCTAAAACGTAGGCTGACCTCACAACCTCGCTCAGGGCTGAAAAAAATTTCATATCCTGTGTGACATAGTTAGGTTGACCTAACCCCCACTGTAGGCGCAGCTAGGCTGATGGAAGAATTCTTCTGTCGATGTAGCTATGCCTCCCAGAGAGGTAGATTTACTACCGTGATGGAAAAAACCTCTTCCGTTGCTGTTGTACGAGTCTACATTACAGCACTACAGCGGCATAGCTGTACACATCGAGACGATTTTTTCAATGCAGTGAACTGAGCTCGTTTTTCAGATTTGTTTTGGGCTAAAACGATTAACTAGGCTGTGAAGGCACTTCCCCTTTTATCACTCCAGTCGCAGTAATGACTCTTTGCGCGTCTTTATCTTGTCTCCAGTTTCATTATATTTTACAGCATGGAGCTGGCAGACAGGTCTCCTGGCTTCTCTTCCTCCCTTTGCCAGCGACTCTGTATGTGATTTATGGAAAGTCACTTAGCTTCTCTGTGCCTCAGTTTGCCCCCTCTAAAAGTAACAAATGCTGCTTCCATACTCACACTAACCTCCTGTGGCTGTTGAAAGGCGTAATTGCTGCCTGCCAATGGCTTTGACATCAATGGGAGTTGTATGTGCGTAATAGAAGAGAACTCTCTTGTGGTGGATGACAAAATTTTTCCCCAAAACTTCAGCTCTGTACAATTAAACTCACAGTTTAATGAAAGAGGAAATGTGGAAATATAAATGTATCATATCATTCCCATGAATTGGCAGGCCATAAAAACTGTCCAGATGGGTTAGGTCAGATAAAACGTATCTGACTTTAAATTAAACCTCATATTACTTGCATTCTTTCCCTTTCTGACTCCTACAGCCCATCCTTTGGAGCGGCGAAAGTTTAGTTTTAAAGTCAAACAACACTATGGACATGTTTCTCAGTCTCTGATTTTCACATCCCTAGAAGCCCAGATTTCAACTGGAGAGGATAGTTGGCCACATAAGTTGACATTTTGGCCCCATTGAAATCAAAGGTAAAACTCTCCCATCAGCGGGGCTAGGATTTTACCTGTAGACTCCAACCCTGGCCATTCTAGGGACAGAGCCTGGTCCTTGCTCTGGTGGCACAGTTGAACTGTCTAAGGTAACTCTGGGTGTCTTTGTTATTTATAAATGTCTAATTCTTTTTTTAATCATACTAAGCTCTTGGTCTCAAGGATATCTGTCTACAGCTGACATTTTAGCTGCTACTCCGCATTTTACTGATATTGTATACTGCTATTATAGGTAACATAATATAGTAATCACAGCTAGCTCCTGTGTACTACTTTTCATCTGTACACCTCAAAGTGCTTCACAATAGCTATCCTCACACCCCGTGAAGTAGGGATGTACTATTTCTCTTTTTACAGATGGGGAACGCAGGCACTGACAGACTAAGTGACTTACCCAAGGTCACACAAGAAGTCTGTGGCAGAGCAGAGAATTGTTTCCCAAGTTTTAGGCTCGTGCCATTAACCAGTTGTATTTGTTTCTTCATAGAAAAACCACTGCTTGCCGCATACTTTAGCTTCCTTTGTTTGCTGCAATGATTCTTTTATTCAGTCAAGTAGTTTTTCACCCTATGCCCATAATAGTTTTGATTTTATGGGAGTTCTGTGCCATTAACCATGTACAGGTTACCCTTCACTGTTACTAATAATTTGGGGAAGTGTAAACAATGGCACACAGCACTCGTCATCATCCTGTCCTCAGCAATCCAGGTGCTTTAAAAGGTGAGCAGGTATTATTATCCCTGTTTTACAGATGGGGAAACTGAGGCTGCAGTATTTCCAGCGTTCTGCTTTGGTTTGCTTTAAACTCACATCTAGGAAAACGTTCCCCTAATAGAACGTTCTCCCCTCTTTTATGATTCAACTTGCATGTGATTGAACAGTCAATTAAACTCCAATAGCAGGAAAATTCAGGCTGGAGGCAGGGTCTGTCATCTACTAGAGGCTTATACAGCAAGTAACCCCCATTTGAGGCCCCTGAGAGCTTCTGATATACATATTAAACAGCAATAATCAAGTCCAGATCTTTACTTTCATAGAATCATAGATTTGCTTTTTGTAGTCCAAGTACTTTGCTCAGTTGCTCCTTACTTTCCAGGGGTAAATAGGAGGATTTGTTGGCAAGCTTTGTCTAACACTGGCTTCAAAATCTGGTTTCAAAAAAATGGATACATTCAGTGGGCCAGATCCTTACCTGGTGTAAATTGGTGTAACTCCACTGAAATCAATGGAGTTATGGTGCTTTACTTCACCTGAGAAATGTGACCCAATATGTCTCTAAAGAAATCACACAAATAAAGAATACACACACTATCCCATTCCACCTGGCCTTCTGAGACCTACTATATGCAGATTGGGGGTTCTTAAATTGTTTTCCAGCTACTTTTTTTCAAAAATTAGGAAACTTTATCCTTAGCCCTTTAATTAACAACTCTCTCCATCTGCTTAAGGCTCTCATCACATAACACCATTCTTGCATCTGTGTTCTTCATCTAGCATTCAGAGTTATCACACTATCTTGCCTCCACAATAACCCACCTTCTGTTGTAGGCCAAAGAATTATTTCTTCATTTTTCATTCTAATGAATGCATTGCTCACAGGCATTTTTCCATCACATATCAGCTTTCAGTATGCAGTCATTGCCTGGAATGTTGGAATACCTGGGACTGAGCCTGGTTCAGAGGACACTTTTATGAGAGAATGAGGAAGTACAGTTGACTTCTGCTTTCTGCTGGGATTCACTAGATGCCGCTATAACAAACAGCTGTTCAAGTTCTCTGGCACTGACTGCATTAGCGATTAGGTCTTGGAAGGAAGTCTGTGTTACTTATGATGGTGCAGGTCTTTTCCCAAGCTGCGTGCACACAAAAGTCAAAGCTTTCTCCCGGCACCATTCCTTAGTTGCGGATCTGCTCCCTACAGGAAATAACTCTGCCAACAAAAAACATGTGATATCAAAACACTCCAATTTCCACCTACCAAAACCAGGGTCAGAGAGGTTTAACACTAAGAAACTTCCTATCATCCCCCCTTTCAAACTATTTTGTTTAATAACTTTGACTACGAAAATCAAATCGTACACCTCCCATCTTCGCCAGCATACCTTTGCTGTTCTTGCCTGGGATTTGGAAGTATGAAGGAAATCCAGATTCATTACATCCATTTAATATTAAAATTGACTATGACAATCCTTTTTCACTGCATAATAATGCCTTCAAACATTAAATCCATGTACATTTTCAAAGTTCATCATTATGGTAGCAATGTATGCACGCCATGCAATCCCCTCATCACTCCTTCCAGAAAGCACGTCACTCAGCTTTGAGGCACTGTTAACTTTACTTTTGGCCAAATACTGTTGTTCCGTTTTTTGTCAATGTCACCATGCCTCAGAGGGTCACAACTGAGAATACCAAATTAAGAACATAAGAACATAAGATCTCTCTTCTGTCATCCAACTCCACTCTCTGACAAACAGAGGCTAGGGATACCATTCCTTACCCATCCTGGCTAATAGCCATTTATGGACTTAACCTTCATGAATTTATCCAGTTCTCTTTTAAACCCTGTTAAAGTCCTAGCCTTCACAAGCTCCTCAGGCAAGGAGTTCCACAGGTTGACTGTGTGCTGTGTGAAGAAGAACTTCCTTTTATTTGTTTTAAACCTGCTGCCCATTAATTTCATTTGGTGGCCCTAGTTCTTATATTATGGGAACAAGTAAATAACTTTTCCTTATTCACTTTCTCCACACCACTCATGATTTTATAGACCTCTATCATATCCCCCGTTAGTCTCCTCTTTTCCAAGCTGAAAAGTCCTAGCCTCTTTAATCTCTCCTCATATGGGACCTGTTCCAAACCCCTAATCATTTTAGTTGCCCTTTTCTGAACCTTTTCTAATGTCAGCATATCTTTTTTGAGATGAGGGGACCACATCTGTATGTAGTATTCAAGATGTGGGCGTACCATGGATTTATATAAGGGCAATAAGATATTCTCCATCTTATTCTCTATCCCTTTTTAAATGATTCCTAACATCCCGTTTGCTTTTTTGACTGCCGCTGCACACTGCGTGGACGTCTTCAGAGAACTATCCACGATGACTCCATTCTCTTTCGCCTGATTAGTTGTAGCTAAATTAGCCCCCATCATATTGTATGTATAGTTGGGGTTATTTTTTCTATTGTGCATTACTTTACATTTATCCACATTAAATTTCATTTGCCATTTTGTTGCCCAATCACTTAGTGATTGTGAGATCTTTTTGAAGTTCTTCACAGTCTGCTTTGGTCTTAACTATCTTGAGCAGTTTAGTATCGTCTGTGAACTTTGCCACCTTACTCTTTACCCCTTTCTCCAGATCATTTATGAATAAGTTGAATAGGACTGGGCCTAGGACTGACCCTTGGGGAACACCACTAGTTAGCCCCCTCCATTCTGAAAATTTACCATTTATTCCTACCTTTTGTTCCCTGTCTTTTAAACAGTTCTCAATCCATGAAAAGATCTTCCCTCTTATCCCATGACAACTTAATTTATGTAAGAGCCTTTGGTAAGGACCTTGTCAAAGGCTTTCTGGAAATCTAAGTACACTATGTCCACTGGATCCTCCTTGTCCACGTTTGTTGACCCACTCAGAGAACTCTAATAGATTAATAAGACATGATCTCCCTTTACAGAAACCATGTCGACTTTTGCACAACAATTTATGTTCTTCTATGTGTCTGACAATTTTATTCTTTACTATTGTTTCAACTAATTTGCCCGGTACTGATGTTAGACTTATTGGTCTGTAATTGCCAGGATCACCTCTAGAGCCCTTCTTAAATATTGGCGTTACATTAGCTATCTTCCAGTCGTTGGGTACAGAAGCTGATTTAAAGGACAGGTGACAAACCACAGTTAATAGTTCCGCAATTTCATCTTTGAGTTCTTTCAGAACTCATGGGCGAATGCCATCTGGTCCTGGTGACTTGTTACTGTTAAGTTTCTCAATTAATTCCAAAACCTCCTCTAGTGATACTTCAATCTGTGACAATTCCTCAGATTTGTCACCTACAAAAGACGGCTCAGATTTGGGAATCTCCCTAACATCCTCAGCCATGAAGACTGAAGGAAAGAATTCATTTAGTTTCTCTGTGATGACTTTATCATCTTTAAGTGCTCCTTTTGTATCTTGATCGTCCAGGGGCCCCACTGATTGTTTAGCAGGCTTCCTGCTTCTGATGTACTTAAAAAACATTTTGTTATTACCTTTTGAGTTTTTGGCTAGCTGTTCTTCAAACTCCCTTTTGGCTTTTCTTATTACATTTTTACATTTAATTTGGCAGTGTTTATGCTCCTTTCTGGTTATTCTTCCATAAGATATACCAGACCAGCAACAAAAGTAAACTTCTGTTTCACTACAGTGGCTAAAAAGAAGTCAGAAAAGCAGCCTCCTTAGATATTCCAGTCCTTGTATCACCACCAAAAACACTAGACTTAATGATGAGTGGTTATTTAAAACTGATTTAATCAACCAAAGAGTGCTTCTGATCCCAAAGCACCAGCTACATACCCAGGTCAATATATAACTCAGATCTTACCCAATAATCACGCTGTTGCCAATCCTTTAGAATCTAATATCTAAAGGTTTATTTATAAAAAGAAAGAAAGGTGAGAGTTAAAATTGATTAAAGGAATCAAATACATACAATAATTGCAAGGTTCTTGGATCAGGCTTGTAGCAGTGATGGAATAAACTGCTGGCTTGTTAAGTCTCTGGTTGCTTCCAAATCATTGAAAGGCCCTCAGTCCCTTGGTTAGAATGCTCCCATTAGTATCTGTTCATAGTCCAGAGGTTAGAGCAGAAAAGAGGTAAAATGGAGATGTTTTCAGGGCCTGTTATAGCTTCTGCCATGTGTAGGGAAGCCCATTGTTCTGGTTTGTGGAAAATTACAGGTAACAAGATGGAGTTTGGAGTCACATGACTAATTGGAGATACTTCCTAATAACAGACTTGGATGGACCATATGCCATATGCAATCTCATCATATAATCCCCTCCATAAATTTATCAAGCTCAGTCTTAAAACAAGTTAGGTTCTTTGCCCCCCACTACTAGCCTTGGAAAGCTATTCCGGAACTTCACTCTGATGGTTAGAAAACTTCTTCCAAAGTAGGGCCTGCTCCTGCTCCCAAGGGTGATTCACAGTTTATTCATGTGAGACATTCACATACCATTTTCATAACTCAAATCCTTTGATTCCTGCCATCATATTTCCATTGCTGCTTTCCGGTTATCAACATGCTATTGTGAATAATAACCAGGGTAAGATTCACTCTCTTTTTTTTAAGCTTAGGAGTGGTTGGACGTTTAGGATAGGATTTTAAAATAGGGATGTTATATACATTTAACCTCCTTTTCTTGTTCTGCATAACAGGTAAATTAGATAAGGTTGAAGATCATGGGAGCTGTTCCCCCAGCGATAATAGAATGATAGATTATAAGGCCAGAAGGGACCAGTGTATGCAAAATTTGTGTGATGATTTAAAAATCACTCCCCAAAGTGGTCAGCCTTACAGTTATGTGGTCCAGTGGGGAAGGATCCCTGCCCAGTGTAAGTCACTTGACTCTTGGAACGGAAATAGAAAACATGCTAAATCTGGTATGAACACATTTTAAAGTAATTGGTTGGCTAATACGGTGGTTTTGTAATGCAGACAGAACCTGTATGTCTTTGTGCAGTTATATAACCATGAGAGTTAAACAATAGCTTTGAGATAAGAAGGCTCTCCTAAAATTCATGACCCTCAGCTGGTGTAAATTAGAGTAAGTCCACTGGACTTCAGTGGAACGGCACTTATTGACATCAGTTGAGGGTACATATCTCCAGCTCATGGTTAAGAAAATATAAGCAGCAAGGTAACAAGAATATGTAGTAAGAGAGGGAAAATGTAGTTACATTGTAAAATTGAATGCCAGAAAAAAACACTCTCTCGAAGTCCCTGTTTATGTACATTCAGTCTACAGCATTAACTTTACATTTTGCATCCAGTCTCCATCATTTGTCTCTATGGGCCAAATCCTCAGCTTATGTAAATAGGCTTGCTCCACCACTGTGATTTTGGCCCTGTAAACTCCTTTACCTCTGGTTCATCCAACTGAGTATTCCACCCTGTGCAGTTCTTCACTTCCCCAACAGTTGCAAAGCAGTACCCCTTTCATACATTGAATATTCCAATGTAGAGTAGAGTACAGAAAAGTGACTTGGCAGCATGGTACAACTTTGCATAGGAATAACTGACTACACAAGGTGCAAGGCAGTGGAGATTCTAAGCATTTGCTAAAATAACTGCAATAGCCATTAACTCTCTTGCTTATTGTGTGCCAGCTGGCTTGCTTTACTGTTACCGCTTTATCCCCCTTCTCTTTATTCCTATTTGTTTGAGTCACCCACTCATGTCTTTGGGGCAAAGACTTTCTTTTTGCAGCATGTATGTGCAGAGCCTAGCACAATCAGGTCCTGATCCTTGATTGCCCTTAGGTGCTACTCTAATGCAAATAAATAATAATTATATGTAGTCCTCCGTGCGAGCAAACCTAGCAGTTTGCATAAATGATCCTGCAACCTTGAGCTCTGACTACAGAGGGCCAAATTTTGGTTCCAGTTACACCTGTATAAATCCATAGTTACTCCATTGATATCAAAGTAACAAGTATAAATTTCATTGAAGCTCAGCCCCATGGATTTACAGAGGATTGACTACAGTTTTGTTCTGTGTTTAGGTATATACAATTTATTACATTTTTTGAAAATCACTGGCTGAAAAGAAAGAGATAAATTAAAGGCCTTGCTTTCATTTCACTATGAGCCACATGCTGTTCTTAGTTCCACTGGTGTAAATCCTGATTGTTAGACCAATCTCTTATATACACTGGGTATTTCACTGTCATCAGAGGAGTTACTCCAGAACATGGGAATTGCCAGGCCAGATCAGACCAGTGGTCGGTCTAGTCCAGTGTCCTGTCACCAACAGTGGCCAATGCCAGATTCTTCAGAGAAGTCCAGCAGTTATGGGATAAAGTGCCCCTCAAGAACGTTTTCTCCCAATGCCCTCTCCTCTGATTTACCCTGTGTAACCGAGGACAAAATTAATTTGATGGGAGCTATGGATGTGTGATGGCTCTGAAAATCAGGCCACTTTAGGAATCGAACTATGAAAACTTGGTGCCTAACTTGTCCACCCACTTCTGTAACGTTTGGCCAAAGTCCATTTTTAAAGCAGGGTAATAGCTTGCTGCACAGATTGCTTCCTGTGCTTTTGTGCATTGTTACTTCCAAAGTTATTCAAAACATCTAAAGGAGGCTGAGGCAACTAAATCTCAGCTAACCCAAACTCCTCATTTTATAATCCACTTCCCCCTCTCCCACCCAAAAAATCCACAGTTAAAGGTAATGCATGAGAAAATACAGAATAGCCCACCCTTACACAGTGCATGTCTCAGCACAGTTCTATCACCCCCAGCACCAGCTTGGAGCGCTTTTCATTAACTCATAATCTATACGGGGATACACTTGATAAGCACATACCAGTTTTCCCAGCACGCCAGCCAAACCCTCTGAAAACTAAAAACAATAAATTTATTGAAAGCTTTTTTAAAATAGAAGGAAATTATTACTCATTTGAATGCTGCCCATGTTAAGGTCAATGGTCTTTTTTCTGATTCTGATTGTTAATATTAGATGAAAGGACATTTCCTTTACATTGTATTTATGGGCTCTAATGGCACAAGGAAGATAACAGTCACATACATTACACACCCGCAACATTTCTGAATTTTGCATTGTTTACGGCTTAGTTCATTACTCATTTTCCTTTGACCTTTAAGTTAAAGCCAGGGTTCTTCAAATACGCTGGGCCCCATTCCGCTTTCTGTACTTACACTGAACTTTTTTCACCTCATATATTTTGCGGTCCCTTGCCACATTCACTGTTTTGCACTGTGTTTCAGTCAAAGGACCCCTGACATGTACAACTGGCATGGGCACTGATGTGAATGATTAAGGTCTGAAAATTGTCTGAGAATAGGGGGAAGATTATTCAATGTGTTTATTAAGGTACTGCCAAAGGGTCATTCAAGAAGGTGGCCTTGTTGTGCAGGGCACAAGCACAGAGGCGTAGAGGGTCCCTCACTCGAAGAGCTTATGCTTGAAATAGACAAGACAGATACGAGGGATATTACACACAAAGAGAGTAAATGATGTCATGGCATCAAACTGCCTGTAAGGTCCATTAATTGGGGAGCTTTGGAGGGCTGGGGTGAGTTTACTTGGGAGCGGATAAGCTAAATGGATAGAGAAGGGAAGGGAAGAGGGGTGAAGGGGCTGAGGTAGAGGAGAAGAGGTTAGGAGGGGCAGAGTGATTCATGTGTTAGACAAGGGTCACATTTTCAAAGAGGATGAAGCCAGAGCTTCAGTGACTTCAGTGGAGCTATGCCAGTTAACACTAGTGGAGGATCTGGCCTGTGCCCTTCAGTTGAATGTGCACTGCTTTGCATGTCCAAAACAGCTGCCCTGTGCAGCTTTGCAGATATTAAGAACTGTGTGTCTGAGAAGTAAATTCTATCACCTGCTTGGTCACTTGACAGGGTTCAAAAAGTTGCTCATGTACATGCTCTTTTTTGGATCTAGTCCAGTGGTAATGTGGCATTCAGATAATGAAGAGACGCCCTTCTACCAGAGTACATGGTCCTGGACCTTACTGTTTGGTCTGTAGTGTAAGAGAAGAACCTCTCAATCTACTCTTGATGGTACCATTTCGAATGCCTCAGAAATTGCCACCTTCCAATCATCCGGTGTTGATGCCTCTAAAGATGCGTGTGTGCAAAGGCCAGTGGCTTTTTGTTGATCTAGGAAAAAACCAGACATGAGTTTGGAAGTTGGGGCAATAGCTGGAAATGCATTACTGCTGAAAGGGTGCAAATGCATTTAGATTCTGCCAAACCTTCAGCCATCTGTGAAGTTACTCCAGTTGGGGGTGTCAAGAATATAGTTTGGCCTGAAGTATTCTGTTATGTGACCCCCTCCAGTCCCGCCTCACTTTTGCCACTAACTGCCATTGCTTTATGTTCCTCTCGCGAAGGATACAGACATGTGACTCTATCTGAAGTTACCATTGACTCTGCTTCTTCTGTCAGCTTACAAGACTGCTTGATATGTTGCTACCCAAGATTATGCCCAGTGTTCCTTGTTAAAGTGGCACACTCTTTCCTGCTGAAATCCCAAGGCTCTGCTCCCATTTCCCTGGTAAAAGTCCTGATTATTCCCTCCTCCCGATTCTTCCAAGGTTATGATGTCATGGTTTGGTTTCAGCAGAAATTTTGCTGACTGGTAGCCAAATTCATCCCTGCATAGCCCCCATTACTTTGAAAATGGAATGAATTTTGGCCCTCTCTTTCTATGGGGAGATGATAGTAGCCTTCCAGGACCTTCACAGAATCTTTCCTGTTCTCATGAAAGCAGAGAAAGAATTTCTAACCTTCATAACTGACTCAGCGGAAATTGGAAGATTCAAAAATGTTCCTTCTGCTCCATGGTAACTAATGTTAGTATGAACAGATTGCCGAGCCCATACTCTCTCACACACAATTTGTTGAATACATGAATTAACACAGGCATTTTCTGGCTCTCTCTGTTCCCTGATGTTGTGGTTATTGTTTAGCAATCAGATCTAAATGTTTGATTCTGGGTTTCATTCAGTACTAATATTACTGTAAAAGTAAAAATCTAGATCTGTCAACATCATACAGGCATGAGATATTCTCATATTGCTTTCTGATCCTGCCCTGTGTGCACACAATATGCAGTTCAGTAACAATATACAGCAACATTCTCCATTCTTAAATAGTCCTAAAGCAGGCAAAACTCTCATCAAAGTTTCAGTCTCAGGTAAAGATTTAAAACTGTCAAGATTTTGAGATTTGGTGAGTTAAAAAAAAAAACAAGGTGGTGTGGTATTGGCATACCTGTGGGATACCTGCTGCTCATCCCAAATGATTGATTGTGACAGATAATACCCCTGTGTCCACATCATACACATGTAAGCAGTGTCAGGATGAGCTCCACCCTGACATCTGGTGGTGAGGTGTGGCAAGTTGTGGAAAAAAAAAAACTTCAGGGGCTGATCTCGTTTGCATAGGCACACCCACCCCGCCTAGACTGAGGCCATAGCTGCCCAAATGGTCACTTCAGCTGCTGTGGGATCCCCAGTGTCTCTGTTATTGGGGCAGGAAGAATAAATTGTTATTACCCTGATTATGGGAACTGTGCTTGGAACTGTACTTGGCCTTTTGCTATGATGGAGGGACTCACCATCAACTAAGTAGCACTCGCTAGGCAAGGGTCATGGGTTCCAAAACTGTGTGAATTGAGAGAGACTTGAGACAGGTATTAGTACCTGGTGGTGTGGGCCCCTTTGTGAGGGCCTGATGCACCAATTGCACCTCTGTCTCTCTCCACTGTGGAATGTCAGAGCTAATTTTGGGACTATTAAGAGTCTTGCTACAGGTACTGTGCTGCATTCACTTTGGCCTTATGGTGCACCAGCACTAAGGCTCCCACTACTATGAGCTGAAATCACTGAGCACTGTGTCAAGTAGTGGGGAGCCAGAAGATCTAGAGTGCAGCGGAGCCGGTCGTGAGACAGCGGTGTGTTCGTGAGACGGCGAGCTGAGCAGAGCTGTTCGTGAGA
The DNA here is from genome assembly GCF_015237465.2 of Chelonia mydas. Classification (NCBI taxonomy): domain Eukaryota; kingdom Metazoa; phylum Chordata; order Testudines; family Cheloniidae; genus Chelonia; species Chelonia mydas. Next base: position 116,811,959 of record NC_051246.2, on the reverse strand, counting down.
CGGCGAGCTGACAGAGCTGTTCGTGAGACGGTGAGCTGTGCAGAGCGGAGCCGGTCGTGGTGGAGCAGAGCCGTTCGTGAGATAGCAGAGCAGAGCCCTGTGGGGCAGTCAGCTTCAGGACACGTAAGGTGCCCCTTACCCCTTTCCCCCACACACAGGCACATTTTAGCCAGACTGGGGAGTAACACTATGCAGATGAACTTTTGAACTCTGGGGCTGGACTTTTTGGACTTTGGGTGATTTGTGGATTGCTGGACTCAAGAGACGTTTGGGTGCTGGGACTCAAGAACCCGAGGGAAAGGGGCATGCCCCAATTTGCTTGGGGTGGTTTTTTTTGCTCATGGGTTGTGTTATGAATCCTGTTGGTGGTGTTTCCCCAACATAATGCCACATTGTTTCTCTCTGTTATTAAAAGGCTTTTTGCTATACTCAGACTATGTGCTTGCGACAGGGGAAGTATTGCCTCTTGGAGGCGCCCAGCGGGGGTGGTATATATTTTTCCCAGGTCACTGGGTGGGGGCTCGAGCCGGTTTGCATTGTGTTATTGGAATGGATCCCCTAGATATTGAACCCGGCCCTTGTTGCTGCCAACTCTGATGGGCAGAAGGGTTACACACAGTATTGTAATGTTTGTACAAGGTATACCGTGCGAGGTATCATTTAAAAACTCATAACTTGCTGATCAATAATATCATGGTAAAATGTACATAGCAACATTATATGTAAAGTTATGAACATATGCTGAAATCATGGCTGTAATATGTTTCCCAGATGAATCTGGAGAGTGGCTAAACCAGTTTGTCAGAGACAACAGACAAGCAGATGCCTCAGCCAGGTGTCAACAAGGCTGATGGACCATTACCTGATAAGTGGCCATTCTTTGGCAAGCAAGCGGGCAGGGACGAAAATCTACATCTGAGCAAAGAAACAGCATGAAGTTTCCTCTCTTCACCAGACTGCCTGTTGCCTTGCTCCCAGCTGGAAATGCTTCTCAAAGCGGGAACAGGACTATAAACAGATGGGGCAGACACCCCAAGACACCCCTCTTCTCTCTCTGTGTCTGTCTCTGGCATACTCTTGGTGGGGGAGGGGTTGAGAGTTTGGTCAGTAATCTGCTGCAGCATGTGATGTGAAACTTTGCTTGAAGCTAATATAGTTTGTTAAATTAGGCACTAGATGTAAATGTATTATCTTTATACTTCTTGTAACCATTTCTGACTTTTATGCCTCATTACTTATACTCACTTAAAATCTCTCTTTGTAGTTAATAAACTTGTTTTATTGTTTTATCTAATCCAGTGTGTTTAAATTGGAGTGTCTGGGTACTCTATTTAAAATAAACAACTGACTATTATTCCCTTAAAGCAGTCCAGGCTGGAGGCTACAGCAGCAAGGCATTGTGAAGGGCACCCCAGGTTAGAGGAAAGGGGTGACACAGCTACTGATTAGTCTGGATTGTGACCTGTTATGTCCCAGTGATAATAAATCCTTTATACTTCACTATAGTTTATGCTACAAAATTTACAGTGAAGCCATGCTGGAAATATTTTGCGGGATTATAATATACTGTAAAGGTGCCATTTTTCATAACCCTATAAAACCAGGGTGACTTAGTACTGGGAGTACAACTATACAGCCCATAAAGGGGAAGAAAAATTACAACTAATGCATTTTAGAAATCTCCAAATAATAAATAAATAAATGAAATTAAATACAGAAATAAAAATATCTCAAAATATCTTTACTCTGCACCATGCCTTTGTGATTTTTTGTTCTAATATCTCACTATCTGACATGGCTAGAAACAAATGCTGTGTACAGCAATGGAAAAGGGTGATTCCCAACTCCCCAGTGTAAGAGAACCCACCTTATTAACTCTAAAGCTGTGGTTTTCAACCTTTTTTATTCAGGGACCTACCCACCGCATTTAGCATTATGGGGAAGTATCACAGGGTGGGGTGGACCCTTTAAGAGAACTGAAGAAAGCTGAGGGCCAGGGAAGTGGCAGAGGGGTTTGACTGCTGATGTCTCAAAACTGGAGGATAAACAGCACTGGGAGCATGTTCTACTCTTTCCTGCAGAAGGAAGGACTCCAAGTAAGAAGACTTGCTGAGACGAGCAGGGAAGGACTCTAGCTAGAAGGCTCTGGAGTAGCTGCTTGATTAAAAAGCAGGCTGATCCTGAAAAAGGACCCTGGGATTGGCAGACCTGAATTAGTGTTGTGTTCACTGACTATTTTGGGGGGGGGGGGTTTGAGGATGATATGAATTATGTTAATAAATCCAGATGCAAGTTTGCGGATGACACTAAACTGGGAGGAGTTGTAGATACGCTGGAGGGTAGGGATGGGATACAGAGGGACCTAGACAAATTGGAGGATTGGGCCAAAAGAAATCTGATGAGGTTCAACAAGGACAAGTGCAGAGTCCTGCACTTAGGACGGAAGAATCCAATGCACCGCTACAGACTAGGGACCGAATGGCTAGGCAGCAGTTCTGCAGAGAAGGACCTAGGGGTGACAGTGGACGAGAAGCTGGATATGAGTCAACAGTGTGCCCTTGTTGCCAAGAAGGCCAATGGCATTTTGGGGTGTATAAGTAGGGGCATTGCCAGCAGATCGAGGGACATGATCGTTCCCCTCTACTCAACATTGGTGAGGCCTCATCTGGAGTACTGTGTCCAGTTTTGGGCTCCACACTACAAGAAGGATGTGGAGAAATTGGAGAGAGTCCAGCGAAGGGCAACAAAAATGATTAGGGGTCTGGAACACATGACTTATGAGGAGAGGCTGAGGGAACTGGGATTGTTTAGCCTATGGAAGAGAAGAATGAGGGGGGATTTGATAACTGCTTTTAACTACCTGAAAGGTGGATCCAAAGAGGATGGATCTAGACTATTCTCAGTAATAGCAGATGACAGGACAAGGAGTAATGGTCTCAAGTTGCAATGGGGGAGATTTAGGTTGGATATTAGGAAAAACTTTTTCACTAGGAGGGTGGTGAAACACTGGAATGCGTTACCTCGGGAGGTGGTGGAATCCCCTTCCTTAGAAGTTTTTAAGGTCAGGCTTGACAAAGCCCTGGCTGGGATGATTTAGTTGGGATTGGTCCTGCTCTGGGCAGGGGGTTGGACTAGATGACCTCCAGAGGTCCCTTCCAACTCTGATATTCTATGAGTCTATGCCAAGGAGAGGTATTTTTGGCCACAAGAAAGCCTCTAGTAGAGTTATTGATTAAGGAGCCCCAAGTGATGGAGAAACTGAGGTGGAGCTTCAGAGCCACCCAGGCCATGAGGGGATGCTTGAGGGGCAGCCAGCCCTGTAACAGGAAGGTAGAGTGGTCATGTCCCCATGATACCAGTTTTGATTCCCCTTCCCACTCCGGGCAGAGAACAGATGCCTGAAAACATCATGAGATATAGGACCTTTAAACCTGTCCCTGGTCCAGGACTGAATACCTTCCTTCCTGCACTTCAGACCTAGATAATTTGAGGAGCAAGGGGGGGTAACCATTTGGAAGTAAGAAAGAAACAATTTAGTTAGAGTGTCATTTTTTTAATGGCAAGTGTTTGAAAGCTGCTCTAAAGTTTTGAATTGTTTGCAGTTGTGGGAGAAATGGTTAGTGGGTAGAGTGGGAGAGAGGCGGTGAGGGGTGACAAAGGTTTAACTTGGAGGAAATCGATAGATTTTGATCCACACAGAAAACTACACTGTGTAAGAACTAAAATAGCTCGAGTGCATTAAGCACCAACACAAGCAAATCTCTCGTCAAGGCTCCAGGCTCCCGGCCAGCACAATATTCCTTTCATATTACCTCTACAAATACACCAGTACCCTTCAACCAATCACAACACACCTACTGCCTGCATCATGCTCACTAGCAGATGCACAAACCAAACTCCAATCTTGTGGCCTGGAACAGAAAGCATGTGGTTGAACAGATGGAAAAGACTAGAGTGTAGTGTTGTGTTTAGGACGAATGCAGGATAAAATGGTAATGGGGTAATTGATTTGAATTGGCTGATCGTTCTGAGCTTGTGTTTTTGATGTCAGTTATGGAATATCATCATTACAGCTTATCACTCAAAAACCACAGCCAAGAATGGTGTTACCACTTATCTCTAATAGTTCCTTGGGAGTACAGGATGTTGACAAAGGGCACTGCATCAGGCATGTTCAAGTGTTTGCCTAGGCTCTCCACGTTCCCATTTGACCAAGTACAAGTTGAGGAATGACCCCATATTTTCACTAGTCTTTTAAGCTCTCACTCAATTTAGAGTACACCAGTGTTTTCATTCAAGGTCCGTGCCTGAAGGGAGTTGTTCTGAAGGAACCAAGTTCTTCAGGACAATCAGCATTTCCTGTCATTTTGTTATGCTGTAGCCTTCCACAATGCTATTTTGGGGTAAGGGGTTTTCAGAGGCAAAGCTGTTTTTGGATTTCAGCCTGCTGGGTGGTGGAATGTGTCTATGCAATGGATCTCTTGGATCATGCACCTGTCTTTGTCTCTCCTTGTTCCATCATGTGGTTTGGAAGGGACTTTAATCCTTGAAGTCATAGAGCAAGATCCAGTTGTTTACTTGCTGTCCACTTCTCAACTTCTTCCCCGTTGTGACTAGCCCGTGACTAGGCATGGCTTTTTCTGATCAGGGAAGGCCAATTGCCCATGCATTCCGTTCAACTGGTGGTGTCTGTAAACAGAAACTACTGCTATTTGATCAAGTTCAACTGTGATAACTTACATTACACCATGTTTTTCACAGCAGTGTTTCCCACCAATCTTTTGTCACATACAAGTATCATGCTACCATAAGGTGTTGCTTTTTGATGTCCACAGCAATATGCCTGCCGTGGATGTTTGGAGTTCTTGTCTCTGTGTCACTTGCAGGTACATGATGGCTGCTTTCATGCTAGATAGAATGCCAACATTCTCTGCAGAGAATTCCTCCACATTGAAACTGACTATTTTGAGTGCCATCTTTGGCTGAGGCCCTGATGTCTGTCTTCTATTGCAGTCTTGGTGGGTTATAGATGATGAGATGCGGAGAGGAACCTCTCATGAGGCTTGGGTTTGTGTTTTTAAGGGTAGACATGGTAAATAATTGACGCTGCATCTTGCAACAGTAATTATCACTATTGCGACTGACTACTGTTTTTATAAGGGCAGTTTCTCAACGTTCAGAGAAATATAAATGTTGTTCCAAAAATGCACACCCCCTCCCCCCCAGTAAGAAGTTTCCATACAGAAAAAGCAAATCTGACAATAAAGTTGGGTGTTTCTATTATGGAAAAGGGTGTAACAACAAAAGCGAAGGGTGAGATTCTGAGTCCCACTCTGGCCCCTTTACTCCAGGAAAAGGGGCAGGAGCAGCATAAGAGGCTCTAAAAGCCATGATCCTGCTGTCATCCACTTTCACCGCCACTTCACCCTGGGCTGTGAGCTCTGTAAGAGGCTTTCCCTGAAGTCTCTGTGGGAGAATACTGTGTGGGGAGGGTCTCCTCTGTCACAGGCTGCAGCACCTCAGAAAACAAAATGGCTGCTCTCTCTGCCAACACTGTTTTTTTTTAAATAAAGGTGCAGTGTACGGAAAACAAGGCAAAAGGTTCAAGCTACACCCCACCCCCATAAGCACTTTCCTTCTTTTATTTCCATGGTGATTGCTGAAGGAAGCTGTGAAGCTGTGAAAGACACTCAAGAGATGGCATCCATTTGGTAACTTCCCAGGCCGTTGTACTAACATGTCTTTGAAAGCCTGCCTGTAGGTCTATCGTATGGATTAGCTGCACATTCTTTCCTTGACTCATCTTTTGTAACGAAGAAATCACACACTTTTATCAAAGGTCTCCTCAAATTCCTGCTTTAGAAGAAGCTCATTTATACTTTAGGAAATAATTGTTTGCCACTGCCTCTACATATGTATTTATGCATATAAACATACATTCTTTTCACCAGAAAATCACATTCCAGTGCTATAGGACACTTGGATTTCAGTGCAACCTTTGTGGCTTGATTTTCCTATGTAAACCAGGAATGCATTCCAGAGGTGCTCTCTCTCTCTCTCTCTCTCTCTCTCTCTGTGGGTTTCCCTTTTTTAGGGCCAAATGAGTGCATCCAACTGGCTTCAGTGGGACTACTTATGTGTATAAGGCAAGCAATAGTTAGTCTTTTACTTCTCTTCACTAATGTACAAGGACTGGCATTTTTTAATAAGGGGATAAGCACATGGAGACTTGCATGTGCAACAGGAAAGGAATTGTGGATGCGTGCCACAGGTGGATTAATTGGACCTCATTATCCTGAGCTAGTTTTCTTCCATATTGTTGGAGCAGAAAAAAAATAGCTATAGGAGAAATTCTGGAATATTTATATCAGGCACACAAGCTTCAGGTCTTTACGTTTTGAGGACTTTCTCTATTCTCATCTCAGCACCAGTAACAGAGCCCCTGACTCTCCTAAAAGATGTAAAAAAAAGACCTTGCCCACCCCTGCATACTCATACCCACAATCTCCGCTTTCCAAGAAATTTATCCCCCTCTCCTCATCTCTTCCACCTTTCCCACTCTGCTGAGCTTCCCAACACTAAGCTTTGCTCCTTGATGTTTCACCCAAGACAGAGACAACACCTACTGTACTAAAATCTTCCAGGAAGCATGGCAGAATGAGAGCACAGATTAGAACTTTAAGGTAGCTGTGTACTGGACCAGCTGGTGTTAAGTTGTGAATCTGTTTTTGTAATGATGTGGGAAAGAACTACCATAAAGGGCAAGACTGTTGGTTCAGTGAGCTTCTGCATGGGCTGACAGTTAATTCTTCACAGAAAGATGAAAGGTCTCCATAATGCACCCAGGCAACTGGGCAATGTTACATTGAGGAAAGTCATTCTTGACCTCACAGCTTGTCAGCAAGAGCTTGATTATTCTTATGTCATTGTTTGAACAATTGCAGCTACTCAGGTTATCAGTCATCACCAAATCAAGTCCTGTTTAAAATTCAGTTTGGCAAATTCTGCACATTGACTGTGTACTGCATAAAGTACAACTTCCATTTATTTGCTTAAAACTTGCTGCCCTTAAACATCTTTGATGTTCCTCCTGTACATTTGCTCTGGGGACAGGCTGGAAGAAATAGTCGAACTGTGACTAGACCCAGGGAAGGGAAATGAAATAAGAACAGCTGGGTGGGTCAAGTGGGAGATGGATCAGGTTGCAGTCCTCTTGTTAGAAAGAGCCAGAGATCTGGCCTACAAGAGTGAGAGAGACAGCTGGGTGGGAGTAAAGCTATTTAAAGTTCATAAAACCCCTTTTTAAAAAGTTGGGTTTGATTTGCACAGGGCCAAGTCAAGCTGGTCAGGAAATAGGGTTTATGTTTGTGAAAAATGTTGACAAAAACAAAAAATTGCTTTTGGCAAAATAGTCTGTGGAAAATTTTGACTTTTTGTTGGAAAACTGAAAATTGGGGTTTTTTTTAAAAAAAGTTTTTCTTTTTCTTTCCATTTTTTTAAAGGAGAAGACTAGATTTTGCATGGAAAGAGAAACTTTTTGTGAAAAATTTCATTTAGTCTAAAGTCCTATTCCCTCGGTGGTGGCTGTTGTTTTTTAAATAAAAAATAAACAGTTTCAACAGAAAATGTTCTATGGCTTCAGGAAGGTTTGGAGTTTTTTTCTGAAATATTTTATATACACCTAAAACGATTAACTAAAATGGTGGCAACTAATGTTAACAAGACACAAATGTTTTAATTTCAGCTGTTTTTAATTCCAGAAATGGCAAAATGTTCCACCTCTGCGTGCATTTGATTACTTCCACTCATAAAACTGGGCTTGCTTAAACAATGATTTCTTAGGGAGATACACACCCATCTATGCTTAGCATTGCTTCCGTTTTGAATCGTGTGGAATCTGGTTCCAATTGCCAAAAGAGGCCTTTCCAAACAGCTACCACCACTGCTGCTCCCTCTTGCTGCCAATGCTTCTGCTGCTTAATATCCACCATGCTAATATGTGTAAGGCCACAGGCCACCTAATGGTGTCTCAGCACAAAACAAAGGGGAGGGGGCAAGGAAAGCTCACCAGCAGGGTGACTTCAGATTCCAGTGTAAATAAATGAACCTAGCCTACCTAGACTTATTGGATGCACTCACCAGTCAATTGAAGATCATGTAAAATTGGAGGCAAGCAAAGACAGGCAGTCTTTGGATTCAAGCACATGGCTCTCTTGCTCCATGGTCTTGCCTGAGGTTCATTTTCCAGTTTATAAGGGGTTTTAATTATAGCTCAAGTGTTTGGAATTTTTATTGTTAATCTTTCTACCCAGCAGAGAAATTATCTAATATGATACATTCTCAAACAAACTGGCAGGAAATATTTACTTAAGCCATGCAAAGCAAAGGTGGAGAAAAAGCGCCAGCAGCTTGTGTCATCCACACTACTCTTTCCAGTAGGTATTTTAATTCTTGTGCCACGTGAAAGAGGGAATAGTATCTCACGTTGTTTAACAGTGAGCTCTCAAAGGGATTAAGGAGCAGCATTGCATGGCTCTGCACAAGCAGTATTATCTGCAGCTGGAATGCATTTTGTGGTTCCAAGGGGGAAGATGAAATGTTAAACTGTGGAGAAATGGAGGGTCAGTGGGGCTCTATCACACAAATAGAAAAATATCCTAGTAAATGAAGAACTTGATCTTAAGCTTAGAAATCTGAGATAGACTGTAGGTCTGGCGGCCTTGTAATGGATGGGGGTTTTGTATTTAGTCTTTATCTGCTCACTCTCCAGGAGCAAGTTCTGCTGTTTGCTTTTTCAGGCAGAATCCTTACAGGCTTAAGATCAGATCGATGCTTTAAGTCCAGCATTAATGTGCTAAATGAAATAGGAATAAAACAATATTTTTATGCGTTCATTTATCAGCTTTTATCCCCAAAAAGCACAAAATACTCCAGGGGAAATCTTGGCTCCATTGAAGTCAGTGACAAAACTCAGGGGAATTTAGCCTAGCAATGGGCACTATAGAAAACTCTAAGATAATACAGTGCTGCTGAAATGCAGTAACTTTTGGCTGGAAGTGAAGGCGTGCAGTATACCATCGAGAAGAGGACACAGGAGTCTGAAACTGGGGCAGTCCTGCGCTCTTATGAGAGAACCCATGGGGCATGTAATGTCTATAAAGAGCAGACAGAGATAGTTGTTCCATGTTTTGAAGTAGAATAAGGTACCATGGTAAATTCCGCAAGCTGGACTTAAACGTAGGTTTAGGTTTAGTTTACTTGTTATGACTCCATTTGCACAAACCACCTCTCAATTCATTGCTATGGGCAATGTCTGCTTGAGGGAGGCGGCAGGCCTGGGATAATAGAACATTTCAGGTCTGGAGTGAAGTGTATCGTCCCAGTTTGGAGGGGATATTTACAAAGAGTGTCCTAACTTTGTGCCTAGCTCATGCCAGCCCTCTGAGTTACTCCCTTTCCTGAGCAATAATTTCACTCAGTATATATACACTAAGTAAAAGGCAAAGCTCAAACTTTGTTTTTATACACATACAGAGGCATGAAAATTCTTCAGCTTCCTATTCAAATACTAAACCATCTCCCTCGTGTTGTCCAGCAGCTGTGCATTTCCAACATTCATAAGGACCGATAACCTTGCCTGCGTGCAGAGTTTCTGCTGTAACCTGGACCAAACAGAATTAGCTCTCTATGAGAGATCACATACCAACTTGTGGCAGAGAGGCATGAGGGGCTGATCCAAAGCCCACTGAAGTCAATGGAAAGATGTCCCTGATTTGGTGACCATTGGTTCATCACATTGGGGCTGACCCAATCAGAAGTTAAGGACTTGTGCAAGTGAGCCGTATAAAAGACTCCCAGGTTGCCAGCAGGGTAAGCTGAGGTTAGCAGGGAGCAGGCAAATACAGGAGGAAGCAGGCTTCCATACCACTGTATATGGGACTGACTTTTGCTTTAGCCTAAGCAAGTCTTTCAAAATTGGATATTTCAAAACGCTATTTTTGGTTATTCATGTTAAATGTAAACTCCAGTCAATAAACACATCGGCAAGATGATTCCACTTGAATGACTTTTTGTAGCTGGATTGTGTGGGTTGCCCCTGTTGTATACATATCCATGGTGAAGAACAAAACATAAGCCTCTGGCAGACATAGGAAGGTGTGAATTAGAACATAAAATCAGATAGTGCCTCAAGTAAAGATACACGTCATTGCATATGAATTTCAGCACATGTATGCAGCGATGAAACTGCCTTTGTTTTCTGTGTTCTGCTTGGGAAAAAATGACTTTATTTTGTGTCCTGTGCCTTTAAATTTAATAGTTATGCCTGATGGCAGAGCCAGCAGACAAGTTGCTCTCAGAGTAGCTGCAGCCTATCTGAGGGGAGAGACACACCATGCTCTCTAATGCAGGCTTCACTTGCATTCTCTCTTGGTGTCATTTTCCTTACTTCAAAGTAAAAGGAATTCACACACTGACAGAATGTGGTTACTTTGTGTATATGAAAAAATACCATAATACCTAGTAGAGCTAACATGGGAATCTTGTTTGATATAATAAATGATTTGTGCATATTTTTTCTATACTAAAATCTTCCCATTCCAAAAAGTAGTTTAAGAGTAATGATTACTGTATTTAATTTTACAACAAAGATATATTTATTCAGATCTTTATTAATCCAGAATCTTCACTGTATCCACTAAAGCTAAGGTCTTCTGAAACAAATACTCGTTGCATTGACTGGGCTTTGCCACAGACAATATTTTTCATAATCATGCCTCTTCAAGTTTCATACAGTACTAATTCTTATTGCACAGCTTAACATAAGGGGCACATCTAGGCTTGTCTACTTACTGCCAAGGCAAGCTTTGGAAATTAATAAAATTACCCTCCATCACTAGGTTCTTGTCACTAATACCTATATACTAATTAGTAGATTTCTGCAGTGTGCCACCAACTAAATATAAATAATGAATGCCCTCATATCATTCCAGTTAAATATTAACTCAGATCACCCTACTGCTGCTTACGCAGCATGTTATTATAGAAATGCTGCAGGGTATTTTAATTAACATGAGCATACACAATGTATAGGATCACCCAGTCATCCACTGGATCCTTGTGCACATTCAAAGCTCCTCTGACTCCAATGGGGGCCATATTGTTGTAAGAAACCTACATGCTATGTGCTAACGCCATCATAGATGTAACTCCACTGACTTCAGGGCTAAATTAGCACTATACCTTTACTAAGTCCAATGTAACCATTTGATAGGGTTTCAGTATTAGAGATAGGTCCAAGACGGGTCTTTTGGCTCAGACCCGACACCAGAACTTGGGAGATCTGGTTTCAGTGCTCGCCTCTGCCACAGACTCCCCATGTGACCTGGGCAAGTTACATTGTCTATGCCCCAGCAGTCTCCAGACACATTAGCTTTCCCTTGAATATTGGTCCCTTATGTAGCAGGCAGGATGGCATAACACTACCATGCCATCTTGATACCAGCTTCCCTCAATGGTCATATCTTCAGTTGGATAAAAAAGTTGTTCTGGTTTTTTTTAAAATACATATTAGCTAGGGTGACCAGATGTCCTGATTTTATGGGGACAGCCCCGAAATTTGAGGCTTTTTCATCACCCCTGGACGATCGAGATACAAAACGAGTGCTTAAAGGCGATAAAGTCATTGAGGAGAAACTAAATGAATTCTTTGCTTCAGCATTCACGGCTGAGGATGTTACGGAGATTCCCAAACCTGAGCCGTCCTTTGTAGGTGACAAATCTGAGGAATTGTCACAGATTGAAGTGTCATTGAAGGAGGTTTTGGAATTAACTGATACATTTAACAATAACAAGTCCCCGGACCAGATGGCATTCACCCAAGAGTTCTGAAAGAACTCAAAGGTGAAATTGCAGAACTATTAACTATGGTTTGTAACCTGTCCTTTAAATCAGCTTCTGTACCCAACGACTGGAAGATAGCTAATGTAACACCAATGTTTAAAATGGGCTCTAGAGGTGATCCCAGCCATTACAGGCCGGTGAATCTAACGTCAGTACCGGGCAAATTAGTTGAAACAATAGTAAAGAATAAAATTGTCAGACACATAGAAGAACATAAATTGTTGTGCAAAAGTCGACATGGTTTCTGTAAAGGGAGATCATGTCTTACTAATCTATTAGAGTTCTTTGAGTGGGTCAATAAACATATGGACAAGGAGGATCCAGTGGACATAGTGTACTTAGATTTCCAGAAAGCCTTTGACAAGGTCCCTCTCCAAAGGCTCTTACGTAACTTAAGTTGTCATGGGATAAGAGGGAAGATCCTTTCATGGATTGAGAACTGGTTAAAAGACAGGGAACAAAGGGTAGGAATAAAAGATAGTTAAGACCAAAGCAGGCTGTGAAGAACTTCAAAAAGATCTCACAATCACTAAGTGATTGGGCAACAAAATGGCAAATGAAATTTAATGTGGATAAATGTAAAGTAATGCACATTGGAAAAAATAACCCCAACCATATATACAATATGATGGGGGCTAATTTAGCTATAACTAATCAGGAAAGAGATCTTGGAGTCATCGAGGATAGTTCTCTGACGACGTCCACGCAGTGTGCAGCGGTAGTCAAAAAAGCAAACAGGATGTTAGGAATCATTTAAAAAGGGATAGAGAATAAGAAGGAGAATATCTTATTGCCCTTATATAAATCCATGATATGCCCACATCTTGAATACTGTGTACAGATGTGGTCTCCTCATCTCAAAAAAGATATATGGGCATTAGAAAAGTTTCAGAAAAGGTCAACTAAAATGATTAGGGGGGTTGGAACGGGTCCCATATGAGGAGAGATTAAAGGGGCTAGGACTTTTCAGTTTGGAAAAGAGGAGACTAAGGGAGGATATAATAGAGGTCTATAAAATCATGAGTGGTGTGGAGAAAGTGAATAAGGAAAAGTTATTTACTTGTTCCCATAATATAAGAACTAGGGGCAGCAGGTTTAAAACAAATAAAAGAACGTTCTTCTTCACACAGCACACAGTCAACCCGTGGAACTCCTTGCCTGAGGAGCTTGTGAAGGCTAGGACTTTAACAGGGTTTAAAAGAGAACTGGATAAATTCATGAAGGTTAAGTCCATAAATGGCTATTAGCCAGGCTAGGTAAGGAATGGTGTCCCTAGCCTCTGTTTGTCAGAGCCTGGAGATGGATGGCAGGCGAAAGAGCACTTGATCATTACCTGTTAGGTTCACTCCCTCTGGGGCACCTGGCCTTGGCCACTGTCGGCAGACAGGATACTGGGCTGGATACACCTTTGGTCTGACCCAGTATGGCCATTCTTATGTTCTTATGTTTCTTACATAGGCTTCTATTACCTCCAACCCCTATCCTGATTTTTCACACTTGCTATCTGGTCACCCTAATGTTAGATTATGTGACTAGAAAAATCACACCTTTTGCACTGTGCTGGGGGAATCGTAAGGAGCATCGCTAAACTGGCTTTGTGGCTCCTTTGTGCCATCCGTGGTAAACAGTGGCTTCAGTAAAACTGAGGATCTTGCCCAGCATATGAAATTGGGGTTGCTAGCGCATCTTCTAATCTGTTTACTGAACAACAAACAAATACTTTACACTTCCATAGCAACCTTCTATTCTGTTCTGTATAGGTTTATACCACACTCATCACCATAGTATCTGAGCTCCTTCCGGTAGTACATTAAGCAATGTGACTGCACATGTATCGTGTCTGCCCAGAGGGAAAAGAGTGTGCAGTGTAGGGTCTTGTTTTGATAGGGCATTTTGTTTGATTTTTTTATGTGTTCACGTTAGAGAAGGCAAAGAAATGCCCCTTTCACTTGGAGAAGATGGTGGTGAGGTTTGGGATGGTCCTTAGTTCCTGGGAGAGTTCATGCCACCATCACAGACCACCCCCGGAGAAAGTTCTGTCTCCCACACAGACAAGCTTTATTCTTCTTGCTGAGGGCTCCGTTGTGCCTGAGGAGTGAAGTTGTCAACCACAGTCTTCATCTCAGAGCATTAGATTGTCTTTTAGCTATCCAGACCCCCAGCCACGGAGCATTTTGAAGGTAAGGACTGAGAACTTGAACTTGATTTGAAATCCCAGGATCTGAACACTGCTTTACAAAGATTAACTAATTTAAACTTCGCAGTACCCCTGATGTGTGTGTGTGTGTATGTGTGTGTGTGTGGGGGGGGGACTGTGATAAGTGCTCTGAGTCATTTGAGATAATTACCTGTGAGTCCTAAGGCCCCATAAGCAAGGGTCTTACCAGGTGACCCTAAGGCAGGTATACAGGTTCGTAATGAAAGCAGCCATGCCAATTTGCTCAACACTGCTACCTTGTTGGCTTCTGCTCTAGCCTATCGCCTGCTTCTGCTCAAGCTGGTCGTCCAGCTCTCCTGATGGGGGGTGGAGGTAGGAAGGAAACGCGGACCAGTTGCATTCAGCACAGAGAGGTTTCCCACGATCATATTACAAACTAGTGGCAGAGTTGAGATTACAATCCATGTCTCCTGATGATCTAGTCACTAGACTTGCACATGTGAAACAGCAAGAACATAAAGTAGAGTCTCTGGCGGCAAACCCAATGTCTATTTGAAGTATTTTCCATATCACCGGGAGCGTGCTGATTAAGATTTATTACTTTTAATAACCCTTTTGTCTGAGTTACCAGGAGTTTTTTTAAACTTGGTCCCCCTCTTACAGAGCAATAACACAGTGGCCATCTGTGCAGAGAGTAAGAAAGCTTTAAAGAACAGACAAAGCAGCAAATGACTGACTGGGCCTGATTACCAGTCTCTCTCACACTAGTCTGACAATGGAGTCACTGCTAAGTCACACCCGTATAAGTGAAAGGAGAATCCCATCTGTTGTCAGTAAATTCTACAAAAACCCAGATCGTTGCTGCAGGCTGTAGCTGTTTAAAGTATATGTCGATAAATATTTCTACAGAGGTGATCTCTAATTTATTCACAACCGACCCTAGTATAGTAGCTAATATACTGATAGCTTCCCCTCAGCCCCTTTCACAGCATCATGCAGTAGATTTGGCCTTTGTGTGAGATAGGGACAGTCTGCGCCAAGGCAAACTTGTTTAGGCAGCATGGCATGCCCCCTCCTTTTTGTCTGCATACATAATGAAAAAGTTTGGGGCATGTGGGCAGATCACTTTCTTTTCACCTTTGTCAGAGTACAAATTTACAACAGCCTGTTTGCACACCATGTGCCGGATTTTAATCAAGTCCACTCTGGAAGGAGGGATAATAAAAATGAGAACCATGATTACTTCACAGTTGATTTCATTTGAATAAAGAGCTGCTCCATGACAGATGGTTTCTAGGCTGCTCTATCTCTGAGCTTCCATGATGCTGAATAATAAGAAGCACAAGGAAATAAGTTGCTGTAGTCTTTGGATCCTCGCTTGTCTTATCTTTATTCATGTTTTATTCAGAGCGGAAATTAGATTCTACACCATTTTTTTTATTCAGGAGCGAGGGTAGGAAAGGGGTAATACACAAGATGCAAACTTTCCAGCTTCTCTAAGGTCAAGGCTAGACTAGGAGTGCTTTGCTGGTACAGCAGTACTAGCATTCTACACTGGCAAAGCTCTCCTAGTGTGAGCACAGCGTAGACCAGCAAACCTGTGCTGTGGACAGTATAGCTTACGCCCGCATTCCCCCACCTACCCCACACCCTGAGAGAAATAAGCTATACCAGTAAATGCACCATTATGCTTGTATAACTGCCTCTATATGAGTGGCTCCTGCTGCCCCAGCCATGTCAGTCAGGGATCACCCCTCTTTACACCCCTGAGCAATACAGCTAGGCTGGCAAAACTCAGTGGTATAGACCTGGTATAAGAGTCGACAGACGGTTTTAGATTTTCTAAACCTAACTCTTTGTGCTTAAATTAAATATACATATTAGTGAGTTTCTTCATTCTAAGTTTAGTTTCCACTGCAACAAAACTCCTCTGACATGTCCTGAGATAATATGGATCATGTACAAATCTAAGGGCCGAGAGCTTTACAAGCCTTATTCACAAGTTTGCAGGTTGGGGGTCCTAATTTTTTTTTTAATTGCCTTCATATGACATTTTTTTCTTGCCACAATGGTTTCCATTAGCAACATGAAATAAGGTTTTGCTTAAAAAAACAAATACTGGACCTGATTCTGATCTCACACCGTTTGATTTCAGTGGAGTTACTGAATGCATCCAATGAAGTGAGCTGTAGCTCACGAAAGCTTATGCTCAAACAAATTTGTTAGTCTCTAAGGTGCCACAAGTCCTCCTTTTCTTTTTCCTGATTTACTCTGGGCTGAAATGAATCAGAGTATCAGGATTCATTTATATTGGGAATATCCTCACCAGAAAAGTGTCTCTGATACTTTCTTTCTTTCTTTCTTTTTTTTTTTTTGGATGGTTAATGAATAGCTAGTGATTAAAACTTAGAGGTAGCTGTTTCATCTTGTAGGACCTGATTAATGGAAGTCTTTCCATTAATGTTTAAAGTGCTTTGGATCATGCTTACACATGTCTCCCACTCTTTCCCCCCTGTTCGGTATTGTCTAAATCCTGCATTGTGGGCTCTCTGGGCCAGGGACTATGTTCTCTGAGCTATTCCTGGGTTCTATTCCTGGCTCCACCACTGGTCAGCTGGGTAACCTTAGGCAAACCACTTTAATGCTCTGTGCCTCAGTTTCTCCATCTGTAAACTGGGAAAAATGATACTGATTCTCCTTTGTAAAGCATCCGCTTTACTGATCTGCTGATGAAAAGTGCTGTGTAGGCACCAAAGATTATTGTTTATTAAACATCTGCAGCGTTTCTCCCTCTTCCCTTGTCAACATCCAAAAGTTGGATTCTTCATGAGCTGTTAAGCACTCAGCACAAGAGTGTGTTAAGCGCACAACATGGAGAGAGTGCTCTGCTCAGTTGCTGTACAAAATCTTGAGGCTCATACCGTCATTCGTTCAAAGTGGGGCACTGTTGTTGCTAAATCCCACTGGAGATCGCTTTGGGATGTTTATAAGTAGAGCTGCTTGACATTTTTTATTTTGGGGGGTGGAGAAAGAGGACAGGGAGAATGTGGAAAAAGATCCTAATGTTTCCCTTTTTTCTCCCAACACTTTATATGTATTTATAAGTATTTTATACAAATTGGGGAGTGAACTGTTTTCAGGAAACCATATGAGCCAGCTTGAATATCAGCCCAGTTCTTGACCAGAAGCTTTTTTTAACCTTTTTCCAATCTCAAGGCCCCATAACATATGTCTACATTGCAATCACCAGGTGTGATGGCGGCTCATGGAGACGTACCCAAGCTAGCCTAGATCTACCTAGTTCAGGCCCCAGCCCAATGAAGCTGCAGCATGCCATACTTCACCACAGGCTAGCCTGGTGAGTAATTACCCAGGGTTCTAGGCAGACTTGTACAGGCTTGTCTACTCCAGCTGCAATCAGAGCCTCTGTTTCCAATATACCCTTACAATCACTAACACCCATCTCAAGGAATCCGTAGGTTTGGCTACCTCTGTTGAGTCACCTACTGTCTCCCAGTCTTGAGTGCTTTTTCCCTAGGTGCACAGTCTGAGTTCCAGGCTCTGTCTGACCCAGAAACCACATTAGATTTGAATCGAACCAGAGCCCAGAAGAAAGTGTGTCAGCAATGAAATCCCAGGGCAGATTGCCATCAAATGAGTGGTTTGAAAGCATTGCTGGAGAGTCAGGCAGTCTGTTGAGGGCCACTGAGAATTGGGGAATCTGCCAGGGCCTGTTTGCAGTGACAGAACGCAAGCTGTGGTTCAGATAAAGGATCGGTTTGGGTTGGGTACAGGAGCAAGTTCAGAGAAGTATCTTCATTTTATCTGAAGCTCCAGACCCAGTATTGGCTGGCGCTGGAGCTCCAAAATTCAGGGAGGGAGACCAGACATGATGTTTTGATTTGACACCGAATGCCACTGGTGCCATTGGATCGGGTTCTGAATCCAAACTTCCTTCTCAGAGGTTCTGATTTGTGCTCTCTCTACTCTTATTTAAACATGGAGGACATAACACAGTCCAATGTCGTGGATTCCATCTTCATTTCTTTGGAAAATGAGACTTGATCATACCCTCAAGCCTGGCTTTGTGTCTCCAGCGCAGCTCAGGCATCACACGGTGGGTCTGTGCAAAGGTAGTGCTCTCCTTGATCCTGGGGCTGCTGAGTCAGTCCCTGCGCATAATGCAGAGCTGCCTTTGGGCTGCTCTACCTTGTGCCAGCTGCTGACAGTCCTCAGGTGCTGTTACAGCTGTCAGGAATCTCCATGGGCCAGACAGTGGGATGGTGTACGAGCCGCTGTAGTGGCTCTAGGCTATTCAGGGATTCTTTTGTGCCAAGAGAATCCTCAGATGGCAGGTAGGCAGGCTCTGTGACTGCTTTGTGCTGCAGGAACCGTGCAAAGCAGCCAGAGCAGGACTAAGGGGCTGGCTTGCTATGTGTAAGTTGCTGACTTGGACATGTCACCCCTTATTTTATGCAACCCCTGCTGCTTCTAGAGAACACAACCGTTTTGTACAACTGCTGCTGAATTGGGTGTCCCTTGCAAAAAGAACAAGCTGCTGATGGATGTAAATGGAGTGTGAGATCTGCAATGAATCTAAATTCTACCAATAGCTATAGATAGTTTCTCAGCCAGAAGAATGGGACCCCGTTTCATGGTCTTAGCTTGGGTAGCCACCCCCATACCAGAGTGTCTCCAGCAGGTTTGCTGTGGAGGTGGGATGCATTGGAAACAGGTGAAGCTACATCGCTGAGTCCTCAGAGGGTGTAAATGGGTCCAGCTCCGTTGAAGCCATTGTCCCCATTCACAGCAGTGGAGGATGTGGCCCACAGATTGTACTGCAGTGCAGACACGACGTAGCACTTCCACACAGCTTTTCCTCGGCTTGTGTGCATGTAGTGAATTTCCTTCCTTGGCCTTTTGTGCTATCGTCTACAAACCTGCTGGGAGAAGCGTATAACAAATGTGGCCAGTTACAGCTTCTCTGTGTCTGGTGAGTCATGACTGACAGTGTCTGCTTCACGGATGTGTAAATGTATCGATCTGTGCTGGCATCAACTGCCTTCATCCACCTGTTCTGAGCAAAGTCTGATGCAGAAATTCCTCCAGGGTAACAGTTCGTTGCCAAGCACTCTACAAAATGGGAAATAAAGGGTCTGTGTACATGGCCATTTGGAGCAAGCCTTCCTGCCTGTGTTGATGACAGCGCTTTGAAATCGCGGCTCAGGCTGGAGCTCGGGCTTTGAAAACTCACGAAGGGTGTGGGCTTCAAAGCCCAAGCCGCAGCGTCACATCACTGTTGACACAGCCATTTTTAGAGTGCTAGCATGAGCCCTGCTAGCCCAAGTCTGACCCAGGCTGGGAGGCTGGCTTCAAAATCATACACTCATAGGACTGGAAGGGACCTCAAGAGGTCATCTAGTCCAGTCCTCTGCACTCAAAGCAGGACTAAGAATTATCTAGACCATCCCTGACAGGTGTTTGTCCAACCTGCTCTTAAAAATCCCCAGTGATGGAGATTCCACAACCTCCCTAGGCAATGTATTCCGGTGCTTAACCACTCTGACAGTCAGGAAGGTTTTCCTAATGTCCAACCTAAACCTCCCTTGTTGCAATTTAAGCTCATTGCTTCTTGTCCTATTCTCAGAGGTTAAGAAGAACAACTTTTCTCCCTCCTCCTTGTAACAACCTTTTATGTACTTGAAAACTGTTATCATGTCCCCTCTCAGTCTTCTCTTCTACAAAATGCTGTGTAGACATACCCAAATGGGCTAATATACTTCAATATGTCCTCTTAATGTGGTCTTTTGCTAGCTAAGTTAAACAGAACTAGCTTGAGCTACCCAGTGTCCTGCACATGTAAAAATATTTGTCTTTACTCAGATAGAGTGGAACACCACACACTGTAAATGGAACTGTAGCAGACAGCAACTTAGAAACCCAAGAAGTACCTTTTAACTAATTCATGTGAAATGACATGTCTCCTCCAGTGCATTATTGATATGCAGTCAGGTACCTGCAAGACCGTCAGTCAAGTAAAAGTGGCACAAAAACGACTCTCTACAGAGCAGCCTCATTATTTGCCATCCATTAACTACGTAATTAGTAAAATGGGTTAAGCAACTGTAGGTAAGAAAGAAATATCCTTCTGTTTTGCCTGCTTGCAGCTTGTAACCTACCTGATTAAATGTTAAAGCCGAAGGGTTGCTCTACAAAGATGCTCATTGCAGGATGTTCAAAGGTTTTCACGCTTTCCATGAGACAAACTGAACCACAGTCTGTAACACTTTCGGTTTCCTTGTTCTCAGTGACAGTGTATCACTCCCGTGAGCACGGCTACCCCTTGCTTTCTGTATTAGAGGCAGCTCCCTGTTCTAGAACCTGGGCATGGGAGGAAAATGCAGCAGAGACAGACACCGCCTGGCATCTAAAAGTAGAATTTTGCTCATTAGTTGAAATGTGTCCAAGGGACAATTGGGCATGGTGGTGGTGGTCCTGGGGAGGGAGAGGGGGGGGAGAATGGAAATGTCTCCTTCTCTAGCTGTATTCCTGACACAGATACAGAATTCCTCCCCTTGGTGCCCCCTCCCCAGTGGCAAGAAGTGAAGCTGCAGCCCTAATATCACCCCATCCTCTTCTGGACCCAGAAAAAGCTGTTCCCTGGACCTGGGGCCAATTTGGGATGAGAGTCCAGAGACTAGGATGAGGTGGGCCAAGGGCCAGGCCATTATGGGATATGTACATTGTTCCCACTCCAGCCCCACAAAGCGTACCTGGAAAAGCCAACTAGGGGGTGTACTATCACTTCTGCATGGGCAGCAAAAGGTCCAATAAAGCTACACTGCCAGGGAGGAGTCCAGAGCCAGTGTGGGGGCCCAGGGCTTCTGTGTGGAAAGCACTGACCTCCTCTAGCATTTGTGAGGATCCTTGGAAAGCTGTTGGGTTTGAGCCTGGCCTTGGGCCATTTCAGTGAAGAGGCAAATGTCAGCTCCATGATGGGATGATGTGTATGTGTAGACATCTCCCTGAGGGGATTCTTGCAGAAATGTGCTCGCCATGAGGGACTATGTGGGCATTTGTGAGTGTAGCATGCAGAAAACTTATTTGGAAATACATACAGCACACAAACTAGAGAAATCCCTTATTCCCCTTAATGCTACCCAAGTCGCTTTAAAACCATCTTTGCCCATGATGATTCTTAAAAGAGGAGAATCTTTTCAGTCTGCTAAACACAGAATACGTTATGAGACACCGCATCAGATTCATAGATACCTAGATACCTAGATATTAAGGTCAGAAGGGACCATTATGATCATCTAGTCTGACCTCCTGCACAACGCAGGCCACAGAATCTCACCCACCCACTCCTGCAATAAACCTCTCACTTATGTCTGAGCTTATTGAAGTCTTCAAATCATGGTTTAAAGACTTCAAGGAGCAGAGAATCCTCCAGCAAGTGACCCGTGCCCCATGCTACAGAGGAAGGCGAAAAACCTCCAGGGCCTCTTCCAATCTGCCCCGGAGGAAAATTCCTTCCCAACCCCAAATATGGCGATCAGCTGAACCCTGAGCATATGGGCAAGATTCACCAGCCAGATACTCAGGAAAGAATTCTCTGTAGTAACTCAGATCCCACCCCATCTAACATCCCATCACAGGCCATTGGGTCTATTTATCATAAATATTTAAAGATCAATTAATTGCCAAAATCATGTTATCCCATCATACCATCTCCTCCATAAACTTATCGAGTTTAATCTTAAAGCCAGATAGGTCATTTGCCCCCATTGCTTCCCTTCGAAGGCTATTCCAAAACTTCACTCCTCTAATGGTTAGAAACCTTTGTCTAATTTCAAGTCTAAACTTCCCGATGACCAGTTTATATCCATTTGTTCTTGTGTCCACATTGGTACTGAGCTTAAATAATTCCTCTCCCTCTCTGGTATTTATCCCTCTGATATATTTATAGAGAGCAATCATATCTCCCCTCAACCTTCTTTTAGTTAGGCTAAACAAGCCAAGTTCCTTGAATCTCTTTTCATAAGACAGGTTTTCCATTCCTTGGATCATCCTAGTAGCCCTTCTCTGTACCTGTTCCAGTTTGAATTCATCCTTCTTAAACATGGGAGACCAGAACTGTACACAGTATTCCAGGTGAGGTCTCACCAGGACCTTGTATAATGGTACTAAAACCTCCTTATCTCTACTGGAATTCCTTGCCTGATGCATCCCAAGACCGCTTTAGCTTTTTTCACGGCCATATCACATTTGCGGCTCATAGTCATCCTATGACCAACCAATACTCCAAGGTCCTTCTCCTCCTCCTCCGTTACTTCTAATTGATGCGTCCCCAGCATATAACTAAAATTCTTGTTATTAATCCCTAAATGCATGACCTTACACTTCTCACTATTAAATTTCATCCTATTACTATTACTCCAGTTTACAAGGTTATCCAGATCTTCCTGTATGATATCCCGGTCTCTCTCTAAATTGGCAATACCTCCCAGCTTTGTATCATCTGCAAACTTTATTAGCACACTCCCACTTTTTGTGCCAACGTCAGTAATAAAAAGATTAAATAAGATTGGTCCCCAAACTGATCCCTGAGGAACTCCGCTAGTAACCTCCCACCAGCCTGACAGTTCACCTTTCAGTATGACGCGCAGTAGTCTCCCTGTTAACCGATTCCTTATCCACCTTTCAATTTTCATAATGATCCCCATCTTTTTCAATGTAACTAATAATTCCCCATGTGGCACGGTATCAAACGCCTTACTGAAATCTAGGTAAATTAGATCCACTGCGTTTTCTTTGCCTAAAAAATCTGTTACTTTATCAAAGAAGGAGATCAGGTTGGTTTGGCACGATCTACCTTTTGTAAAACCATGTTGTATTTTGTCCCATTTACCATTGACCTCAATGTCCTTAACTACTTTCTCCTTCAAAATTTTTTCCAAGACCTTGCATACTACAGATGTCAAACTAACAGGCCTGTAGTTACCCGGATCAACTTTTTTTCCCTTTCTTAAAAATAGGAACTATGTTAGCAATTCTCCAATCATGAGCGGGTTAGGGTGACCAGACAGCAAATGTGAAAAATGGGGATGGGGGTGGGGGTAATAGGAGCCTATATAAGAAAAAGACCCCAAAATCCAGACTGTCCCTATAAAATCAGGACATCTGGTCAGACCCCTACACCTGGACGGCACTCACTGCACGATTGGACTCTATATTTGCTCTGTTTCCAAGTAGCTGCATGTGCAGATTAGGAAGATTCATAGATTATAAAACCAGAAAGGAGCAGTGTGGTGATCTAGTCTGACCCCTGTATGACACAGGCCATAGGACTTACTTGAATTAATTCCTGTCTGAACAAGAGCATATCTTTTAGAAGGACATTTAATCTTGATTTAGAAATTTCCAGTGATGGGAAATCTACCATGACCCTGAGTAAATTGTTTCAGTGGTACAGTAATTTAGTTATAAGAGCAGGTGATGACGAATTACATACCAAACAAGAGAATATTGTTTTCCAACATCTAGATCAATCCCTACCTTTCAAGCTGCTGCCAAGTAGCTTCACACATTTCTCTACACAGGTGTAACATATTTAGGCTTGGAAGGATTAGATTTTTATTGTAAATGTTTTCACCACACCCCCGCAAACAAATGAACAAATCTTTTAAATCAATAATGATTTAAATTTACAGCTAGGCAAAATGACAAAAATGCTACTTGAGAACTTATTGAAGTTTGATTTAAGGATATTTACCTGGTATGCTGATATGTGATAACAATTTGTTTAACGCTTAGAAGGCTTTCATTTTTTAATCTCAACGTCTGTCATTAAATTATTGTTCGTCACACACACACACACACACCATAATTTCCCACAACTGTGAAAACTTACATGTTTAAAAATAAACATTGACATTATCCATCAAAATTATACAAAATAAGTTCTTCCAAGACAAAACACAATCTAGGGCCTGGATTTGCATAGCAGTGAGCTCACCTGTAGTTGCCAGTTAGTTTTATATTTCAGTTAAGGTCGTGTAGGTTCTACTAGGAGATGGTTGTCCATTTCAACTTGCATTCTCACCCATTTCTTTTTGTATTTATTTTTATTAAAGCATTCCTGCAGGCCATTCCCTCTTCAAGTTCAGAGATATTTAATCCTGCCTTCCAACATCACATCAGTTTTCAGACCAGTTCTGTATCCCAGTAACTGTGGTCACTCAAACGCCCATATACAAAACATTTTTTACGACACAAACTGGAAGCTTTTATTTTTCCATGAATAAATACTCTCTTCTCTTGTGGCCCTACCTAAAAATTACGATGTGGCTGAATATGGCTTTTAGCAGGAAGCAAAAACTGAACTATTTCTGTTCATAAATCCCACGTACCCCTTCTGCCCTGTCTCTAAGATTTTATCCTGCGTGGCCCTAATCTGCAATTGGATCCAGATGCAGAACATCATAAGTAGCTAGCTGCAGGGATCCAATTATAGGATCAGGGCCTCTGTTTGGTGAATCCTTTCTGGGTTTTTTAAATTCAGACATTTTATTGATTTAAAAAGCATAAACAGGCAGGCAATGCTTAAAACTAGAATTGAATTCTCTACAATGTAGCTGCATTAACTTTATACCAGCACAGAATTTGGCCCCAATCACAAGAGAAATAAATAATGAAGAAAGCAGCTAATAAAAGGAAAACAGCAATTGCACTTGCACTGTATTATTACCATTTCTATGGTCTTCTGATGTGATTTTTCTTTCCCAGAATTTTTGATTCCAGTTATACAAATCAATCTTTCTTGTAACAAATTAACTGGAACTAATATTAAAAGTTAGCGTTACTAAACTATAACCCAGCCTTGCAAAATTGTGTGCACCCAGTGTTTTCTTTCAACTGGTGAATAAATTCTAATCCATCTCATTTTAAAGGAGGGTTTTGTGCCCGGACTGGTATAGATTCATGGCAAGTTTGCATGGCTGCTATAAACTCATCTATGAAAATATAACACCTATGCCAAAATGTTCAAACCTGGGTTCCCAGAGTGAGATTCTAGATTCCACCTAAAAAAAAAAAAAAAAGACCTGATTTTTCAAAGGTCCCTAATGGCCCAATCCAGCAGCCACTGACATCAAAATCACCCAGTTTATATCTAGGCATAACATTTTCAAAAGCACTTAAGTGACTCAGGACTTGAGCCCCATCCTACGCCTAGCTTTGAAAATATTATTCCGAGTCACCTACCTACAAGTGAAAAGAGTGTTGCTATTTTAGATTTTGAAAATAAAGCCATAGAAGTTGAGGCACAAAAGTAATATAGCAGTTATTAATACAACAAATTGAATTCAGCTTTTCAGAGGGACCAAATATTAGATCTCAGTGAATTGTTAGTGTAGTACAATATACATTTGCTGGGCACCATACTATGCCATTGGTCATTCAACCAAAGGTCAATGCAGACTTACCATTTTCTTGGGGGATGGGCTATCTCTGAATGATACTCCTGACTCAGCTAGAGAAGCAGATAAGGAGCTTTATCAGTTACACAGAATTTATCATCATTTGACAACCTCCAGCTTTACACTAGTCACTACATCACTGGCAGCTGTCCGCCATCAATACACTAACACTCCTCCAGACGGAGGTCCTAGCAGAGGCTCCAATTCTGTTCCCATTGAAGTCAAATGGAATCTCCTGTTAGCATCAATGGGAATAAGACTGGGCACATAGACATCTCTGAAAGGCATACTTCATTATATCATGTTGCTGAGCACTTATATAACCACTTTCATCCATAGACCCCAAAGCATCAGTAACAGTAACTCTTGAGTGGGTCAGATACTATTTGCTAAGTAAATTATTTAAGGAATAACAACAATATTCACTATTACATCTAATGATCATGTTTGTTGACATTTAGCTAGCTTGATATGTTATACATCTCCATTTTACTCTTTGCTTTCCCTTTATTTCAAATTATAGTCTAGGGTTGGTGTCTTTTGGGGGGAGGTTATAGGCCCCTTCCCCGTAGTATCTATCAAAGTAAAACCAGCAGTTGCTCCCCACCTCCAAAACACAAATAGCTAAACTCAGCCAAATCCAAATTCAATAATTCTCCCCGCTTGAATGCAAACATCAGCCTCTATCATGGCCCTTCCTCCCCTAAATTGGAGTAAATGATGGCCCTTGCCATGCCATAAAGGTCTTCAAATCCCAGCTATTTCAAACCATGGTGGCAAGGAGGTTTCAATCTATGAGAGAACAGCTCCAGAAGCTCCTTCTCTTTGATTTCCAGAGGGCTCTAGGTTGGGCACCTCAATTGATTGCAACTATGGCAGAACAGCATGACGAGAGGCGTTTCCTCAAGTACATGTCTGGTCCAAGCTACTTAGGGCTTTACAGGACTAAATTAATATCTTAAATTCCACCTGGAAACCAATACGCAACCAGTGTGGATCCAGGAGCATTAATGCCAAGATATGTTTCTTAGTAAGCATGCCAGGCATTTTTACCAGCTCCAGTTTCTGGCTGAAGTACAGCCGCAAGCGTGGGCAGTACAGTAATCTCTCAGCAGTAGTTCTAATTTGGCACTTACAATGGCATGATGCTGTAAGAAGTGGTGCTGGTGATTTAGTAGGTGGGTAGTTCAGTGGGTGACACACTTCCCTTTCAGTCAGAACTGAACCAATACACAAGCTGGATGATTGTACCACTTGACGTGCAAACTTTTCAGATGCGGCACTAAACCAAAGTCCTGACGATTTGTGTCCCATCGCAGTCTTGGAAAGGGAAGCAGAGATATTAGGCATCATATCTGGCCTAAAGTCCAATTTGAGTAACTAAACTGTGCGTACTTCAGTGTGCATTCAGCAACGGCCTGCTGCCAGGTGTTCTCAGGGTTCCGGGGAGGGGCTTGTTGGCCACAACCCATTGGCATCACATAACCAAGGCACATCATAACTCAAGCACATTACCCCATAGCCTATTGCTCCAGGGAGCAGTAGAGTTTAGTACTGTGGCATGCAGGTGAGTACTAGACATAAGCACAAAGTACAAACAGGTGCAAAGCAGGACAGGAAGTGCAATGGAACCTGCTCCTGCATTAATGAGATCTCTGCTGTATGGCAGTCAAGTCACCTCTGTTTGGTAATAGGAGCAAGGACAAAAAGAGGAATATTCTCTTTAGCATTTCATTTGCCTGCACAGAATTATGCTTTGATCCATTGTTCCTCAAACATGCTCAAACTGCACCCACATTCTAGCTCTTTTTTTAAAACCCCACATGGTGTAGATTTCAGAGTAGCAGCCCTGTTAGTCTGTATCCGCAAAAAGAAAAGGAGTACTTGTGGCACCTTAGAGACTAACAAATTTATTAGAGCATAAGCTTTCGTGAGCTACCACTCACTTCATCGGATGCATATGTGTAGAGTAAGGCAGCAGGTGCATAAAGGCTTTGAGAGTGACTCTGGCTCCATGTGATGGACTATGCTTACTGCCAGACTGCCTTGTACCAAACCACCCTGCTTATGCTTACACCAGGGTGCAACAGCTTCGTGCTTCAGGCAGTACAGTTTGCAGGATCAAGTCCTGAGTCATATGTGCCTGGGTTCTGTAGGAGGTGTGAAGTAGGGGAGGAGGATCCTTGAATCCTTGTCCTTCTTCCCAATGTACCGGTGCAGAACGGCAAAAAGTTTGGATTAAGACCTTGCTTCAGCAAAGCACTAAGACCTGTGGAATATTAGACCCATGAGTAACCCCATCAAAGTCAGTGGGACAACTCTGCATGCTTAGTTGTGTAGGCACTTAAGTACATTGTTGGATCAAGGCTTACTGAACAGACAGTCCTTCCTTCCTTTGCCCTTAAAAGCTAGTTTCTGCGCCCTGCTGTAGATAAGCAGTTCAATTTATTGTAGCAGTGTTGGGTTAGAGTCATTAAAATCATACCATCACTATCCCTCAGTGTGATAAACCTGATCTCCACTATGAGTTATCTTGCTGAAAATCATGCTTGAGGCCTATATAATCTGACCTCATTTTGCGCTAACCGTAATTGTAAGAACTTGCTTTCTGCCTGCATGTCAGGACAGATGTGGTTTGCTGGTGACTTCTTACAATTACTTTGCTTTCATAAATATTCCAGAATTAACTTAGCTTGCTTGATTTAAAAAGAATAAGAAAAGAATTATCCCAGGGGGAAAAATCAAGTCCATGTTATACAACATAATATAAAGTTTACTCTTTGAATGGCACAAGTTACAGTGTAACAGATACAAGTAACGAGGCTTAGCCCGCCAGTTCAGTGCTGTTGAATGAGTAAACATTGTTATGACACACAAAGCCCCAACATACCAGTTCTTAATGGGATAAAAGCTTAATTACATAATTCACAGACATATCATTGACTGTCTGATTAATAAAGGTACAAGTGAACCCAAGAAATACTAAACTTCAGTTTTAGTTTTGGACTATTTCCAAGTCTTTGTCAGAATCTTAAGCTATTTCTGCTCAAAGGTGAAATTATACTCCTTTTTCTTAGCACATAAGGGACTCTGCCATGACTCTAGGGCTTGATCCTGCTTACACTGAAGCCAATGGCAAAACTCCCCTTGACTTGTGTTGTGCAGGATCAGGGCATTAATGGGGAAGAGAATTTTAGTCAAAGACTGTAGTATTCACAGTTCTTACTTGGAGTGTACTCCTTGTATTCTAATCAGTGACTGTCAGTTGGGATCTCCCACCCTTGCCATCTAACAAGTGGACACAAGTTGACACTTGCTACAGAATCCATCTGGAGCTATAGATCTTAAGAGCAGCACCATTGGGCAGAGGACTTAAAACTGATCCCATCACTTGATGGAAAGCTCCTAGGAGGATCCTAAGTCACTTCATAGTCTTTCCTCAGCAAGAATATCAATGAGATTAGAAGAGCTCAGCCGTTGTAGGGTGGGTGTGGCTACTGAACACTAAGGAAACACTGTAAGGGGAACCGGATGGAAATTATGTCAAGCACTCCTAAATGCCATGGGGAACTTAACCTATGGGAGTTTATAACGTGGAACTCCTAATTACATGAAATCAAAGATATTTTTATGGCTAATGGAGCACAAAATTTGATCATTGGCCTAGCAGCTAAAGGAGCTAATTTTGCAGTGATTACTACGATAAGAGATGCCTAGGGTGATACTATGTTCAGAATCACATCCAGGAAGACTGGAGAAGATTTATGGAACTCTACTGCATACTCAGCTGTAGCCCGGTGAGTTGATTCAGTCCCAAGAGTTCATAAGAAGAAAGTTGAAGAGCTGTAATGTTCATTCCTGTCCCCTGAGGAGGAGCATTAACCAGATGAGACTATCACTGATGCAGGTAATAGACAGTGAGAGATGATAAATGGAAAAGAAGCTGAGCTGTTGGCTTCGTCTTCTTCTTTTTTTTTTTTTCAGTACATGAGCCTTGGAAATTAGGTGTCAGCAATAAGTGCACAGTGAACTTCCAAAGAGCAGCGTGCGAGGCAAAGATTGTGCTTAATCCCAAAAGTGTCTATTGTGACTTGGAGTCATCCTGGAGGTGGCTTGGAGGCAAGAGCTAAACTCATTCAGCGGGAGCTGGAAGAGGCATCATGTCTTCCTGAACCACAATGACTCTGGGAACTCACCCATAGGCAGATGGAGCACAGCTGGTGGAGAGTGTACTAGCTGGTAGGGGGGGTCCACACAGTCATGACCTCCTTGCTCCTCTAAGCTGGCTGCCCACATTTAGTCCTGTACAGTATGCTCCAGGAATGCAGTCATGGCTTGGCTACAGTATGGAGCATACAGTGGAATGAGAGAGATGCCCTGTACCCTCTCTCTGTTAGGGAATCTAAGCAGGAACTGGGCAAAATCTCTTCCAGACAGGACACGTCCTCTGCAGAATGGACTGCATCTCTTCCAACTACCTGCTTTGGAATAAGGACAGAACTTCTCTGAGGGGTTAGCATTTGCCAAACACGGACAGACAAGGGATACACAGAGATTAGCAGCGCTCAGTAACCCATGATAATCTCTAGGCCACATTAGTTGATTAGTAAACATTCTCCATTCGAGCTGGTTCTCTGAGGTGGTTCACATGCTCATGTCACTGGATCTGGAACATGTGTTGAGTGAGGTGGATAGCTGGTTTTAGTACTCCATGAATTCAGTTCTTCTTCTGCCAAAAGGTCAAAGTGCTATGTGTCTCCCTGTAGAATATCTTGCTGAGAAATGGAGGTAGTGTAGATACTTGGATTATTTTAAGACCTGGTGTACATACACAATTGTGTCTGTTCAATTAATGCTTTTTAACTAATTTAGTTAAACTGGTGTGACTTTGTGTGTGGACTCTTAAATTGATATATGCCCGCCTTTAAATTTATAGATGCAAGGTTAACTGATACAACCAGTTTTAAACTGATATGATTGTCCACAAAGGGCTTCAAACCAGATTAATTAAATCAGATTTTAAACTAATTTAAATTACCCTGATGCAACTTGTGTGTGGACAAACCCTCAATCTTAGCTGGAATCTTATTTCAAATTACCTTTTGTGTTAACTTATAGCCTAATTCTACTTTATTTACCCCCTTCTTCAGCTCTGAGTGTCATGGTTATAACAAGCCAGATAAGTTTAGGCACTGTCACTAAATTCTTTTGCACTGTTCATCTGAGTTCAAGTGAAATACTGTACATAGGAACATTATCCTGCTGTCAGCACTGTTCGAGTTAACAAGGCTCTGTTGATTACTAGACAGTCCACAAAACAAAGCAGGTTTCTGAAATGGAAAAGATTAATGGTGGTCACAAAAAGAAAAACGAGCTTTGAAAAAAAAAAAAAAACCCACACAAACCAGATATAAAAAGGCAAGTTGTGACAGTGAGTTTACTGCTAGGAATTTGAATAAGGGCCAAAGCTACCCTGGTGCTGTTGGACAATCAGGGCTCAGATATTTGGGGCCAGATTCTTAGCTGGTGTAAATCAACATAACTCCCATTGAAGTCAAATCAGCTATGCGGATTTACATCAGCTGGAGATCTAGCCTTCTGAAAGAATGAACTATACAAAAAGAACAAGCCACACCTTTTTTGAGTAATAATAATTCCTCCTAAACTTGTGATCTCCATTTTCAGATGTTGCTCTTTAATGGTTCAAAAGGTTAATAATATCCTTAAACTATCCATAATAATTGCTAACTTCCAGCTACCTGTGGTGGCAGAATAGCTAAGAAATATTTGGATAATCTGACATCTCTTTAAGGTCTATAATAAGGGTTTTCAACCTTTTTTCATATGCGGACCCCTGAAAAATTTCAAATGTAGCTGTGGACCTCTTTGGAAATCTTAGACAGAGTCTGCGGACCCCGAGGGTTCCACAGATCACATGTTGAAAACCACTGGTCTATAATAATCAGAGTTCACTGTCTCTGTTTAACTGTCACTTTATGCCCCATACAATTTCATACACTTATACGACAGCTCTACAATTGTAAAACTGTGTTGCACTGCACTAATGAAAGTGACTGTAATGTGATAGGTTCAGATAAAACTATTGATTAGAAAGCGCTTACTAGTATCCATTATGCAACAGTATCTTCAGAAATAATACACCTCCTGCCCTTACCCAGCAGAGGTCACTGCAGAATTAGTGAGTGAAAATCATTTTATTCTTGAGATGAGAAGCCATTTGAAGAAGTCAGAAGTGGAGTGCAAGTCTTTCTTTCTTGTTTTGATTTTGGGCTCAAGAGACCTTCATTCCAAGGAATCTTTTCAAATACACATAGCACGGTTGTTCTTTTCTGGGCTCAACTTAATATATATGGTATATTTTAAAGGTTCCTTTTTGCCAGTTCATAAGATGTTACTGGTTCTAGCAATATTAACCCATTACAACTGAATCTGCTGAACCCAGTAATGGTTTTTCTTTTATCTTTTTATTGGTAGGTAAGTTAACTACACCCAGTCAGTGTAACCATTTTGACAGCATAACTACAATATCTATGTAAAACAAAATCTGGGTTGGTTGTGTTTTCGTTTGTTTCTTTTTAATTTGGCTTAAAATGGTCTTGCCCACCTCTTAATTTCCAAGGCTGGTGAATGACTTACAGCCAATGTAAAGTGACTTTGTACACTATGTGGAAAAAAATCATTGTTTGCCTCTCCTGTGTAATGGGAGTATTGACACTATAGATACATACAGAAACAGAACTAGTATGTCTGAGTACACAGGTCGAAAGAGGGGTAGGTATACAGGGCCTGATTCTGATCTCCCACTAGTGTAAATTATATTCATAGCTTTTAAACCCAGAAGGGATCATTACGACAATCTGTTCTGACCTCATGCATAACAGAAGCCATAGGACCTCACCCAGTAATTTCTACATCAACTTCTCTGTGAGCTATCACATATATTTTAGAAAGACACCCAGTTTTGATTTAAAGGCTTCAAATGATGGAGAATCCACCACATCCCCTAAATAAGTTGTTCCAATGATTAATTTATCATCACTATTACCTTACTTCTGGTCTGAATTTGTCTAACTTCAGCTTCCAATCATTGGAGCTTGCGATGGCTTTTTCTGCTAGAGCCATCTACTATTCTCTTTTCTCCATGTATATACTGACAGACCATGAACAAGGCACTTCTCTTGAATAAACCAAACAGATTGGGCTCCATAAGTCTCTCATAAATCACGTTTTCCAGACTTCAAATCATCCTTGTAGCTCTTTTCTGAACCTTTTCTCATTTGGCAACATCTTTTTCTCAGGATGGACACCAGAATTGGACACACTATTCCAGGGATGATCTCACTAATGCCATATACCACCTCCCTACTCCTACTTGATATCCCCTGCATATACATCCAAGGATCATGGTTGCTACATCATCTCATTGGGAGCTTATATTCAGCTGGCTATCTACCATTACCCCTAAATCCTTTTCAGTGGTCATTGAGTGCCAGAATACTGTGTCCCATCTCGTAAGTGTGAGCTTTGCTCACTGCAGGACATGAGATCGGGGGGAGGGGTAAAGTGTTGGACCAATTCGGGTGGAACCAGCTCCAGGTTTAACGATGGCTATGTCTACACAGCCCCGCAGTTGGCACGATGGGGTTGTGAATTGCAAGCATGCAAAAGCGTGCTGCACTGTACCTCCCCCCGTTTGGATGCTGCAAACTAAAAGGTACCTAGTTTGTGTGAATGTCTTCTTTAAACAGCATTATACTAGTGCAAACTATGCACCTTTTAGTTCATGCAAGTAGCATCCACGTGGGGGAGTTACAGCTGCAGCATGCTAGTGAGCCCTGCAATTCATACCCCTGTAGTCCAAACTGCAGGGGTGTATAGAGGGAGAATCCCCAGCTATAGCGGCAAGAAGAGCTGGCTTTGTTTAATTTTACAGAGACTTTACTCTTCTCCTCTCCTTCCTTTCTTTGAAGTGTCTCTTAAGAGATGGTTAGACAGCAAGGAAGGTAAATGAATAAGTACTTGCTATCCACACTCCCTGTCAATACTGCAGGGAAAGGTGGCAACAATAAGATAGAGAGGATAAAACAAGGGACTTTCTCATTTCCTTCTTGAAGCCATTGCCGTAGGGACAGTACCAGCTCCTGATTGGTCAGCATCCTCACATCAAGTTTGTTTAAAAACCTCCTCTGAAGTCACACTGGAGATTGACTCCCCTTCTGCATGGGTCTTGCAACGTCACTCACACTGGAATCCAAGGCTGATTCCATGGATTTAAATAGTCTCAATTTTTGTAAAGAAAACCAATATAAACGGTTGGGGGAACATACCCCAAAACCAGAACATCGCACTGCAGAACTTCAGACGCCAAATGCTTAGCCTCACAACCATACCTGCTGTGATCATTAAACAGCATGCTTCTCTGTAGAGGCAAGCTGAGCTATTAGAAAACAATGCCGAGGCTTGTAACCTTCTTGCGAAGATTTGTAATTAGGCTTTTCTGAAAACATGATTAATTTATTCCCTCTCTCCAGACCTCCTAAATCCCCTTGAAGAAGACAGTGCCTATTGCCATACCTAACTCTGCTGCTTTAAGTAGAACTTTCATTACAATTTTATTCATAATTAATCATTTATTATATCTATTATTGATAGAGCTAGAACGAATGATAATCTTGCCCTCTGTGTGCCTGCAACAGGGAGTAAGACTGTGAAAGGTGCTTCAGGAGTACCCTTACTGCCTTGAGTGGGCTACCCACATCTTAGAAATAGAACAGAATCCTGGGGGATACTCCTCCTTCAGCCCATGGGTGTGGGAGGAAGGTAGGGTGACCAGATGTCCCAGTTGTATAGGAACAGTCCTGATTTTCAGGGCTTTGTCTTATATAGGCCCCTGTTATCCCCCACCCCATTCTAATTTTTCACACTTGCTGTCTGGTCACCCTAGAGGAGGGGTAGGAAATGGGCAGAGTCATGATTCCGTCGCCGGCACTGTGCCAAGCTGTACAGCTGAGCTGACGTGGAGAGGGAAGGAATCTTTGCCTTCTGAAGGCTGCTGCAAAGCACACCCCTGCTGCAACAAGTGGAAACTAAGGGCTGAATTGTAATTCTCACCATCACAATGCAATCTTTGCTGTATTCCTAGGGCACAGGGGCAGCGAAAGCTTCCTAACAGTGGGCGGGGGGGCACCAGTGTGCAAACTGTGGCCCCACCCCCCACATCGCCCCTTTCCCCCAAGGCCTTGACCCCGCACCACTCCTTTCCCTGAGGCTCTGCCCCCACATAGCCCCCTCCCACCATCGCTCTACCTTGTGGCCGGTAAAAAGTGGGAGGGCATAGCCCTCCTACTTTTAAAGGGAAGGGCATTGTCCCCTGGACCTCCCCCACCATTCTGGCGCCCCTGCTAGGGCCTCACAACTATGCACTTCTTACTCGGGACAGATTGCAAGCCTGACAATAGAATTAAGTTAGGCAGGCAATGTGGGAGTGAGTGCACAGACTTTCTAAAACACAAGGTGGGAAACACTAAGGATGCTGAAAGCAATTGCAAGTGTGTGTGGAAATATTACCATTCTGATTGGGTAGCACTTTACACCTGCTTTGTACAGGTGGAAATCATAGAATCATAGAAGATCAGGGTTGGAAGGGACCTCAGGAGGTCATCTAGTCCAACACCCTGCTCAAAGCAGGACCGATCCCCAATTAAATCATCCTAGCCAGGGCTTTGTCAAGCCTGACCTTAAAAATACCTAAGGAAGGAGATTCCACCACCTCCATAGGTAACGCATTCCAGTGTTTCACCACCCTCCTAGTGAAAAAGTTTTTCCTAATATCCAACCTAAACCTCCCCCACTGCAACTTGAGACCATTACTCCTCGTTCTGTCATCTGCTACCACTGAGAACAGTCTAGAAGATCCATCCTCTTTGGAACCACCTTTCAGGTAGTTGAAAGCAGCTATCAAATCCCCCCTCATTCTTCTCTTCTGTAGACTAAACAATCCCAGTTACCTCAGCCTCTCCTCATAATATTCCATATTCCAATATTCCAGGGGTCATGTGTTCCAGTCCCCTTATCATTTTTGTTGCCCTCCGCTGGAGTCTCTCCAATTTTTCCACATCCTTCTTGTAGTGTGGGGCCCAAAACTGGACACAGTATTCCAGATGAGGCCTCACCAATGTCGAATAGAGGGGAACGATCACGTTCCTCGATCTGCTGGCAATGCCCCTACTTATACATCCCAAAATGCCATTGGCCTTCTTGGCAACAAGGGCACATTGTTGACTCATATCTTGCTTCTCGTCCACTGTAACCCCTAGGTCCTTTTCTGCAGAACTGTTGCCTAGCCATTCGGTCCCTAGTCTGTAGCGGTGCATTGGATTATTCCATCCTAAGTGAAATGACTCCACAAGGGGCAAGACAATGGGAAATCAGGCCCCAAATCTTTCCACACCCCCTCCAGGCTTCCCAGGTGAGCCAGGAACTATTTTTGAATCATCAGTCAGAAAGTCTTTTGTTAGACGTTAAAGTTTTAGCATTTTTTCCTGCCAAATTCTGTTGGAGACCAAAATCTACAGGACCAGGTCCTCAGCTGATGTAAATCAACATAGCTCCATGAACAACAAACCAAAGAAATGATAATGCTATTGCTATTGACTTGAATGGCCCAAGTAATGGTGACAATGATGCTATTCTTGATTCCATTCTTCCTAACCAGGAATGGTTTGGTTTCTGGAAGGACAGTAGCGTGGATATTTGTCCTTATTTCCACTTGAGGCATGTTCTCGGTTACATACGTTTCCAGAAGAAATGCGGGTTTGTGGCAGTATTGTGGGTGGGGGCCCCTTGAGCCCCTGACAGATCGTGGGTTTGGTTTCATCCCTTCTCTGGCACTCAGAGTCCTTCCCCTGCTCTGAGTATCCCAGAGTCACTCCAAACAAAATTCATTCCCCCCCTCACTAAGGACAGGGAGCATCGAAGTAAAGAACAGAAAAAAGATACTCACTCTCTTGGGCATCTCTTGGTGACTCTTTTGGGTCCCAGCTTTCTGCAGGCTTTATATTGTCAGGGTTAGAATCTGTCCTTAGACCCTGTCCCCACTTTTTGTAACACCTATTTTGTACCTAGCGAGGCAGTTTTGGGGTGGCCAGGTCTGCAACTGTCTCCCTCTTCGCCGATCCAAGCTTGTAACCAGCTGTCTCAGAGGCATAGCAGTCTTCCCCTACTTGTAGCCCCTTCCTGTGGGGGGTACAAAGGGCTTTCTCTTTCTAAATTTCCTCCCACCAGGCAGAGCAAGCCTTGCAAGCGTGTCTATTTAATGCTGGCTGAACCCAGAAGGGCTCCTTAGCTTCCTCCTTAATAGAGTGAGGGCATGGCCCCTCACAGGCAGTACAGCTTTTATTTACCAGTGAAACATTATACAGGACTACAGGGAATTCTCCCTCATCTCTAAACTCAAGATTTCACCCTTCTAAAGACAGTACTGAGAAAAGTAAAAAAAAAAAAAAAAAAAAATGAGAGAGAGAGAGAAGGAGAGAAATAGTCCTATAGATCATAAAGAAATGGAGGGTATAAAGTACACATCTCCATAAGAGCTTAATCTACAGAGGTGTTTCCAGAGGCACGCTGGCTTTATAATCCAGTTTTTGGCTTCAGCATAAGTGATGAAAGGCAGCCATGTGTCCAGATAACTCACATACAGATGATTCTGAAGGCTAGTCATCTTTTCCATGGCACGGACTCTAAGCTACCTTTTAGTCTTAGTGATGCAATATTGTCAATAATGGTGCAAGCCTTGTGGCCTGAAGCCGTGGAGGGTAGGGCATTCGCTATTGAACAGGGAGAAGAGCAGCCCAGAACTGCGTAAGAACGCCAGATGGCCAGGAGCTCCTGTGTGGAAGGAACTCTCTGACACCCCCTACTGGTGATCAAGGGGAAATGACAAAATGAGCCAGGCCTCACTAATATTTCAGTTATGTGAGAGTTTTGGGCACTGCACTTACATTTTCAGATTGGGGAGTAATAAAATGCTGGGTTGTGTAGCTGGGGCACCACCAGAGAGAGAGAAGAAAGGGGCTCCTACCTTCTGGCATCATCGTATCCCTGATCCCTCTCTAAAGACTGTGGAGAGGCAACCTGGGGATAGACAGCCGCATAGCTGAGGAAATCTGGTGAGGCTACCCTACCCAGCAGTATTAAGGCTGAAATCACCACAGCTAGGTTAGGTGGTGGAACCCTCAGGAAAGACAAGGCAGCATTTCCTTTAGCGACTGGAGATGCACCTGTCTGCACTCTGGACTTTGCTAACCCCAGCCAACAAACAGTGAGTGGGGGTACAGGAAAGGGGCATCTTCTTGTTCAGAGAAGGGGAGAATTCTAATTTTGAGCTGGAGGAGGTGTGTCATGACCCGATTCCTCAGGTTTCTCCAAAAACGTACCTCCTTCCAACAGTCCTTTTTGTGGCTTTGCATTGGGCTGAATTTCACTCTACATGAGTATTTTTGTTTTGGAAAGTTGTCTATAAAACTGAGTGCAGAGCAAGTGTGCTGGCAGTGAACTTTCTGGTTGAGTCCCTCTGAGCACTCCCCAAAGTTGCCAGTCCAATACAATGTTTCACACAATGAATCACCACTGCTTTTACTACTGTTTCGTACATTGCTGCAACTCCAGAGAAATTAATGGAGCTGCACCAATGTAACACTAACATAGTTGTCTCTAACATAGTTGTCAATCAGTTCCACTTTATTTCTAAGACAAAGGGAGATCTGCACTCAGGAGTATTTTGAGATCAAGCTGACTGCAAGTAGAAATTTTAATTCCCCTACATCAAAAGTTATAAATACAATCTCCTCACATATTTTTGTTTTGTGTACTTCCCTGATGGCCCTTATCCTAGGTTGAGTCCAGAATGAGCAAACCCACGATACCAGTGAACAATAGCAAGAACCAGCTATTACTTCGAATGGACCACGGCAAGTTCTATTTTTATTGAAGATAAAGATAGGAGACCCTGCAGCAGAAGTTATGACTAGAGGCCCCCCAAGCTATAGTAATACCTGTGTCCAATTTACATAATCTTGAACAACCACCTGCACCATTTGGGGGAATGATTTAGAACTGTAGGGTTGGGTGAGGGAGCAAATGAGATTATTTGGCCTAGGTGCAATCACTGAACCTGATGAGCTCCTTATTAACATATCTATGAAAAGAAGGATGGTTTTGTGGTTAAGGCACTGAAGTGGGACCCAGGAAAAATGGGTTCAGTTCCCAGCAGAGCAACAGATTTCCTGTGTGATCCTGGGCAAATCACCTAAACTCTCTGTGCCATCTATAAAATCGGGATAATAATATTACTTTTTTCCCCATCCTTTATCTGTCTTGTCTATTTAGATTGCCAGGTCCTTGGGGCAAGGGTCATTTCTCTCCAAGTGTTTCTATATTGTCTACTGCAATGGGACCCTGATCTCAGCTGGGGCCTTGAGGTGCTACCATAATATGCAAAAAATAATAAACACAAATAATAAGTATATAACTACAGATAATCTCTCTGCAATGCCGAGCTGCTAGCAACTACAAAATCAATCACCAGACACTTTGTAAGTGTGCCAAAAATGTAGACTTGAATATGTGCCCCCACCAATCCATCTGCAAAGCAAGCTGCAGGTGACAGTTGCTTAGCTTAGAGTGATTTGGAAGAGAGATCCCAGCGAGAGAGCGCCAGCAAAGTAATTAAGAAACATGTTCTTCTTCTCACTATCCTTGAACTATCTCCTTCTTACATTTCTATTTTTGTCTTCCTGCTGCCCTAATTTTTTCCCCACTTTTAATTTCCATTGACTAATTAAACAACCATTGGGTTAATGAGTTTAATGAGCTTTTTACTACATATAAAAGAGATTTTCCCAAGCTGTCACCATTCTGGTATTGTAACAGAAAGGACTTTTTTCAGTAACCATGTAAGCTATTTGATGCTTTGCATAATGGCTGTCAACTCAGAGATCCCTATAATGTGATCAGACCAAACTGACAATGTTGCCTTTTGTTTTCACTGGGGATACTCCTGATTTTATATCAGTGTAAGTTCAGTTGAATCAGGGGTAACAGGCTTAGTTTTCATCTCATTTACACCCTTGTTGCACTATTATGACTCCACTGACTTTGAAGTTACTCCTTATTTACACTGGTGTAAGTTGGATCAAATCATGCCCAGAGTGGCTGTTTTATTTATTTTTCTTTGACCATTTGATAAACAGCTAGGCATCTGAAATACACCCTCAGAGTGAGACCAATTTTCAAATATAGGCCTCGTCTACAAGCAGACTTTCACTAATCTAACTCAATCAACTTCCTAAAACTGATTTTATTCTTTCGATGCAAGTCTTTTGGTGGATACTCTTCTTTCAGAATCAAGGTGGCTGAAGTTGGTTTAGTAGCTTGATTTATATAAATTGTATGGTTTGGGGGGCTGGTATTGTCTTTTATTCTGTGCCTATGCAGTGCCTATCACAATGAGGTTCCAATCTTGGCAGGAGTCAGTACACTCTACCATACTACAAATAATAATTAGCTAGTTTCTTAACAACTTTAGCTAAATCAGCTTAACCACTTTTATTCTTAAGTAAGATTGACCACACAAAGATGCACAGAATAAATTAAATCATTTTTTACATCCACCATAGACTCTAGGTCATAGCACAATTGGATGAACTAATAAAATGTATGTGCAATCACTGTACCTACAAAAACTTTGTTTGCATAATCAGACATACTAATATGCATATGAATAGCAATTAGGCACAGAGACAGATAATATATGTTAGTATGCATAGATATTTGTGAGCTCAAGAGATGTAAGCACCATTTATAGTAGGGAATCACTTGTACTCTTCTTTAAAAATTCATCTTCAGAAGCCCTGTTTTCCAAAGGCAACTCACCCCAGCCTTTAATTTTGCACTCACAAGGCCAGATCCTAAGTTGGTGGAAATCAATGTAATTCATTCAGTTTGTGAGCTATACCTATAGAGGATATGGTCCACTATTTAGGTGGACAACATAGCAGACAACAAAGAGAACAAGATTTTAGATCTTCTGACTTGGTCCAGGTTATCTCTGGTTATCATGGCTTGGAGATATATCTTTGCCATGTGAAGCTCTTGTGCAAAAGAACAGAAAAACAATAAACTGGCTAAACATTTATCTGAAATTATTTTTTATGATTATTCTTTATTATTAAATGCTGTCAGTGACCTCAATGCCATCCTATCCATACAAGGAGGCATGATGCCTTCCCAAAACTTGGGCATTCAAACAGGATTGGTGAATGTTAATTTGCTTGTCAAATGTTCTTAATTTCTTGCTTTACACTTTGCACAACAAATGCTTTTTCCATGCACAAATTCCACCTTTTTGGAGTTGGAAATTATTGCATATGCAAAATTTTGGGTGCAAATTTAGAGGTCCTTAGTAGAAATATGTCTGTAAATTGCCATAGTCTACATCTCAATCTATGTATTCACGTTAGAGACATTTTCTAGGAATTTATTCAGGTATACAACATTTTTTCTACTTGATTTGCTATGAAATGACCAGCACGGTTAAACCATAGGTTAATTATTGATTGAGTTTAATGACAGTAAAAGAAATAGGCCATGTGAAAAAGCAACGGCTCTTTCATTTTTTGCTGTCATAGTTCACTTATGGCTTTTGATTCAAATTCCACCCCATGCAAAGAGTTCCTAACAACATCCTATTTCAAATTCTAATGTATTACAACAACTGTAGCCCAGGCATGTGAGCTGGCAGTAATCAAGTCACTCGTGAAGCGTACACAAGTTCATTCATTCATCCTGCTGTTCTTGGGTCATTAAATTGGTTTAAAATGTTCAATTATTGCTTTGAATTAAGGGGAGGGCATGTTTTACACAGCATGTTTTCCAGAGAAATGCTCCATTTCAGTTTCGTATCCAAGATTATTTCTTTTCAGTGTGCTGAAGAACTTCAAACTGATGCAGTTCCTCCAACTTCAGTTCAGACTCAAACAGGGAAATTGGCTCTAGAAGGGGGTTTTCCCTTGCTCAGTGACCAGTTACTGACATTTCCAAACAAACATCCTGAGTTGTAAAGCAGTGCATGTGGGGCTCCATCCTGCTCCACTGAAGCGAGAGGAAAGACTCTCATTGACTTCAGTGATGCAAGATTGAACCCCTCTGGCACATGGAGGAGGCAGCCCCCACACTCTGGGGAGCACAATGGCTGCATTTGTGCCTCCCATACTCCTGGCATATTTGAAGAACAGCTGGAAAGAATCTTGCCCTATAAAAACCCAAGTGAGCATGGCTAGAACTGCAGGAGGCTAAGTAATGGAGCCTGATTCTGATCTCAAAATATCCATCTAGCTCTTGATTTACATAGTGTAGGGAAGATCCGAATCAATCTTCAGACTACTGGACAAGAATCAGTGGGCATTTTCAGTCCATAGGCATCTCTACCTCAGCCAACCAGCTGAGATAATTAGCCCCGTACATTAGAGGCAACTCATGGTGCCCACCAGGCTCTATAAAGTCTCATAGACAGGCCTGCAAGTTTCTTGTTTTGTTTTGTTTTAACACATCTATATGAAAAGAAGAGCTTGTGCTCCTGGAAGAATTTTCTAAGTCTTCTGCCCCTCACATTATGGCCAGTGTTTTTTAGTTGTTGTTGGGTTTTTTTTAATGTTCAAATGTTAGTTTTCAAAATTGTCCTTGTCTAAAAGAACAAAGATGAAGACAGCAATAGTAGCTTGATCTAATAAAAGCGCTTCATTAAAGTCAAGGTTTCCTGTTACAAAGGGCTACCACAGGCAAAGAGGAACTGTGCTTTGAAAAAGTACTTGTGGGACAAAGCTCAGAGATCAGATTTCCTTTATTTGGAGATCATACCTAAATTCAGAAATGTCTGGCTTTTTTGAATTCAGACAGCTCCCAGCTGAATTACTATACAAGTCCAGAAAAAGACAGGTCTCTTAAGCATATTGTTAGATCTTGTCATGATATGGACAAATGTCATTGGAAGCAATTTGGTGAGAATGTGTAACTGCCATTATTCTCTGATACAGATCGATCCCAATAATATCAACTGAGCTGGAAATAAATTCACTGATTTATAAGGCTCAGCAAAACTGTTCAACAAAAGCCAAACTTTCCAGTCCCAAAATATAAAAACATTCCATTTTGTTTTAGGCTACCATGGCAAGTGTTTTTGTAACAGCTCCAGAAAACATGAAAAGATCTGCAATTCTGCATCAGTGAATAGAATAATTTGTATATATAAAAGGCTATTAATTCATTATTAACTCTAAAAAAGATGCCATTAAAAATTCTCATTTTCAGTGGTATAAAGCTAGAGCAACTCTACTGATCTTAGTAGTTACTCCAGATTTACACCAGTGCAACTGAAAGCAAAATTTGGCCCTTTCTGTGCAGTGGGGCAGCCTCCACCCCTACAAAAGGGATGATTTTTGCAACTTCATAAAGCCAAGTTTGCAGTGTTTGGTAGCTGTGTTGGTCCCAGGATATGAGCGACAAGGTGGGTGAGGTAATATCTTTTATTGGACCAACTTCTGTTGATGGAGGAGACAAGCTGTCTAGCTTCACAGAGTTCTTCTTCAGATGCCAAATTTGGCTTTACTCGGTTGCGTTCATGGGAATAGCCTTTTAAAGTGCCCACGGAATTCAGTGGAAAACCTCCACTGCACTGCATTGGGCTTTGGATCAGACCCTTTGGAACCTGCAAGAATCAATTTGGAGTTGAATTAAGTCCCAATTATGCAACAACAAAGAATTTTGCAAGGTCCACCTCATTCACATATTATGAGCCTGATCCTGTGAGATGTGCAGTGTTTCCTTAGGGGTGCTGAGGCATTCAGCACCTTGTAAGATGAAGTGCTATGTCAGGGTAAATGAGGCTCAATTGCTACATTCATTATTAAAGAATCATAGTAAATGGATATAAACCAGACCCATTAAATGGATGGATGGTCCAGTGATCAAG
The DNA here is from genome assembly GCF_015237465.2 of Chelonia mydas. Lineage (NCBI taxonomy): Eukaryota > Metazoa > Chordata > Testudines > Cheloniidae > Chelonia > Chelonia mydas. Next base: position 116,768,374 of record NC_051246.2, on the reverse strand, counting down.
GCATTAGCACAGAATGTGGGAAACCCAGGTTCAGTTCCCTGCTTGGCCACAGACTTCCTGTATGACCTTGGATAAGTCACTCAGTGTCTCTGTGCCTCAGTTCCCCATCTGTAAAATGGGATAATAGCACTGCCCTGCCTCACAAAGGTATTGTGAGATGAATACATTAAAGAGTGAGAGGTGCTCAGACACCATGGTAATGGAGGCCCTAAGATAGTGTGATGGATCTGCAAAAGTAGGCGACTACAACTCCCATCAGCCCTCTTCCCATTGCACATCCCCTTCCTCCTAGACATGGAAGTGGTTGGGCTCTCTTTGAGAAGTGGGAGGCACATAGCAGCCGGAAGTTGGAGAGAAGCCCCAGGAACTGTGGACTGAGACGATATGGAACAGGCTATGAGTGCTGGACATCAGAGCTGGGTGCAAGTCTGTGTGGGATTTATGGGGGAGCAGCAGTGGCTGGGCCGGAACCCTATGCAGAGAGGGCTCAATGAGAACCACTAACTGAACTGGGCCTGGAAATCCACAAGCCCCTATTTGCTTGAACAGAGACTGGACTGGAGACGGCATGCCAGGAACTAGGCCTGAAGAACGCTGAGGCTTGACTGGACTGCCCAGGGACCCAAACAAGAACTGCTATGGCTCTCTTTGAACAGTAACTGTTGAAGCCTCTGTGTCTAGGGATCTGCACCCTTTCCCAGTCCTCCCAGCCCTAGTAAAATACCTTTTCTCTTAGCTATGTGTTTGAGAGATTACTGGGACCCACCAGGGCTACTGCCTACAAGGCCTAGCTGCTGAAACACCTGCAGTGCCTGCCTCTAAGTTGCAGTTCATCTGGCATACTACTGGAAGCCTAGGGTTTTGGAGTACTCGACAGCCACAATAATAGATAGAAATTGTCTTTGCCCATTCCCCTGGCAGTGTAAGATGCAAAAGGATCCTGCTGTTAAGTTCACATCTGGATCTAAAGTTCAGTGGTCTTTGGATCCAAGCTTTGGGGTAAGGGCCTATCTCCAAAGCCTACAAAGCTACTTGGAAACTTGCTTCTGCTCTAATTGGAGATTCTTCCCACCATGAATGAGCTAAGAGCCAAAAAAAAAAAAAAAAAAAAGGTGTGATCTGAATTTTGAGACAATTCTTTACCCATAAAGTTCCCACCCAAGGAACTAGTTATATGCCTGTTCTAAGAAACTATATTGTTCAAAGAAACTGTATAACATTCACATTTTATATATAAAAAAAGAGAGAGATGCAGCTAGATTTAGTTAAACAATTGACTAATAACTCAGTCAACAACATTCTTATCCTAGGTGGTAGTTATCAGCTTAGACAGCTGTTACAATCTTTCACAGTAATACTTAAAAGGCTAACAACCAAATTCAATACCATATTGTTTGTGTAGTAGTGTTTGTTTAGAAGTAAATCACTCATAAAAGTGTAATTTCCTGCTGATACATAATGGCGGATGGTGACAGGAAGCTGCTCAGAGCAGATTGAAGCACTGAGATATGCTCCACTTTAACTTGCCAGCAGCACTCTACCTCACCTTTAGAATGACTGTATTTTTTACATGAAGCTGCACCTAAGTTAGCACAAACACACTGGGTCCTGCTACAAAGGCCTCTTTTCTGCTTGAGCAACACAAGATTAGGAAAAGTGCAACAACTGACACAGAGTTTCGTGTCTCCTAATAAAGATCCCCTTCTGCTGCTGTAACCCTGGTGGACGAGACTCCCGACACTGTATTTCTCCGTGATTTGTCACTGACATACTAATGTTTATTTGTTCTGTTCATTCTTAGCAGACAGTTCACCCAGTAGGATTTTATTGTTAGTTAATTGCAATATTTCATAATATTTCAAAGCTGTCCTCCTACCAATCCTTGCCTTGATGGCTCCCCTGAGCTCATTAGCTATTAGCATGTAGGGGGATCAGGATGCTTTCAGTGACTAGGCCAGACTAGGCTTCCATTTTTATAATGTAATAATTTATGCCATGAGAAGAATCTGCTGTTACTAACATGCAGGCACTCGGGATGCGTGTCATAGACAGTGTCTCAAGGCCCATGGAATACAGGTGTGTGCTACATTCCTGTGTTTCTCCAAATAAATATTTAGAAGTGTGATCAGCATGTGCTAACTTGAGGCATGGCGATGCAGTAATGGCCACGTGCCATGAGGATGCATCAGATGAAATCCTGCAGTCCATATCTCAGGCCCATTTAGGTTGAATAGAGAAGAGAGATACACATAGGAGCCACTTTGTGACTGCAGCTTTGCCCTTGCTGCATGCCCACCAGTGGTCACCAACCGGTCGATTGCAATCGACTAGTCGATCCTGGAGACTCTCCCAGTCGATTGCAGTCTCCAGCCGCTAAAAGTCCGGTGGTGTAGCGGGGCTGCTGCTAAGGCAGGCTCCCTGCCTGCCCCGGCCCCATGCCACTCCCAGAAGCAGCCAGCATGCCACCACGGCCCCAGGGAAGGAGCGGGCAGAGGTCTCCCTCTGCGTGCTGCTCCTGCCTGCAACCACTGCCTCCGCAGCTCCCAGTGGCCGGGAATGGGGAACTGTGGCCAATGGGAGCTGCGGGGGTGGCACCTCCAGAGAGGGGCAGTGCGCAGAGCCACATGCCCCCCCCAGGGGCCGCAGGGGTGCGTTGGCTGGGAGCTGCCTGAGGTAAGTGCTGCCTGGTGGGAGCCTGCACCCCAACCCCCAGCCCTGAGCCGCCTCCTGGAGCCAGCACCTCATACCCCCTCCTGCACCCCGAACTCCCTCCTGTATCCCAAACCCCCTGCCCCAGCCCTGATCTCCCTCCCAGAGCCAGCACCCCATACCCCCTCCTGCACCCCAACACTCTGCCCCAGCCCGGAGCCCCCTCCTGCACCTAAACTCTCTCCCAGAGCCTGCACCCCCTCCTGCACCCCAACCCCCTGCCCCAGGCTCAGCCCAGAGCCCCCTCCCACACTCCGATCCCCTCAGTCCCAACCCAGAGTCCACACCCCATCCTGAACTCCAACTCCCTGCCCAACCCAGTGAAAGTGAGTGAGGGTGGGGGAGAGTGAGCGAGGGAGAAAGTGGGGGATGGAGTGAGTAAGGCGGGGCTTCGGGGAAGGGGCAGGACCTCTGGGAAGGGGCTGGGGAGATCCTGGGTTGCACTTAAGTTCAAAAAGTGAGCTTGTGCGTAAAAAGGAGATCACTGCCCTACACCATGCCCCGGTCTACTTGGGCAGGATCTGGCCCTAATCTGGGCCTTATTTCTTAATGATACTGCTCAATGGCCATTTTGACGGAGCAAGAATTGCAAGTTTTGATTGACACAATGAGCAGTGAAATTGCATTCTCATTGGTGCTCCCTGGACTTATCTTGTAAAGACAGGCTGGTGAAATTGTTTCTACAGCTTCTCAGGAGCCCTTATAACAGGCTACAGATGTAGGGGGTGGAAGGGAGGCAGAAAAGATCATAGAAGAGTGAAATATTTTGTTACAGTTAAAAATAAAATTATTGCTTAAAATCCCTAATCATTAATAAAATCCTACATTGGAAATCAGTTTCCCCTTCACTCACCTGCCACATATTGCTGTTTTTGAAATACTTAATGACGTTCAAAACACCTAAAACAATGCCCGTAACACATTAAAAATCACCACTTTCTCTCTATTTGGGCATAGCGATGTTATCAACTTTTCCTGCTGCAGACAAAAAGTTAGCTCAAATTAGCTCAGTTTCCAAGTACAACTTGCAGCCCTGCAACCTCACCTTGGGATCTGAAAATCAAGCTGTCTTCTAACTGCCTTGTGCATCATCATCCGCCATAAATATATAACGGCACTGCAACTCCAGTGGGCTTTTCAACACGTAACCACAGTTGCAACTTGGTCCTGTAGTTGGAATTTAGTAAAAAACTCCACTGGAGGTGCACAGTTCAGAGCAGAATCCCGATCACTCCTCCCAGCGGTGATGACTCTGCAGCACTGACAGGAGTAAAAGCATTTTAAAAAATGCGTTTTTGCTCACTACACTAAACAGATGTGAATCTGAATGTGGCACGGGGGCGGACTTGTTGTGTGTAAAATTGCCATTTTTGTGCACGTCTTTCCCCTACCTGCATTTAGAAATATAAGTTGATACCTTTCATTCCAACTTCGTGTAACCCTGGGCACATTCCCCGTAGTTCGTGTTAGAAACTAAGGGGAGGGGGAAAGTTATTTCCTGATCAGTTGGATGACATCCTTTTGCAAGTTGCAGAGTTCACAACTAAATACGTGTTTTGTTGAGGCTTCCCCCGAACCAGAGGAAAAAAAGACTGTCTATTTGTTTCCTCTTAATTATCCTGTTGCTAAAATAACACGTGTTTGTTTAATCCAATGTCTACAGTCCCAGTCAGGTGCATGCAAGTCCTTTTTCTGCAAACAAAAAGATAATAAAGGAAACATATGACTGCCATGCAACCTTGTTGTTCACTTTGAGGAGCGGAAGAGTGACAAGGCAGTCATATGTTTCCTTTATTACCTCAAGGTTGGAATGAAACAGTTGTCAATCTGGAGGCAGCAGGATGGAGGAGAACCTTATGCTGTATAAAAGCAGAACCGGATTTGGAATTCAGTCGCAGTTGGGTAGTAATAATCCACTCTAGGCTGTGCTTACACTGGTGAGCAGTTCTTCGTGTGAATAACCTCACTGAAACCAATAGGATTATTTAAATGCTCACCGGTGTGAGTAACGGCTCCAAAATCTGGCACTATGTTGCAAAATCTACAACTTCTATAGAGGATTTGAGTCACTAACTGTCCTTTTTCCAGTAAACTCTTCTTCTAATTATTGTTGTTTGTATTACAGTAGGCTGAGATCAGGGCCCCTCTTGGCAAGGCACTGTACGTACGGCTAATGAGAGGCAGTCTCTGCACCAAAGAGCTTAAAGTCAAAATGGAGCAGAAAGAGACACCAAGAGGTGAAGTAACTTGCCTAAGGTCACATAGGACAGACCATAGTAACAGACCATGACAGACCATGATAGAACCCAGTAAACTAGGCCATGCTACTTCCCCTAATACTTTAATGCAGACTGTAGACAGTTGCCGTTGATGGAGAAAATCTTGTGAGTGTGAAGAACTAAAAAAATCTTTCAGAGGTCCTCTATCTACTTTAATCCATGGCAAAATTCAGGCTTCTCTCTGAGTAGCACAGAGCAGTAGATCTCTCTATGTGAAACACCACTAAAACTTCAGTCTTTTGAACGTTAGACTCAACCGGCCTGATTCTGATCTCACACCATTGTAAATCAGAAGTAAATCTGTTGAAGTCGGTGATGTTACATTGGAGTGAAACTGATGTGAGAACGGAGTCAGGCTTCCTTCTCTATGTTACGGGCCCGTCTCTGCGTGGACCTTGAGTTTTGTTTGTTTTTTTGTTTTTCCCCCACACTGGATTGTCCTCACCACAGAACTTAGGTTGTGCCATACTCCAGCATCTGAAAAGCAGTTGAGACTGGGTGTGGAACAGGCCAAGCTCCAATGTGGATGAGAGTGCACTGAAATGAACTGAAGGTCTAGCAGCACATGTGCACCAACGATCTCTGGACCTGAGGCTATGTCTGCACACGAGCTAGAAGATGTAAACTGCAGCTTAGGTAGACATCCCCGCTCTAGTGCTGATGGAACTAGTGCACTAAAAATAGAAGTGTAGCCACAGTGGCAGGAGGCTTCAGCTCGTGTGAGTCTGATTCTGTCTGAGACCTTGGGTTGGTGCTTGGAATAGCTAGCTGCTCGCAGAGCTGAAGCTACAACTTCTATTTTTAGGGTGCTAGCTCCATCAAAGTTAGGGTGTATATGTCTACTCGAGCTGGAATGTACGCCTTCCCGCTTCAGTGTAGACATACCCTGAGTCTGCTCTCACTTACACCAGTGTAGGCTGGGGGGATGACCTATTGACATCACTGGAGTTCATCGATTCATAAATGCGTAGATTTTTTAAGGCCGGAAGGGACCATTATGCTCATCTAGTTCAACCTGCTGCATAATACAGGCCAGAGAATTTTATCTGGGAAATTTTACCCAGTAATTCCTGCATCAAGCCCAATCACCTGTAGTTGAACTAGAGCATAAAGACATCCATTCTTGATTTAAAGACTCCAGGTGGTGGAGAATCCACCATAGCCCTTGGAAAGTTGTTCTAATGTAATTTACTCAGTGTAATTTACCTTGGTGTAAATGGAGGAGGAGCAGAGCCTTAGCCTGGTAAATTAGTAGAATTCCCTTTAAAAATTTGAAACCACTATAATAGATGACACTTAATAATGTGGGACCTATTCTGATACCACACAAACAAAAAACTCCTTGTTGCTCATGGCTAGTCCCATTCTTTAGCCTAAAAATCCCTCCAAAGACAGAATAGTTTGAACAGATGGTATTTAGAATATGGATAGATTTTTAACAAATGTTACCTTAGAAAACTTCTTCTCACTATTCAAGTCTCGACAGCTCCAGTTGGAATAGTCTTTAAGTCAGTCATTGTTATTTGACAGGACAGTCACTCTTGGCCTTGGAGAGGAGGGGTAACTTTTTTCAAGAGGGCTCCAAGGCCATTAAAACAAAATTTCTCTTCCTATTTTGGAAAAATCTGATGCTGAAACACCCTTCAAGGAAAATCACAAATGCAGGAAATCACACTTAAAGAAAAGCTTTCAGAGTAACAGCCGTGTTAGTCTGTATTCGCAAAAAGAAAAGGAGTACTTGTGGCACCTTAGAGACTAACCAATTTATTTGAGCATAAGCTTTCGTGAGCTACAGCTCACTTCATCCGATGCATCCGATGAAGTGAGCTGTAGCTCACAAAAGCTTATGCTCAAATAAATTGGTTAGTCTCTAAGGTGCCACAAGTACTCCTTTTCTTTTTTTAAAGAAAAGCTTGTTTGTCTTTATATAAGGAATGCTGTGGGTTTGTTTTGGAACGGCTTTTCTTTTTATATATATTTTTGGTGGCAGAGAAATGTCATTCTCTTAAGCAGTGAAACATGCTCCTTGTATACATGGGCTTTTCTTCTTCTTCTTCTTCTTCTTCTTCTTCTTCTTCTTCTTCTTCTTCTTTTTTTTTTCTAATTTTGTATGTTCCTAGAAATTTAGTGCTTCCCTTTCTCCTGCCATGGGTTTTATCCCAAGAAGCCAGATGGAGATGTCGTGTTCCTGGTACAATAGCCCCATGCCAAGCATCCCAACGGGAAACAATAAACAGTCAGTTATTCTTAGTGAAAGGGCTTAGTACTCTACACAGCATATTCCAAGAAGCCCTTTATTGCTTCCAATTTAAAGAGCCTCCTATTTATTTATGTCACAAATGGTTTGGCCCTTAAATAAAGCTGTGTAGGTGATAAAGTGATCATGCTGCAAAAACACCCCAATGGGCATTGTGAAAGTCTGAAACTAACAATGAATAGAGCAGAGGATTAGGCTGACATTTTCAAAAGAGCCTAAGGGAGTCAGGTGCTCCCCTTGAAAATCAAAGCCTAAAGCTTTCATTTTACAATGAGGGTACAGGTTAGTTGTAGAATAGTATTCAGTCAGGAAAGCATGTTCCTCATCTCCAGTCAGCCCACAGTGCCTGGAGATCTCCTTATCCTTTCCTCTCTCTGGGGAATGAACAACTTTTACCCATTTTATTTATTTGGTGTTGGGCGAGGAGGTGGGCAATCATTATTCCACCCACCCAATCCATGTGTGCAGGCATGTTGCTGACCGGAGAGGGGGCATGGCCAGGGGATGCCCTGATTCATTGCCCCCTTCAGCAGCCTCCCCAGCAGTGCTCCTGCATATCCATTGCCAGAGCTTAAGGCCCAACTCAGAAGAACCTGCTGATTCAGGTGACCACTTTAAATACACGCTTAACTTTAAGCCTGTGCTTAAGGTCTTTCCTCAAGCTGCCCCTAAATGGCGTAGCCCACACCAAACCATGATGCTGGAGACAGCGCACTTTCTCTCCTCCCAGAAGAGAGTCCTGATTCCAGAGCCCTGGCTCTTCCTGGAACAGCACCTGAGATGGACCCAACGCGAGAGCTCTACATGTTCTGAAAGTGAATGGATACCATCTTGCCTTCATGTTGATTTACTTCCACTGAAAGCTGAAACCTTGATGTGAAGTAGCCTGGTGAGTTAAACCTTGTGTCGTGGGGTCCTCAGTGGGGTAGAGGAGCCTAGTGGTTAGCGTCTGCTCATTGTGGAGGCAGTGGTAGGGGAGCCCAGGTCTGCCCACTCCACCAGGCTCTGATCCAGGGCCCTAGCAAGGTCAGCAGCGTTTGGCCTCTGGAGGGGAGGGGCCCTTCTGAGCTCCCTTCCCTGGGTCACTTCCTACCACTGCTTCTGGCCTCAGATAAGTTGGGTGGGGGGAGAAAAAAAGGAAACCAAAACAGCTCTTTTTGGTAGGAGCCTTCTGAATAGGTCTGCACTCCTCCCCAGCTGCCTCCTTCTGAGCTGGGTTGATCCCTTTTTAATCCTATCTTCATTTGGAGCATGCTCTGCAGGGCTGAAGAGATGGGGCTAGCTGGGCCCCATGTAGTCCTTTAACCCCTTCCATCCCAGGGTGAAGTGTGAATAGCCCATCACACTCTGATAAAACTTTGTACTTTTAAAGCACCTTTTAACTGAGGATCTCATCATGTTTTACAAATTGCAACTACTTCATTAAGCCTCTCTGTATGCCTTTCAGGAAGGTAAGTATGGCTCCCACTTTACAGATGGAGAAGCTATAGTGCAGGGAGGTTAATGTGACTTGTCCAAGGACTAACATAGTCTTCAAGGTAGCTTCTGATATAGCAGGTAGGTCCTATTAGACTGAAAAATTGATCTCTATTGGCTGTAGAGCCATGGTGATTCTCGTGTTTCTCTCTTACTGTCAAACTCAGGTGGATTATGCACAAGTTTGATATCAGGTAGAATAAAATGTACCAAAACACAGAGAGCCAGAAAGTAGCATTTATCCTATTGCTTATTTAAAAATAAGAGGGAGACTATTTTACGCTCGAGTGACAACCATCTGGCTGTGAAGGTAATGATAGTAACAGCAGGAACATGCAAACATGGGACTAATGCAAATGTAAAAAAAACCAAAAACGTTCATTTATATGTAAATAAAAGAGGATCCCAAAAAGCTGACTTTTGTAATGGTGTTCTTGTCTCATTGTAACTTGTGTCACAGGGATGATGCTGTGTGTTTTCCTTGTCTTTACTGCCTAACAAAACTGAGCTGTGACTTCTGATCAGAAATGTGAAATTTAGGATACTGAACTCAACAAAATTGAAATGTACGGTCCTTAAACCTTAAAATCCCTCCTGATCTGCAGACTTGATTTCACTGAATCACTGACTTCCTGTAAAATAAGACTCTCCCTTCGTCCCAGACAGTGGCACTATGAGGTTGGAGGACTGTAATTTGATCAAGAATCTAAATTATCAAAGATATTCAAGGACTTTGCAAGATCAAATACACCTTTGCGTTGGCTCTGCCATTGCTGCAAAAACACCTCAAAGCCTGACTGAGCAGATGAAGAGACACTGATCTTAGACTAAGTTAATGTATTTTCTTATATTTGCTTAGAAGATGCTAACACAAACGTAAGAGACTCCTTGACTTCAATAAGGCTCCACCTTGGTGTATGGGTGTGACTTGGATGTTGCAGCTTGCAGGATTAGGACCATAGGCCCTATTCAACACATCTGTTTTCCTTAACAGTTAGCTAAATCAGTGGACCAGCTCATAACACAACGGTAAATTAATAAATAGTACTCCTGTAATTCCATGTGCCTGGGAGATAATAATACGGTCACAATTAGAGAAGAGCACTTTTCATGCCCTGTGAATCCTTGTGAACCATTTTATATTACTGCACGCTATTGTCCATTCTCTTTGCAGCACAGAAGGGGAGTGTGTGTAAAGGTCACTTTGAGCAGGGAGTTTTAAATTAAATGAATTGTGATTTTGCTGTTCTAGATTAGTTTCATTTATTAGATTTATAGGAAATGTTTCAAGGCAGCTATCCAGGGCTCTAGTTCTTTTCAGTCATTTTTAGCTTGCAGGTTGTATGCAGGAAGAACTATCTTGGGAAAGGCTTCTTAGATCTAGTCTACCACAAAGACTTTAAAAAACTTTACCTTTAGTTTCAAAGATGTTGAAATAAACAAAGGACCTTGATTTCTGAATTATTATATTTATGGTGTCTTTCAACTTCTTTTTTTCCCAATGGCTTTACATCTGTCTGTGGGTGGAGGTCTGATGCTGACACATGCAATTCAATACTTTAATCATTTTTTAACTACAAGATCAAAGCAAGTAGGTTTTTATTACTCTGGTATCCAATAGTTCATAACTATTTAATGGCAGGAGTCAGGATTTCTTGATGCATTGTAGTAACAGAGCAAACCTTACTGATTATAATAGGAGTGTTAGCCTTAGGCCAAGTGATTTTTTTTTAAAGGTTGAAAGTATTTTGATAGTCATTCTGTATAAAAATGTGCAAGTGTCCAATGAAATGATGCAACTCTTATTTTATGTCTAGCCTGGAACTGTGTATGCAATATACTGCATAGGGAGAAACCCAGTAATAGACAGATGTCATTAAAACATAATGTTATTTTCTAGCTTCTAGCACTTTTCTGCATCTTGTTTTGCTGCTCTGCAGGGCTCAGAGAACTTTAGGGGATGACCTTGAATAGTCTCTAGGAAGAGTCGGAGGGCATGTAATTATCCACTGGTGTGATCCTTCTGGTGGAAGCAATGGGCGAGTTGTAGTGCAGGAAGGGGTCAGATATTTTTACCACAATGTTGCCTAACCCTAAAAATGCCTGCGCCATGTCTACACCACAGCTTCAACCATTTCTACCACCAGCGGAGCTTACTGGCTTTGAATTACTGCTGTGAAGTTTGCTAATGCAGACATGTCCCTAGGCCGAGATGTTTACCCTCTCTTGTCTGGGTGTTGCGGGAATGAAATTTGCTAGACTTCCTGTGACACCTTAAGGATTCCTTCACACTAGTATTTTTTTCTGAAAAACTTCCCACCATCACTTGCACCAGTGAAGCTCCTCTGCTAGCATCAGTGGTGGGACCACTAGCATAGGCAGGGCAATGTTTGGACCACTGTTATTTAAAATACACAGACAAGCCCATTTCAGTGGAAATGTCAAAAATTTCATATTCTTGTTAGATTTTTTTCAGGGAGAATTGGCCAATATTGGTCCTTCGTTATATTAAAAATTAAGCATGGCTTGGTGCTTTGTTTTTGTATTGAACCCAAAGAACTGAAGTCCATTTCTTTACCTCACCTTTTGACTCGGTCTAGATCTGCGTCTCCAGCATTTCTTTCTGGATGTCCTTCTATCATCTCTATCTCTGCATGGAAAAAACAGAACAACCATCTGGCTTCCCAAATCCTCCCTCATATCTCTTGACACCACCCTCTCAACTGGCCACTTTAATTCATTGTCAGATTTCTCAAACCATGTCCAGGGTTTTGCCAGCTCCTGTCTCTTCTTCCTCTATAACTTCTCTAAAACTCCTCCATTCCTCTCCATCCCTCTAAAATCCTTGCCCTATAGGCTGCTGTATCTTATGTTGGCTGCCAGAAGCTCACAGAAGCCAACGCTGCAGCCAATGTTTAGCCATATGCAGAGGTGTCCCAGACATATCTCCTTTTCAGTGGCTACACCCCGCTACGCAAGGACTGAGTGGTGGAGGTATAATAGCTACTTACAGCAACCCTATGCCATCCAAGTATCCCTACAGATGGGAAAATCCACAACTGGCCCTTTTAAGACTGATTTACATGGCATGAAGCAGATGGAATACGGCTGAGGGTGCGGCCCCATATATCCAAAATGGCGTGTCCTAGAAACTCAATTTTTGGGGGCCTTGCTAAGGAGAAGTCCCTCTTAGTATTTCTTTTTTGATGGCAGAAAAGGGGTTCTAAAGCTAGGAAGAGGAGGTCTTCAGGCTAAAAAGAACAACATTTCAACTCATCAGCATTATATATGCTCAGATAGCCTGAGGTGCCAGGGGAGATTGGAAGGAACCTGCAGGAATCAAGGCAAGAGATGGCTCAGGATTTTAGAGGCAGAACTTCTCTATTTGTGTTGTGGACTGGAGCTGGCATTTGTCAGCCTCTGGACTGGGGAGTAACAAAGGTGCCAAATTTGCTCCTTCCTCACTCTAGACCTGGGCCAAGCATCGATCAGCTGGCCCAGAGTTGCTGGGCTATCGTGAATCAAAACAAGTTAGAAAAATCTTAAAGAATGAAGGGCTATTTCAGACCAAGATGAGGCCTGATTCTCTGTTGGCTTTCACTTTGTCACTAAGGCCAGTGCAAAGTGCCAAGCACTTCTGATTTGGTGTTTTATGCCCACTTTGCACAGTGATGGTGACGCAGTGCAGGACAATGACAAATTTGACCCAGGGAGGCTAAGGGCTACCCCATTAAAGTCAATTGAGTTACAATTGGTATTATTATTAGTGCACAAGCAGTGCTAGATGGCTCAGCCACAAAACACATCTTCTTAAAAACTTTCCCAATACTTCAAATAAAATTCAGCTTCATTTCTGGGAGCAAGGTCTGATGTAACATGATGGAGATAAAGAATAGGATGGGGTTAAATGTTATCATTATCATCTTCCTCCTCTGTTAGTTTGGCCAAACGCTATATACAGCAATTTTCCAATATGCAGAACGTTAAAAACTGCTTTGACTTAAGAGTATTCTCACTGGTTTGCAAAATGACAAAGTTAATCTGTTTAAAAAAAAAAAAGCTCTTTTTCAGTCCTTTTGGCTGAACTCGGAAAATGTGATTATACAATGGGAAAGGGCAGACCCACTTTCCCCTCCCCCCCTCCCCCTTTTTTTGTATGACAACAATGGCAGGATAAGGGAGGAACCACTTATTAAAAGGGATACACTTTAATCAAGTTGCCTAGCACCAAATATTTGCTCTTATACCACTGTAGAGGCTGATGTTTGTTTTCAGTCTGAAGGAAGAAACAGACAACACTCCTTATTTTAACAAAGATCTTTCAGATTAAACAAACAAATTACCTAAGTCACAGAACTTAATTTTGTGCTTGATTTGCAAGTGACTTAGGAGGTAAAAATGTTTCTTTTCTCTCCCATTATGGCTTTCCCAAAGAAGCCTTAACACTTTCATGCTCAGTTGCCTAGTTAACTAATGTGAAACTGTTAAAGGGATGGATTCTGTAATCTTTACTCCAGCAAAACTTCCCATTATTTTCAGTGGCAATTATGCTTGAGTAAGATCTGCAGAATTGGATTGTACATTTGCATACACTGCTATATTGCATAATTGAATGATGTGGAATGTTGCATTGCAAGAGTGTAGGTGAGAAGTAGGTTTTCATAAGACAGAGATGAAATTTTGCTTGTGACTGCATTTATACATTTTTCAAAATCAAATATGCCTTTGCTTCTAGCTGCCCCAAACCCCCCAAATCCTCCAGGCATTAGATAATCCAATATTACTAACTCTCACCATTTTATCATGAGTCTTGGGATATTTTGTGTGTCTTTTATATCCCCAGCTCTTGGGCTCATGTGTTTATATGACAATCTTAGCTTTCTTTTAAAAGCATTCATTTCTAGCCCTCAAGCTTGTGGAAGAAAAACTTGAAAACCTAAAGTCTCAAAAACCAGAAGGTAAATAAAAAAGGTTTTGTTTGTTTTTTAAATATCTCATCATATTAAAACCAATCTCATGATTTTTAGTGGTCTACCTTATGATTTCTGAATATTATATGTTGGCAGTACTTTTGCTGTTAGCACCTTTTCCCAGCACTCGTCTGGTGCACAGTACACATTTGAGAAAAATGATGCAAATTAAATCTATTTGTCTTTAAAAGAGCATAATTGACACTAATAAGTCTTCTATTTTATTCATAGATTCTTAGTTTGAAGGCCAGAAGGGACGCTGTGGCCAAAAAGTTAATGTGATCCATGAATGGCTAAGCTTATGTAGGAATAGAGAGGTTATTTTACCTCTGTATTTGGCACTGGTGGGACTGCTGCTCAAATACTGTGTCCAAATCTAGTGTCCACAATTCAAGAAGGATGTTGAAAAATTGGAGAGGGTTCAGAGAAGAGCCACAAGAATGATTAAAGGGTTAGAAAATATTCTTTATAGTGGTGGACTCAAGGAGACCAATCTATTTAGCTTAACAAAGAGAAGGTTATGGGGTGACTTGATTACAGTCTGTAAGTACCTACATGGGGAACAAATATTTAATAATGGGCCCTGTCTTCTGGCACGATCCAATGTCTGGAAGTTGAAGCTAGACAAATTTGTACTGGAAAGAAGGCGTACAATTTTAACAATGAGAGTAATTAATCATTGGTGGTGGTGATGGTAGTGGAGGATTCTCCATCACTGACAAGTTTTAAATCCAGACTGGATGTTTTCCTTAAAAGATCTGCTCTAGGAATTATTTTGGGGAAGTTCTATGGCCTGTTTCAGAGTAGCAGCCATGTTAGTCTGTAACCGCAAAAAGAAAAGGAGGACTTGTGGCACCGTAGAGACTAACAAATTTATTTGAGCATAAGCTTTCGTGAGCTACAGTTCACTTCATAGGATGCATTCAGTGGCCTGTGTTATAGAGGAGGCAGACCAGATGATCACAATGGTCCCTTATGGTCTTTGTGAATTTACATATCATTAAATCATCTAGTCTGACCTACTGCATAACTCTGGTCACAGAATTTCACCCAGTTGTCCCAGTATTGAGCACAAAAACTTGTGCTGGACTATAGAATAGCTTCCTGAAAGATATCGAGTCTTAATTTGAAGACATCAAGCTACAGAGAATCTAGCACTTCCCTTGCTAGTTTGTTCCAACGGAGAATCACCATTGGGAGATCTAGGTTCAATGTGCTGGACAACTGACTTAATACTGATTTGAATGGGAATTAGGTGCCATGGTGTTTTGCAAATCCCACTGTTAGCCTCTCTGTGCCTCAGTTCCCCCCACCCCCGCAATAGATTGGGATAACAGCATTTCCCTACCTCACAAAAGTATTAAATATTGTGAGGTGCTCAGTTACTACAGAAATGGGAGCCATATTAGTACCTGAGATAAATTAGAATCATAGAATCATAGGACTGGAAGGGACCTCGACAAGTCATCTAGTCCAGTCCCTTGCACTCATGGCAGGACGAAGTATCATCTAGACCATCCCTGACAGGGGTTTGTCTAACCTGCTCTTAAAAATCTCCAGTGATGGAGATTCCACAGCCTCCGTAGGCAGTTTATTCCAGTGCTTAACTAACCACCCTGACAGTTAGGAAGGTTTTCTTAATGTCTAGCCTAAACCTCCCTTGCTTCAGTTTAAGCCCCTTGCCTCTTGTTCTAGCCCCAAAGGTTAAGGAGAACAATTTTTCTCCTTCCTCATTGTAACAATCTTTTATACTTGAAAACCGTTATCATGTACTCTTTCAGTCTTCTTTTACAGACTAAACAAACCCAGTTTTTTCAATCTTCCCTCATAGGTCATGTTTTCTAGACCTTTCATCATTTTTGTTGCTCTTCTTTGGACTTTCTCCAATTTGTCCACATCTTTCCTGAAATGTGGCACCCAGAACTGAACACAATACTCCAGTTGAGGCCTAATCAGCATGGTGTAGAGTGGAAGAATTATTTCTTGTGTATTTATTATTATAATAAATGATTTCAGCATCTTTTGCCTAATATCCAAGTTGTAGCAAAAGTAGAGCAAGAAAGTGAAAATGAACTTGCATTTTTTCCTCTGTAAGTGCCATAAAATAACCTCAAGTTGAAACGGGTGTTGCCCAATCCAGTTGTCAAACGCTACTGCCACAATACAAAGATGAATGTTTATTGGCTTAACTTTGAAACTGAAGCAAATGCACTTCTATTCAATTGGGTAAACAAATGCAGTGCTGAGTATATAATAGTGTCCTTTCAAGTAAATTATGCTTCGTAAATCATGTGTAAAAGAAAAATGACTTTTAATATTTATATTCCTGTAAAAAAATCATCAAGGTTTTCTTTCTGTTAAATAAAAATTAAAAAATGTTAAATTATGTTCATTTTGTGACAAACTGAGCAAAGCAAGGCAAGTCAGTGAGGCTAACACTCCAATCTTTATTCTCACTGTCATGACAGGGCTAGAAAACAAGTCCCAATTCTGATCTCATTTACACTGGTGTAAATCTCCACTAACTTCACTGACTTCAAGGAGTTACTCTGGACTGATGTGGGGATAAATGAGATCAGAATCTGGTCAAATGTGAGTTAAGGACAGCATGGCGGCATTCACTTAAAATTTCCTTTCCTTCCTCATGTAAAAACAAGAGATAAAACTGTTATTATGAGAAATGACTAATTGTATATTATTGGTTTAACCTGAAGCACTGGAATGGCTAGTTAGGTACAAAACAGAACAGCTCGGTCAGATAAATACTTAATTAGACCCTTGCCCTGCAAATGGATCCATCAGTACAGACATTTATGTCCACCCAGAGTTTCAGAGACTGCAGAATCGGGCCTTTAGGCAGTAGTTTAAAATGAAGAAATATTATACATCCAAGTATACTGAAACCATCTCCTCCTGAGGTTGCTTGTTTTGCTTATGCCGAAGGCTAGCCCTTTGTGAGCTGTTACAGATTCTCATGCGCATACATATTTAGACCAAGGATTATATATTTAATTGAGCAAGACTGCCAAGCCACTGGGGATTATATATATATATATATATATAAATTAGCAATATATATAAATTGCTAAGTAAGAATCCATATTAGTCATTTTTTTGGAAGTTGTTATTAAAGCAATATATATTACCTGGATCTGGTGAAGGAGAGAAGTCTTCTCCATGCAGTTGATCTCATTATTATTAAAGCCACAGGGGGGTAACAAAACTAGTAACAGAAAAAAACAATAAGATTGGTGACCCCTGTAACTTTAAAAACACTTACCCCCCCTGGAGGGAGTGCACCCCCCTTCTGACCCAGACTCCCCAGTGGCTTGGCAGTCTTGCTCAATTGTCCTCAGTCTAGGCTGGATTAAATGGGTGTTTCAGATATGTGAGAGCAAAGCTATCTTTCGGGTGCCCTGTATGAGACACCTAAGACATGATTTTTCAGAGTAGTTAGTGTATTGTCTCACAGAGATGGTTTGATTTTGATAAAACTGTTCCAGAAATCAGGCAAGTTTCTCGTGCCCAGCTTGCCTGCCCAGCTCCTTGGCAACTCACCTGGTTCAGACTTCCAGAGGCCCCCAGGCTGGCTGCCCCTGAGCCAGGCTCACTAGAGGTTCCAGGGTACACAGCTCCAGGGCATCCAGACAGATAGTACTTTGAATGGTCAAAGTCCAGCTCCCAATAGCTTCATCTGCAGCTGTGAGTGCTCAGCACACCTACAAATCAGACCCCAGGATCTCAAGTCAGATATCCAGAAAATGAGGATTAGTGAAATGTTTGGTTTTAGTGACATGCCCAGCATCAAACACCACATCACACAGGAACTCCATGGCAGAAGGATAGAATCCAGATCTCCAGGGCAGCATTCAACTGTTTTAATCATGCGACCCTCCCTTTTGTTCCAGCAATCCCTGCCTCATTCACTGAGCACCTTCCAACTTTTGCCATAAATGAAGCAAGGGTCCTACCGACAAGTCTTCTTCACTACACACCCCGGATTCATTCCCAGAGCAGGTCCTAGGTGACCTTATCTGCTCATATGCTAGCACCATCCCTTTGCTGATGACTTACAGAGCTTCCATATCTCTCTTAATTTGTCTCAATCTAGTCTTGTATTTTGGCCCATCTGTCTGACCTCGCTTCCTGGTTGCCTTCCTGCCAATTTAAACTTAACATGGTCAAATCTGAACTCCTTCTCTTCTCTCCCAAACGCTCCCCAGCTATCCCTTTCCAGTTCTCCATCACTGTCTACACCACCTTTCTTCCTGTCATTCAAGCTCATAACCTGGGTGTAAGCTTTGCAAATCCAAACTAAGTCCAAATCTCCATAACATTTCCTGCCTTTCCTTTCTGTCCACACCGCCAACATTCTCTCATCCAAACCACAATCATTTTCATCCCATCTTGTCTGCTGCAGTCTCCTCCTCTCTAGCCTTCCTGACTCTCACGTTCTTCAACAGGCCCATTCAAAATATGGCTCTTACGATAATCTTCCAGGCCCATCATTCTGACCCTGGTACCCCTCCTTACCAAGTACCTCCTTTGGCTTCCATTTCCCCGCTGTATCAAATACAAGCTTCCAGAGTTTATTTTCAAGTTGCTTCTCAATTTTGCCCCTTCCTATTAACTGTTCTTGTATCCTGTTGTCTCCCCACTGCACCTGTGACACCAGCTTTCATTGTCTGCTTTATCAACTTTTCCTGCAAGCACCTGTGCACTTTGTTCCTTGCTGTCCCTACGGCGTGGAACACCATCCTGGAAAGAGTCTGTAGAGACCTTACCCTGTCCTCATTCGGATCTCTCCTCTAGATTCTTTTCTACTATGATACCGATGGGAAACTGCCAACTAAGCTCTTTGGGGGTTTTGTTCTGTATTTGTACAGCACCTAGCACTATGTTGTCTTGGCCCTGACTGGAGCTCCCAGGCACTACCTCAAGACAAATAATAAATATAATAATATAATTAATAACTATGAGCTAGGATGGTGACCAGTAGGGATCTCTTATATTTATATCTTAGAATGTATTTTTAATTTTTTAAAGAATGTATCAGCCAAAAAACCAGCTAGCTGTGCACTAGAGGTGGTCAGAGAAATTCTGATGAAACATTTTTTTGTTAGAATTGGCCTATTCATCAAAATCTAAATGCTTCACAGAGATGGCTCAATTTTGATAAAACTCTTTCCAGAAACCAGGAAGGTTTCACCTGCCCAACTCCGTGGCAGTCCACCTGGTGGGCTGACTGGGAGTTCAGACTTCTAAGGCCCCCAGCAGTCTGCCCTACAGCTGGGCTTTCTAGGGTGTCCAGGGTCCATGGCTGAAGGGCATCCAGATGGACTTTTCTAGGGCTGGAGTTCCATTCCCTTACATGGAGCATTTCAGAATTTGGGGAGTTTATTCCAAATCAGAACACAACCAGATTTCAAAATATCAAAATCCTCCCCTGAATGGAATTACCTTTCTCAGTGGTTCTCAATCTGTGCGGCCCACAATGTGTTACCTGGGCCACAAGTTGAGAACCAAGCATGCCCCCCCGAACCCTCCCACAGACCACTATACCCAGCACCTCCCGCCCAAAGATCCCTCCACAGAGTGGGGCCAGGAGTGGAGCCCTGGGCAGGGGGCCAGGTGGCAGGGACCCTGCTGTGCAGGGCCAGGTGGCAGCCCCAACCCTGGACCCGACCGCATGGGGCCAGGTGGCTGGGCAGCTGGGTGGCATCCCAAACCCTGACCCTGTGGGGCTGGGTGGCAGCCCCGATGCCAACCCCAGACTCTGACTCTTTGGGACCGGGCGGTAGCATCCTTGACCCCGGACCCCTCAGGGCTGGCAGGTGACCATGACCCTGGGAACCCTGGCCAACAGGAGCTGTTATAGTGGCACTTGCGGGCATGGGCATCACACAGAGCCCCCTGGCCCCTCCACCTAGGGTCCCTTCCAGGAGCTGCGCGGAGCCAGGGCAGGCAAGGAGCCTGCCTTAGCCCCACTGTGCTGCCAACCAGGAGCTGCCGGAGGTAAGCGCCGTCTGGCTGAAGCCCATGTTCTGATCCCCCTCCAGCACCCAACCCCCGGCCCCAGGTTGGAACCCCCTCCCGCACCCTAAATCTCTCCCAGACTCTGCACCTCTGCCCCAGCCCTGAGCACCCTCCCAGAGCCTGCACCGTGCACCCCCACACCCTGCCCCAGTCCTGAGCCCCCTCTTGCACTGCTAACTCCTCATCCCCCACCCCACCCCAGAGCCCACACCCCCAGCCGGAGTCTGCATCCCCTCCCACACCCTAACCCCCTGCCCCAGCCCTGAGCCCACTCCCACACTCCAAACCCCTCAGCCCCAGCCTGGAGTCCCCTTCTGCACCCCAAACCCCTCATCCCTGGCCCCACCCCAGAGCCTGCACCCCAAGCCAGAGCTCTCACCACCTCCCACACCCCAATTCCCTGCCCCAGCCCAGAGCTCCCACCTGCACTCTGAACCCCTCATTTCTGGCCCCACCTGAACCCTCACTCCCACCCGGACCCCAACCCTTTGCCCCAGCTCACTGAAAGTGTGTGAGGGTGGAGGACAGCAAGCGATGGCAGGAGGGGGGATGGAGTGAGTAGTAGGCAGGGCTTCCTAGAAGGGGCACGGCAGGGTCTTGGAGAAGGGGCAGGGCAGGGGAGTTTGGTTTTGTGCAATTAGAAAGTTGGTAACCCTAGAAAACACAGACACAGCAGTCTTTTCCTTCTTACTGTGTGTTACATTCTCTTGTACCTTTGTCTGAATTAGGCTGTAATCTCTTAAGGGCAGAGACCATCTTTTAACCTGTGATGAACATGTCCTAGTACAGTGAGGCCGTGAACCTAATTCCAACCTCTAGCTGTAAAACAAAATAAAAAAACAGGCTGTTCTTATCTTTTTGTTCTCTCTCTCAGTAAAGTGGAATATGTTGAAAAATTGACGTCTTCTGTGTAATAACGTTCTTCTGTTAGCTGCAGGCTACATTTGCTGGATAGTAATTAAAAAAATTTAAACAGCATCTGAATTCTGTATGCAAATTGCTTCTTAGTTTTTCACAAGCTATGTTTTTGTTCATTCCTTAAAAAGCAAGAAAACTTAGTCATGATAAATACAGCAATCAGATTTTGCTTCCTATATTTTCCCTCCCTACAGCTAGGTTGTATCAAATAATAATTTGTCATACTGTATTATGAAATAATTTCTTGTAAATGTTCTGATTGATTGTTTGAAATATATATTTATATTGAGGACCTTTTTTCTGACAAATTTGAGCAGGATTGAATTTTTGTGTGTAATCATGCCAATATTTATTTTTACATTGCATGGCTTTTAGTTTCTTCTTTCTTAACTCATTTTGTGTAAGGATTTTAATGATGATATGCACTATAGTGGTCGGTTTTTCATCTGCCCCCATCCCCAATGGGTTGATGGACGAATTAAGGCCCATATTCTGCAAAGTTATTTGCTTAACTTAATGCATTTGAAATCAGCAGGAAACTACTCGTGTTGGAGATTAAGCATATGCATAAATCTTTGCAGGACTGGGAACTAAACGGTGTTTTCTTATTTAAAAAAGGCACATTTTGACTATGCTGACTAAATCCTATGAATTTAAACTGCCCAAACGTAAAAATAAAATCAGGCTGCAATAGTCTTCTAGCTAAAGCAGGCACAGCTCAAAACGTTATACACGGCAAAGGGCACACATACTACCTGCCTTACTCAAGTGTCCAGTTCCTATGAACCTAATTCTGCACATATTGACACGAGTAGTCCTGCTGAACTCTTCTGATTGGGTCTAACCATGTGACTAATGTAAGCAGGACTGGGCACCTATGAAATTGTTGGACTATAATGGTATGTGTTGTAATGCTGACTTCTGATTGTGTACTTTGTAATGGGAAAGGAACAGGTATTACAAACTAAAATAAAAATTTTTAAAAATCACCAATCCCACCACTAAAACAAATCCAAGATACTCCAGGTTTCTATTTACGATGCCAGAGAATTGTGTAAGCATGATTCCTGAGTTTTACGGATATAACCAGGTGGTTACACCCCAGAACAGAATAATAATTAAAATCTAGGTATTGGCGGCTTTGGGCTTGCTTTTCAACAGCCGCCTAAGGGGTAAACTTCAGTAAGCAAGCTTTAGAGCAGCACCTTTATTGAAATAAGCTAGGGAAAGAAGCTGTGTCTGATTCCCAGAAAGCTGTTCTAGCAGATGCTTCTTGTTATGCACAGAAGGCCCCAAACACAGTAAGATGCTTCAATAATACCAGCTTTAAGTGTTCAAAAATCATGAGTCAGCACCACCCAAAATCATGAGATTTTAAAAATATATATTGTTCTTAGCCTTTTTATTCACCTTCTGGTGTTTGATCCTTTAGGGATTATGTTTTCCAGCTTTTCTCCACAACCATATGGGTTAAAAATGTACTTTCTTTCTAAAATCATATAACTCCAGGAGCTGAGGCTTTAAGAAAAATCACCAGATGAAATCACCAGAGTTAGCCGCACTGCATAAGCTTCAGTTGATATGCAAGGATAGCCTGGATCACAGTGACAAGGTGGTCATATGTAATTGCTTGCCTGCCAGCCAAGTGAGACAACAGGTAGAGAGACCCTATTTCACCTTAGAGTTAAAAACTTAACAAAAAGGCTGCAGTTAAAATGTGACTGGGCATGAATGAAATGGGCAGCTCAGGCACTTGGCTAAGCTGCAGCAAGAAGAGGGAAGTGGTGTGTTGCAAGGGACATTCCTTTGTGTCCAAGGTAAACATCAGGCTGCTGTCTGAGCAAGGGCTAAGGCAGACAGCAGAGGGCTGCGCTGACTCACTGCACTCACACAGGCAGGTGCGGATGGGCGGGTGCGCTGAGACCCTGCAGCTGCCAGAGGCGGGAGAAGGGCAGAGGCAGCAGGATGTCTAGCGCCAGGCTTGCGCGGGAAACATTCCCCAGCAGCAAGACCCATTATGTCCCAAAGCAAACAGCCATAAAACAAACGCTTCTTACAATGATGCAACCTGACCCTCTGCAGAGCAACGGGATGCAGAGCCCTTGCTCAAAAAGTGGGATGGGGCAACAGCAGAGTCTCTGCTGAAACCGCACACTTTGGGCTTAACCAAAAGAATAATATTGTTTAGATGTATTTCTGCAACAAACGTGGTTTCCATGGCATCAATAGAGCATACACTGTGCTTTGCAGGAGGGTGAGTGTCAAGTGTGCCTCTGAAGTCCCTCTTAAAAAGTCCCTGGGTTCCAAAGGTGCAACTACTAGGAGAGAAGCAAGGATTCCTTTCCTCTTCTCCCAGTGGCTCCTATCTTGTTGATATCCCCTCAAGGACAAATACACTCCTGCACTCCTCTTTCATTGCCTACTTCTTTCGATGCAGTCACATCTCTCAATTCTTTGACCCTTCAGCACTTATGTGGGCAAAACTCCTCTCGATTTCAGTGGGATATTTTCCTGCACTGGGACTAAAGAGCTGGGTAACAAATAGGCAGCTCCTACATATACACAATAGTGCCACAGTCTGTCCTATTTCTTTTTGCTTTTTTTAATTTGTAGGCCCAGGAAATTAAAGAACTTTTGGGGAAAGCAGTTATGGCAACAGTTGGAAAGTTAGATGTGAAGTGGGGAGGAGTGTAGCATATAATACATATATGATAATAATAAAAGAAATGTAGCTCTTACTGGAAACGGCAAACTGTCCATTCTGACCCCTTCCTGAACAAATTTTTGGGAATAGGATTAACAATGAAACATACCCTCGGATGGCACAGAGTACATATTTCACAGTCATGTCAACAATTCATTGTGTAGCTTGTGCAAACTGAAAACTAAGGTATGCATTTACGGGCGGGGAAACTGAATGGCTAAATGTCCTGTCCTGCAAGACATTCATACTAATGGGAGTTCAAGGGTGTGCAGTATCTCTTAGGACTGGGTATATGCCTTGGTCAAGGCCACGGAAGAAGTTGGGATTAGAATTCAGGAGCTCAAATGCATATTCCTGTGTCCAGACTAATATGCTACACCACTCTCAAAGTTTACTTGTGATTATTCTGCTTGCCACTGTCTCTGTTATTCTGCTGTGTTCAAATAAATGTTACTTGCCACATGACAGAGAGGTGCTTGTGATGCTGAGCTCTTTTGAGAGTTACTGTGTAATATAGTAAGTGAGGCACTCTGGTGAGGGCTAAATCTAGTAGTTATTCTAACCTATGATCAATATGTCTGCTGTTGTATCGATGGCATTTTTGGGGTTCAGGTGCAAGTCCTTCAGGATTAATCCATTTTTTCCTTTATTCCTCCCAGGACCTGCATCTGAAAGGCTTTTTCTTCCACCCAAGAGCTGGCTGAATGGATTCACTTCCCTACAAAGCATCTCAACATTGGTCCAGAGCAGGAAAAGAGGTCTTGTAGTGGCTGGAAATGTCCACATCACTTACTCCTCCCCTCAGGCTGAGTATGCCCACTGTAGAGATGGCGTTTTAAAACTGAAGAGGTACAATAAAAGCTGTGTTATCAGGCACTTTATCAACCAGAAAGCTCTATTAACCGGCATTTCTGATATCACCCAATACAAATCTTCAGTCTAGTAATCGGTACTAGTATACTGCCCAGGAGGTTATGCAATTGCACATTCTGCATTTTACTTTTATGTAAAAGAGGCAGAAGACAAGTAAGCAAGCTGATATCAGGGATTTATTCAAAAAAGCAGCTTCCAGGGTGTATCATGGGGTCATTACAGATTCAGGCCAATCTCCTACACTTCTACATCTACAATAATAATTGATGTTGATAATGATGACCCTGAGGCACTGCAAGATCCTGAAGTGCCTCCTGAATTATCAAAGAGAGATTAAATTATGTTCAGTATAGTTTTAGTGTTAAGTGTATTTTTAGGGATCTGGGTGTATGCCATGCACTGCCCATAGTGATATGTAGTGTATAAGATAACCTACTGTATAGAAAACCTTAACTGTATACACCTAGGTGCTTCAGGAAACCAACCACTGTGCAGTGCAGTACTACTACTGGATTGGTAAGTACCTGTATACCATTTTATACACCAGGGAACGGCAACCTTTGGCACATGGCCCATCAGGGAAATCTGCTGGCAGGCCGGGACGGTTTGTTTACCTGCAGCATCCACAGGTTCGGCCGATCGCAGCTCCCA
This sequence comes from Chelonia mydas, assembly GCF_015237465.2. NCBI lineage: Eukaryota > Metazoa > Chordata > Testudines > Cheloniidae > Chelonia > Chelonia mydas. The sequence goes on along the minus strand of NC_051246.2, from coordinate 116,743,501 downwards.
CTGGCCGCGGTTCGCCGTGCCAGGCAAATGGGGGCTGCGGGAAGCAGTGGCCAGCGCATCCCTCGGCCTGCGCTGCTTCCTGCAGCCCCCATTGGCCTGGAACAGCGAACAGTGGCCAGTGGGAGCTGCCATCGGCCGAACCTGCGGACACTGCAGGTAAACAAACTGGCCCGGCCTGCCAGCGGATTTCCCTGATGGGCCACATGCAAAGGTTGCCGATCCCTGTTATACATTATTCATTTTATTGTATTCTAATTCTTTGAAAATTGGTATTCCATTGGTGAGTATAACTCTTAGTTAACTAGAATTTTTGACTAACCAGTACCTTGCATTCTCCCAACATGTCAGATAACAAAGTTTTTACTGTATATGCACATTGATACTTACAGTCTCACAGCATTTTATTAATCATGACTAGACAGTGTGTTTTACTCACATATGGGGAAGTGAAACTCACCTCCATCCCCATTCTCGGCCTTGTAGGTCCTTGAGTCCAGGTCTGGTGCAGTGTGCAGCCCATGGTCCCCAGAGACTCCCCCTTGTCAGCAAGTAGGTGGATAGTGAGGTGTAGCTTTGGATAGTGTCTTCCCTCACCCCTGCAACTTGCTGGTCAAAGTAGCTAGCCAAGCACAACACTGGTGGGAAAGTAAACATCATCCCTTTAAAGCTTGCAGCAAGTTAATTCCCCCTTCCCATCCTCCAAAGGAAGACGTTGGACTAGGGGATGAACTGTGACTCTAAGGCTATGTTTACGCTACAGAGTTAAGTCAACTTAAGTTATGTCGACAATCATAAATTGCTGTAATTACATCACTTGTGCATGTTCACACAATGCTCCTTGTGCGTGTTGGTGCTCTACCATCGACAGAGAGAGCAGTGCGCCATGTGTAGGTATCCCACTGCAAATTGCCACCTTCTGCCACTAGGAGTTCTGGAAATGGATTGCAGTGCATCATGGAGGTTGGCTCATGCAGTTTTCTACATCCCAGCATTCCATGGGTTTCTGACTATGTTTCATGCCGTTTTTCAGCTGCCCCTGTAAACAGCGTGCTTGCCATCTCTGCCTGATAACATGGATCCTGCACTGCTCTCCACTCTTGTGAAGAGCATTATGAACACAACATGGCTGATCCTGCAGTATTTCATGAGCTGTAATCTGAAAAAGAATCTGTGATGTCTGCCATTCTGTGTGCCATGGAAAGAAACAATTCAAGATTGATGTTGGCATTCACGGAGCAGCTGCACATAGTGGACCATCACCATCAGGATCGGGAAACAAGCTCTGAGTGGTGGGTTCGCATTGTGATGCAGCTATGAAATGACAAGCAGTGGCTGCAGAACTTTCAGATGTGCAAAGTCACCTTCTTGGACCTGTGTGTGGAGCTGGCCCCTACACTGCGGCGCAAGGACACCAAAATGAGAGCTGCCCTCATGGTGGAAAAGCGAGTGGCGATCACACTGTGAAAGCTAGCAACTCCAGACTGCTACTGGTCAGTTGTGAAACAGTTTGGAGTTGGAAAGTCCACTGTGGGGATTGTGGTGATGCAAATATGTAGGGCCATTAATCACCTCCTGCGACAAAGGACTGTGACTCTGAGCAATGTGCGGGAAATAGTGGATAGCTTTGCGGCAATAGGATTCCCTAACTGCAGCACTGTGATAGATAGCATGCATATCCCAATTTTGGCCCCAGACCATCTTGCGATTAAGTACATCAATAGAAAGGGCTACTTCTCTATGGTATTGCCAGCGCTGGTGGATTACCAGGGTCATTTCACTGACATCAATGTGCGGTGGTCAGGGAAGGTGTATGATGATGGCATCTTTAGGAACACTGCCTGTATAGAAAGCTGCATGCAGGGATTTTCTTTCAAGACCAGAAGATTCCAATAGGGGATGTGGAAATGCCCTTTGTGTACCTGGGAGACCCAGCCTACCCTTATTCCCACGGCTCATGAAGTCTTACAACCGGAAATCTTGACAGCAGCAAGGAGCACTTCAACAACAGGCTCAGGAGATGCAGAATGACCACTGAATGTGCTTTTGGCAGATTAAAGGGTTGCTGGTGTTGCCTTTTTGGCAGGTTAGACCTCAATGAGGAATATATTCCCAAGGTCATAGCAGCCTGCTGTGCTCTGCATAACATTTGTGAAGCTAAAGGGGAAAATTTTCCCCAGGGGTGGAGCATTGAGGTGGATTGCCTGGCAGCTGATTTGGAGCAACCAGATACCAGGGCTATTACAGGGGACTCAAGGGGGCGGGGGGAGCTGTTCGAATCAGGGAGGCTTTGAAGCAGCATTTTGACAATGCGCCCCAGTAATGTGTCTTTCTGTAATGCATTCAGTCTGGCATTGTTTACTTGCTGCCTTGAATGACCCTTCTAATGATTGCTGCCTGAGCGTTAATTGTAATCTGAAAATGTGCTGATTGCCACTTTGTATGAATTTCTGCAGCAACCACCATGTGTAGGACACAAAAAAAGAATCATTCTATTTCAAGACTAGATTTTTATTAAACAGCAATACACAGATTTCCACTTCTAATGAAATATGTTTCTAGGGGTGGAGTGCAAGGGGTACTGGGTCAGTCCAGGAACATGCAATGAATGTGGGGGAGGAGCTTGGGGAGGGCCTGGAATGCAGTTCTGTATGGGCTGCAGGGAGAGTTGAGCACAGATGTGTTCCAACTGCAGCACAATCAGGGACCTCACCATCTCTGTTTGGTACTCAGCTTTATTATCCGCTCCTGCCCCTCTATCATCCTCTTCTACCCGTCTCCTCTTCTGGCTACCCATTCTGATTTTTTTGTGGATTCTCTCTCTGTACACTCTGTGCTCGCTATCTGCAGCATCAGATGATTGCAGCACTTTTCTAAACATATCCTCCTTACTCCTCATTGTTTGCTTCTTTATTTGATGGAGGCGCTCTGCCGGTGTGTAGGAGCTGGACCTCAAGGGCACATCTGCAGAAACAAAAGAAACAATACACACTATCAGTATAGGGAGTGCACTCACAGCCTTGAATCATAAAAGTTACATACACCTCTTTCTCACTTTTCCTTTGCCTGCACACAGCATGGCAAGTGCCCTAACCATGGTGAGTTTGGCCCAGGAGGGAAGGGGCAAGATACAACACAGGGTCTGGGAGCTTCAAAAGGGGATCAGTACATGCACCTAGGGACTCTATTCTGAATATTGGCACCGTTTGCCACAGGCAGGGGTGATCAAAGCTGGTATCTCTCTCTTGAGGATAATCGAGGATGCAAGGGTGTATCTCTTGCATGCGTGCAGCTTCAGACTGGGTCCGTATGCTGCTCATCTGCATGCTGCTTTGGCTCCTGCAGAAGTAATTGATGATTGGCGCCACAATGTTTCCTACAGCAGGGGAAGAAACAAAGGAGCTCTGCCAAGGAACCTTCAGCAGAGGATTGCAGAGTACCTCCAGGAAAGGTACCTTGAGATCTCTAGAGAGGATTCCTGGGAGATCCCCATGTGCAATAACAAACTTTTCTGCAGGGCACTCACTTGTGCAGCTGCACAGGGCAATGAGAAGCAGATGCAAACTGTCCTAGTGCTGTTAATTTCTATCCCTTTCCCCACTTGTACAATGTAACAAAATAAAGGAGACCTATACTTCATGTCTCCCTGCAGTGTCAAAGCAAAATGAGTACTTTCCGAAGCTCCCCTCTCCTGCTTTAGGCATGCCAGAACCCAAGTAGTGGGACTGGCTAGACCCCTCCGGAGTCAAAAAGAGGTCCTGGCTTACCACGCCACCACATGACCCTGTCCCATATCCTCCTCCAATTCCACTTCCTTGTCCACCACTTTGTCCTCAGGGTTGACTCGGCTGGCTGTTCATCCAGTTCCCCTGAAGTATCCATAGGGCTCTTGGTGGTGGAGGTGGGGTCGCTGCCAACGATGGCGTGCAGCTCCTTGTAGAAGCTGCATATCTTTGGCACCACATCAAGGTGATGGTTGGCCTCTCTTGCCGTCTGGTGTGCCTGCCTCAGCTCCCTGAGCTTAGCTTGGCACTGCTGCATGTCCCTTTCGTGCCCCTTGTCCACCATGCCACGAGCAAACTGCTTGTAGGTGTCAAAGTTCCTACGACTGGAGCGGTGCTGTGACTACACAGCCTCCTCTCCCCACAGACCCAGCAGATCGAACAGCTCCGGTGTACTCCAGGCAGGAGCATGTTTGCTGCGGAAAGCCAGCATGGTCAGATGGGAAGATGCTATGTCAATGCTGAGAAAACAGGAAGTGGCATTTCAAAAATTCCCAGGGCTTTAAAAAGGGAGGGGTGTATGCCTGTGTACCTGGCTTCAGGGCAGCAGAGTTGAAACTGCTGACCAGAGTGGTCAAGATGGGCATTGTGGGACACCACCCGGAGGCCAATTAGGGCAACACATAAGCAAGCACAGTGTCTATACTGACACAGTGTCACTCTAACTTTGTAGCAAAAAGCTCTATTCCTCTAGTCGAGGTGGTTTTATTATGTCAGTGTAGCAGGAGAGTTAAATCGGTGGGAGGAGCCGTGCAGTGTGTACACCCCCACTGTTTTGTTGACAAAAGCTGACTTTTGTCCACAAAACCGTGTAGTGTAGACAAGGCCTTAGTCACAGTTCCTTCCCAGCACTGCTTCTGGGCTAGAGGCATTACATGCCAGGCCCTACCCATTTCTGAGCCCAAAGGCTAATCTAGCCTTTAATGAAGAAGCTTAATGAAATCCAAGCCCAGCTGCTCTGTGCCAGTTCTGCCACTCATGTCATATTTTTTTGTAGAGACAACATGGGTGAGGTAATATCTTTTATGGGACCAACTTCTGTTGGTGAGAGAGACAAACTTTCGAGCCACACTGAGCTCTTCTACACTGCATACATTTTTCTATTCATTTTCTCACTCAGATTTCAGATTACATAATGATAACTCTGAGCATGTTATGTAAGGGTCTGCCACTCACTCTTTATTCATTAGATCCTTAGCTTAGCTAGTACCTTCGCGAAGAACATCGTAAACCTCATTCCTTATCAGAACACTTCCTTTTCTTTGGATTACAACCGCAATTCCACAACACCAAAAAACATATGGCTTTTTCAGGGAGAATTTTCTCAAATATATTTCCCATTCAACTTCCATTTATTATCAAAGATGATTTACTTCAATGCCTCACACATAAAGTTAGGAACATGTGTGTTTGCAGAAGTTGGTCCATGAAGTATCACAGGTCATAAATATATATTTTAAAATTTAAAATTCTGAAAGCTTCCTGTACAGCACAGAGAATGGTATGAGCAATCCATTATCCACAATGATCTCTCTCTAAAACAAAACAAAACAAATGTAAAGTGGGGTCACAATGTTTATTTCACAGAGTAATCTGATTGGCTGAACAGATTTAGATACTCTATAACTTTTAATATAAGTATACAGTGATACTGTAAACTTACTGCACATTGGAACTGTGTTTATATTCCAACTGGGCTGGGAAAATTGAAGTAATTTTAAAATAAAAGTATTAGTTACAGTTCACTGGAGTTTTGAATGATCTGAAGATTATTTTGACCAAAGGGATACGTAGGGACAAATTCATGTCTGGTGTAATTCCATCTACACAAATGGAGTTATGATAGGGATTATCATATTTTTCAAATTATATAATCCAAGTAAATCAACTAATAATACATTGTTGTTTATTCATTACAACATACATACTTTAAAATATAATACTATTCAGTCCCATAATATGAGCGACAAAATATTAAGATTTTATTAGAATTGATGGTAACGGCTCTGAAATATAAAAGATAAATAATTTATCGCTAAGTAAATTTTATGATACTTAGGGAGTCAGGGTGACTTCCCTCCGAACCAGAGGGTAAAGAGCCACCCTCTCAACCTGAGTGGGTGGGGCCAGACCAAGCTTACTCCAATCCCTGGACGAGGAGGGGTGGAACCGGAAGTACAAAGGGCGGGGCCCTTTGCCCAGTGAGGGCAGCACCAGGGAGGGAGACAGACACAGGCTGCTGGCTGTTCCCTCCAGACCCTGCTGCCGACCCAGGGGAGGCCCTGGGCCAGGAGAAACCTGACCTGGAGGAAGGACTGAGGCGACCAGGACTGCCAGTCGCCGAGTACCCGGAGGACCTGGAGGGGCCAGGCTGTAACCCGGGCCAGCGTGAGCCTGACAAAGAGGGGGAGCTGGAGCTGCCAGCAGCTGAATACCTGGACGAGCTGGAGGGACCGGAGAGGCCTGCTTGAGAGACCGGGTAGGAAGTAGCCCAGGGGCAGAACTGCACAGTGTGATGGGTGTATTTGGTCAGCGTGGCACGGATGGTTCCCGGCTGACCCAGTGGCGGGACCCTCTCCTCCCGCCACTGTCAGGACCCTGGGCTGGAACGCAGTGGAGTTGAGTGGGCCTGCGTTCCCCTACCCCGGCCAACCCGCCTTGGGTAGCAGAATCCCGAATGCCGCAGACTCCTGCCGGCGCTCCCCCTGCCTGAGGGGCGCGCCGCAGACTCCTGCCGGCGCTCCCCCTGCCTGAGGGGCGCGCCGCAGACTCCTGCCGGCGCTCCCCCTGCCTGAGGGGCGCGCCGCAGACTACTGCCGGCGCTCCCCCTGCCTGAGGGGCGCGCCTCAGACTCGTGCCGGCGCTCCCCCTGCCTGAGGGGCGCGCCGTAGACTCGTGCCGGCGCTTCCCCTGCCTGAGGGGCGCGCCTCAGACTCGTGCCGGCGCTCCCCTGCCTGAGGGGCGCGCCGCAGACTCGTGCCGGCGCTCCCCCTGCCTGAGGGGCGCGCCGCAGACTCGTGCCGGCGCTCCCCCTGCCTGAGGGGCGCGCCGCAGACTCGTGCCGGCGCTCCCCCTGCCTGAGGGGCGCGCCGCAGACTCGTGCCGGCGCTCCCCCTGCCTGAGGGGCGCGCCTCAGACTCCTGCCGGCGCTCCCCCTGCCTGAGGGGCGCGCCGCAGACTCGTGCCGGCGCTCCCCCTGCCTGAGGGGCGTGCCGCAGACTCGTGCCGGCGCTCCCCCTGCCTGAGGGGCGCGCCGCAGACTCGTGCCGGCGCTCCCCCTGCCTGAGGGGCGCGCCGCAGACTCTGGCTGGTGCTCCCCCTGCCTGACGGCCGTGCCACTCTGCCCGGCGCACCTTCTCCATTAATTCTCCAGTGACCGAAAGGTGTGACTAAGGTCTGCCAGTGGGACCATAGCTCTCAATCGCCCCCTAGAGGCTCGGTGGACCGATTGAAACCTGTCACAATAGCAGACTCCTCTCATTTTAGTCATATTGGTAAGGTTCTTACTATTATATGAGATGGCAATAACCTTTGTAGATGATGGAACAAAAAAGTATTAGATTAGAAGGCAAAAATAAACAGATGGCTGGCATATCAGAATATTGTCCTAGTGCAATCAATATATTGACAAAATAGTTTATGTGGTGATTGCAGAATAGTTGTGCACACAGACATCTGCCTTAAGGTTGTATGGAAAGTGAACATAAATCACAGAGATAATAACCATGACAAATTGTGAGCTTCTGTACAAAAACGTAATGCTGTTAAATCAGTATTGAGAGTATCAAAAACATGAAAGAGAACCTAGCCTTCTGTTGTATATTGATAGCCAAACTCCTGGTAAAACTAGCAGACCTTCAAATCTAATGATGATCTGTTTAAAAAAACATGAGAAGGATGATTAATAAGAATGTTTTTTGGTAGATGGGAATAGTGAAGTCAGACTAGATGATCACAATGGTCCCTTCTGACCTTGGAATCTATGAATCTAATAAAACTTCCGTTTATTCTTCTACTGGAGAAGATTGGTGTTTGTTACTTCCATTTCACATGCAACAACAAGGTATTTTATATTTAATAACAAAGAAATTTTATTACCTTGCCTTTTACACTTCAGGGAATATGAAGATATTTTAGTTTTTGCAATATTGTTAGTCTTTTTTATTCCAAAGCAGAAGTTTTTGAAACATGTTTTTGAATTAAATAGCTTCAAGCAAGAAAGTACAAATGCAATAATATTTTTGCTCATATTCCATTTAAAGAACCCTATCCACTTTATAAATATTAACAAACTTAGCCTCACAACAGCCTTATACTGTAGGCAATGCTTATTATCTATTTTATACATGAACAAATTCAGGCTGAGACATTTCATGCACCATTGAAGTCAATGGGGTTTTGCCACTGATTCAATTAAAATAGGACTGGGCCGTAAATTCTGTCCAAAATTCACACAGGGTGGCAGACCCTTAGTTGGCAAAATTGTGATAGTGCCATTGAGGTAAATGGTGCTATGACCATGTTCATCAGCTCAAGATCTGCCCCAGGACTGCGACAGAACAAGGAATGTAATAATCCAGCTGTCCTGACTCCTAGTCCTGTACATGAACCACAAGCCCATAATTCCCAAAGCAGCAGAAACCCATCTGCTGACCTCAAAGGCATTGTGTAAGGCCCTTTTCTTTTCTTTGCCAACAGGTGTTGAATCTGAGGGTGGTATATAGTTTAGTGGGGACCAAGAGTCATCCAGTGTAAGCTATTTTTAAAAATCACACAGGCTCCAGATAGTATGTTTTATAAATACACTTATATAAATTAAAATAACATGAACTGGAGGTGATGGTATTACTGAAATAACTTACAAGTCCAATGCACAATAACAAAAATAGTGAGTAAATATGGGGCACTCTTATAAAGTATATAGGCCATAAAACCAATGATATCTGCTTAGAATTAGAAAGAAAAAAATCAGACAAAATAGATATCAGTAAAGGAAAAAGATTTGTTTCTGTTTATAAAATGCTTTGAAATAAAATAACTGTATAGTACAAATACCAAGTAGTATTATTTATAAAGTTTTGTCATTACTCCACAATCACCATCACAACATTGTAGCATATAAAAAGGCTGACAAATTGGAAATTAGGGTTTGAATTTATTATTGGTTGATTTTATGTGTATATTAACCATTGCATTGCAGTGAAGAATTTAAGATGTTTCTGCCTGTATTGTACTTGCAAAAATGTAACAAACGAGGTAGGTTATGTGGACTGTGACACTGAAGTAAACTAGCAAATTATACAGTCACATGCATAATTCATTTTTACTAGCTAAAACATGACTTTTGGCTTTGGTGTTGGTAACACTTAAAGTAATAAGCTCTGTTTAGGAAGACACTTGTACCCCCAAAAAATTAATTGCAGGCTTAAGCAAAGATGTCAGAGACATGAAATGCATGAATGCATCCAATGAAGTGAGCTGTAGCTCACGAAAGCTTATGGTCCAATAAATTTGTTAGTCTCTAAGGTGCCACAAGTCCTCCTTTTCTTTTTATGAAATGTACAGTTTACTTAGTTGGAAGATGCAGCTTTTAGGCTCATTGGCAATGGATTTTTTACACAATAAATCTTGTAATTAAAGTACAATAAATTTACCAGTAGTAGGCAGCAATGTCACCACAAGTCTTGCAATATTTGGAGTTTTTCTTAAAGCTCCAGCTTTAAGCTGAAATCATGTTATTTGGTGAGACTCTCAGCTTTCTTTCTTTCTTCCTTCCTTCAAGTATGTTTCTAGCCCTTGTGGTTGAGGAGAACAGCTTGAAAATGTGACCTGAAAAGTCAAAAGCAGCAGGCAAATAAAAACAGCCCAATATTTATTATATTTTAAAAAACCATCATTCTAAAGCCAGTCTCATGATATTTGGGGGCCTCACTTGTGACTTTTGAATGTGTGGATTTGGAAATACCGGGTGGGACATAGAATTAGGGCCTAATCCTGCAAGCATTCCATCAAGCTTACTTCCAACTGCTGTGAATAGCCCTGTTGACTTCAGCAGTATTATTCTTTATAGGTTTCAGAGTAGCAGCCGTGTTAGTCTGTATTTGCAAAAAGAAAAGGAGGACTTGTGGCACCTTAGAGACTAACAAATTTATTTGAGCATAAGCTTTTGTGAGCTACAGTTCACTTCATCAGATGCATTCAGTGGAAAATACAGTGGGGAGATTTATATACACAGAGAACATGAAACAATGGGTGTTACCATACACGCTGTAATGAGAGTGATCAGGTAAGGTGAGCTATTACCAGCAGGAGAGCGGGGGGAAGGGGGGGAGGGAAATTGTAGTGATAATCAAGGTGGGCCATTTTTCCAGCAGTTGACAAGAATGTCTGAGGAACAGTGGATAGCTCACCTTACCTGATCACTGTTGTTACAGTGTGTATGGTAACACCCATTGTTTCATGTTCTCTGTGTATATAAATCTCCCCACTGTATCTTCCACTGAATGCATCCGATGAAGTGAGCTGTAGCTCACAAAAGCTTATGCTCAAATAAATTTGTTAGTCTCTAAGGTGCCACAAGTCCTCCTTTTATTCATTATAGTAAGCGTTATAGCTCTGATCTTGCCGCTGTATCCACATGGACAGATCCTGGTATCTGCATGGAGTCCCATGAAGTCAATAGATCTCTGTGCAGGCACAGGAGCTTGCCCACATGATTATAGTTGCAGGAATGGTATCTAAGGTTGGTAGAGCAGTGTTTGCCAGAGCGGTAATTTAGGCCTCAGCCCTCCAACTGAATCTGTAGGGGTGGACCCTTGTAACAGCTTATAACCCTAATGAAATCACTGAACTTCTGAATGCGTACAAGTGTTCACTCATGTAGATCCAATTGTAGGAGCAGGGCTGTAGTTATTTTTGCTATTCTCGTTTGGACACAAACTGATAGCTTGTAGTCTTCTTATCTATATTTTTACTTGGTATATACAATTACTCACACAGACATGGGTTATAGTTTTGTTTTATTTAACTAAATGCTACAATTTTCATTAGTTAATACATCTTAATGTTTACTGATTGTATTTCCCAAAATGCTATGTATACTCTCATTGTACTTAGGCTATGTCTACACTAGCACTTTTGTCGATGTAACTTATGTCACTCAGGGGTATGAAAAAAAACACCCCTCTGAGTGTCATAAGTTACACGGACAGAAGTGCCAGTGTGGACAGTGCTATGTTGGTGCGAGATGCTCATTGAAGTTGGTTTAATTATGTTGATGGAAGAGCTCTCTCCTGTCGGCATAGAGCAACACATGAGCAATCTTACAACCGCACAGCTGCATCGATAGTATAGACATGGCCTTTGTGTGCAAAGTTAAACACAACACGTGTGCTAGTTTTTGCAGGATCAGGGCCTATGTTTCCATTTTATACAAAGGTGACAAAATGAAGCTGGGATACCAAAATACTAAGTTCTGAAATTTAACATCAATTTAAAAAAATTACTTCACAAATAAGTATTACATTTTGTGACCCATAAGAGTATAAGATTGAACCCCCCCCCCAGGTCTCCACTACATCCCTGTTTTGCATATAGGACATGGATATTCACAAGTCTGTTCAGAGATTAAGGAACACAAGAGACAGAAGCAATTCTTAATAGATTCATTATCAAGATACATAGCTGTGTTAGAATGCTCAAAACCAGCTTAGCCTGGGACGTGGGGATTATATCCAAGGAAAATGTGCAGAGAAATATATCTTTGTTTTTTGGGGATACGTAATCAGTGGTGCATAGGAATGTGCGTGTTTTGAAGGGATGTTTGTGAGAAGATGATGTGTTGTGTCTTGGGGTGGAGATGTACTTTTCAGAAGGCAACATGTACTGTATGGGGGTGCAACTTGGGGACCTGATCCCATTTCCCATAAATACTCACAAACATTTTATTTTAAGCACATGAGGCCATTTCAGTGGGAGTACTCATGTGAGGACTTTTCTATAGTTAACATTTAATTAGACCTAGCTGCAGAACTCAAAGTGTGAAAAATTCACCCATGCATGCTGGAGCTAAACTGACCTAATGAATCAGGGAGGTGGCTACCGCTGCTCAAGGAGGTGGATTACCTATGTAGGTCCTACATCCATGGAACAACCACTTCCAGCAACACAGGAAGTGTCTAACCAGTGGTTCTCAAACTGCGATCCATGGACGACCAGTGGTCTGCGAGCTCCATTCAGGTGGTCCAGAGATAGTTCCCTCTAAGGTGCATGCCTGAGTGGGCCACACATGAGAGAATAAAGGGCCACCCATCTAATTAGTGGAGCTGTGCACGTGTGGCTCCACTAATTAGGTGCCTGGACTCTGGAGAAGATGCACATGTAAGGTGAGGTGGTGGCCTTGGGGGGAATAGAGGATAGGTGGGAGGGGGCAGTGGGGTGAGAAGAGGGGGTGGGGGGAATTTGGGATGTGTGGGGTTGCAGTGGCCAGAGAAAGAGGTGACTTTCCCCAACTCCAGGGCTGTGGCTGCTGTGGGGAGACGGCCCTCCTTCCCAGCCCCAGCTCTGTGGCAAGGGAGAGACCCCCACTCCTTCCCAGCCCCAGCTTGGGGGACTGCTGCTGCAGCAGGGGAGAGCACATCCATCGCATTAGAAAGGTCAGACTACTGATATTAAAATATGAGTAGTGTGCTTTTATTTGTAGAACAAAAAAAGTTTATTATTATTAAGGGGTTTTTTTTGGTTTTTTTTTTTTTTACACAGCGCTTCTATCCGAAGTGCTTTACAATGGTTAGCTACCGGTGCAAACAACATTTGGAAAGAACATTAAGTGAGCCGCCAAGCCCCTCAGCGATTTTCAAGTGGTCCATGGGAAAAAAAGTTTGAGAACCACTGATCTACACTGCAGAGGCTTGTGTCCACAGTGTAGACCTGCCCCTGGCCAGTGAAGGAAGGGGGCCAGGAAAACACAGCAGCTGAAATCCAGGCCGCACTGAAGCGAAGGGGATTTTTTGCCATTGACCTGACCCCCGCGCTGCGGGCCAAGGATTTCACCAGGCATGTAGACGTGTGCTTGGGTGCAGGGAGGGGAGTTCACTTCCCTCTGGCTTGGGGGGAGTGTGAGAGGAAAAAGAAAACCCCGTCCCCCTTAGTTGGACGGTTTAGTGGGGGAGGGGGTCCTGGCCTCTTAGCGGGGCGGGGGGGCAGTTTCCCCTCAGTTGAGGACAGCCGGGGGGGGGGGGGGGGGGCGTCTTTCCCCGTTAGCTGGACCGTGGGGGGGAGGGGTTCCTTCCCGGTCAGCAGGACGGTTGCCGCGGGGGAGGTTCCTTTCGCCTTAGCCGAGGACGGTTGCAGCGCAGGCGGCGCGCGACGCCGCTCTAGACTGCAGGCCGGGGTGAGCGCCCGCAGGCTGCCCGCGGTCACGCCCCGGTTCCCGGGGCCGCTCCTGCCGCACATGGAGGCCATAGAGGAGCTGGCGCTGGCGCCCTGCGCCTCCTCCCAGTACCTGCGGCCCTTCCGGCTCCGCTACCGGCAGGTGAGTCCCGGCTCCCGCGGCACGGCGGGCGGAAGCCCCGGCTATAGCCGGGCCTACGAGCGCGCCGGAGCGCTGCCCTGCCAGGAAATGCGGCCTGGCCCGGGGCTGTATGGTGCCCTCCCCCTCCCGCTTCCCTGCAGCCTCCTGCGGACCTGCCCCCTTGGCCTGCCAGTCCCCTTGCTCCTCGTCCTCACCAGCGCCCCCTTCGCGCTCGGTCCCTCCCAAATCTTTCCCTGCCTCTAGGGTCCCACTCCGCTCAGGCTCCCTTGCGCCCCCCTTCCTCGCCCCTGCCAGTCCTGCGGACGTTGGGCTCTGTCTCTGTGGGTTCCTTGTTCTCCCAGCTGCGTCAAATCAGGAGGAGGGGGGAAGACTGGGAATAACCGACATCTGAATGAGCGTGACAGAACACCAGAAGAGGTGACTTTAGTAGTTCTACATTTCCCACAGCTGAACAAGGCACGAGTGTCCCATCACAATTTCTTCTCAGGCAGGTTTGTCATGGTTACGATTGCTTGTGGTCTTTATGTGGCAGCAGTAATATTGTCCTGAAGAGTGCAGTAGTAGTCTTATAATGCTTGTCAATTATGATCTTTTCTATGAATCCAGTCATATATACTGTACCTTTCATCCCCAAGCACTTTACATTTGCTGTGTAAACAGGAACCACTTGATCCACCTGCCACTGAAATACAGTCATCTTGGGGGTAGAATGCAGCTGTTGTTTAACAGCACACAGCAACCTACATAATACTTTAGGACTGGAAGTGAAGGCAGATACCGTAGTCGGGGATCGGTCCTGCTTTGAGCAGGGGGTTGGACTAGATGACCTCTTGAGGTCCCTTCCAACCCTGATATTCTATGATTCATATATGATTGAAACTGAAGTTGGTACTTTTGTTGTAAATTGGAAATAGGCCAAAACACACCTGCCCTTGCGAAAAGTACCATTGCGTTTTGTAAAGGACTGCAAGTGGTCATGTATGCGGTGGTCAGACTCGGAACCTCGGTTTTATTTCTCATCTGAAAGACTGAATTATAGTGCCCCCTATTGCCAGTGCGTGGGCATTGGTTTGGTACTGATTAGGGCTGAAACACTGTCTGCAGCAACTTAATTTTCTTTGCAGGTCTCACTAAATACTAACCCATTTGGACCTCGCTTCTTGAGTAATGTCATGTAAAATCATAGTCATTTAGTTGCAGTAATTGGAGCAAAGTTGGATGATTGTCTAGATCATCAAAAATGATGAAACTGCCATGTACAGCCAACTTTACAGCACCCATGTGGGAAGCAATGGAAGTAGTAATAGGAAATCCTTTTCCTTATAATGTCAATACAAACATGAATCTCCTTTCAGATGATCCTTGAGAATTAGAGCCCTCAGCAATACAAAGAGTACACATGATACAATGAGATTAATGTCTGCTACTGTAACATATTTGTGTTTTTCCCTTCAGAATCTGTTCTGTAAATAGGTTTCTAACTGTACGAAGAGCAGTTGTTTCTCTAATTAAATGTACTGTAGTGGTCACTCCAGTCTCAGTATTGGCCTAGTGAGGTCCATTTGTTCATTACAATTCCATGGCTGTAGCAAATACAGGAAAACCCAGTGCGTGCAGAAATTAGCAATGCCAAGCTACTTCTCTTTTATCCTTTTTTTTTGGGGTTTGTTTTAGGCCTGGCCTACACTACGGAGTTACGTCAACTGTAAGGCAGCTTATGTCGACCTAACTCTGTAAATGTCTACACTGTTGTGTTGCTTCTACTGATGTAAATTGCCTACTAGACTGACCTAATAAGTCCACGTCTGTGAGAGACGTAGCATTTAGATTGATGTAGTTAGGGTGATGCAGTGTCTGTGTTATTTACATCACCTGTTGGTTGTCAGCCCCATGTGGGCCCCAGGGCAGGCAGGACTCCAGCTGTCAGTGCCCCACAATGCCCCACACAGCTAAGTCAGTGGAAGTGGCCTGGTGAGGACATACACTACCAGCAGAGGGGGCATAGTGTGGACATGAACCACCGCAGTAATTACTGTGGTGGCTGTATGTCGACATAACTTAAGTCGACTTAATTTTGTAGTGAAGACTTGCCCTTAGACACATTCATTAAGGAAGGAAGAGGAGGTGTGTGTGGAGGAGATATATTCAACTCCTAGTCTTAGCCCTGGTCTACACTAGGACTTTAGGTCGAATTTAGCAGCGTTAAATCGATGTAAACCCGTACCTGTCCACACGATGAAGCCATTTATTTCGACTTAAAGGGCTCTTAAAATCGATTTCCTTACTCCACCCCTGACAAGTGGATTAGCGCTTAAATCGGCCTTGCCGGGTTGAATTTGGGGTACTGTGGACACAATTCGACGGTATTGGCCTCCGGGAGCTATCCCAGAGTGCTCCATTTTGACCGCTCTGGACAGCACTCTCAACTCAGATGCACTGGCCAGGTAGACAGGAAAAGAACCGCGAACTTTTGAATCTCATTTCCTGTTTGGCCAGCGTGGCAAGCTGCAGGTGACCATGCAGAGCTCATCAGCAGAGGTGACCATGATGGAGTCTCAGAATCGCAAAAGAGCTCCAGCATGGACCGAACGGGAGGTACGGGATCTGATCGCTGTATGGGGAGAGGAATCCGTGCTATCAGAACTCCGTTCCAGTTTTCGAAATGCCAAAACCTTTGTCAAAATCTCCCAGGGCATGAAGGACAGAGGCCATAACAGGGACCCGAAGCAGTGCCGCGTGAAACTGAAGGAGCTGAGGCAAGCCTACCAGAAAACCAGAGAGGCTAACGGCCGCTCCGGGTCAGAGCCCCAAACATGCCGCTTCTATGATGAGCTGCATGCCATTTTAGGGGGTTCAGCCACCACTACCCCAGCCGTGTTGTTTGACTCCTTCAATGGAGATGGAGGCAATACGGAAGCAGGTTTTGGGGACGAAGAAGATGATGATGATGAGGAGGTTGTAGATAGCTCACAGCAAGCAAGCGGAGAAACCGGTTTTCCCGACAGCCAGGAACTGTTTCTCACCCTGGACCTGGAGCCAGTACCCCCCGAACCCACCCAAGGCTGCCTCCTGGACCCAGCAGGCGGAGAAGGGACCTCCGGTGAGTGTACCTTTTAAAATACTATACATGGTGTAAAAGCAAGCATGTGAAAGGATTACTTTGCCCTGGCATTCGCGGCTCTCCTGGATATACTCCCAAAGCCTTTGCAAAAGGTTTCTGGGGAGGGCAGACTTATTGCGTCCTTCATGGTAGGACACTTTACCACTCCAGGCCAGTAACACGTACTCGGGAATCATTGTACAACAAAGCATTGCAGTGTATGTTTGCTGGCGTTCAAGCAACATCCGTTCTTTATCTCTCTGTGTTATCCTCAGGAGAGTGAGATATAATCCATGGTCACCTGGTTGAAATAGGGTGCTTTTCTTCAGGGGACACTCAGAGGAGCCCATTCCTGCTGGGCTGTTTGCCTGCGGCTGAACAGAAATGTTCCCCGCTATTAGCCACAGGGAGGGGGGAGGGTTGAGGGGGTAGCCACGCGGTGGGGGGAGGCAAAATGCGACCTTGTAACGAAAGCACATGTGCTATGTATGTAATGTTAACAGCAAGGTTTACCCTGAAAGAGTGTAGCCAGTGTTTTATAAAATGTGTCTTTTTAAATACCGCTGTCCCTTTTTTTTTCTCCACCAGCTGCATGTGTTTCAATGATCACAGGATCTTCTCCTTCCCAGAGGCTAGTGAAGATTAGAAAGAAAAAAAAACGCACTCGAGATGAAATGTTCTCCGAGCTGATGCTGTCCTCCCACGCTGACAGAGCACAGACGAATGCGTGGAGGCAAATAATGTCAGACTGCAGGAAAGCACAAAATGACCGGGAGGAGAGGTGGCGGGCTGAAGAGAGTAAGTGGCGGGCTGAAGAGAGGGCTGAAGCTCGAATGTGGCGGCAGCGTGATGAGAGGAGGCAGGATTCAATGCTGAGGCTGCTGGAGGACCAAACCAGTATGCTCCAGTGTATGGTTGAGCTGCAGCAAAGGCAGCTGGAGAACAGACTGCCACTACAGCCCCTGTGTAACCAACCGCCCTCCTCCCCAAGTTCCATAGCCTCCACACCCAGACGCCCAAGAACGTGGTGGGGGGGCCTCCGGCCAACCAGCCACTCCACCACAGAGGATTGCCCAAAAAAAAGAAGGCTGTCATTCAATAAATTTTAAAGTTGTAAACTTTTAAAGTGCTGTGTGGCATTTTCCTTCCCTCCTCCACCACCCCTCCTGGGCTACCTTGGTAGTCATCCCCCTGTTTGTGTGATGAATGAATGAAGAATGCATGAATGTGAAGCAACAATGACTTTATTGCCTCTGCAAGCGGTGATCGAAGGGAGGAGGGGAGGGTGGTTAGCTTACAGGGAAGTAGAGTGAACCAAGGGGCGGGGGGTTTCATCAAGGAGAAACAAACAGAACTTTCACACCGTAGCCTGGCCAGTCACGAAACTGGTTTTCAAAGCCTCTCTGATGCGTACTGCGCCCTCCTGTGCTCTTCTAACCGCCCTGGTGTCTGGCTGCGCGTAACCAGCAGCCAGGCGATTTGCCTCAACCTCCCACCCCGCCATAAACGTCTCCCCCTTACTCTCACAGATATTGTGGAGCACACAGCAAGCAGTAATAACAGTGGGAATATTGGTTTCGCTGAGGTCTAAGCGAGTCAGTAAACTGCGCCAGCGCGCCTTTAAACGTCCAAATGCACATTCTACCACCATTCTGCACTTGCTCAGCCTGTAGTTGAACAGCTCCTGACTACTGTCCAGGCTACCTGTGTATGGCTTCATGAGCCATGGCATTAAGGGGTAGGCTGGGTCCCCAAGGATACATATAGGCATTTCAACATCCCCAACAGTTATTTTCTGGTCTGGGAATAAAGTCCCTTCTTGCAGCTTTTGAAACAGACCAGAGTTCCTGAAGATGCGAGCGTCATGTACCTTTCCCGGCCATCCCACGTTGATGTTGGTGAAATGTCCCTTGTGATCCACCAGAGCTTGCAGCACTATTGAAAAGTACCCCTTGCGGTTTATGTACTCGCCGGCTTGGTGCTCCGGTGCCAAGATAGGGATATGGGTTCCGTCTGTGGCCCCACCACAGTTAGGGAATCCCATTGCAGCAAAGCCATCCACTATGACCTGCACATTTCCCAGGGTCACTACCCTTGATATCAGCAGATCTTTGATTGCGTGGGCTACTTGCATCGCAGCAGCCCCAACAGTAGATTTGCCCACTCCAAATTGATTCCCAACTGACCGGTAGCTGTCTGGCGTTGCAAGCTTCCACAGGGCTATCGCCACTCGCTTCTCAACTGTGAGGGCTGCTCTCATCTTGGTATTCATGCGCTTCAGGGCAGGGGAAAGCAAGTCACAGAGTTCCATGAAAGTGCCCTTACGCATGCGAAAGTTTCGCAGCCACTGGGAATCGTCCCAGACCCGCAACACTATGCGGTCCCACCAGTCTGTGCTTGTTTCCCGAGCCCAGAATCGGCGTTCCACAGCATGAACCTGCCCCATTAGCACCATGATGCATGCATTGGCAGGGCCCATGCTTTCAGAGAAATCTGTGTCCATGTCCTGATCACTCACGTGACCGCGCTGACGTCGCCTCCTCGCCCGGTAGCGCTTTGCTAGGTTCTGGTGCTGCATATACTGCTGGATAATGCGTGTGGTGTTTAATGTGCTCCTAATTGCCAAAGTGAGCTGAGCGGACTCCATGCTTGCCTTGGTATGGCGTCCGCACAGAAAAAAGGCGCGGAATGATTGTCTGCCGTTGCTCTGACGGATGGAGGGGCGACTGACGGCACGGCTTACAGGGTTGGCTTCAGGGAGCTAAAATCCACAAAGGGGGTGGCTTTAAATCAAGGAGTAGTTCAGGCAGGAGTTCATGGAGGGTTCCAATAAGAAATGGTGCACCTAAGTTACTGTTCTTATTGGAACAAGGAGGTTAGCGTGGCCTCTGATTGATACATGGCTAGATTTAGCTCGCTGCACGTTCTCTGTGAGTGACTGCAGTGTGACCTAGAGGAATGAGTCCCCTAGACAGGGGAAGAGGCAAATGAGTACAAAACAAATCTGGTCTATTTCTTGTTTTGATCCACTCCATCTATCTTTTACATCTTTGGCTGGCAGCAGACGGTGCAGAAGGACTGCATGCCATCCACATCTCATGGCTGCTCGGCAGAAGATGGTACAGTACGACTGCTAGCCATCCTCATCTCTTGCCTGCCTGGCAGAAGATGGTGCAATATGACTGCTAGCCATCCTCATCTTTTGCCTGCCTGGCAGAAGATGGTACAATACGATTGCTAGCCATCGTCATCTCTTGCCTGCCCGGCAGAAGACGGTACAATACGACTGCTAGCAATCCGTATTGCCTGCCTGATCACCATAAGACGGTTCAATAGGACTGACTGCAGGACTAAAGAGAATGACCTGGTCAAGTCACCAAAAATTTAGTCCCTGCGCCCATGTCTGCCCAGGCGCTCCCAGCCGACGTGGCCAGGAGCACCTCGGACACGATGAGGACGGGTAACAGTCATACTGCACCGTCTGCTGCCAGAAGGCAATGGGTTGCTGCTACTGTGTAGCAATGCCGTACCGCGTCTTCCAGCACCCAGGAGACATACGGTGACGGTTACCTGAGCGGGCTCCATGCTTGCGGTGGTATGGCGTCCGCACAGGTAACTCAGGAAAAAAGGCGCGAAACGATTGTCTGCCCTTGCCTTCACGGAGGGAGGGAATGGGGGCCGGACAATATGTACCCAGAACCACCCGCGACAATGTTTTAGCCCAGTCAGAGTGCTCCATTGTGACTGCTCTGGACAGCACTCTCAACTCAGATGCACGATTATTTGCCGTTGCTCTGACGCAGGGAGGGGCGACTGAGGACACGGCTTACAGGGTTGACTTCACGGAGGGTTCCAATAAGAAATGGTGCACCTAAGTTATTGTTCTTATTGGAACAAGGAGGTTAGCCTGGCCTCTGATTGATACATGGCTAGATTTAGCTCGCTGCACCTTCTCTGTGAGTGACTGCAGTGTGACCTAGAGGAATGAGTCCCCTAGACAGGGGAAGAGGCAAATGAGTACAAAACAAATCCGGTTTATTTCTTGTTTTGATCCACTCCATCTATCTTTTACATCTTTGGCTGGCAGCAGACGGTGCAGAAGGACTGCATGCCATCCACATCTCATGGCTGCTCGGCAGAAGACGGTACAATAGGACTGCTAAGCAATCCATATTGCCTGCCTACTCACCATAAGACTGTTCAATAGGACTGACTGCCGGACTTAAGAGAATGACCTGGTCAAGTCACTAAAAATTTAGTCCCTGCGCCCATGTCTGCCCAGGTGCTCCTGATCGACCTCACACAGGCGATCAGGAGCACCTCGGACATGACGAGGACGGCTACCAGTCGTACTGTACCGTCTGCTGCCAGAAGGCAATGGGTTGCTGCTACTGTGTAGCAATGCCATACCGCGTCTTCCAGCACCCAGGAGACATACGGTGACGGTTACCTGAGCGGGCTCCATGCTTGCGGTGGTATGGCGTCCGCACAGGTAACTCAGGAAAAAAGGCGCGAAACGATTGTCTGCCCTTGCCTTCACGGAGGGAGGGAGGGAACGGGGGCCGGACAATATGTACCCAGAACCACCCGCGACAATGTTTTAGCCCAATCAGAGTGCTCCATTGTGACTGCTCTGGACAGCACTCTCAACTCAGATGCACGATTGTTTGCCGTTGCTCTGACGCAGGGAGGGGTTACAGGGTTGACTTCACGGAGGGTTCCAATAAGAAATGGTGCACCTAAGTTATTGTTCTTATTGGAACAAGGAGGTTAGCGTGGCCTCTGATTGATACATGGCTAGATTTAGCTCTCTGCACCTTCTCTGTGAGTGACTGCAGTGTGACCTAGAGGAATGAGTCCCCTAGACAGGAGAGGAGGCAAATGAGTACAAAACAAATCTGGTCTATTTCTTGTTTTGATCCACTCCATCTATCTTTTACATCTTTGGCTGGCAGCAGACGGTGCAGAAGGACATATTGCCTACCTGCTCACCATAAGATGGTTCAATAGGACTGACTGCCGGACTTAAGAGAATGACCTGGTCAAGTCACCAAAAATTTAGTCCCTGAGCCCATGTCTGCCCAGGCGCTCCCAGCCGACGTGGCCAGGAGCACCTCGGACATGACGAGGACGGCTACCAGTCGTATTGTACTGTCTGCTGCCAGAAGGCAAGGGGTTGCTGCTACTGTGTAGCAATGCAGAACCACGTCTGCCAGCACCCAGGAGACATACGGTGACGGTTACCTGAGCGGGCTCCATGCTTGCGGTGGTATGGCGTCCGCACAGGTAACTCAGGAAAAAAGGCGCGAAACGATTGTCTGCCCTTGCTTTCACGGAGGGAGGGAGGGAAGGGGGGACTGACGATATGTACCCAGAACCACCCGCGACAATGTTTCAGCCCCATCAGGCATTGGGATCTCAACCCAGAATTCCAATGGGCAGCGGAGACTGCGGGAACTGTGGGATAGCTACCCACAGTGCAACGCTCCGGAAGTCGACTCTAGCCTCGGTACTGTGGAAGCACTCCGCCGAGTTAATGCACTTAATGCACTTCTGTGGGGACACACACACTCGAATATATAAAACCGATTTCTAAAAAACCGACTTCTATAAATTCGACCTTATTCCGTAGTGTAGACATACCCTTAAAGTGTTGGAAAAGGAAAAGCAGGAGGCGATCAAATAGACAGGGATAGAGTAGGAGGGAACATTTTGAAGTTGGGAACTTCTGCATATCCCAAATAGTGTCTTTCTGCACAAATAGAAAATATAAAGAATTCTTGTAAATAAAGTTTCTGATAATGGATTACCTTTAAATATTGATGAACTCTAGGTACCTCCAAGACATCACTAGGGATCTTTAATTCTTTAAATTCTTTAAATCTTTAAAGATTACAGTATTTGGCTGGAGATTCAATTGTAAATTCCTGAATCTTTCTGATCCTATCTCCACAACCAAAACAATCAAGTCAGACAACAGTGGTTAAACTTAATTGAGGTCTAGATGACTTGCATTACAATTTAGCCTGTAGGTATGGCCTTGTCCATGCAGGCTGGACCACATTTAGTTTTAAACCAGTAGGGCCATAGCCATGCTCAAAAGCCATTGTTGAACTTGCTTGTTTTCATAGTGTAACCAAGGCCAAAAATATCTGATGCAGAAAGTTGCCCTGATGTGTTTCAGAAATTGAGTTTCCCTTGAGGACTATATTCCCTTCAGTATAGTACATTTATTCACTATATATTTCTTATGATTTGATTTCTTTGAAGAGAGAGAGAGATGTGGTCTAGTGTGCTAAGCAGAGAACCATAATCTCTTGACTTCTAATCCTAGTTCATACACTGACTACCTGACACGGGCTTTGTTTTAGAAGCTTGTTCTGACAAGACAGCTCTCATCACTGCTTCCTACCATTTAATTTTTAGTGTGTGATCTGTCAAGGAACTTTTGGAAGTGTACAGGCTAGACTAATATAAACTGCAATTTTACATTTTCTAGTATATATGGGCAAGCCTGTGCTAGCGTGGAATGGTGAACAAGCATCTATTTGAATGATGGCAGGACATTCAAACTCATTGCCATGGGATGTCATGATGGCCAAAAGTATAACTGTGTTCAAAAAAGAACTAGATAAGTTCAAAACTTCATGGAGGATAGGTCCATCACTGGCTGTTAGCCAGGGTGGTCTGGGATGTAACCCCATGCTCAGGACGACCCTAAATCTCTTACTACCAGAAGCTGGGAATGGAAGACACGTGAATCACTCCATAATTGCCCTGTTCTGTACACTCCACCTGAAGTTCTGGTGCGTGCCACTGTCAGAGACAGGAGATTGGGAAACATGGACTGTGGTCTGACGCAGTATGGCAGCTCTTATGTTCTTATGACAAACCGGAAAAATTGTTCTATGGTGCCAGTTAGGATCTAATGAAGTTTAATCAAATAAGGGGACCGATTGTAACAAGAAACTTTATTTATTTTTATGTGAGCTTTACTCTATTTTCAGAGCTTCAGATGGTTTAGTGTTTGGCTTTGTCATTTTGTTCTATATTGATTAACTAAGGTTTCCAGTCATTCATTCCTAAGTTAAACATATGATACATTAAAAAGATTTTTCCCACTTCCATTTCATTTTTATGTGTGGCCTTTTCTTTTACTTTTAAGGGAATAAAAACATTTAAAGTTATTAACATTCTAAAAGTTTGGTTTTTTTTAGAGAATGTTGTGGATCTGAATCTGTTGTGTACTGTGTAGTGAGCAGAAAATGCCCCATGTAAAAAGGGAGTTGGGTGTAATTTAACAGTGGATTGCGAACAAGGATTCCTGATTTCTAAGAGATCTGACTCTGATTTCCTCTGTGGCCTTGAGCAAGCCCCTTAGTCTCTGTGTTTCCACACTTTAAAATGGGATTTAAGATTTACCTATCTCACTGGACATGAGGATTAAGATCCAATTCTGCAAGGAGCTCCATGCAGGGAAAGCAAGATTGGGGCCTTATTAATGGCCTGAGAACTTTGGAGATCAAAAGCACTAAGTTGTTATTAATAATAATAATAATTAATAATAATAATAAATTATAAATTATTATTATTTATTATACTGTACCAACTAATTCCACATTTAGAACTAATTTTTATATAGTAGCATGAGTGTTCCCAGTTCCCTAAAACATTTGCTGAAGCTTCGTTCTGCTTTTTGGTAAACATAGAACATTCTTTTCTAGTTTGACAGTTAAAATGTTGCTGTGAAAATAATAAACAGAATTTTAGGTAACCTGTTCAAACAAGTAACACTGGTCTGTTAAATCTTCAAAGACTCCAGTATTAAGAAGTGTTCATTTGTCAAAGCAATCATGTTAAGGATGATGGTGTTATTTCTTTTGCAGAATTTTTCTGAATTCCTTCAACCTTTCTAGTACTCATAATATTAAATGCAAAAATAAGAAGACAGCATTTTGGCTGAAATGACATCATATAGCATTTTGTATGCATAAACATAAGGAACTTTGAAGTGACAGTTTTCACAAGCAGCATGAGCATACACGGTATTTTAGATGAACGGTGGTCTTGAAGTTAAGGCACGGGATTGGGACTAGAAGTGAGGGGACCTGGATCTATTCATGGCACTGCCACAGACTTCTGATGTAATGCTATTCAAATTTCAAAATTATTTTAGCATGAGATGTGGTTGGGAGTTGCTGAAGGGAAAATATGAAGAAAATTTGGAAAGTCAGAGAAGTAGTAGAAGGGAAACATAAAGGTATTTTTGTGTGTGCTGTAATGAAGGTTTATTTTCATTCAACATACTTTGGCCACCAAGCTTGCACCTGTTCCTAGTGTGAAATAGCTTAGGGACAGTTAGAAGGTAATGGCTGGTAATGTAGAGATTGGTGAGTAGTGGTTAGCAGTGACAGAAATTTCCAGCTTTTTACGTTAAGCATAGTCTTTATCTTAATTTTAACAAATTCTTAACAGTAAATATCATCTTAAATTGGGGATCTTGCTCCTAATGGTTTCATGTATGCAACTGAATGAAACAAATGAACTGAACTCCATCGATTGTGTCTGTTTAATTGTATAATCCCAAGAGAATGGCAGGCATTTTACAGAACAGTAAGAAGATACAACCTCTACATGTAAGAGATTGCAATCTGCATACAATGGAGTACAATCATTTTTCATGTTACTTAGCTACAAACAGGCAGCAGGAATCTCAAAGTATAAAGATAAAAATATTAAAAATAAGTGTACTTGTGTGAGTGTAGTGAGATAACTTAGGATGTGAGAGTTGAGAGATTGTTGGGAATGATAGGCTGGGAAGGCAGTGAGAAACTGAGGTAGCATTGTTTGTTGTGGACATATGGGTGTGGAGTTATGAGGGCAACAGCTGATCAGAGAGCAGGAATTCACTTTGCATTCATTGAAGTCAGTAGCAAAGGTGCCAGTAATTACAGTAATGCAGGTTCAAGCCTGCAATATACATTCTCTGTATACAATTTTTACAAGTATGTCTACATTTTAGAAATAAATTAATTAAGTAAACAATGGTGTTTTGATTTAATGTCCAAAGGCCATTAGTAGCCAGAGCACAGAAACTGGCATATTGGTTATTGAGAAACAGCCATGCACTTATGCAAATCAGACTCCAAAGTTTAGAATAACTGTGAAATACTTGCACAGTTGAGTACTAGTAAATGTATTTCACCAGTATGCTATGGTTAGCTTGGGTTATTCCACTTTACAATAATGATTGCTAAGGGCTTCTTTAAATGGGGACATGCAGAAAAATTAATCCAAATGAACTAAAGGTGTGAATTCAAAGTGGGTTTGTTAAACTGCATTAAACTCCTGTGTGTATACTCTCATTCAAAATTAAAGTGATGTTAATTGGGTTTATCTTAATTCACTTCCAAATTAAGGCTGGGTCTAATCTTAAAAATTAGATCGACCTAGCTATGTCGCTCAGGGCTGTGAACAATGTTGTGCCCTTAGCACCATAGTTTCGTAGACCTAAGCCCAGGTGTAGGCACAGCTAAATCAACAGAATAATTATTTTGTCAACCTAGCTATCACGTCTCAGAGAGGTGGACTGACAATAGAGAAAGGAAAAACTCCTTTTGTCAACGTAGGATGCATCTACACTATGGGCATGGCTACACTGGAAACTTTCAAAGCGCTGCTGCGGGAGCGCTCGCACGGCCGTGCTTTGAAGTGCAAGTGTGGTCGCACGTGAGCGCTGGGAGAGAGTCCCAGCGCTCCTGGTAATCCACCTCCCTGAGGGGATTAGCTCAGAGCGCTGGGAGCCTGTCCACACTAGCACTTTAAAGCGCTCAGACTTGCTGCACTCGGAGGTGATTTTTCAGACCCCTGAGCCAGCAAGTTAGAGTGCTATAAAATGTAAGTGTAGACAAGCCCTATGCCACACTACAGCATTTACACACATCTACACTATAGCAGCACACCTGCAGCGCTGTAGCTGTTCCACTGTAGTGGCTGTACTGTAGATATACTGTAAATTAAACCAAATTAAGGCCACTTGAATGCTGAAAGAGAGTGCGCACACAGGTTTAATGAGGTTTAACTAATCCACTTTAAATTTACACCTTTTAATTTGAATTAATTTTCCTGAGTATCCCCATGTACACAGGCCCCAGGATGGAAATAATCAGGTCCAGAGAAAATGAGCCACTTTACAACATCTAATGTAGATTTTTATTACAATTGCTATGTAAAAAAAAATGACTGGTGTTTTGTATACTCCTAGTAGTATTCTCGTCACATTTTGTACAATCTTTAATTTTTTTTGTTTAAATTATTATTCTTTTTTATTTTATTTTTTTTTATAAATTGAGCTAGCTCGGAGAAATGTACCTGTATATGTCTGTAATTTTTCAATTGAGATTAAAATACATGTCTGGTTAGAGATAAGTAAAAATGGCTACTTGTTTCCCAGTACAAAACATTCTGTTATCTGAAGCAGTGTAACGTGTAGAAGTATGCATACGGTGTACGTTTTAATACAGATGATGAGCAGTAGTGTACAAACCTTTACTGTGGATTTGGATGTTATGAAGTTATAAAATCTTCTCTAAGTGGGAATATTGTGTAAAATGTAAAGACAGAAAACAGATTTTAATGCTTTATATTAAATGAGTATAGCACATTGTGATTATACCTTGAAAACACAGTTTAAAGAATAAGAAATTACATATAAATGGCTAGTGATATTGAATATGCATTTTTTACATTTTGCAGCCACAACTCGTATGTTTTGTAATTATTTGATTTGAAAACACTATGTAGAAAATGATGACTTAGCATAAACAGGGACATTATATTTTTTTATTCCACAGAATATATAAAACAACTATCTGACTTAAATTTTTGTGTGAATTAGTCTTTCTACATAATTTATAGCTAAATAAAGCAGCATTCCCTGATCTCCAAGAGCTTAGCTTTCAACATGTTGTCCCTTAAACATAGACCAAGGTCTTGTTAATATAGTAATACTAAAGTTTAAACAAACTAAAGCTTACTTTTCATTAGTGGTCAACTAGTGTCACAGGAAAGCCATGATCGCTGATCAAAACAACATTAATTATCTGTTTCACATTGTGCATGCTGTGTCAAAATCCTTTAAATGTTGCATATGAAGCTGAGAGGGAACCTTAAAGCCTGTGACAGAGCAGCTGGTCTGGACATGGGCTGATGCCCCAGTTGACAGGTTGTTGGATTAGAAAGAATATCAAAGGCAGTGAGTAAGATTAGGGATAAGTGAACATCTGACAGCAGTTTGCAGCAGGGGAGAACAGATGATAAACAATGGGAGCTGGGTACTTGGGTGGGGGGACCGAGAGGTGAGAAGGCCATGGGAAAAGTGTGGCAGCAATCGTTAAAGCTCCAGGTTGCTGAGCCTCATGAATAGAACAGGAAATAGGATTTGCTAGGACAGATGTGCTGAGTGGTGATGAATACATTATAGGGAAATGAGGGCAAAACTCCTAAAGGTGAGGGCTATTCTTTCTCCAAAAATGTTAAATATAAATGTGGGAAAGATTCACCCGTCCGTAAAAAACAAAACATTCCAGTTTGTTTGAAAAATAATGCAGAAAAGGAGGGAATACAGCTGTTGATTTTGACTTTATTAAATGTTTGTTCTTCAGTGATACTTTTAACAAACTACAGCACACCTACTGCTAAACCAGTAATAATATCACAGGTACTTATTTTGACAGCCTAAAATGATGAAGAGATGGAAGTAGTGGCTTTTTTTAGATGGTGCTTTGATGCTTTTTAATTTGTTTGCAGTACATGGTATCTACAGAACATATTGGTGGGGTATGTTGCAGATATCTACAATTATTTCTCAGAATAACTGTGTGGCACTTCCTGGGCTTTTTGTGCCACAAAACTATGATTTTTGTTGCTACTTCTTGCTGGATCCATTTCCTCTGTTCATGATATAGCCAGTTTGGCAAAGCCAAAGGACTGGCAAATATGTTCTTTGTGTAGCTCCTAAAAAACCTGGATGCTGACTCGTGTACTTCTGCCACTTTCATTTGGGGCCTGAAAAAGTTATTGAAACTTGAAACTGAAGTAATATATTAGTTTATCAAGAAGAAGAAATGTGTGAAATATATGTGAGCCTTTGGTACCCAAGAGGGTATCAGTACAGCTTGTTTCCAGACTTCTAGGCAGTTGTCCCACTAAATAAAATATTTTCCCAGATTGTAGAAGGCACCACAGGCTCATTAAGCCAGGGTAGAAACTGAGAAGATGTGAGAGTGTAAGCTGCGAGCCAACTCACCGACTGGGGAACAACTGTGCAGTCCAGGACCCTTTCCTCAGGGCTGGCTTTACTTTCAAACAAGTGTTCCAAAACAGATGCAAATAAACTTGAAATACCTTTATACTAACCACCTCAGACTTTTCCAACTTCTGCCAAGTTGGGAGGGGAGAGGACACACACTTCCCTGTTAGTCGCCCCTCCCTTGCTACTGTGGAGGAACCCTGACTGGACATCCCTGACCTTGAGTCTCTCATGTCTGTGCACCTGCCCTAGAGACAAGAAATCTTATATCTGGCATTCTGTAGGTCACATGCTTCCTCCTAGTCATATAACCTGCAACTATAGCTCCCAGTTTTAAAGGACCCCAGGGCGGTAACTGGGATGCATGCATGTGCTCCAAGGTCCTGTTGCAGGGAGAGTAGCCATTCCTGTTGCCAAAATGTTATATACTGTATCTTGAGTGGAGCAATAGCTTAAACAGTCTTTCTCTTCCAGGAATTCCTAAGAACTTGTAACTAACAAGAAGAATTGTACTCCAAACAGTTATATTAGAGTAGTAACATGGAAAAAGGTGCTCAAATACAATGGTGATGAACACAGTACAACATAAAGAACAGGAGTACTTGTGGCACCTTAGACACTAACAAATTTATTTGAGCATAAGCTTTCGTGGGCAACAGCCCACTTCATCAGATGCATATAATGGAACATATAGTAAGAAGATATTTATACACACAGAGAACATGAAAAGGTGGAAGTACCCATACCAACTGTAGGAGGCTAAATAATTAAGAGCTATTATCAGCAGGGGAAAAAATACTTTTGAAGTGATAATCAAGATGGCCCATTTTGAACAGTTGACATGAAGGTGTGAGGATATTTAACATGGGGAAATAGAAAAGAAGTACTTGTGGCACCTTAGAGACTAACAAATTGATTTGAGCATAAGCTTTCGTGAGCTATACGAAAGCTTATGCTCAAAGAAATTTGTTAGTCTCTAAGGTGCCACAAGTACTCCTTTTCTTCATGGGGAAATAGTTTACTTTGTGGAATGACCCATCCACTCCCAGTCTCTATTCAAGCCTAAGTTAATTGTATCCAGTTTGCAAATTAATTCCAATTCAGCAGTCTCTCATTGGAGTCTGTTTCTGAAGTTTTTTTTTGTTGAAGAATTGCAACTTTTAGGTCTGTAATCGAGTGACCAAAGAGATTGAAGTGTTCTCCGACTGGTTTTTGAATGTTATAATTCTTGACGTCTGATTTGTGTCCATTTATTCTTTTACGTAGAGACTGTCCAGTTTGACCAATGTACATGGCAGAGGGGCATTGCTGGCACATGATGGCATAGATCACATTGGTAGCTGTGCAGGTGAACGAGCCTCTGATCGTGTGGCTGATGTGATTAGGCCCTATGATGGTGTCCCCTGAATAGATATGTGGACACAGTTGGCAAGGGGCTTTGTTTCAAGGATAGGTTCCTGGGTTAGTGGTTCTGTTGTGTGGTGTGTGGTTGCTGGTGAGTATTTGCTTCAGGTTGGGTGGCTGTCTGTAAGCAAGGGCAGGCCTGTCTCCCAAGATTTGTGAGAGCGATGGGTCGTCCATCAGGATAGGTTGTAGATCCTTGATGATGCGTTGGAGAGGTTTTAGTTGGGGGCTGAAGGTGATGGCTGGTGGCGTTCTGTTATTTTCTTTGTTGGGGCTGTCCTGTAGTAGGTGACTTCTGGGTACTCTTCTGGCTCTGTCCATCTGTTTCTTCACTTCAGCAGGTGGGTATTGTAGTTGTAAGAATGCTTGATAGAGATCTTATAGGTGTTTGTCTCTGTCTGAGGGGTTGGAGCAAATGCAGTTGTATCGTAGAGCTTGGCTGTAGACAATGGATCGCGTGGTGTGGTCTAGGTGAAAGCTGGAGGTATGTAGGTAGGTATAGCGGTCAGTAGGTTTCCGGTATAGGGGGGTGTTTATGTGACCATCGCTTATTAGCACCGTAATGTCCAGGAAGTGGATCTCTTGTGTGGACTGGTCCAGGCTGAGGTTGATGGTGGGATAAGATTCAATTAGTGTAATGACCGAGCCATTCCCAGTCTCTGTTCAAACCTAAGTTAATGGTATGACAGATAAAGTATGCTTTAGTACCGTTTAGTTTCAGTGCGCAACATAACCCTATTGCTACATTTGGACCAAATCGCAATCTGAAAAACTCCCAGTTTGCCTTAGGGTTCAACGTTTGTTTCTGCTGCTTAGAGATCATTTGACAGTATTGCTTCTTTGGAATACATCTATGTATTTAAAATATTATGTTGCATTTATAGAGAGCCTTTTGTCCTGAAGGTTCCCAAAATACTTCAGTAACAACCAGAATATACATAAGCAAGTCACTCAAGTTCAAGTTGTCATTTATATTTCTCTGTTAGGTAGCAGATGTGTTGTTTCGTACCCATATCTTCAATATAGGTGGTAAGTTAGGAGAAGCTGCTTCTTGAATCTTTCTACATTTTCAGCTTTCTCAAACGGGAAGATGAGGAGTCGGTCTGTGTTACAGAAAACAGATGAAGTTTTAGCTTTTTTAAATTAAAAGGTAAAGGTAATAAGAAAATATGAAAACATGGAGCTAGTTGCATCTGTTAACTGTGTGCTGGTTTTGTTGATAGTGGGGGAGGGCAGGAGGATGAAAGGTCTTAAGGATCTTTGTGAGAAGTGCCTGTGAGAAAGTCTTAGGGGGAAATCTAAAGATTGTTACTAAGCCTTGGCTTCCATTAGCCCCCTGCTGCTGTTCTTCATCAAGTTATTTTAATGGCTTTCAAAGCAAGTGAGTGGAAAATGGTTTCTCTGGAACTTTAAGGAGACTGAACTGCAAACTGTCATTGCTTTACAAGTAAAACACATCAAAGGTTGATGGAAGAATTGCTTGTTAAACACATTAAAGATTCTAATTAAAAAATGGAGATACAAAAGAGACATCACAGTCATCATAATTACTCAAAGGTGAAAGCTTAATGGCTTGTCATCTGCTGAGGATCCTGTGTTAAAAGTACCTCTTTCATATTTTTTGTATTCCTTTATATATTTTGGAGTTCTTTACATTTGCATGAATGAAGGACATGTATTAAAAAAAACCCCGCTTAAAATGCAAAGTAAAATCTCAAATTAATATGCTTTGCATATATTCAAGGATGCCTTTGAAGATATCTGAACCTTCAAATTCTGACATCTGTGAATCTTTTAAATATCTAGCTGTTGTTTCTCTGACTATGTAATACAGTATATAAAAATATTTCATATGTGTACTCTGTGAGAGATACATATGGATATTGTATATGTCAAACACAGTAAATAACCTTGTAAGTATTTTCTGTAGAACCTGCTTCTGTCCATTTTCAACCCCCTCCCCTTTAAAAAAAAAAAAAAAAAAAAAAAGTATTCTGGATGTCAATTTTTAGTGCTATATAGTTGATACCTTCTGAAGAGAAAAAAGGGATCAGTGCATATAGAAAATAACACTTCTACTGAGAGTTTAAAAGTCTGAGCCTTCTACTTCAAAGCAAGATGCATACTGTAGTGTGTAAGGCTGCTCAAGATCAATGTATACATTTAATAAACAAACATAATTTAATACAGAGGTACCTTTCTACAATATGAAACAGTGATTTGTTAAATACTTTATTAATAAGCACAAAAAGCACCTATTCCATTATGCTATTCACTAGTCCTTTTCCATACTGCAATTGCAAAAGTCTCCTGTAAAGTTTCAGTCTAAATTCACAAGTTTTTGTAGAGTTTTAGCAAGTGAAGTGATTTTTCATTTATACACACATTCTTAATTAAGAAAACAATTCTTGTCAGTAACCTGATGAGTGGCCATAGCAGTGAGTGGATTTTTGCACATGCTGTGGTTAAAGAAAAATAGAAATGGTATAGAAAGTCCTAATATGTTGTTAATAGTAAAAAGTCTCTAAGGACTTCAGTGTCAGACAGTCTCATATTTAGAGGAGGAAATAGAAAGGTACCTTGTTTAAAATTAGA
Source organism: Chelonia mydas (assembly GCF_015237465.2). NCBI lineage: Eukaryota > Metazoa > Chordata > Testudines > Cheloniidae > Chelonia > Chelonia mydas. The sequence continues at coordinate 116,710,781 of NC_051246.2, read as the reverse complement.
TTACTGAGAGTTTGGTAACATTTTATCATAAGTATCTTAATAATTATCTACATTACAAATTATATCACTTTATGCTTAATTCTAATACTGGATAATCATTAAGCATCACTTCTCTCCCACCCTTCCCCCATAAAGATGTGTAAATGTATTCTGAAAATCTGTGTGAAACTAATTATGGCCCACAAATCTTCTCCGGTTGTAACTTGAACCGTTAAAACTTACTTATCCCTGGCAGGTATTTTATCATTAGGTAATGAGTACAATTAACTTGAAAAGTAGTAAATAGGATGTTTTATTGAGCTTCATATTGTTTAAAAACACTACGTAGTATAACAGACGTGTAATACACTAAAGTCCAAAACCTGAGGTTCTACTGTATATTTTTATATATTTGTTGAAATCTTAACCTATTAAAGTCAGTGGGACCATGATTTTACTTAATCCTTTCTGAGGGAAACTCCAAAACAGTTTAGCTAATGAATTACTTTTTCAGAAAGCAAACATAGAATTATTGCCATTGGGATCATCAGTGTCCTTAGGGGGTGACCTAAGAAACTACACTTAGTAACAAAGTAAGCTTTAATTCAACACTTGGGGAAAATAAAATAAATAGTATAACTCCTTAAACTGTGTTATTAACAATGTTATTCTCAATAATTATTTTATTAGAAGTCTGTAAGATATACAGATACTTCTGCTATTAAAAGGTACTTTTAGCTGATTGCAAACAAATTGAAAATCACCTTTATAAAATAAAATTGGAATGAAACTGCTGACTATAGTTCAGTTCTTTTTGATTTTTAGTATAGATCTGTGTGATTGTTTGATGGCTGCTTAAAAGCATATTGAGCTTGAAGCGGCAACATTGAGCAGCAGTGTGTGTAGAAGTCTTGTTTTCGGCAGGTCTGTCATAGTTGTTTTTTATGTATGCAGCTGCACTTAGGACTTTTTTTGCTTTTGGCATTATCACAATCATGGTATTCGTAAAATATTGTGATTCATTTAATAAGTGGACTATTGTAGACAGCTTTCAATGAAAAGAGCCTTTCAGCACTACTTTAGGAAACTCTTGATAATTCCACCAATCAAAGTTTTTCAGTTCTTCGCATGTATATGATTTTTTTTAATGGAGCGTTTGCTAGAGTGTTTTGTCTGCAAGGCATATGTTTGTTTTAAAAAAGACTTAATACACCGTGAAGCTTGATCAATAACTTGTCCGAGTTGGAGTGCTTAGATGAGTCAATGGCAGGTCCATGAGAATCTTGACATTCTCTCAAGTTGGAGCAGCAGAAAACCTATCATCATAGTTGTCAAGGTTCCTTCTCCACTCTGAATTCTAGGGTACAGATGTGGGGACCTGCATGAAAGACCCTCTAAGCTTATTCTTACCAGCTTAGGTCAAAAGCTGCCACCACCAAAGTGTTACACAAAGAACAGGGGAAGTGCCCACTTGGAGACGTCTCCCCCCCCCCCCAAATATCCCCCCAAGCACTACACCCCCTTTCCTGGGGAAGGCTTGATAAATATCCTCACCAATTTGCATAAGTGAACACAGACCCAAACCCTTGGATCTTAATAACAATGAAAAAGCAATCAGGTTCTTAAAAGAAGAATTTTAATTAAAGTAAAAGAATCACCTCTGTAAAATCAGGATGGTAAATACCTTACAGGGTAATCAGATTCAAAACATAGAGAATCCCTCTAGGCTAAACCTTAATTTACAAAAAGACACAAAAACAGGCATATACATTCCATTCAGCACAATTTATTTTATCAGCCATTTAAACAAAACAGAATCTAACCCATATCTAACTAGATTGTTTACTAACTCTTTACAGGAGTTCTGACCTGCATTCCTGCTCTGGTCCTGGCAAAAGCATCACACAGACAGAGAGAACCTTTGTTTTCCCCCCCTCCAGCTTTGAAAGTATCTTGTCTCCTCATTGGTCATTTTGGTCAGGTGCAAGTGAGGTTGTCTTAGCTTCTTAACCCTTTACAGGTGAAGGGGGTTTTCCTCTGGCCAGGAGGAATTTAAAGGTGGTTAGCCTTCCCTTTATATTTATGACAATAGTCCAAAAGAATGATCAGAATAACTGCTTACTGGATATTTATCACTGATCTTACTTACTGTTTAAAGAGTTTCTAGTGTACCAGTATGCACAGCATTAATATTATAAAAGTGCTATTAATGGTCCAATGTAAACATTGTTAAATGAGAGAAAATTTAAAGATCGTCTTATCAGACCCAGCAGTTTAGGACTGGCAACAGCCTAATCAGGGAAAATGTTTCATCAGAAGAAAGAAAAACTAGAACATTTTGTTTTTATTAAACAATGATAAAGTGAAAAAGAGGGAAATTAAAAACTAGTGACCATTTTGCCAGTGTGATATCTTCCCCTCTATTCTATATAGGCTCTTGTACAGCCCAGATCTGTATACTAGGTGAGTGCCTTCCAGTACTGAATTGAAGGATGTGATGAACATCTGTCTGGTGTGGTTTGTTTTCTCCCTCATCATCTCCAAGGGGAGAACTGTGTATGCAGTGTGGATTTTGTTATTTTTTTTTCAAATGTACATGGTGCTATATGTGTGTTAGAGTAGGCAGGTCAAAGAAGTATGCCTTGCAGGTAGAGCTAAAAGTTAGTGATGGTCCTTAGTGTCTGGGTGAGTTTGTCCCTGTTGGTCTCCGGAGAAATCTCTTGTCTCCTTCATGGGTGAGCTTTACCCTTACAGTAAAAAGATCCATTGTGCCTGAGAAGCAGAGATGTTTACCATGGTCTTCATTGTGGAACCGTAGGCTCTTTTGTTACGCTGGGCTTAGGCCATTGAATGCCTGGAAAATAAGGACTGACACTTTGACTTTCTAGTCCCTTGGAAGAAAGTGGAGAGAGCAACAGACAGGTCTGATGTGTGTGCAGGAGCCTGTGTTGTTGAGGAGATGTACAGAATGCTGCAGTGTTAGCTGGAGGTTCCTAGGCCTTCACTATAAAAGGACCTGGGGTAAAATTGATTGGCTGGACTTCCCTTGATATTCTAAAGCAGAGCAGGACTTCTTCTCTACCTTCCTTGCATCATGGAGATACCTAGGTGCAGCAAATGGCTTTATTCCCAACTTCACTGGAACTCACTAAGGGCCTACAGGAGTTTGTGTATTGCTTGATAACCTTTGCTAATCTTGTTAATACTTGTTCTTTGTTGACCAAAACCAGATCTGAATTTGATGCAAGGCATATTTCATTGAGCTGCACTCGTGCATTGACTTGATTTGTGAATCCAAAAACATTTTCTCTTACAGGGTTTAAATAATAATTGGCAAACAGACACTTTATTAAATAAATTTACATATCACATGCTGATGGTTTAGCAAGTGTATTTACAAAACTGTATGGCCTAAGAGAAATCCATACATCACAGATACTGCTTTCTAATCCAGTTTCTAATAATCCATGACTAAACAGACAGGCACCATGCTTTTCCCAATCGAACATTCTGCTGCAGGTGATTTAGTGAAGTGATTAAATCAAGACAGAGCTAATTGGCTGCAGTAAAAAAGTAATATTGCTGTTGAAACTAGTATCCTCACTCACCTGTCTCATGACTCTTGAATGCAGGTCTATCATATTTTCAAACAGGTTACAGAACAGGGAATGGAAGGGGTTGTTTCTTTCCCTGCTGGTTACTCTTCAGCTGAGGAAGGTATAATGGGGTTTACAAACTCCATACTGAGCATAGGCAGAAGGGAAAGGAGCGTTTTTCCCCACTTACAGGCAATCAGGCTGACCACCCCCCAGCCCAGCTGCCAGAATGGCCAATCATGCAGGGATGCACCCCCATCTGGGAGCAATAAGGAAAACAAGCCAGCTATAAAGGAAGGACAGAGAAGAATGGGGATCCTAAACAGCCTGGGATAGGAGAGGTGCAACAGCCCCACACCAGGCTGCCTCCAAGAAACTGACAGGGTGACAAAGGAAAACTGCAAGCCCTGGGTTTTTAGGGGCTGATTGGCTCATCTTAGGTTAAGTTGATGGACTGGGCTAATGGGAGATGAATAGAAGGAGACCAGTTAAGAGAAAGCTAGGACTTCTGGAGAGACTGCTCTAAAGAGCTGTTGACAAAGTGGTACCAGAAGTCGGGTTGACTTTAATGGTCCCTGCAGAAAGAAAAGCTAAAAAAATCCAAACAACCAACACAAAATCTCTTTAACTTTTTGCTGATATATACCCGAGTGCTAGGAGGTGAATCAGCCCCTGCACTAGCTGACTGACTCACAAGCACAGCAACAACAGAGGCAACAACAACTGTTTGAACAGATGGCATTGCCCCAGCAACAGTTGTTGCAATGGATGGCAGACCTGATACCAGATACTCTTCAGGGTCCCGCCACAGGGAATGTGTCCCCTGCACTTCAGGGAACCACTCTGACCCTGATGCTCTCTTAGATGACGACAGATGATGACCTGGAGTCATTCTTGGTAACTTTTGAAAGGGTGACCATGGCCTGTCAATGGCCCCCAGTGCAGTGGGGAATCCAGCTCCCTCCATTCCTTATTGGGGAAGCCCAAGCATCATACCGGGGACTTGAAGACACAGCAGGTCAGGACTTTGAACAGGTGAAGGCTGCCATATTGTATCAGCTAGGTCTAGATGAAGAAATCTACTGTCAGCGTTTCTGCTGTAAGCTATACCCCCCAAAAGCATAGCCACAGACAACTGCCCAAAGACTAAAGGACTTCTGCCAGCATTGGTTAAAGCCAGAGTTTCGAACGGGACCCCAGAAAGCAGAACACGCAGTTAATACAGATTATTCCACTGGTGGGCTACGACTGTGTTTGCAGACACAGACTAGTAATCCTAGTGGACACAACCTGATTTATGGGGGACTACATGACTGCTCAAGCCATCCGGGGCCCTCTGCCTCAGAAATACCTGCTCCATACATAAGGGAGAAGGAAATAGAGTTCCAAAGGTGGGGGGTCCCATTTTGGGTAAACCCCAAGAAAACACAGACACCTGACAGGTCGTTGGGCCTTATGGGTGACAGACGTGCCTCTCAGGGTCTGTGAGTAAGATTCCCTTAAGACAGCATGCCTACAACTTTAAACAATCCATGTACTGCATTCCCCACACCAATGTAGGAACCTGATCGTGTATTACTCCTGTCGATGGCAGGGACAGGTTTTGCAACTGTCCCTCCATGGAACGTAATTTCGGGCAGGTGTGGACAAAGAGAATAGGGCCCAGCAAAAACCCTGGGACAGTGAATGGCCCAGAAACACTGGCCCTCATAGACACAGGGTGTGACCAGATGTTTCTCAGGGAGCAGATAGGGGAAACAGCAGGGAAGCTAGCAAAGGAGGAAGTTGCCCCTAAATGCATCCATGGAAATATTCTGTGGTATCCCAGCATGATAGTAAAATTGACTGTTGACAGGAGCCAAGGTCATATAAAGGTATATATGTTTCCAGATTACCCCTACCCAGTGATATTAGCCTGAGACTGGCTGTATTTTCCAGAACTCTTACAGAAGTTTGCCTTAACACAGGAGCCTGAAGAAGGTGCTCCAAAAGAAACATTAGAGCTCCTGTTCCCTTTTAAGGACCCTAATGTACTTAAATACTGGCCTGGAAGGAAAAAGTTACCTAGAGAGAAGTGGATAGACAGGAAAGAGCAGAGAGAAGTGAGAGGCTACCCCCTCCATACACATAATGGAGACAACAGACTCTGTAGTCAATCCAGGAGATGCAGAAGATGCATCTCTGTCTGGACCCAAAGAGGCTAACAGGCTTCTAGGATTTCTGCATGGAACAAAGAAACCATGAGACTTGAGCAAGTGGCAGTGACAGACCCCGTGAAGGCATTTTGTCTTTAAGTGGGACTTGTTCTATCACATAGACCAGGACAAGCCAATGCAGGAGAAACAGACCAATTACTAGTGCCCTAGGTATACAGTTGTGAGCTTCTACACCTAGCACACATAATCCTATGTGTGGGACACCTTGGGAAGGATAAGATACAGTCTAGGACCCTGTCCCGATACTTTTGGCCAGGGGTCCTTAAAGAAATTGAGAATTTCTGTGCATAGTGCCTTGAATGCCAATTAGAAGCCCCCAAAGGAGTTCCATGGGCTCCACTAATACCTCTTCCCTTGGTGGAGACCCCCTTTGAACGAATAGGCATCAACCTTATAGGCCTCCTAGAGAAGTGCCTCCAGACACCAGCATATACGTGTTATTGTGGACTACACCAGCTGATATGCAGAAGCCATATCATTCCTGTCAGTGAATGCCAAGACTATCACTAATGAGCAGCAGAGGGCCTTTATATGGGAAGGGATTCCCAAAGAGCCCCTGATAGATCAGGGAACAAATTTCATGTCCTGGCTGATGAGAGAGGTCTGTGGTCTACTGACGGTTAAAGTATTATGTACATCCGAGGATCATCTGCAGACACGGCTTATTGGAAAAATTTAATCGGATGCTAAAGAGAAGTCTTAGGAAATGTATTACTCTGGACTCTTTGACAGTGGGATCAATTACTCATGGCCCTATTCTTTGCCATTAGGGAACTACCCCAAGCTTCTACAGGATTTTCACCATTTGAACTGCTATATAGGTGATAGCCAAGAGGCATACTAAACCTGGTGCAGTAGATATGGGAAAACTAGGGTCCAAGAGCTGAAAACCTTGTACAATATGTCTTAAAGTTATGTGTGAGACTGGAGGCTATGGGGGCTTATACTAAAGAAAACCTCAAAGAAGTACAGGAATGACAGTGACATTATAATAAAGGGGTACAACTATGCACCTTCCAGCCAGGTGACAGAGTTCTACTGCTTTTTCCAAGCTCTGAATCAAAGCTGATGGCCCAGGCCCTTATGAGGTGATAAAGAAGGTAGGACCATACACTATTTAATCAGACAACTAAGGGGCACGCCCTCCCCAAATTTGCCAGGTAAGTTTGCGAAAGCCAGGGAAGGTCTCTTCATCCTGCCATGTCCTGAGAAACCAGAACTGGAACCCCAAATTAACAGCTGCCTGTAAGAAAGCTCAGTGCCCCTTGAGAGAACTTAAACCAGAAGCAAAAGGAACGGGCACTCCAACTGTTGGCCACTTTTACAAAGGTATTCTCAGCCCATCTTGGGGAGAAGTCCTTTTTTCACCATCACAGTAATAGGGAACCAAGTGAAATAATACGGGAAGAGCTCTGACCAATCCCCAACAAATTGACAAGGGTTGTTGAGAGCACTCAAGGCCATGTTAGAACTCGGGACAATAGAGGAATCCCAAAGTGACTTGATGAGTACTGTTGTGCTGGTTTCAAAGCCAGATGACTCACTGCATTTCTGTATAGACTTCAGAAAGGTTAACGCTGCTTGCCCTTCAGGTTACACAAAGTGGCGGCTATTTTTCAACGTTTGAATGACCAGTTACTCTAACAGCATAATCAATATGCAGCGGCATACTGGAAGAACATAGTAATTTATAGAAAGGATTCCCATCTGGATAAAATAGCTGCCATTCTCCAGTCACTGAGGGAAGCCAGGTTAACAGCTAACCCAGCCAGTGTGTGATAGGAAAACAGGAAGCCCGTTACATGGTCAGTGGAGGGAAAATCCACCTGTTGGTGGATAAGGTTCATACCTTACAGGCACATAAAACTCCCACTGTCAAAAGGCAAGTTCGGGCCATCCTAGGTCTAGCTAGCTACTATCATTGGTTCATATCGCAATAACTAACATAGCTAAGGGCACAGCCTCAAAATAGGTCTTATGGATACCCAAATGCAAACTTCAAGAAGGAATTTGTATTGCAAACGGATGCATTGGATGTATGGCTAGGGGTGGTCCTTTCCCAAGAGGTAGATGAAGAAGAACGCCCAATAGTGGACATCAGCCAGAAACTCTTTCCTCACGAGTTTGGTGATACTTGGTGATAGAGAAGGAATGCTTGGCCACCAAGTGGGCAATAAAAAGCTTATGGCACTGGGTTCTGGGGAATGAATCCACATTAGTTACAGATCATGCTCCCTTGTGCAGGCTGAATTTACTGGAAGAGACAAACCCGAGGATCGTGAGATGGTGCCTGTTGTGGTATCCGGAAGGCATATGATTGCAACAGCTGCATTGCAGTGCTGATTTTTCTGTCAAGAGAAGTAGCCTTTGCCAGTCAAGGCTGGGCCTCAGCCTTGAGGGGTGGATATGTAATGGGGTTTACAAGCCTCATACTGAGCAGAAGGGAAATGAGAGTGCCTGTAAGTAGGGAATCAGGCTGACCACCCCACAGCACAGCTGCCAGAATGGCCAATCATGGAGGCATGCATCCCCACCTGGGACCAATAAGGAACACAAACCCAGCTATAAAGGAAGGAGAACAGAGAGAGATGGGGGTTCAAAATAGCTTGAGATAGCAGAGGCGCAACAGCTCCACACCAGGCTGCCTCCAAGAAACTGACAGGGTGACAAAGGAAAACTGCAAGCCCTGGGTTTTTAGGGGCTGATTGACTCATTTTAGGTTAAGTTGATGGACTGGGCTAATGGGAGATGAATAGATTCATAGATATTTAGGTCAGAAGGGACCATTATGATCATCTAGTCTGACCTCCTGCACAACGCAGGACACAGAATTTCACCCACCACTCCTGCAAAAAACCTCTCAACTATATCTGTGCTATTGAAGTTCTCAAATCGTAGTTTAAAGACTTCAAGAAACAGAGAAACCTCCAGCAAGTGACCCGTGCCCCATGCTACAGAGGAAGGCGAAAAAGCTCCAGGGCCTCTTCCAATCTGCCCTGGAGGAAAATTCCTTCCCTACCCCAAATATGGCGATCAGCTAAACCCTGAGCATATGGGCAAGATTCATCAGCCAGATACTACAGAAAATTCTTTCCTGGGTAACTCGGATCCCACCCCATCTAATATCCCTTCAGAGGCCATTGGGCCTATTTACCATGAATATTTAATGACCAAAACCATGTTATCCCATCATACCATCTCCTCCATAAACTTATCGAGTTTAATCTTAAAGCCAGATAGGTCTTTTGCCCCCACTGCTTCCCTTGGAAGGCTATTCCAAAACTTCACTCCTCTGATAGTTAGAAACCTTCGTCGAATTTCTAGTCTAAATTTCCTGGTGGCCAGTTTATATCCATTTGTTCTTGTGTCCACATTGGTACTGAGCTTAAATAATTCCTCTCCCTCTCTGGTATTTATCCCTCTGATATATTTATAGAGAGCAATCATATCTCCCCTCAGCCTTCTTTTGGTTAGGCTAAACAAGCCAAGCTCCTTGAGTCTCCTTTCATAAGACAAGTTTTCCATTCCTTGGATCATCCTAGTAGTCCTTCTCTATACCTGTTCCAGTTTGAATTCATCCTTCTTAAACATGGGAGACCAGAACTGCACATAGTATTCCAGGTGAGGTCTCACCAGTGCTTTGTATAACGGTACTAAAACCTCCTTATCCCTACTGGAAATACCTCTCCTGATGCTCCCAAGACCGCATTAGCTTTTTTCACAGCCATGTCACATTGGCGGCTCATAGTCATCCTATGATCAACCAATACTCCAAGGTCCTTTTCCTCCTCAGTTACTTCTAATTGATGCGTCCCTAGCTTATAACTAAAATTCTTGTTATTAATCCCTAAATGCATGACCTTACACTTCTCACTATTAAATTTCATCCTATTACTATTACTCCAGTTTACAAGGTCATCCAGATCCTCCTGTAGGGTCTCCCTGTCCTTCTCTAAATTGGCAATATCTCCCAGCTTTATATCATCCGCAAACTTTATTAGCACACTCCCACTTTTTGTGCCGAGGTCAGTAATAAAAAGATTAAATAAGATTGGTCCCAAAACCGATCCTTGAGGAACTACACTAGTAACCTCCCTCCAGTCTGACAGTTCACCTTTCAGTAGGACCCGTTGTAGTCTCCCCTTTAACCAGTTCCTTATCCACCTTTCAATTTTCATATTGATCCCCATCTTATCCAATTTAACTAATAACTCCCCATGTGGCACAGTATCAAATGCCTTACTAAAATCTAGGTAAATTAGATCCACTGCGTTACCTTTGTCTAAAAAATCTGTTACTTTCTCAAAGAAGGAGATCAGGTTGGTTTGGCACGATCTACCTTTTGTAAAACCATGTTGTATTTTGTCCCATTTACCATTGACTTCAATGTCCTTAACTACCTTCTCGTTCAAAATTTTTTCCAAGACCTTTCATACTACAGATGTCAAACTAACAGGCCTATTGTTACCCGGATCACTTTTTTTCCCTTTCTTAAAAATAGGAACTATGTTAGCAATTCTCCAATCATACGGTACAACCCCGAAGTTTACAGATTCATTAAAAATTCTTGCTAATGGGCTTGCAATTTCATGTGCCAATTCCTTTAATATTCTTGGATGAAGATTATCTGGGCCCCCCGATTTAGTCCCATTAAGCTGTTTGAGTTTCGCTTATACCTCAAATATGGTAATGTCTGCCTCCATATCCTCATTCCCATTTGTCATGCTACCATTATCCCTAAGATCCTCTTTAGTCTTATTAAAGACTGAGGCAAAGTATTTGTTTAGATATTGGGCCATGCCTAGATTATCCTTGACCTCTACTCCATCCTCAGTGTTTAGCGGTCCCACTTCTTCTTTCTTTGTTTTCGTCTTATTTCTTATTTATATGACTATAGAACCTTTTACTATTGGTTTTAAAAGAGGGAGACCAAAAAGAAAAGGAGTACTTGTGGCACATTAGAGACTAACAAATTTATTTGAGCATAAGCTTTCATGAGCTACAGCTTCCTTCATCAGATGCATTCAGTGGAAAATACAGTGGGGAGATTTATATACATAGAGAACTTGAAACAATGGGTGTTACCATACACACTGTAATGAGAGTGATCACTTAAGACGAGCTATTACCAGCAGTAGAGTGGGGGGGGGGGGGGCGGAACCTTTTGTAGAGATAATCAAGGTGGGCCATTTCCAGCAGTTGACAAGAATGTCTGAGGAACAGTGGGGGGCGGAATAAACAAGGGGAAATAGTTTTACTTTGTGTAATGACCCATCCACTCCCAGTCTCTATTCAAGCCTAAGTTAATTGTATCCAGTTTGCAAATTAATTCCAATTCAGCAGTCTCTTGTTGGAGTCTGTTTCTGAAGTTTTTTTTGTTGAAGAATTGCAACTTTTAGGTCTGTAATCGAGTGACCAAAGAGATTGAAGTGTTCTCCGACTGGTTTTTGAATGTTATAATTCTTGACGTCTGATTTGTGTCCATTTATTCTTTTACGTAGAGACTGTCCAGTTTGACCAATGTACATGGCAGAGGGGCATTGCTGGCACATGATGGCATAGATCACATTGGTAGCTGTGCAGGTGAACGAGCCTCTGATCGTGTGGCTGATGTGATTAGGCCCTATGATGGTGTCCCCTGAATAGATATGTGGACACAGTTGGCAAGGGGCTTTGTTTCAAGGATAGGTTCCTGGGTTAGTGGTTCTGTTGTGTGGTGTGTGGTTTCTGGTGAGTATTTGCTTCAGGTTGGGTGGCTGTCTGTAAGCAAGGGCAGGCCTGTCTCCCAAGATTTGTGAGAGCGATGGGTCGTCCTTCAGGATAGGTTGTAGATCCTTGATGATGCTTTGGAGAGGTTTTAGTTGGGGGCTGAAGGTGATGGCTGGTGGCGTTCTGTTATTTTCTTTGTTGGGGCTGTCCTGTAGTAGGTGACTTCTGGGTACTCTTCTGGCTCTGTCCATCTGTTTCTTCACTTCAGCAGGTGGGTATTGTAGTTGTAAGAATGCTTGATAGAGATCTTGTAGGTGTTTGTCTCTGTCTGAGGGGTTGGAGCAAATGCGGTTGTATCGTAGAGCTTGGCTGTAGACAATGGATCGCGTGGTGTGGTCTAGGTGAAAGCTGGAGGCATGTAGGTAGGTATAGCGGTCAGTAGGTTTCCGGTATAGGGTGGTGTTTATGTGACCATCGTTTATTAGCACCATAGTGTCCAGGAAGTGGATCTCTTGTGTGGACTGGTCCAGGCTGAGGTTGATGGTGGGATGGAAATTATTGAAATCATGTTGGAATTCCTCAAGGGCTTCTTTTCCATGGGTCCAGATGATGATGATGTCATCAATGTAGCGCAAGTAGAGTAGGGGCATTAGGGGACGAGAACTGAGGAAGTGTTGTTTTAAGTCAGCCATAAAAATGTTGGTATACTGTGGGGCCATGCGGGTACCCATAGCAGTGCCGCTGATTTGAAGGTATACATTGTCCCCAAATGTGAAATAGTTATGGATGAGGACAAAGTCACAAAGTTCAGCCATCAGGTTTGCCGTGGCATTATTGGGGATACTGTTCCTGACGGCTTGTAGTCCATCTTTGTGTGGAATGTTGGTGTAGAGGGCTTCTACATCCATAGTGGCCAGGATGGTGTTTTCAGGAAGATCACCGATGGATTGTAGTTTCCTCAGGAAGTCAGTGGTGTCTTGAAGATAGCTGGGAGAGCTGGTAGCATAGGGCCTGAGGAGAGAGTCTACATAGCCAGACAATCCTGCTGTCAGGGTGTCAATGCCTGAGATGATGGGGCGTCCAGGATTTCCAGGTTTATGGATCTTGGGTAGCAGATAGAATACCCCAGGTCGGGGTTCCAGGGGTGTGTCTGTGCGGATTTGTTCTTGTGCTTTTTCAGGGAGTTTCTTGAGCAAATGGTGTAGTTTCTTTTGGTAACCCTCAGTGGGATCAGAGGGTAATGGCTTGTAGAAAGTGGTGTTGGAGAGCTGCCTAGCAGCCTCTTGTTCATATTCTGACCTATTCATGATGACGACAGCACCTCCTTTGTCAGCCTTTTTGATTATGATGTCAGAGTTGTTTCTGAGGCTGTGGATGGCATTGTGTTCTGCATGGCTGAGGTTATGGGGCAAGTGATGCTTCTTTTCCACAATTTCAGCCCGTGCACATCGGCGGAAGCACTCTATGTAGAAGTCCCGTCTGTTGTATCGACCTTCAGGAGGAGTCTACTCAGAATCCTTCTTTTTGTAGTCTTGGTAGGACGGTCTCTGTGGGATAGTATGTTGTTCAGAGGTGTGTTGGAAATATTCCTTGAGTCGGAGACGTTGAAAATAGGATTCTAGGTCACCACAGAACTGTATCGTGTTCATGGGGGTGGAGGGGCAGAAGGAGAGGCACCAAGATAGGACAGATTCTTCTGCTGGGCAGAGAGTATAGTTGGATAGATTAACAATATTGCTGGGTGGGTTAAGGGAACCACTGTTGTGGCCCCTTGTGGCAAGTAGTAGTTTAGATAGTTTAGTGTCCTTTTTCTTTTGTAGAGAAGCAAAGTGTGTGTTGTAAATGGCTTGTCTAGTTTTTGTAAAGTCCAGCCACGAGGAAGTTTGTGTGGAAGGTTGGTTTTTTTGTGAGAGTATCCAGTTTTGAGAGATCATTCTTAATCTTTCCCTGTTTGCTGTAGGGGATGTTGATCAGGTGGTTCCACAGTTTCTTTGAGAGTGTATGGTACAAGTTGTCAGCATAGTCTGTATGGTATGTAGATTGTAATGAATTTTGTACCCTCAGTCCTTTTGGTATGATGTCCATCTGTTTGCATTGGGAAAGGAAGATGATTTCTGTCTGTATCTGTATGAGTTTTTTTCATGAAGTTGATAGATTTCCACTCCATACGGCTAAATTCAGTGCATTGCATAATGACAGGTTTCAGAGTAGCAGCCGTGTTAGTCTGTATTTGCAAAAAGAAAAGGAGTACTTGTGGCTAACCAATTTGTTTGAGCATAAGCTTTTGTGAGCTACAGCTCACTTCATCGGATGCATTCAGTGGAAAATACAGTGGGGAGATTTATATACATAGAGAACATGAAACAATTTGTGTTACCATACGCACTGTAACTAGAGTGATCACTTAAGGTGAGCTACCAGCAGGAGAGCGGGGGGGAAAAACCCTTTTGTAGTGATGAGGCTCCAATCTCTTTGGGGGCGTGGGTTTGGATCCCACCTCTGCCACCAGTTGTCACGGAGTCCCTGGATGCTCTGGAACTGCTCCCTACAAAGCCAGTCAGGACTCTGGTGAGGTCTCCTCTCTGGGAGCAGCCTGTCTGCAGGGCAAGAAACTCACACGGCTTCCACCTTCCTGGGTCTGACCTCAGAGCATTCAGCATCCTCTGCCCCTCCGTGAGCTTCCCACAGCGAGTCCGCCCAGGTGGGGTCCTGGGGAAGCCAGAGGGTCCTGCCCCTCAACTCCACAGTCAGACAGGACTTTCAGCCAGCCAGTAAAACAGAGGTTTATTAGTTGGAAGGAACATTGTCTAACACAGAGCTTGTAGGTACAGAGAACAGGACCCCTCAGCCGGGTCCATTTTGGGGGGCAGTGAGCCAGACAACCACGTCTGCACTTCACTCCATGTCCCCAGCCAGCCCCAACTGACTCCCCCTCCAGCCCCTCCTCCTCTGGGCTTTGTCCCTTTCTCGGGCCAGGAGGGCACCTGATTCCTTTGTTCTCCAACCCTTTAGCTCTCACCTTGCAGGGGGGAAGGGCCAGGCCATCAGTGGCCAGGAAACAGGGTGTTGGCCATTCTCTGTGTCCAGACCCCTGCACACACCTGCCCTCTAGGGCTCTGCAATGATCATACACCCTTATCCCACCACCTAGATACTTAAGAACTGCATAGGGGAAACTGAGGCACCCCCACAATATTCAGAGAAAACATTAAGAACAGTCCCACTTCGTCACATCATAGGACTTCTGGAGAGACTGCTGAAAAGAGCAGTTCACAGAGAATTCAAAATGGGCAATATTTAAGAGATCGTGGCATTCATTAGCAAAATGACTATAAGAGGAATAAGAAATATTAGCAAATGGTGGTTGTTGTTGACATGTTCCTAAAGCGTTAGTGATAGCTTAAGCCATGGTTTTATTGTGTTCTCAGTGCTGTTTTCCTACTTCCATCCTCGTGTGATCCAGCCACTGCAGATCTGTAAAACTTGTATGGCACAGTAAGTGGGTCTAATGATGAAAGGACAGTTTCTTCTCTTCTCTTGAATGAGGGTCTTGACACTGGGCAGCAAAGACTGGAATGAAAGGAGAGATTTAATTTGTGTGGTAGTAGACTTGGGACTGATCATTTTAAGGTTCATTCTCTCACTCTGCAAACTATTCTCATGTCTGCTGGTTGCCAGATTGTTCTTAGCTACCCTCACTCAAATGCAGTGAGAACCTCCCGCAAAGCCCCCAGAAATCAATGGAAAGACTCACTGAATTAAAGCGGCTCTGGATCAGACTGAGACGAGGTCTTATCCTTCAGCAGCCACAGTTTCTTCTCTACCTTATACCCCTGAAGCCCCAGGAGAGTAAATGGAATAAAGTAGCCAGGGTATAACTTGTGCAGAGCAAGAGTTTGACTGTGTGCATCATTCTGAAGAGATTACCCCTTCAGGCTTCTGTTTCAATGCGGTCTCTTTGATTTTGTTTACTTCTGTGTGGATAGTTGCTATTGTCTCTCAATCTACACCTTATCTATGGCAGGCCTAGATGTACTATGTCAGGTGTAAAATGATTTCCTCTGTCTGTCATTGGGTATCACTATTCTGAGATTCTCCAAGGACACCCGTTGTCTATTTAGTTCTGCATCCAAAATGAGCATGCTGCCAGTGGAAACAGAAAGGAGTTTCTTTCTGATAAAGGAGTTCCTGTTACAAAGAACATAAAATGAGCCTCAGAAACCCAGGAGATTTTCTTCTTCGCAGGTAAAATCTTCAAAAGTCACCTACCCCTGAAAGAAAGTGAATGGGATTTAGGAGATTTTGAAAATTGTACCCTACATCTTTATTTTTACTGTGCTCACTGGATGTGGAATATGCACAGTAAGCTTCTAAAATTTCTGACTATTACAGATGACAATTTCCTAACTGAAAAAGTGGTTGTATCCAATATAGGAGAAATCTATGTAAGACCTCATCTTGAAAGATAAAAAGGAACTGATCACAGAACTAAAAATTAATAGTAACCGTGGTAAAGTGATCAGGACTTGATCACGTTCATAATGTATAAACAATAAAATCCAGAGCAATAATGTATATACTTGGTACTCTAAAAGGGCCAGCTTCACAAAGCTGAAAACAATTGTTAAGTTAGCTGGGAGAAAAAATTTAATCAGAAAAATATGAATGATGATTGGGAGTTGTTTATGAACACTTAATTAGATGCGTAAAACAGCCAGAGTCCCACAAATTGAGGAAGAAGGCTGTATTGATTTTAAAAAAACTGCTTTAGAGGGGAAGTGAAGTTAGCTATAAAAAATAATAGCTATTACAATTGGAAGAAAGGGAAAGTTGGTAGTACTGAATATAAATCAGAAGCTAAGAATTGTAGAAAATTGATAATGAAAGCAAAGGGGGACACGGAGAAGTCTGTGGCCAGCAGAGTTAAGGAAAAGAAGGAGTTTATATTAGGAATAAAAAGAATACTCGCAATTATATTTGTCCATTACTAGATGGAAGTGACAGAATTATCAATAATAATGCAGAAAAGGCAGAGGTGTTCAATAAAAATTTCTGCTATTTGAAAAAAAAATGATGTAGTAGTATCATGATACTATGGAATGGAAAGAGTGTTATCTTAGGAGACTGTTAAACAGCAGCAATTAATGTTAGACATTTTAGAGTCAGTAGGTCCAAATAATTTGCATGCAAGAGTTTAAAAAGAGGTGGCTGAGGAGCTCACAGGACCATTCATATTGATTTTCAATAAGTCTTGGAACACTGGCGAAGTTCCAGAAGACTGAAAGAAAGCTAATCTGCCAATATTTTAAAGGATAAGTGGATGACCTTGGTAATTATAGGCCTATCAGTCTGACATCGATCCTGCACAAGATAATAGACTCAATAAATATTAAGGGAGGATAATATAATTAGTGCCAATCAATATAGACTGAACATCCACACAGAACTCCGTAAGGACTTAACTGGAGATTGATCTGAGTAGCTCTCGGTCTGCAAGATGGTTGCATCCCTTTGGGTTTTGCCTTGATTTTAGTCACTTGGATTTTTTGCCTGCTGTGATTTTGCATACACCCTCTGCTAGCTTGCTTACAAAATTGGGAGGGAGATTGTTCAGTAGTTGTACTTGACAGCAGCCTTAGTTGGGATTCATGGCTTTAGTCAATAATAAGGATGGTAAATATCATGGGAACTTAAAGAATAAGTTAGAAGGGGTGAGTTTCTGTCTTTTGTATGCTGGCAAGTTCAACTTGTTGCACATATATTTTGTTAGGGCTAAAAGATGTTTTACAGACAAACATTACTGACATATAAATCATATTTGAGCAATTGGCACATGAAGAGCAATAATGTAGACGAAGAACAAACTTTGGAGCATGTTAGACTTCTTACAAAAGGGTTGCAAAAAAAAAAAAAGTAAGAAAATCAAGGGGGGGGGAATTGCCAGAGGGGTGATTTTTGTGCTCTCGTTCTCTCTATATCAATTCATTTTCATCAAGGCACCAGGAAAAATTCAAATACTCATAGTTTGTGTTCTGTGTCTTGGTTTTTGTGTTTGCCATTTCCATGAGATTTCTATAAAATAAAAAGATTTAAAGCTCCTGTTAAGGTTGAATCAGAAGTTTTCAGTTTAACTAGGGAGTTGTGACCAATGCCTGCATAATATAGTTGCAAGAACTCAAGAGGAAAACAAAGTATTGCGCAAGGTTAAATGGGAAGACACAAGTAGTTAATGAAACCCAACAGAGATCCTTCAGAAATTGAAAGCCAAATGAAAGGAATATAAATTATTGTAGGTAAAATATGAGCTGAAAATAGATCCTGTCAAACTAACCTGATATCTTTTTTTTAATGAGATTACAAGTTTGGTTGATAAAGGTAATAATGTTGATGCAATATAGTGTTGAAGTAATATACTTAGATTCCTGAAAGGTGTTTGACCTGGTACCACACAATATTTTGATTAAAAATACCCCTAGAACAAAATAAAATTAACATGGTACACATTACGTGGATTAAAAACAACTTAATTACAGGTCTCAAAATATAATTTTAAATGGGAAATCATTGATGGGTTGTGTTTCTAGTGGGGTCCTGGAGGGATCAGTTCTTTGCCCTATGCTTTTTAACTTTTTTATCAGTGGCCTAAAAGAAAACAAAATAGTCACTGATAAAGTTTGGAGATGACACAAAACTTGGGGGAGTGGTAAATAATGAAGAGAATAGGTTACTAATCCAGAGTAATATGGATTGTTTGGTAAACTGGACACAAGCAAACGATATGCGTTTTAATATGACTAAATGTATACATCTTGGAACAAAGTACTTAGACCATAATTACAGAATGGGGCACTTTATCCTGGGAAGCAGTGACTGAAAAAAAAATTGGGGGTCATGATGGATAATCAGCTGAACATGAGCTCCCAGTGGAATGCTGTGGCCAAAAGAGCTAATGGGATCCTTGGATGCATAAACGGGAATCTTGAGTAGGAGTAGAGATGTTATTTTACCTCTGTATTTGGCACTGGAATGACCACTTCTGGAATACTGTGTCTAGTTCTGGTGTCCACAATTCAAGAAGCATATTGATAAATTGGAACAGGTTTAGAGATGATCCACAAGAATGATGAAGGGTTTAGAAAACATGCCTTATAGTGAGACCCAAAGAGCTCAATCTGTTTAGCTTAATGAAGAGAAAGTTAAGAGGTGACTTGATTACAGTGTATAAGTACCTACATTGTGAACAAATATTTGATAATGGGTTTGTCAGTCTAGCAGAGAAAGCTATAACAATCCAATGACTAATTCAGACTGGAAATGAGGTGTAAATTTTTACCAGTAAGAGTAGTTTTAACATTGGAACAATTTGCCAGGTATTCTCCATCACCAACAATTTTCAAAATTCAGCTTGGATGTTTTTTCTAAAACATATGATCTAGGAATTATTTTAGGAAAGTTCTATAGCCTATGTTATATAGGAGTTCAAACTAGATGATCGCTGTGGTCCCTTCTGGCCCTGAAATTGATGAACCTTTTAAAAAAACAAAACAAAAAAAACCCACCCCAGAACAGATTCAGTACTCTGCCTTCTTTCTGTATAGCAGGAAGGGGTTAAAGGTTTGCTTTTAATGTGAGAGTTCCTGGTTATCATTTCTGCTCACCCAGATAGGTTACAGGCAATCTTAATGAAGATTGAGCACAAAACGCCAAATATCTGTTTTAAAAGCATTTATCTCAGCCCTTTTAGTCCCTGATCTTGCAAACACTTAAGCACATGCTTAACTTTATGCATGTGCATTGTCCTGTTGAACTGAATAAAATTAAGCTTTTGCTTAACAACTTGCATAATTGGACCCACCGAGTGTGAGAGTTGAGGTTAGTGTTAAGGCTAACATTTAACATGTTATGGGACTGACTTTACATTAACTGAAAATCTTAATTTTTGAAAATTCCTAGTTTTTGGTGTGGTTTTTTTGTTTGTCTGGAGCTTATGATCTTGCAAACTGAAATTGAAATTATTCTAGACTGTGTTTAATTTCTTGTTTATTGTCAAGAAAAAAGGTATAAGATGGGGGAGAGGGAGGTGCTGAAGGCAATAGCAGTAGTAAGTCCCTTGCTCTGTAGCCTTTCAGCAGTAGAGCTTGTAAGTTCTTCAGCAAGTACACATGTAATTATCTCTGCCACACATATGCAATAGATTTGTATTTTAGTGTGCCTCTGTAAATTTACAGAAACACTGTTCAAAGCCACATGCTCAGTGCATAGATTTCAAAGGGTTATCTCTTAAATCATTTTTTTTATTTCAAACTATGCAAAGACATTTGTTCCTCATGAGTACTGTGTCCAGACCAAGTTTCAAACTTCAGCTGTTTTGATTTAGCTTTTTCTAAAATGTGTGGTCAGAAATTTTTAAAACAAGTGTATTTTCCCCTTCATCCTTGCCTTCCATTTTGCCCATTTTTTTGGGGTGGGGTGTAAATCAGTATGTAAAACATCAGCACCAAAAATAAATGTATAGGAAAGTTATGAGACTATGAAAATGGGGTAAAATCTATTTGCAGCCAAGCTCTAAATGCTAGGAAATTAGTCAAAATGCTATAAAGTTTAATATTAAATTTAAATTCTGTCCTATATATTAAATATCATTACAGTTTTCTAAAGCAAACTGTGTAACTTTGCAATTGGTGACTTGCTGGAATTTATCAGAAGTTAACATGGTGCCAGAAGAGCCACATCTGAATACCAGGTTATAACCTTAATTTATATGCTGAGCTGATGGTGTAAAATGATGTTAGTGAAAAAAGTCATAAGTTTGACCTGCAAATATATCATGTTTCTTAGTGCAAGCACCACATCCCGACTCCTAATATTGATTTCAACATGCTTGGAAATTAAGTATGTTTTGTATGTAATGAGCAGTTGATTTTATTTACAATGTTATGTTGCAAATGTGACTGAATTTAGCATATATTTAAATATGAGAAAAAAAAACCCGGTCAATTCTCACGTTTTTATTTCATTCAAATTTAAGTGATAGCAATAGTAGGCATATGCAAAACTAAACTTCAGCCACTACATTATTGGAAAGGTACACAATTTATCTTCTGTGTGTATCTGAAAAGCAAACTTCCCATGGATTATAAGGGAAGCTTTACTTACACATCAAAAATCTTAGTTGTACTGGCAGTTGATAGGTATGAAATAATGAAGTGGCTTGGCCCAGCTATTGCATTAACAGTTGAATAAACGAATGTGTGTTCTCAACTGTTTGTTTTACCTCCTAAAGTGTGGAAAAAATGCACCTTTGAACAGTAAACTCTACTACTGTAACCATCTGGCTGCAGTTTCATTATGAACTCCCACTAAACTCTCGCTTTGAAGAGAAAAATTGATATGGGTTGTAAAAAATGATAGTCTCTGACCTGAGGTTGTGTGTTTTTCTGTGTTCCTCTGATGAGGTCTCTACTGATGTATACTATGACTTCTTTAAAAAGTAACTTAGCTGGCTAATGGCTTCAAACTAATGTGAGATACAGAATCACATCCACGCATCATATTAGGTCTGATCTAGCAATGAGCAGAGCACCCTTAGCTCTCGTTCAAGTTACTTACAAACAAAATAGGTACTGCACAGATCACAACAGTGTTAGCTTGCCCAAAACTGCAGTGCCAATGAGTCTCAGCTACACTGGTGGGACCACCTGTAGGGATAGTTCAGCCTCCAAAATCTATGCCATCCCTGGTCTCGGTCATTATAATTGTCAATAAGTGCCAGCTGTAGCAGAAGTTTTTGTGATTTGGATGTGAACTAGGCTCATTTCATGTAGACTGCTGAATTACCATCAGTTAATTGGTTAAACCTCTAGGTTACTCATCTGCATTCGCTTTATATTTTACAGCTTAGGTTGTTTAAATATTGCAACTGGGGATTGATACCATTAGGGGAGGATCTATAAATGGAGATTCCCTATGTCCTAATAAGGAAGAGAGGATGGAAGATGATAAAATACAGGTAGGATCTGATGAGAAACAGTCAAAAGAAAAAAAAAAAAGTCCCATTCAATTACATCATGTAATGGCAGACAGCTAAAAAGTGACAAGTTTTTAAAGTGCTTATTATATACCAGTGCTAGAAGTCTAAATAATAAGATGGGCAAACTAGAGTGCTTCATATTAAATGAGGATATTGATATAATAGCATCACAGAAACTTGGTGGAATGAGGATAATAACTGGGTACAAAATACATCGGAAGGATAGAACAGGACGTGGGGTGGGGGGGTGGTACTATATGTGAAAGAAAGTGTAGAATCAAATGAAGAAAAAATCTTAAATGAACCAAACTGTACTGTAGAATCTCTATGCACAGTAATTCCATGCTTGAATAGCAGTGGGGATGTTACAGACCACCTGACCAGAATGGTGATAGTGACTGTGAAACGCTCAGGGAGATTAGAGAGGCTATTAAAATAAAAAACTCAATAATAATGGGGGATTTCAAATATCTCCATACTGACTGGATACATATCACCTCAGGAAGGGATGCAGAGAGAAAGTTTCTTGACACCTTAAATGACTGCTTCTTGGAGCAGCTAGTTCTGGAACCCACAAAAGGAGAGGCAATTCTTGATTTAGTCCTAAGTGGAGCACAGGATCAGGTCAAAGAGGTGAATATAGCTGGACCGCTTGGTAACAGTGACCATAATATAACTAAATTAAACATCCCTGTGGCAGGAAAAATACCACAGCGGCCCAGCACTGTAGCATTTAATTTCAGAAAGGGGAACTACACAAAAATGAGGAGGTTAGTTAAACAGAAATTAAAAGGTACAGCACCCAAAAGTAAAATCCCTGCGAGCTGCATGGAAACTTTTTAAAGACCATAACAGAGGCTCAACTTAAATGTAACCCCAAATTAAAAAACATAGAGAACCAAAAAAGAGCCACTGTGGCTAAACAACAAAGTAAAAGAAGCAATGAGAGGAAAAAAGGCATCCTTTAAAAAGTGGAAGTTAAATCCTAATGAGGAAAATAGAAAGGAGCATAATTTTTATTTTTTTTTTTAAGTACATCAGTAGCAGGAAGCCTGCTAAACAACCAGTGGGGCCAGTGGACAATCGAGATGCTAAACGAACACTCAAGGATGATAAGGCCATTGCGGAGAAACTAAATGAATTCTTTGCATTGGTCTTCATGGCGGAGGATGTAAGGGAGATTCCCAAACCTGAGCCGTTCTTTTTAGGTGACAGATCTGAGGAACTGTCCCAGATTGAGGTGTCATTAGAGGAGGTTTTGGAACAAATTGATGAACTAAAGAGTAATAAGACACCAGGACCAGATGTTATTCACCAAGAGTTCTGAAGGAACTCAGATGTGAAGTTGCAGAAGTACTAACTGTAGTCTATAACCTATCATTTAAATCAGCTTCTGTACCAAATGACTGGAAGATAGCTAATGTGATGCCAATTCTTAAAAAGGGCTCCAGAGGTGATCCGGGCAATTACAGGCTGGTAAGCCTGACTACAGTACTGGGCAAACTGATTGAAACTATAGTAAAGAACAATATTGTCAGACATATAGATGAACATAATTTGCTGGGGGAAGAGTCAACATAGCTTTGTAAAGGGAAATCATGCCTCACCAATTTACTAGAATTCTTTGAGGGGGTCAACAAGCATGTGGACCAGGGGGATCCAGTGGCTATAGTGTACTTAGATTTTCAGAAAGCCTTTGACAAGGTCCCTCACCAAAGGCTCCTAAGTAAAGTAAGCTGTCATGGGATAAGAAGGAATGTCCTCTCATGGATGGATAACTGGTTAAAAGATAGGAAACAAAGGGTAAGAATAAATGGTCAGTTTTCAGAATGGAGAGAGGTAAATAGTGGTGTCCGCCAGGGTCTGTACAGGGACCAGTACAGTTCAACATATTCATAAATGATCTAGAAAAAGGGATAAGCAGTGAGGTGGTGAAATTTGCAGATGACAAAAAATTACTCAAGATAGTTAAGTCCAAAGCAGAATGTGAAGAGTTACAAAGGGATCTCACAAAATTGGGTGACTGGGCAACAAAATGACAGGTGAAATTCAGTGTTGATAACTGAAAAGTAATGCACACTGGAAAACATAATCCCAACTATTCATCTAAAATGATGGGATCTAAATTAGCTGTTACCACTCAAAGAGATCTTGGACTCATTGTGGATAGTTCTCTGAAAACATCCACTTAATGTGCAGCGGCAGTCAAAAAAAGCTAACAGAATGTTAGGAATCTTTAAGAAAGGGATAGATAATAAGACAGAAAATATCATATTGCCTCTATATAAATCCATGGTAAGCCCACATCTTGAATACTGCCTGCAGATGTGGTCATCCCATATCAAAAAAGATATATTGGACTTGGAAAACGTTCAGAAAAGGGCAACAAAAATGATTGGGGTATGGAATGGCTGCTGCATGAAGAGAGATTAATAAGACGGACTTTTCAGCTTGGAAAAGAGATGACTAAGGGGGATATGATAGAGGTCTGAAAAGGAAGTGTTATTTACTCCTTCTCATAACACAAGAACTAGGGGACACCAAATTAAATTAATAGGCAGCAGGTTTAAAACAAACAAAAGGAAGTATTTTTTTCACACAACACACACCCTGTGGAACTCCTTGCCAGAGGATGTTGTGAAGGCCAAGACTATAACAGGGTTCGAAAAAGAACTAGATAAATTCATGGAGGAGGTCCATCAATGGCTATTAGCCAGGATGGGCAGGGATGGTGTCCCTAGCTTCTATTTGCCAGAAGCTGGGAATGGGTGACAGGATGTATCGTTTGATGATTACCTGTTCTGTTCATTCTCCCTGGGGCACCTGGCATTGGCCACTGTTGGAAGACAGAATACTGGGCTAAATGGACCTTTGGTCTGACCCAGTATGGCCATTCTTATGTTCTTAATTATAAGAGATCATTTCAAGTGGTTTCTCTGTTCCACCATTCTGGCATTCTTGCTCTTCTGTATGAAATTTGCATCCAAAACACATTTTTCTGTTGTTAGTAGTATGTTTTTGTTTTTTTTTTTAAAGTAATGGTTCTCAATACTTCATTAACGGAATTAGAGAAACTTTGGAAATCCCCTTTCCTCTGACTTTTGTAGTACATACTAAAAACAAAAAATACTTTGTCACTCCATAATTCTGAGAAAGAAATTCCTGATTCTTCCTAATAAGTTTGTTTGTTTTTAGAAACTTGTTAATAGGAAATAGTTCCTTGATATCACTACTTAATTCTGCAAACTGCTTTTGAAGATGAGGCTTAATTCACCCCAGCATATGCAGTGTGATGCAAATAGGTAAGTGAGTGGAGACACTGAATGGTGCAGGCCTCTTAGCAACTCTGATTAATGCTGTTTCTGGTCAGAGTTTCCTGTCACTCTGAAGTCTTTTCAGATAGGTCAGGAGTACTGTACTTGTTTAATATAAGATCCCTCAAAAAACTAGCATATTAATATGTCATGTGTGGTTTTCCCAAGGATAAAAAGGAGAAACTTAGATCAGACATACTGTAGCAAGTTTTAAGTATGTAAAATTGGTTATGGAAGAGTGTAAACAATATATCTGGTTACTGAATTGTTCTTTCAGATTTAGCATGCTCTATAAGAACATTACTAACTTAATTGATTTTCTTGTTTAATTATGGGACTGATAATTCTGTAACAGTTTCCTAGTTCTGATACACATCTTCAAAAGGAAACAAAAGAAGATGAGGAGTGAGATCCTCACTTGGTATGAATTGACATAGCTCCTTTGACTTCTATGGAGCTACACTGATTTATGCTATCTGAGAATCCATCCTGAGGTTTTGAAGTGAAGAGACTCCTACTATACAAAATATGTTTTAAACGCAGTGAAGGGCTATCACACTTCATATCACAAATTAAACCCTTAAAAGTAAGCAAAGACAGAGTTAAATTATACATCAATACTCCATAACACAGAATTATTTGTTCAGATAAAGAGTGAAGAGATTTGGGATTATCCCAGCTCTCTGTGCATATTCCTGTGCTGAACAGTATTTATGAAAGACAAGAACTCCTTGGAACCTATTACTGTCAGCTCTTTATCATCTATAAACATATGGTACAAAGTGTAAATTTTAAGGAAAAAATAAGTTTGAATCCTAAAAATATTTTACTGTTGTGATTAATCTATTAAAATATGAAAGAAAGTGTTGTATAATTTTGTTATACAGAAACCCATTGTGACATACCAGGGTTCAATCCAGACTAATGAGCAGCTGTGTCTCCCTTGCCTGGCAATCTTGGGTGCCTTAGAATGTCTTGCTGAAATAGCTCCCACCTGGGCCACTCATAGACAGCATTCAAGCCACTCTGTGTGTGTGTGTGTGTGTGTGTGTGTGTGTGTGTGTGTGTGTGTAACTGCAGTCTGCAAGCCTGCCACACTTAGGTTACACTCTGGCTCTCACCGGTCTCAGTTATACTGCAGGGTGACCCCAATGCACCCCCAGTCCCAGATTTTCCCCACAGAAATGTATGTCCTGGACTGCCCCGCACTCTCCTGGATAGTACAAAATATTTTAAGTTAATTAATTCTTAAGGGAATAATATGGCAGTTGATTGTCTCAAATAGTTATTCAGACAATGATTTAAACACACTGACTTAGATAATCATAGACATTTAAGACTGGAAGGCACCTCAATAGGTCATCTAGTCCAATCCCTTGCACTCAAGGCAGGTCTATGTAATAACTAGACCATTCCTGACCGGTGTTTGTTTAACCTTCAACGATAGAGATTCCACGACTTCTGTAGGCCAATGGTTTTCACCTTTTTTTCATTTGTGGACCCCTAAAAATTTTCAAATGGAGGTGCAGACCGCTTTGTTCTATGGTAACAACAACCTTTCATGGATCCTTTAGACACAGTCCACTACCCCCACAGGTTGAAAGACCACAGGTTGAAAACCAGTGCCCTAGATATACCACATCTACTACTTCCTCTCATCCACAAGGCTTGTTACTCTATCAAAGAAAGCTATTAGGTTGTTTTGACAGGGTTTGTTCTTGACAAATCCATGTTGACTGTTACTTATCACCTTTTAGTTGCTTGCTTGATTATTTGCTCCATTATCTTTCTGGGTACTGAAGTTAAGATGACTGGTCTGTAATTCCGCAGGTTGTCCTTATTATCCTTTTTATAGATTGGCGCTATATTTGCTCTCTTCCAGTCCTCTGGAATCTCTCTTGTCTTCCATGAGTTTTCAAAGATAATCACTAAGATATCTTCTCAGTCTGTTCCTTGAGTGTTCTAGGATGTATTTCATCAGGCCCTGCCAACTTGAAGACAACTAACTTGTCTAAAAAAAAGGAGTACTTGTGGCACCTTAGAGACCAACAAATTTATTTGAGCATTAGTCTCTAAGGTGCCACAAGTACTCCTTTTCTTTTTGTGGATACAGACTAACAGGGCTGCTACTCTGAAACCTAACTTGTCTAAGTAATTTTTAACTTGTTCTTTTCCTATTTTAGACTCAGATCCCACTTTGTTTTCACCAGTGTTCACTGTGTTAGATATCTGATTGCTACTAACGTTTTTGGTGAAAGTGGAAACAAAAGAGGCGTTTAGCACTTCTGCCATTTCCACATTTTCTGTTCTCTTCCCCTCTCTCCCCAATTAAGTAATGAGCCTACCCTGTCCTTGGTCTTCCTCTTGCTTCTAGTATATTTGTAGAATGTTTTCTTGTTACCCTTATGTCTCTAGCTACTTTAATCTTATTTTGTGCCTTGGCCTTTATAATTTTGTCCCTAAATACTTGTGGTGTTTGTTTATATTCAACCTTTGTAATTTGACCTCGTTTCACTTTTTGTAGGACTCTTTTTTTTTTTTCCTTTTTAGGTTAAGATCACTGAAGATCTCCTGTTTAAGCCAGGGTGGTCTCTTGCCATACATTGTCTTTGTCTTTCCTACGCAGTGACATAGTTTGTTCTTGTATCCTTGATCATGTCTCTTTGAAAAACTGTCAGCTCTCTCTAACTATTTTTCCCTTTAGACTTGCTTCCCATGGGATCTTACCTACCAACTCCTTGAGTTTGCTAACTCTGCTTTCTTGAAATCCATTATCTTTATTGTGCTGTTTTCCCAGCTACCATTCCTTAGAATCATGTACTCTATTATTTCATGATCACTTTTACCCAAGTTGCCTTCCACTTTCAAATTCTCAACTAGTTCCTTCCGGTTTGTCAAAATCAAATACACATCCGCCTCTCCCCTAGTAGCTTTCTCCACCTTCTGAAATAAAAAAATGTCTCCAGTGCATTCCAAGAATTTATTGGATAATCTGTGCCCTCTTGTATTATTTTCCCAACAGATATCTGGGTAGTTGAAGTCCCACATTACCACCAAGACCTGTGCTTTATATGATATTGTTAGTTGTTTAAAAAGCCTCATCCATCTCTTCTTCCTGGTTAGGTGGTCTATAGTAGACCCCTACCATGACCTCACACTTGTTTTTTTACCCCTTTTATCCTTATCCAGAGACTTTCAACAAGTCTGTCTCCTATTTCCATCTCAACCTTAGTGCGAGTGTATACAACTTTGTAAACAAGGCAACACCTCTTCCATTTTTTCCCTGCCTGTCCTTCCTGAGCAAGCTGTATCCTTCTATACCCATATTCCAGTCATGTGTATTATCCTACCAACTCTCTGTGATGCCAACTGTCATAGTTGTGTTTATTCACTGGTACTTCTAGTTCTTCCTGTTTATTCCCCATGTGTCTTGCATTAGTATACAAACATCTAAGATATTGATTTGATTTCCCCTCTGACACAACAGTTTATTAATTACAACTTTATTAACTACAAAGAGAGAGATTTTAATTGAGTATAAGTAATGAGGCATAAAAATCAGAGATGGCTTCAAGAAAAATAAAGATGAGATGTTTACTAATACCAAACTTAAACTATATGAGGTTCAATCAAAGTTTCTCGCCACATGCTTTCAAGCAGTCTTACTGACCAAACCCTGTAAGTCAAGATCCCACCCCCAGAGTCCAACAAATGCTTCCTTTGTCTCTGCAGGTGCAGTGAATGCAATGGGCAAAGAGAGGTGTCTTGGGATGTTTGTCCCTCCTTTTTATATTTTCAGTCTGTGTGGAAAGATGTTCCCTGTTGGCTTTTTCTCACGTGTTTGAGCTTTCTTTGTTTCTCTTCCTGCATGATGACTCTGTTTACTGCTTAAATGCAAATTAAGCAGAGCATATATTCCTTTGTTCAGAACTGACCTGTTTGCCAAGCTCTGTTTGTGCAGGGCTGTGGGGTTTGGAACATGTGTTAACATGATAGAGGGAAATCTTACAACTTCACATGCAGTGTTGTCATGCATTTTATCAGGACTGTAGTGACCAGCAAATTGTGAGTTTTCAAATCATACCTTACAAGACATGCCTTGTACAAAAGATTACTACAATAGTGTGCAAGGTGTGAATTCTGCCACACCCATACAAGTCCAGGCTTGCTGTGTCATTCTTTCAGTATATAATTTGTTGATTTATACAGATTTCACAACAGCATGTGTAGTTGGATAATGGAGGCTCGGATAAACGGGATTCTATTGTATATGGTTTTATTTTTTTCACAATGTAAAAGCTAAAGATTCTCTGTAAAATGCAATTCCCATGTTTTTCTGTGGCAAATGGATTTCTAGGCTCCCTGGTGATTAAGTTCTGCAGGAACTAACTGGCTCTGTTCCTCTGGATTTTGGCTTTCTTTGAGACTGGCCACACAAGCATAGTCACTCATCTGCTCTGCCACTGGCTCCTACCACAAGGAGGTCAATGTGGTGCAAGTTTAGAGTGTCCAAATGCAAAAAGCCCAGACTCTGAACACCACACTTTAGTGTAGATAACTTTATGGAAAGAGATTAGCTCTCTAGAGCAGTGGTTCTCAAACTAGGGCCGCCGCTTGTTCAGGGAAAGCCCCTGGTGAGCCAGGCCAGTTTGTTTCCTGCCGCGTCCACAGGTTCGGCCGATCGCGACTCCCACTGGCTGCTGTTCGCCGCTCTAGGCCAATGGGGGCTGTAGGAAGCGGCGCGGGCTGAGGGATGTGCTGGCTGCCCTTCCTGCAGTTTCCATTGGTCTGGAGTAGTGAACCGCAGCCAGTGGGAGCCATAATCGGCCGAACCCGTGGATGCAGCAGGTAAACAAACCGGCCCGGCCTGCCAGGGGCTTTCCCTGAACAAGCGGCGGCCCTAGTTTGAGAACCACTGCTCTGGAGCAAACTGCTTGCATTTGGAAATACACTGCAAGAAAAAGTGCTCAGATATGTACAATTTGAGAAGTAAGACTCCAAATCTTAATGGAACATTGAGAACAGAATAAGGCAAAATTTAATCATTTACATGTAACAAAGCTCTAAAACTCTAGAAGGTGGATTACCAGGGATTAAACAGGGGTTGGCACCACTGACTTTGTCTTGAGACTGTTATTTGGCAATTCATTCTCTTATCTGATTTAATTTAGAGTCTCACTTTTATTGTAGGAAAGATTACCATAATTTCCTTGCACTATGGACAATACCTTCCTGTATGTTTTTTATAACCCTGCAAAGAGAATAAGTGGATCAGTGAGAACACAATTTATGATAACTTCATAAAGACTAGGTGGCTTACAGAAATATGGAATGTTTCACCTCTAGATCACTTGGTTGAATCCAGTCCAGATTGGTAGAGACCAGAAGGCCACTACTGGTTCTGTCATAAGAAGCTCACTACTCACAATTTGTCCATATAGGCGATCTGTACAAGAATATATTTGCCTTCCCTCCTCCACTCCCTCTGTTTGTTTATACCCACTTGGGTCTGTCTTCTAACTGGATTGTAAAGTCATTGGGGTGGGAATTGTTCCCACTATATTTGTTTAGTGCCTGGATCTTTGGGTCTGTAGATGTTACTGTAATGCAAACAATAGATAATAATTGCCATTGGAAGATTTCTCTGTGGTTTATGTGAAATTAATTTAGCAGTTTATTTTGGGTATATGTCCACAACACAGAAAATCCCACCATCATAAGCAGCGCTATCTGTAACCCTGACTGTCAGCCTCTTTAAAGAGGCCAAGGTTTGAATAGGCATGGAGTATGAAACCTTCTTGTTGATGTTGGAGCAGACTGGTAGGAGGGTACATTCTGTGGACGTTTTCTGTTAATCTGTGCAAGTAGCAGCTTCCGGTGACTAAACACAGGTTTAATAGACAAGTGCCTTCAATCCAATAGCTTTCCTGATTGTTAAATACCATAAGTATATCCAATAAAATAGAAGCCCCAAGTAATTACCCAGAGTTTGGCTAAATGTGGTTGAAACAAAATTGTATAACTGTTTGTCCAAAACACATTATGTCAAGTTTTGCTCTTCTTCAAACCAGTGGAAATTTAAAATAACTCTTGATTTCAGTGGTAGTGTACTTGACTTCCACCAAAGCAAATGAGAGAGGAATTTGGTCTCTCATCTCTAAATATTTAGGGTTTATAATATAGTAGATTATAGACACTAATATTATTTAGCAGTTATATGGCATATAACATATTTAAAATGCTGCCTTTAATTATTCCTGTTTTGTACATACTGCTATAAATTTATACATAAGGATGTAACTTCCAAAAAGACTAAGACATTTAAACTTTAAATTCCAGTTTTACTTTCTTACTATATATTTGCTTATGTGGAAGTTGCTGGGTTTACAGCCTTAAAGACTGAATCTCTTTCTTTACTCACACACAACAGGATAGCATAAGCTGCATCAGTGCAAGCTTCCCCATATGGCCCAGCAATTGTACTGCAAGACTGATCTCTTGGTTACATGGCTCAGTCTATCCTTGAAGCCTGTACTAAGACTGCCAACTAATGGCAGTTTTGAACATGATTTTGTGATGTGGGTACTTGTCTAGTGGAAACCACCAAACTCATGTCACATAGGCCACCAAATATCTTTTGGATATGACCAACCTGTACTGGTTTTCTGGCCCCTCCATCTTTGACTCAACCAACTGGGTGATATGTTTACTCATTCCATATTTTACATATTTTCATATTCACTGCAAGTCTGGGCGCACAATGTTCTAGAGCAGGTGTCAATAGAAGTTACATTGTAAAATGAACAGCGTTTATCAGCTGAGATATCAGGGAGGGATAGAAAAGAAATCTGCATACAATAATTTAAATTAAAGATCTAGAGAATTATTTTGAACAAAACATTTTAAAAGTGTATTTTACCCAGTGTGTAGCAAAGCAGGCAAGCAACAGGGCTAACACACAAGCCTCCAGTGAGCACCCACCTTCTTCGCTCCCCAACAAAAGTGACCTGCTGCGTTCAATAAGGAGGGTCTAAGTCTTGTAGTTAACTGCAACTGGTGCAGTTTTTTGCAAGTTTGGTTTAGAATGTCCTTGTTAACGTGCTAGAAGAAAATGCTGCTCTAACATGACCCATGCTGGTTGTATCCCAAGTGTTCCTAAACGTTTCAGGCTACAAAAAATAAAAAAATGCAGTGCAGCACAACTTTTGGGGTAGATGCTATTGATATAATAGGCCACATTTTGCTTTCTATTACACTGATTTTCAATGCCATTAATTCAAGTGGGGTTGCCCAGGGATAGCAGCAGAATTTGGCTCTATGTATGAACTTTTCTATTGTAGCAGGGTGGTGTGGTAGAGAGAGCAGGAAGAACTAAATCTGTGTACTTATAAAATTTTATTACCTGCACACATTTTTATCATTAAAGGCAAAGTTCTTCATCGAGTGCTTGCTCATATCCATTCCACGTTAGGTGTGCGTGCGCTGCATGCACAGTTGCTGGAGATTTTTCCCTCAGTGGTATGCATCGGGCTGGCTAGAGCGCCCTCTGGTGCCATGCACTCCTGCGCTGGTATAAGGGGCCCGGCCAGCTCCACACCATCTCAGTGCCTTCTTACCGACCATGACAGTCGCTGGAAGAGCTCCTCTTGCTTCGACAAACTCTTACTAAGTGGTCTTAGTTTAGTCCTTTTTGCTGGTTTCCCTATCCCAGTTCTTTATTTTCTCCGTTTGGACTGTTGTAGATTACGTGTATATAGTTAGTTGGCACTTCTCGCCCTACTGGAGTTTCGTCTGCTCCTGGTGCTGGGCATGCCCCGGGTTTCAAGCCCTGTGCCACCTGCAGCAAGTCCATGTCTGTGAGTGACCTGCACTCAAGTTCTCTGAAGGGCCTGAGAGAGTGTCATATCAGGGACCGCTGCCTGATCTGTCGAGACTTCAAGACCCGTATCAAGGTCGGGGAGGCCAGGTTGAAGTCCCTCTTAATGGAGGTGGTGCTCCATACCTCTTGGCGTCAAGCTGGTCCAACCTGGCACCCAGTCGAGAGCTGCTGGGAGAAACTCTTTGCATCATTCTCCTTCACCAGTGCCGAAGAAGAAACATAAGAAGCAGCTGGCCTTGAGGGAATATTCCCCAACTCTGAAGAGAGCCAAGCACGGGGAGCACAGTGGAGTCCAACCTGAGTCTGGTTACTCATCTGCCCCCACTCCGAGGGCGGCACCATCAGCTCCGCCTCGTAGGCAGGACCATTGAATTCTGTCCTGGACCATTCCTCGGCATTGGAGGGTCAAAGCGGCACCAACAGGATTGCGGTACTGTCTACACCAGAGGCGTTCATTGAGACCAGGGACTTGCTGGCAACCCTGATGCCACTCGCTCTCCTCGCAGATCTGATCTCACAAGATCACAGCCGATTGTTCCATCTGAACTGCAAGGTCCTTAACCTCAGCATGTGGAAGCTCTATGGTTAAACTCAGCGGAGCGGGCCCGTTCAGAGTAAGTCCGCCAGGTATTGCTAGATAGTAGGAAACCATCTACTAGAGCCACTTACCTCGCCAAGTGGAAGCGTTTCTCTGTGTGGCCTCAATGAGGCCCCTCACCTCCTAGGTCACCTCTCCAGTCCCATGCCAGAGTATCTGGTTCATCTGAAACAGAAGGGCCTAGCCATTTCATTGATTAAGTTACACCTAATGGCCATTCCCACCTTCCTCCTCTGGTGGATTGTAGGTTATTTTTTTTTCTTTTTTTTTTTTTTCAAGGGCTTGGAGAGACTCTACCTGCATATTCATGAACCTGTTGCATTATGGGATTTAAACCTGGTCCTGTTAAGACTCACAGGCTCTCCCTTTGAGCTGCTGGCATCGTGCCCCTTGTCGTCAGGGCTGGATTAACTCTCCTGTGGGCCCGGGGCTATTAGATTTTGTGGGGCCCCTGTATACAAGTCTTTTTCTTGGGAGGGAGTTTGGTGCAGGAGGGGGCTGGGGATTGGGGTTCAGGAGGGGGTGTGGGTCTGGGAGGGAGCTGCTTCCGTGCTAGCAGCCTGCCTGAGTGCCCTGCTGCACTGCAACACTTTTAGTGGTCTGGAGTTGGAGATTGCTGCCTGTGATTTATTTTTGCACCCCCAGGCCTCCTGTAGCCCAGGGCCCCAGCTCAAGGAAGCTGGTAGCGATTACCTCAGCCAGGAGGCTCCACGTAGCTCTTTGTGATAATAGCAGATAGGATCAAAAGCCTGTCAATTTCAGCCCAAAGAATTTCATCCTGGATCACTTCCTGCATTTGCACATGCTATGAGCAAGCAGGTGCCATACCTCCTTCTGTCTTGACTACCCACTTGAGGAGAGCTCAAGATTCCTCAGTGGCATTTCTGGCCCAGGTCCCTATCCAGGATATTTGTAGGGCGGTGACTTGGTCATTGGTGCATACTCTTTCATCTCACTAGCAGGCTTGAGATGATGCCAGGTATGAGCGCATGGCACCAGAGAATGCTAGAGTCGTCCCAATGATACCACTGACAGAAAAATCTCTGGCGACAGTGCACGCAGCACGCATACACCTAACGTGGAATGGACATAAGCAACACATCTCAGAAGGGTTGGTAACCATTTTTTCTTGTGTACTGTGCTGGGTTGCCTGGGAATTTAAGCAAGGATAATTGTATATATGTGGTTAAATTCCCAGTGCTATGAATATTTCTTTTTGGTTTATATATGTTTCTAGAGCCTGCATGAGACTAACATGAGAGTTGGGAGAAAGGAAATGGATGAAGGTTGAGGTGAAAATAGGGAACAGGGAAGGGCCTGATTCAAAGCCTGCTTGAAGTCAGTGGAAAGGTTTCCATAGAC
Source organism: Chelonia mydas (assembly GCF_015237465.2). Classification (NCBI taxonomy): domain Eukaryota; kingdom Metazoa; phylum Chordata; order Testudines; family Cheloniidae; genus Chelonia; species Chelonia mydas. The sequence continues at coordinate 116,676,098 of NC_051246.2, read as the reverse complement.
TTCACTGGGCTTTGTCTCGGGGCCTTAGTTCCTCAAATTCTCCTTTCCAAATGCATAAGCTGAGAAACCAAGATTGTATGGTTAAGTGGAAGCTTGCCAAAAGCAAGTATGGTTTCTGCCTTAGTCCTGGAATGGATTTTTACCATTACTCTTCTCCTCTGTTCACACCTGTCCATAGACGCCAACTTCTGTTGGCGCCGGTGGATGCTCGACCCGCCTCTGCCCCTGGCCCCCCCGACTCTGCCCCTGCCCTGCCCCCATTGCACCCCCTTCCCCCAAAGTCTCTGCCCCAACTCTGCCCCCTCCCTGCCCCATTGGACTCCTTCCCCAAATCCCCGCCCTGGCCCCGCCTCTTCCCCGCCTTCTACCCTGAGCGAGCCACATTCCCACTCCTTCCCCCTCCCTCCCAGAGTTTGTTACACCGCGAAACAGCTGTTTCGCGGCAGCAAGCACTAGGAGCTAGGGGGAGAAGCAGGGACACGGCTTGCTTAGGGGAGGAGGTGGAGGTGAGGTGAGGCGGGGGGGTGGGGAAGGGAGCTTGGCTGCTGGTGCATGCAGAGCACCCACCAATTTTTCCCCGTGGGTGCTCCAGTCCTGGAGCACCCACGGGGTTGGTGCCTATGAACCTGTCCCTTCGTCCTCCTGGAAATGAGGAATATTTTATTTCTTCCTCTGGGTAACTTTTATTTTATTTTATTTTTTAAGAAAACAAACCATACCTTTAGTTAGGCAGGCATCATTTATTTTGTTTGTGATTTCCAAAGGAGACTAATGGAGATAGGCAGTCAAAATGCTGAAATCCCTCTCAAAATCCCAGCCTATATCTTTTGTGGCATGAAGTCTGTGGCCATAAGTTTCATTACATACTTAAAAGGATTTAAATAACATCTTAATTCCAGTTATTTCTTTTTGTAAACTATAAAAGGACTAATATTTTGATTTTTTCCCCCTATGAAAGGGATTTAAAAAAGTAAAAGACTGACCCAAATTTGTGCTCTGGTTTTTGAACTTGTGGCGATTTTATTTACAATGGGTTTTTATTAAATAATTGTTTTCACACTGCTAAAGTTCTCATTCAGACTTGCCTTTCCAGGAAAAAACAGACTATTTAGTTTCTCCCTATGTAAATAATCTCTCTCTCAAGTAATATGAGACTGAAATTGTCTCGCATACTAGCTTTCCTGAAATACAACTCTTGACTTAAACATACCATGTGCACGAGTGCAGTATTGCACCACAATAGAGCCTGATCACTAAATACAGAAAGGGGATATGGTTACTTTGTGCTTAGAGATTTATCAATTCACATAATATATATTATCCTAGGATGTTGTTTGACTGCCAGAGCTGCTACTTGGAAACAGGTAAAGGCTAACATAACATACAGTATATCTTTTTCGGTGTAAGACGTGTTTACCGGCCACTGCTGGAAGACAGGGTACTGGGCTAGATGGACCATTGGTCTGAGCCAGTATGGCCATTCTTATGTTCCTGTTCTAACAATAATTGTTTAAATATATTTCAGATTTAACGTACTCCTCTTTTTCACAGCATCTGTGTTTAAACCTTGCACAAATCTGTTATAATTAATATATACCATTGAGAGATATTTTGATCATTCTTTGATAAGCTTTGTAAATGGCACTATTTTATAAATGTGTGTATATGTTTTAATAAAATGAAGTGTGATATATTTTTAATTTCATGGAAAGATTATTCTGTTGGAATGACAATGAACATAGTTATCAGTGCTTCAGTTCTCCCAAACTCCACAGCAGCCGTGGTAGCAGAACACCATCAACGGCAGGAATGGGTTATCTGCACACATAAAGAGAAGCAAGAATAAAGTGACCTATTTCATCAGTGCAACTTAAAAAACTACAGTCTGTGTAGCACATAGCTTGTTTAGGATGACTTCTATATGTATAAAACTATGCACTATTTTATGTTGTGAATATATATCTTGTGTTAAACAGAGGAAAGAACTCAATAAAATGATACTACTTACTGCTGGACAAAGCTGGTTAGATTTAATGTACTGTAAAGTACATAGAGCAGTATAGGAACCATTGGAAACTGTTTACATGCTATTAATAATTAGCAGCCTTTATGCTAGTCTGTTAGCAGAGAGCCAGGCATTTGGCACAATAGAAACTCAACTCTATACAGTTGACTTCAAATTACATTAGACTTGGACAATAGGAGTGAATGGTGCTCATTTGAGTTTCTGCCACTGTAAACAGTGGGATGTTGGAATGTTTCATTTGTTTATTGATTTATTTATTTGGACAGGTGCAGGTTGGATATATAAAATGGATTATTATTCAGATATAGTCATAAGATACACTTACAGCATTATCTGATCAATGCATGATGATGAACAGCACCCTGAAGGACCCAATGCAAATTAGTTTAACCCTTTTATGGGTGTGACACTGTACATTAAAAAGTCAGTAATAATAATGAAACCTTTCAATGTATTTACCATCTAGATAATGAACTGTATGTGGGCAAACGCTAGTCATTTTCACAGAAAACATGGACTTCCTATCCTGATAACTCCTTTATTTCTGAGTCTCTTATTTTCTGTTTAAAGTTATGTACAGCTCATAGGCCAGATCCCATTACTGTAAATGGGGGCATATGTGATCAGAGGGGATTCAGATTTGGTGCATCTGTGTTGGGGGCACAGGAGAGCATGATACCAGCTCCACAGTATAATTTTCCTCAGCTCTGTGGAAACCCTTCTATAAGTGTTTCATGGCAGTCAGGTTCTGTAATTTGCAAAGCACAGGAGGCCAAGAGGACTGCTGCACCCTCAAAGCATAATCTCAACAATCCCACAGGGATTAATTTCCTACATTTAAATTAATGCTTCATAAACATTAATTCAGGCTCTGTTCTCCCTCTCCATAATCTGAATATCCACCTTCCTCAAAGAGATTCTTGGGGTGAGCAAAAATAGTGTGGGGCATAAATGAAGGCATGATGGTTCCATCTAAGGTATTCTGCTCTCCCATTAAAGTAGTGGACCAAGGACGCACCAGTGGGGTGTGTCCTGTGCCAGGACACCCTGCTCTGGCTCTGACTCTGACTCAGCCAGCACCGTTGACTCTGGCCTCAGAGGGACATCCATAGAGTCTGACTGTAGTGGACTCCCACGTGTGGGAGTGTTGGGAGGATACCTCTGAGGCGGCATGGGATCTCATAGCGATGACAGCGCAGTCCCCCGCACCGACAATGGCAGTGGTGCCGCAAAGAGGCACTGTGCCCTCTAGGGGCAAGCTGACGATGATGAGGCACCACTCGCCCTCACCACGGCACCGCTCTGCACTGTCAGAGTCCTCGTTGGACTTGGAGGTGGAGTCGCACGCCTCTAGGTGAAGCCGTCACCGCTCTCAGCACTGCTCGAGACAAGAGGAAGGGCAGCAGCTACCCATGATGTCCTGGTCTCCACAGTGTCAAGCACCGGCTCAGTTGCCCTTTTGGACCCTGTGGGCCTTCCAACAAGCCCAAGGGCCGGGGTCTAAATCCTTGTTGGTGGCTTTGGAGCCACGGGTCCCTCCTTCATCGACAACCTGGGAACCTCTGCAAGGGCAGGAGATGGGCATGCAGGCTGACACCACTGCGGAACCTGGCAACGGGGCCAGTACCAAGAAGGGTGCAGGCCCGGAAATCAGCAGCACTCCTGGCACAGCATTTCAGCACAAGGGGATCCCTGCGAACCAGAGGGTCAGGAAGACCCAATGCCCCCACGGGCATCTTCCTCATCCTCCCCGGATGAAGTGGTGATGGGCATTTCCACCACACTGCCTGCCATGAACAACATGGCATACCTAGAGTTGCTCAGGAGGGTGGCTTAGGTAGACGAGGTGTCAGAGACCGACTGACCCTATGGTTGACATTCTGGTCCCTGAAGGTACTTTGAGGGTGGCTTTGCCATTGTCATTTTGTCATTAAGACTATACATTAAACCACTAAGGTGTTGTGGCAAAAACCCTCCTCTCTTCCCCCTCCCCCCAGAGCAAAAGGGGTGGAGAGGAAATATTTTGTGCCCTCCAAAGAGTATGAGTATCTGTTTACTCATCCTCAACCAGGTACTCTGCTGGTAGAGGCTGCCAACCAGCAGGAAAGGCAGGGACAACTGGGGCTGACTCCTAAATCCAAGGAGGTGAAGAAGCTGGATTTCTTCAGTAGGAAGGTGTATTCTACCGGGGGTCTCCAGCTTCACATTGCCAACCAGCAGGCAGTCCTTAGCTGCTTTAGCTATAATTCCTGGAACATGCTGTCCAAATTTCAGGAACTGCTTCCGGTGGACTCCCATTTGGAGTTTGTGGCTGTCCTGGAGGAGGGCAGGGTCGTCATGAGGACCTCCTTGCAGGCCTCCATTGACTTGATGGACTCAGCAAGCCATATGATGGTAACTGCGATAGCCAGGAGATGGAGCTCATGGCTTCGAGTGTCAGGACTCCCACACAAAGTCCAATAGACTATTCAGGACTTGCCTTTTGACTGTTTAGGACTCTTCTTGGAGCAAACGGACACTAAGCTCCACAGCCTGAAAGACTCAGGGGCAACCTCGAAGTCCTTGGGGCTTCATATGTCAGCCCACCAAAGAAAGCCATTTAAGCTGCAACGCTTCTACTCAGCTCCTCCTAGGCAGGACTATAGCAGGAGTAATAGATGGAGGCCCTCTCAGTACTCCGCTAACCCAGGGCCAAGGTGCAGCAAAGCAGCCCTCAGCCTCTAAACCGAACTTTTGAAGGTGCGCCCGTGGGTGACGCACCAGTTCAGATCCCGAATTTTTCCCCTCCCTTTGTGAATTCTCTATTCCATTTGTACCACGACTGGGCTCAATCACCTCAGACCAATGGGTCTTGAGCACGGTAGAGTTGGGATATTCTCTCCAATTCTGTTCCCTCCCCATCCCTCTTCAGGGATCCTTCTCAAGAGCAGCTTCTAGTGCAGGAGGTGCAAATGCTCCTACAACTCAGGGCAGTAGAAGAGGTCCCTGTGGAATTCAGGGGCAGGGAGTTCTACTCACAGTATTTCCTAATCCCAAAGGCCAAGTGTGGGCTCAGGCCTATTTTAGACTTGTGAAACCTAAACAGATTCATGAAGAAGTTTAAGTTCCTCATGGGCCCCCTGGCTTCCATTATTCCCTCCCTGGATCCAGAGACTGGTATGCCCCTCGACTTGAAGGATGAAGACTTTCATGTGTCCAGAATTCCGTCCCACAGATAGTTCCTCTGTTTCATGGTCAAAAACGCCCACCGTCAGGTCACAGTTCTCCCCTTTGGCCTCTCAGTGGCCCCTTGGATGTTCACCAAGTGTGTGGCGGTCATAGCAGCCTTCCTGCGGAAGTGACAAGTGCAAGTATTCCCATACCTAGATGACTGGCTAATAAGGCCCAAGTGGAGGTCCACGTGAGCCAGCTGCAGATGACATTCCACAGGCTCGTCCTCATTCTGAACGTGGCAAAGTCGACCATAACTCCCACTCAGAGGATAGAGTTCATCAGAGCTCTCCTAGACTCAGGTCAGTCCAGGGCATTCCTCCCGAAATCTCGCTTCCTCACCATGGGCGCCATCATAGAGGATCTCAGAAGATTCCCCCGTAATATGGCACGAAATTGCCTGAAACTGCTCAGCCATATGGCTGCTTGCACGTATGTGGTACAGCATGCCAGGCTGCCGCTCCATCCCCTTCAGGCTTGGCTAACCTTGGTATACAGGCCGAACCGAGACCACCTAGACAAATTGGTCGCACTCACTTCTCCAGTCCTCGAGTCCCTCCAGTGGTAGTTCGATCCGCAAGCAGTATGTGCAGGAGTACCCTTCTCCAGGCCTCAACCATCGCTGTCCCTAGTCGCAGATGAGTTTGCGATGGAATTGGGAGGGCGGGGTCTCGCAGCCAGTCAATCTCCTGCGGCCAGAGAAAAGGAACACTCTCTTTCTTACCCCACTGACCCCAGCCAGGAACTGACTTTCTCAGCCCCTGCAGCTCCTTTTAGCTGAGCCTGCTGGGCTCTGATTGGCTGCTTCCACAAGGCCTCTATAGGAAGGCCTGGAGGACCCACCTTCTTTGCTCCTTCCTAGGGTGGGGTGTAGTAGGACCACAGGTTCTCCAGCAGGGGGCCACACCCCATCACAGTATCTTTTAGATATCCAAGTCCTCAACAGGTCTACCTCTTGCATGTCCAATTAAAGAAAGGTGATTACCAAAAGAGGTGATTCCTTCAGGCGGCTCCCAATTTATCATGTAAACCCAAAATGTGATTTAAGGGAATAAATCTGTAGGCCACATTTCAGCTGATGCAAATTGGAATAGTTCTATTTGACTTCAGTGGAGCTTTGCTGATTTACACCATCTGAGAATTTGTATTTGAGGTGATGGAAAAGGGCTTATTCTTGTGTTGAGTTCATCTGAAGTGTCTTAATAGATATACCATAGACTATACAATGTGAAATTATATGTCTAAAACAAGTGTCAACATATCTATTAAATCTGTGGGGGAAATGATTACAGTTTAGGGGGTCAAATTCAGCTGTGATGTTGGAAGCACAAGTCTATTGAATTTGGTCCAAGATTATCTTGGAAGTAAACAAGTGAATGGTAGGTAGCACAGTAGCTAGTTGATTATCAGTTTTAATAGATTTTATTCTGTTGCAAATATTTTTAGTTGTGATGTGCATGCTTTTGCCATCTATAAATCCGGATGAAACTATTCAGTAGCATATTCTTGTAAGTGAACATCGTTCTGCTGGAAACTACAGCCTAGATTGTCAAACATTGGGTGCCTAAAGCCAGTCTCCTTAAGGTACTTAAGTACTCCTGGGTACTTAAATCAGAATAGACTGAAGTCACTGGGAGATATGGGTTCTTAGTACTTCTGAAAATCAGGCATCTTTGATTTAGGTGCCTACATATAGAGTTAGGTACCTAGTTTAGGCACATGTTTGCAACATATTTGCCTTTGCTCTTACAAAGTGGTAGGTAAGCATTTAGTCCCTTCCTCAGCCCTTTCCAGTTTCTAGTTGAAAATTAAATAGTTGTACCTGCAACACTACTGTTTGTGGTCAAAAATCAATAAATATATTCCAGATACAGCCAGCTTTGCCAAGGAAGGAAGTTGCTGCTGTTAAAATGATGTTTGATTTCAGGTAGCCAATTTTCATTGGGAACTAATTGTATTGATGAGGTTTTTTTGTTTTTTTCCTAGAATGGCACTAAGAAGTTTTGGGACTTTATGAGGACACATGACAGGTAAACCTGAACAAATGAGCTCATGTCTATTTTCTTTTATCTATGTGTCATATTTCATTCAATATTATCTTCAACAGTCCCAATCCCAGTGTACCAGATCCCCTTTTTTTCCTCATTTAGATCCCTTCTAAAGGCCCACTCCTCCTGTGATGCTTGCAAATACTAGCCACCTTCAGTCAAATGCCCTCTCAGACCCACAGTTTAAGACAGAGAATAAAAAGAAGTTAAAAAAATCTACTAACACCTTATCTACACAATAGGGTAATGCACTCTATGGGGGTGTGAATTCTGAAGCACACTTTTGGTCCATGTAGACCCTGCTGGTGCGCACTAAAGGTCCCTAGTGTGCTTTAATGTTATGCTGTTTGAAAATATGCTATGTGCATTATTTGGTTTACCTGTGATGTAAGAAATTCTATTTTAAGTCTGATCAAGTCCTATTATTACAGTAGCCTAATTAATCTAGCAATGATGTATCAGACAAGGCCTACCTCAAGTGACCTTGAAAAGAAAAGATTACAATGTCATAAAAATTCCCTAATCCTGCCACCCAGTTTATATAACACTGATAACAAATAGAGAATACATTCAGCAGACCCAGTTCATGAGCTGTCCATTGCTTAAACATTCATTGAGTAATTTCCAACAAGTTCGTAAAATTCAGGTCTGATATTTGAAAAATTCATGAATAAAAAATAAGGGTAAAATTAGACTAATGAATTGTTCTTTATAAATAGCTTCCCCAGCTCTGTTTGAAGTAATAAATGTTTTACTGAACTGACCTTAATGGAAGTCAAATGGGAAGCTGCTTTGATGATGTGAGATCATCAGGTAAAACAATTGCTTTCAGGAAATTGTCCAGTGTTAGACTCAGTTGGACCCTTCTAGTAAATGGCGTCATATGTAGCTACTTGAGAGATGAATGAAGTGGTAGCAGCAACCAGGCAGGCCTTTGCATATATAAATTTTTATCAAAATGGAGGATACAAAGGTACGAGTTACAGAAAGAATATTGAAAATCAGACATATCTGGATCCATCAAAAAAAAAAGTGTTTGCAATACTTGAGGATCGGGATAAAAGGGATTGATATTTAAATATTACAGTTCACACTGACTGTTGGAATCTGTCTAGAGGACAAACAGATTTCTGTCTGTACTTACTTATGGGGATGTGTGTAGATTTATGATCATAGATACAAAAGGTTGGACTGATAATTGATTGTTGGACATGTAATACTTGCCCTCTGGTTCCAGACAAACTAGTCCCGCTTCAGGTCATAGCATTGTTAATTTTTTTTCTGGAAGGCAATTGCTTCTTGTCTGATTATTTTTTTAATGTAAATCTTAGATTGTGCATACTAACAAAATGATAAACAGCTGGATGGGGATAAATACTGTAGGACCAGAGTGTTAGTCTGTATCCGCAAAAAGAACAGGAGTACTTGTGGCATCTTAGAGACTAACAAATTTATTTGAGCATAAGCTTTCGAGGATAAGCTGGATAAGTGGATTAGTCCATGAAAGCTTATGTTCAAATACATTTGTTAGTCTCTAAGGTGCCACAAGTGCTCCTGTTCTTTTTACTATAGGACCAGTTTTCCATGAACTTCTTGAGAATATTATTTTTAAAGGACTTTTTGTGAACATTTTTTAAATAGTTGGTAACATGACTGTATAAAAGGGCTACAGCCACATGTCACGCCAGTCATCTCTGGTCACGTAACATTTGTTAGCTTAACATGTACAACAGCTGCCATCCTAACTTCTTAGTGATTACTGTGTTAAACTGTAGAATGCATAATGTTAGTTTCACAAACAATTTAAATTCAACCTCTGTCATTTCACAGGAACAACAAAAGCTTCCTTTATTTGCAAGATTTCAGTTTTCTTACATAAGCCCTATCCATGAATATGAGACCAATTATGATCAAATAGATCATAGTCATAAACGGGTTCAAAATGCTGTAAATTGACTGAAAACTTTTATTTTACCTTATTTTAGTAGAACAGTTTGTGGATGTTTGTGCTGGTTGTATGGCTAAGCTTTTCTTTATAGTTGGAGATTTGTTGCTAATGTGTAATTATTTGGTTGTCTCTGTTTTTGTGGCACAAAATAAATGTGCTCTATTTTGTTGTAAATTGTGTGCGAAGGGGGGGAATGTTCTTTTTTATCATGTCACTAATATTGTGAAAAGTGCTTTTTTAATTAGTGTATAATATTCTAAAATTGAATAAAAACACCAAAAAAACAGATTGTAACTAAACCGATAATTGTTTATTTGTAGTAAGGGTTCCCTTTGCTAGTCTCTGTACATTTAGATTTGAACTCTAATATCTCAAACTGTACCAAGCTGTTTTGCAGGTGCTCAGAGAAGGAATAAAACTGTAAAAAGGGGGAGGGGAGAGAATAGTTATAAACTATAGGAAGTCATTTTTAAATAAGCTCAAAATGTTATAACAGTGTCTTTGTAATGTTACTAAAATAGCACTGCCTACAGATCTTTGTAGTTAGAGGACATCCTGAGGTTTTTTGTAAGACTCATTATTGTTAATGAAGGACATTTTCAAAACTAGGAGTGAAATCCTGGCCCCATTGACATTAATGGCAAAACTCCTATTAACTATTGTGGGGTCAGGATTTCACCGAAAGCGTGTAAAATTAGGCTCCCAAATCAATATGTATCAGAGTAGCAGCCGTGTTAGTCTGTATTCGCAAAAAGAAAAGGAGTACTAGTGGCACCTTAGAGACTAACTAATTTATTTGAGCATAAGCTTTCGTGAACTACAGCTCACTTCATCGGATGCATCCGATGAAGTGAGCTGCTCAAATAAATTGGTTAATCTCTGAGATGCCACTAGTACTCCTTTTCTTTTTGCAAATCAATATGTAGGCACCTAAAAATGACCCTGCTTCAGGGAATCAGCATTGCTCAGGAAGGATGTTTAGACAAGTGCTTAGGTGCTCTCTAAAATTGGGGCCTGATTTTCTAAAGTGCTAGAAACTTATTTCTTTGCATCAGAGTCAGTGGGACCTGTTGGGTGCTCGGCACTTTTAAATGTTAGTCCGCTTATTGAGACTATTGCCTTGCACAGTGGGGCTCTAGTCCCTAGTGTCTCTAGGCACTACTGTAACATAAATAAAGCAATTTGGAACTAAATATAAAAGGAAGTTGTTCTTTTTATATTGTGGATGAACCCAAAGGCTCCATTCAGAATGAGGGCGTCATTCTAGTAGGCATTGTACAAATACATAGGCAGATGTCATTCCATCCCTGTTGAGCAAAGCACTTAAGTATGTGCTTAAAGCGAAGTTCCTTGCTGAATAGAGCTGGACTTAAGCGTGTGCTTAAATGTTTTGCTCAGGTGGGGCTCCAGAGAACTTCACAGGCTTCTGCTGAAATTAGGATAAGCATGAGTTTAATGTGCATCAAATATACATATGTACAAGTATTTAAATGTATTTATTCAGTATTTCAGTTCCTTACTGACAACTATTAAAGGAAACCTAACAACTTGAAAGCCACCTTTCTATCTGAAAATATTGTAATCTACTATTGCTCTGATCCTACAGTGAGATCTGCTAGTGCAAACCCCTGTGGAGTTACCTTGAAGGTAACACGGCTTTGTGAAGCAGCGGGGTCAATGTTAGCAGATCTCATTGCGAGATTGAGTCCTATAGTTAGAAATAACACCCAAGTGTACGGTAATTGAAAGAAGTTAGGTTAAAAAAATCCTTTAATTTTTTTCAGTTGTTTTTATTTAACATTTATATTGTGGTAGTGCCCAGGGGGCTCAACTATATCTGGGCCTCGTTGTGGTAGGCCCAGCACATACAGTAAATGACAATTCCTGTCCAGTTAGTCTAAACTTTGTGCATTTGACAGCACATAGTTCATAGTCATTTCATTTTTCCTCTGTGTTGTCTGTCAGTTTCTTTTCTGGAAAAATGCTTGTAAGCATCAACAGGAGAACAATGGGGAAAACATATATACAGGGTTTTTTTTAATGGGATTTTTTGTTTATATTTCAGGATACTCTTTAATGGGGGCTGTATCAGAAAGAATTGCTTTTTTAAAATGATATCAGGATTGCTTATAGATATAGCATTACTTATAGATCTTTGTAGTTAGCAGTCATCCCAGGGTTTTTTGTAGGGCTCATTATTGTTAATGAACGACAAGATTTTCAAAAGTATGAGTGAAATTCTGGCCTCGTTGACGTAAATGGAGTCAGCTTTTCACCCAGAGTGTGTAAAATTAGGCTCCCAAATCCATAAATTGTCTTGAAAGTGTCCCTCTTACAAAAGTGTAATGGCTTTCTCACAAACAGCTAAAATACAAATACAAACAGCTAAAATAATACAAATTAATAATTAATGCCTGTAAAAATAAACTGAAGTAATAAAACTAAAATTATCTTGAGCCACTAAAACTAGATCGGTGTTTCCATTTAGATCATCCCTCACCCTAATTTTGCTATATTTAGTACACTAAGAGTTTGAAATGTAATACTTTAGTTTTGTGTTCATCAACTTTGTAGAACAATATACCTAGTTCATTTCAGGTTTCAATGACTTCTCTGAAACTGATCGAAGACTTTTTTAAAAAGACAGAATTTAAGAATTTATGAAGGTCAATACGCAGTGATAAAAATAGGAATAAGAAATAATGTAGTGTATGAGACGTAGAATTGGAACATAAGCATACAGTGCAGTGGTTGACAAGTGAGAGAATAGCTTTCAGGTTACGATGTGAACTGGTATAAAGCAAAGGTGATGGAAGTTTACCAGTTTAAACAGATGGGAAAAATCAACATAAAGCACACTTCATGTAAAAGAAAAACTTTGAAGTCACTGTAACGTTAGCCACTGGAGTCTGTGGATATTGCCACTTAACTGGGTTATAGTCTTTTGTAACCCTGAACAATGTCATGTGACTAGAGACAGGCAATATAGACCATTCTCTTGCCAGTACTCTTGTGGCTCCTACCTAAATCCTAAACACAAGTCAAATGTCACTGATGAATGGCTCATTAGTCGTCCCTGTATTAAATATATGTTCTTGTTGGAAAATCTTATGAAGTCATTCCTGAACATTTTAAGAGAGGGGGAAAAATATCACCTCGTTTTAGGATTTAGTGGGGGATAAATTCACTTTATGATTACAGCAGCTAAAGGATAGAGACTTTTTATTAAATATATCAAGTAAGATAGTGATTACTTTTGTAAAGACTGCTGAAAAATACAGTTTTCCTGAAGGGCTTGCAGGGAAGGGTTTGCCAGGTCTGTAGGAAGTCCAAGAAATCAGCATTATACACTATAGTCTCCTGCAGATTCCACAGAAATAGTCTGCACTTCTCAACTGCTATTATGTATGGAGAAAAAGGTTCTTGAAACATACTCTTAAAGCTATTCTAGATGGGAAGATAAAAAATAGATATGTACCTCAAGTTCACTACAACATGCTTTAAATTTAACTCAGTGAAGGGGGGTCTGACCTGGCCCCTTTGCATCACCAAGCCCTGCAGTGGCCTTGAGCAATGCAAAGAGAACCTGCCAGAAGAGCAGCTTTGCTAGGAGATTTCTGCACCCATTTCGTGCCATGAGGGTAGGCCAGATTACAGGTCATTAGAACTACACAAGTGCCATGGAGGAATTGTGGTCACTTTTTCCAGCCCATTGGCTGCAGCAAGCAGCTGTGGACACTGCATTGCAGCCATATACTCTGAGCACATTATGGGAGCAAATTACCATCCCTCTGCCTATTCCCTGTGCTAGATCACTGGTGCTGTGTGTGAATGAAGTTAGTTTCATCCCGTGTGTATTTCCTATGTTATGTACAAATGTATTATGATATATTGTGAAATTTCACTTGTCTTTCTTTTTATATAAGAATTAATTTATTTTAACATGAAAACTAATATGATACATCACAGTTATATGTTTTTGCTGGCTGACATGCTGCTGTGTGCCATGTCATACTGCTATACCACAAATCATATTTTTCTCTCTAATTTAATGCCTTCAGTTTTGCCAGATTATAACTAGAGGCATTTTCTTTATCATGTTTCAAGTGATGGTACAGAAGGTGGTGTATATTTCAGCTCAGATAATTATATTATTTGTTTGCCTGTGATATTCTCAAATAACATGTACTTAGGGCCTGATTTTCAGCTGAGGCTTGGTAGGACTTCTGTGCCTGCAGTTTTACAGGATAGTTGCTGTTCTTTGGCTAGTACCTGATTACATCCTCAGGTCTGGCTAGGTCACTGTAATGAGGTAAAATTGCACCCACAATTGTTTCATTAATTTTGTTGTTGACTGTATCTATATTTTTTCTTTATTATGTGGGAATTGGGTGGTAGTGAGCATCCACTTACATTTAAAAAATTCTACTGAAAATCATTCTTAGATGGACTGATTTAAAAAATTGTGTATAACTTGGTGCTTAACAAGTAGGTACTGTAGTTAAAATCTATATTTCAAAAGTATATGTTGATGGAATTGTTAGCGCATCTTAAATAATTGCTACAATTCATTCTCCCACCAGCCTGGTGATTAACCAAACATATGCTTCCTACTTTACGGTATCATGAGCAACTTCCTGCTGCAGTTAAATTTACAGTGAGACAAATCTTTCTTTTCATTTTTTCCAAAGTAATGTTTGTTTTCTTAAATGTGCTTGTCTCATTTTTTATACAGAGTTTACTTAATATTAATTACATTTAAACGATGTTCGAAAATAGCTTGGAAGTGTCATCAGAATACATTAGTCTTTTAGACCTCTCTAATTATCTTTTGCCAAATCCACTTTATTTGTGATTAGTATGAAAGGCTGAATGTTTTTGTCAGGAGCTTATAGCTTTGCTTTTGTGATAGCTGCTTAAAATGCAGCCTGTTTGGATTGGTGTCGGCCTTTGAAAAATGTAAAAATGCTTTGAAGGAAGATTTAAATGAACCAATAAAGATTATGCAAGCACACACTCATTCAATCTCAAGGCTTTCTGTATTACAGTTAAAGTTCTGGGAAACTAAAGGAGTTGCATCGAAGGATAAATCAAAGGCTGCAGCTTTATTAAAGTCTTCTGAAAATTTAAAGACGGTTTTTTCTCTGGCTTAAACTTCTAGGTGCCTGATAAAAGAAAGAAGATACCACTTCAGATATCCCATTATAAATTTCAGGGGCAATTCCAAATCATATTCTGAAGAAATGAAGGGTTAATTTGAGTTGAGAAGTAACCTAGGGTCTGCATGCAATTGCCTGCTCTTTTGTGTTCACAAAGAAAATATTTTTTGGATAGATTGTTCTAGATGAACTGAGCTTCTTTGAAGTCTATACCCCGAAAAGTACTTAAGAATGTGACATGTTTTGGATTGTGTTGGACCTCAATAGAAATTCTAATTTCATTTTTAAAGAAATAGTTTTAAAATTGCACGTATAGACATTTCTTAGCTGAACGGTAAAATTATGCAGTTTCTCTTCATTTCCTTCTCTCTGACTGTAGCTTACTTCTCAAAGCTACTTTATTTATCTCTTACTAAATTTAAAGATGGACTCAATAGGAAGAACAACATGGAGAACTTGGGCTCCACTTTTGGATATGGGGGTGAGCAAAGAAAGCCAAAGTCTTGAAACTTCAAGAAAAAACAAGATCATGCTTTAAAACTGAAATATTTGAAGCAAAACTAAAATGTTTCATTTCCCCTTCGTTTTTATTTCTTATCTGTTTTATTGGTGCTGGTATGTTGGCTCCCTTTCAAGCCGACCTAGGCAAAAACATTTTACATGAGTTTTTTTTGTATCCAGAAGTGCTTCACCAGGGTCACGTCTATAAAAGGTCATTTCTACAAAGATCTCTGTGGTTGCATGCTGTGCTTGGCTTTTTTCTGTGTAGTATATCAAGAAGATTCTTAACACTGGATATCACTTGAAAATTGAGATTCTCATTGATTCCATTCTTTGCCCTATTTATTCCTGCATGTCATCTTGGTATTTCTTTCCTAGGCATTTTCAGTTCTGACAATTTTTTGTTCTCTTCTCAGACCAATGCCAACTGAGTGCCCACACAATGCTCCGTAATATTCAAAGTAATATATTCTGCCTAATGCCCTTACCAGGTGCTTCAGAATATTATTTGCAAGTGGCCTGCAAGAATCATATTCATTATCAATTCAAAAGTCTACTGGATTCTTAACCTTTTAGTAAAACAGTCATGAGTGTCTGAGGAAAAAAACTAGTAAGTGGTTGCTTTAAATGTTTTTGTACTGGGGGAACTTGGATCATTCCGTGTTGATCCGATTATCCTAGATGTCTACAGGATGTGATTATTGAGGTGCCTTGATAATGATTAGAGTTACGGAAAGGTCAGTTTCTTTGCCCTTATTATCTCATCAACTACTTAATATAGTATTAGTGTAAGCTCCTATAGAAACCTGGTCACCAGCTTCTGGGAATCCTGTTTCAGTCTCATGAAGACATGAGCCATCACTGACCCTGCTACTTTTAGCTGCTGTAATTATTTACTATATATTTTTGCACATTTGCGTTTAAAGTTCCCTTTGATGTGATACCTAGGGGCCATTAAAGGCCTTTCTTCCATTAAGAGGTTTTTCAAGTTTTTGTTTCCAATTTATGAAAAACAATTAGTAAATGCTAGCAATTGCTTATGGATTAACTGTAACCCAAGTAATCAAGATAGCAGATTACGAAGCAAATTACTGTATGGTGAAATTGTGCCCATACCAAAAAACATACTGACAATCCTGAAAAAAATATGCTCATGGATTTGAGTTTTGCACTTGAAAAAATCATATTCCAGTGAAATGGACTAAGCAGATTTTGTATTCCTCTTAGTGTCGGACAAGTAGATCTTTACCCTTTTTTTTTTTTTTTTTTTTAAATATAGCCCTTTGGAGATGCTACTTCTAGGAATGTCTCATAAAATGTGTCAACTTCCATGATTACAAGGAATTTAGAGTTAGGCCAGATTTTTTGTTAAGGTGGTAACTCAAAAAGTTTTCTTGCCCAATAATACAATTATAAAATTTATAGCTGAAGTTCTTGGACAATAAAAGGTGCATTTAGAGTGAACATCCTTCCTATTAAAAAGAGTCTTAAATTTGGGAGTATCTTTTTTTTTTTTTTTAAAGAGTTATACCAAGGGACTGGGACTTTAGATTCCTGTGTTCTGGTCCCAGCTCTGTATGGCCACGGGTAGGTAACTTAAGTTCAATTTACCCATTTTTTAAAATAAGAAGCAAAATACCTGCCTATCTCAGATGATGTGAAATTTAAAATGTTACTCCTGGGGGAATTCTGCGCTACTGTGCATGTGCAGAATTTATGTCCCTGCATATTTCTTTGCTTCTTGTAGAAAAATGACTTTCTGACGGGGAAGCAAGGGGAAGCCACAAGAATGGTCATGTGACCCTCCCCAGTAGTATGTTTCAGGTGATCAGGGCAGCCAGCAGAGAGGTAAATCACTTTGGGGCAGAGGGTGGGACTGGAGAAGACCCAGCTGGGGGCTCCTACCCTGCACTGGGTTTAGCTGCTAGTCCCGGCTTGGCTGGGGAGGACGGGACTTCCTCTTCTCCTGCATGGCATCCGGGTCTGGGTCAGACCCACCCCCAGGTTTCTCCCCTGGCTGCAGGAAGCTCTGCAAACTCCCTCCACACACATACACTTCCTGCATCCATTGCTCCTCAGCTGCAGGGGGAGGGATCCACGTACAGGGAGCTGCTCCCCCATCCACCCAACCCCAGTGCATCCAGACCCCATCATGCCCAGACCATCCCACCAAGTCTCACCCCTCTGTACTCAGAACCTCCCCGATGAGCCCAACTCCCCTGCACCTGGAGCACCCTGACGAGCCACCTACACCCCCACCTCACTGAGCCCCAACCAGCTGCACCTGGATCCCCACCCCACTGAGCCCCACTCCTGCAGCATCTGGACCCCCCACTGAGCCCCACATACCTGCCTACCCAGCTCTATCTCCCCTCCAGACACCCCCCTCCCGCTGAACCGAAACCACTTTCACCTGGACTCCCCTGCAGAGACCCATTACCGTTGCACCCAGAACCACCCCAACAAGCCTCCGTGCATCCCGATCCCCCCGGCACCCAGATCCCCCACTGAGTCACCTGCTCCCAGATTGCCCTACACAGAACCCTCTCAACCCTGGAGCCCCCACTCTAAGCCCCTCCACACTTGGCTCCTGCCTTGCTGAACCTGCCTGCCCACTCCTGGTGCACCTGGCACAGAGGGGCAGGGCCGTGGGGTGTTTCTTGGGCAGACTCGGTCTTTGTGCTATGTCAGGGTTTGGTGCAGCCTCACAGCTGTGTCCGTGTCCCAGGCCAGAGAGCTGGACAGTGATCTCCCACCTCTGTGCAACCAGTGGCCTGTGCTCCCCAATGTCATGTTGGAGCCTCCACATTTATTTAACAAATAAAATTTGCAGAATTTTAAAATATTGTGTGCAGAATTTTTAATTTTTTGGTGCAGAGTTTTTAATTTTTTGGCACAGAATGCCCTCAGGAGTATTAAATGGTTGACTCTAATGAGCTTTGAGATTCTTGGCTGAATGGTGCTGTATAAATGTCATTACTGGCCTGTCAATACTGGTCTCTCTGTGATCAAATGCCATATTAAACACTGAGTCCAAGTCGACAGCATCATTTATTTTAAGTCCAGTCCCTTGTGCTGAGGTAGGACCAAACGAACCTAGATCATAATAAAGCCACCACCAATTTTTCATACATTTATGGAAAAATAAACCAGTGGCCCAGACCATCCTAGGGAACCCTGCACACAGGGGGAACCTTGTTTGGGCATAACTCATCTGTCCCACGTGGAACAGATGATTTTCTGCCTGCACAGCTTTGCTTCTTGGGAACCACAGGGGAAATGGACACTTGGCATGAGCAGCTGAAGGGGGCATGCGATCTCCCACCAACTCTGCAGTCATCACTTGTACTAGCTTATGATACCTTTTCTGCCACTCCTTTCTGCTAAGTTTAGTCCTTAGGGCAGCTGCAGTCACAGTTACTGTGAAGAATCCTAACCCTCTTTCAGATCCAAGGTGATCTGTGTGGCTTGGTATCTCATTCTGAGGGGAAGCAAACATTAGCCTGCTCCTGGAATGATCCTGGGAGCATTTTGAGGAGTTTTCTTTTCCTGTAGCCTCCTTCCACAGGGTGAGCGAGGGCAGTCTATTAGTCATATGTTCACTCTGTAGCTTGTTTTGAAATGATAAGAGACCAGTTCTGGAGCTACTGTCTTACACCTGGAATGAGTTTTCCTTGGGAATGACCATTAAATTTTCCAGGAAAGGAACAACAACAAAAATAAATCCTATGCATCTTTTTGCCATGTGTGCACACCAGATCTATTGTTAGACTAGGATCTTTGATGTCAATATCAGATTAAATTCTGTGCAGACCTCGTACATTCCAAGGAAGGTCTACAGTTTTCCTGGGTTCTTGTGGGTCTGTGTCATTGCTCTCATAACATAAAACTTGGGCTGGGTTAATTTTTTATGTATTATGCTGCCAACCATTAATCACAAGGTTTGCTGTGTACATTTCCATTTTTACTTTTTATCATTTTAAAGTCTATATTGTATATTGACTACTTTAAACCAAGGTTAACTGTAATGCTCTTTTAGGAAATTGCTATGAAACATCAAACATGCATATAAATGTGTTACAGTATTTGGCCAATCAAAGACTGTTACAATTCTGGCTTTACAACACATTAGGCCCGTTCCACAGCATACATATACCATCCAAAAAAATCTTCAGAGTAATTTTTTAAAATAAATTCTCTCTCTTTCTCTTTATTTTTACATATATTTATATATATATGTATATATATCGTAATATAATATGATAATATATGCATGCTTAAGGATGTTTTTGTACCCTTAGAGGGCCAGATTCTCCATCTGAATCCACACACATGGCTGCTGTACCCACATGGAGTCCCATTGCATTCAGTGGGGGCTGTTTGTGGGCTCAGGGATCTACCCATGAAAATCCGGTTGGATGATCTGGCCCCCACTTAGTGGATTTTTCAAATACCTGATCCCCTGATTTTAGCAGCATGGAGTTTCACAAGTAAAAAGGTACAAGCCTCATCATAAGCTGTGAAAGTATATTTCATGGTCTCAAGGATGAGGTTTGATGGATTAAAAAAAAAATCATACCAAATTGCACTCTTATTGTAGCAAATGCATCTCTGAGAGATTTAAATCTTAACCTATTAGGTTGTGACTCTCAAGCTGTGTAAGGAAACATTAGAATTCATCTGCCGTAATTTTTAAAAAGCTATAAACGTTAAACATTGTGTTCAGAATTTTGTCAGTCTCTGAGAAAATTAAAAGTAATGAAGAAAAATGTTCTACAAATCTGTGGCATCTCTGTGCCTTTTCGTCTCAAGATGGTGTGAGAGACAGACAATTGTAATAACTTGGTACTACTCAATTCCAGTTTAATTTGATCTTGTTCCTTAATTTTGACAGATTGTTTTCAAGTTTCCCATCTGTTCCATAGATATCTCAGATGACTGAATCTTAGGAAAATGTCTAATAGCTGATCCTTCTAAGTAGATGCAAATTATTTTATGTGATATCTTCCTCTCTAGATGCTAAGGAGGCCCAACCGAAGTAAAGGTTGGACCTGCATTAGGGGTGTAAGGAAGGCTATACAACCTCAGAAGCTAGTCTATCCTTCAAAGGGTCTCCACTATCCCGTCTAACTTTACGCTGTTGATTCAACTTCTCAGGTGACTTATACTGTTTTGTAGCCACAATATAAAAGAAGGGAAGTTGTGACATTCCCCAGGGTGCAGTCTGGACTATGGAACCACTGTGCCCCCTTTAACTCTCCAGCCCAGGCTGTCTCCTACACTACTATGCTAGTGAACAGCAAACCCTACAGGCTCTGTTCACTCAACCATCAGCATGCAGAGGCACGCCCAGCAAAGCACATGAATCCTCTCCCCAGCCACTCATGAACTGTATACATGGAGACACCAGCAAATTCCCGCCCGCCCCAGCCTTAGCCTTGCACCAGAAATGTGCCTTCTACACTGCTCAAGACCTTCTTGAGCAATGAAAGCTCATTAATTAGTTTGTTATTCTGTCAAAGGGTAGTGGACATTCACCAGCCTTTGTAACCTGAATAGATTCCCCAAACTTCAATCAAAAACATACTGGCTTGGATAAAACATTAGAATAAGTTTATTAACTAAAGAAAGATAGATTATAAGTGATATAGGCATAGAAGTTCAGAATTGGTTACAAAAAGAAATAAAAGATAAAATCGCCGTCTAATTCCTAAACTTTATCAAGCTAAATCCAATTTGAAGTAATGAAGTTTCTCTTACCCAAAAACCCTACAGCAGTCTGTAGCCTTTCCAGTTAGGAACACTCCCACCAGTCCAAATGTTTCTTTGTCTTCCAAACGATCTTGTTGCCTTCAATGTATGTGAGGGAAGAGAGGTGAAGTGGTGATGTCATTGTCTCTTATTTTATACTCTCTTCCAGGTGCTGGAAACATCCTTGCTGTGTCATGGTGGTTAGGCAGCCCCATGGTGTATGTGCTCAAGCAACTGTCTTTCATGTGAATTGTAAATCTCTTGTTTACAATTCCCCTGCTGGTGAAGGCCCGGTGATGGCTGCTTAACACCTGGCTGGATGTTGGTCACTCCTTTGTTGCTACTGAAGAGCTAGTCTGTGGGCATTTCCCAGTCTTACAATGTGTTTCAGTAACAAACATATAGTAAAATTTCATGACTTCATATACAGTGATACATTTGCACCAAACAGTGATGTTCAACAGATTATAACTTTCCAAGTGATACCTCATAAGACATACTTTGTACAAAACATATTGTAACACATACATAATCATATAATAGTGGTGAATATTGGGGTTTAGGGTGCTATTTTGAGGTACAGTACATCACAGAAGTTCAATAGAGCAACAAACAAAAAATTACTCTTATAGGGACAGAATAGTATCCAAAAAAAAAAAGAAAGAGAAATTAAACATAGTCAAAGAACAATGCTGTGGAAGGTCACATAATATACCGCAGTCCAGCAAACTGAAATATTTTACAGCTTCAGACTTAAATTCAGTCCTTCTGTCTTTACACAATATTTGGCTGATAGAGATTCTCTCTCTGGTTGAATATTAGGCTATCTGTAAACAGAAAAAAAATATCCAGCCGTGCACAATAGCCCAAAAAAGCTGTGTCCCTCAGTTTAAATCACCCTGCAAATGACATCTGGGGCAGGAGCCATCAGTATCCAACAGAGGTCTCTGTGTACCTCAGCTGAGCCAAGCGCAGGTTTCTAGTGGGAGCAGCAGCACTCACTGGGGGCAGTCCCTCTTTATAGCCTACCATCAACTTTCTCCAGTGACAACTGAACATTTCCACTTACGTCCTGTAAGTGTGCGTTTACATTATGGTTGCACTATAGGCGCTTGCATGTTTCAGGGGGGTTTGCACAGTTACAGACTTCAAGAGCAGTGACAAAGGTGCATTTTGCCCAGATTTGGACTTCATGACTGGGAGTATAAGGCACAACATTTTTTCTTTGTTGCACAACATTGTAGATTTGGAGGTGTGCATTAGTTGCTGGAGTTATGTTATCTTTCCAAATGGGATTAAAATCAGCATGGGTGCGGAGTTGTTTTTGCCCTCTTATGTCCTTGCACAGGTGTCAGCCAAATTCCAGCACCTAGTGCCCCAATATGTACATTAGGGTCTAGTTTAAAATAGATTTCTATATAGATAACTTACTCCTGGTATAGAAATGCTCTGAATAATCATTTTGACATTAGATGGAATTTAAAATACTGCTAAAGTTTCATAAAGATTTTGTATCTTAGTTGTCCCTTTAGTTATTTATATTCGTAGTAGTTTAAAAAAAAAACTAGTAGCAACTGTTTGTTAGTAAATCCATAGTAAAAATGTATAGACATCATCATTATATTTCAAATATTGTTGAATGCTTCTGCAAATATTCCATCATTAACTTAACCCACTGGATTGAAGAACTGTATGATTCATTGAATAATAAATGATCTTTCCAGTGATATGTACCTGCACCTAGGCATTGCAGATGAAGGGCTGACACCATGATGATGAGAGTGGTATAAACTTGCTTTTGTGAGTTTTAAAGGGACACCAGTTAGCAATCACAGTTTCATCTGAAAATGTTAACTTGTTGTGTATTACAAATAAAACCCAAGATTACTACAATGGAAAGAAATTAGAGACAGAAAAATAATTCTCTACTTTTTCGGTACTCTGTGAAGTATCAGTTTGTTTCCCCAGTATGGTGAGTTAGTCAGCTGAATGTGAGTCTTTCGTATAGAAACGGGAGAAAAATCTTTAAAAAATTTGTGAAACCACAAAAAACTGGTAGTAGCTGAAACTATTTATGACTTGATTTTGCAAATAGGTAGACTTTTTAGTCCATGACTTCAATGGGGCTCCTTCCGAGTGCTAGGGTGCACACATGAAGATTTGATTCCAGGTTTACAGCCTATATGTGTCCCTGATATCAGAAATAACTTGATTTTGGAAGCTCTTCCTGCTGTTACAATTAATAACCGTGTTCTTAGTCTTTTTTTTTTTTTTTTTTCTGCAAAGTGACTTAAGAGTGGATAAAGTCACCCGTGTTTTGGGGCCTGATTCTAAATCCACTGAAATCAATGGATTTTGTATCAGGCCCTTGTTGCATTGAACTATTAATGAACATCATACATGTCTATATAGTTAAAAATAAAAGTCATGGGATGTAAGGTTAATAATACTGCATTAATCCATACTGGTTTATTCAGAGTGCATTGATTTGTTTTTTTCCCCCTCTTCCTTAGTGTCTCAATCCTGATATTTAATTCCTCTCGGCAATGCTTTGTTATGGTGAAGCAGTTCCGCCCAGGTAATCCTCTTCTTTAGCTTTACTTTTGCTCTCAAGTGAAGCAAGCTATTAAGGGTTTAGCAGTTAAAAGTTGGGGGGTGTACAGATAGTTGTGATAAAATCTTTGTTCCATATTCTATTCCTTTGTACTATAGCCCACTCTATTCTCTAGATCAGCATTCCACAGAATAGGAATTGCCTTACTAGATGAAACCAGTGATCCAGATAGTCCATTAGTCTGTCTTTGGCTTTAGCTACTGCTATGCTTCAGGGGAAGTTCCAAACAACCCTGTAGTGAGCAATTATGGAATAAGCTGCTCCTTTAGGAAGTTTCTTCTTGACCTATGGTAATTAGCAGATGGCTTATGCCCTGAATCATTTAGTGTTATGTTCCTTATTTTTTTTAAAAAAAAATCTTATCTAATGTGAGGCAGTATATGCTTGGGAATTTAAAACAAACCTCAAAATTAGGGACTATTGATACACTGTGCACAAATATATTTTTGCTTTATTGTATTCTGCAATGTAATAGGTAGATTATTGGCTCTCTTACATGTAAGAGGGGTTGATACCTTAAGAAAGAATCTATCTAAATTAATTTTAGTGTTTTTGTATCAATTGTTATAACTTCTGACAGTTATTTATTTTTTGGAGGTTAAAAATATTGTGTATTTTTCCTCAGCATGTTGGTTTTAACCAAAAAAAAGAGAGAGAGAAAGAATCTAAAAGATATTTCTCTCTCTTTTTATCTCTGTTGCTAAGAGACTGTTTCAAGACCATGCTGGTAGATGTCACTGGAAACTTTCTGGTGCAGTGTCTTACCATCCACACTTGCCTATAGTGATTGACAGGCAGTTCAGTGTAAAGCAATAATATTGTAACTTGTTGCTCATGTTTTCATTCAGCACTCTGTTGCCTATTGTAAGGAATAGGATTTATTTATATGCTTATTTAAAATCCTTATGTCTTTTATTTGCAACCAAATAGAAACTGTTAATATGGCTAATACTCTCTTTGAGGCATTCTTAGGCGGCTCTAACTGCAAATATCTTTCATGATGCCTTTTTTCTAACAACTTTACGAAATTCACTCCTGTGCAGAGGGCACAAGGCTCAATGCACACATTAGCCTTTTAGTACTATGCAAGACAGAGCTGGGCACATTTTTTCTTTGAATCAGGTCTAATGCATAATAAAGTTAATTATTTTTGCAAATAAAATACTGTAATATATAGTGTAATAAAATAGATTCTTTTCAGGATGAATTTCTCATGACAAGAGAAACACATTAAGCTGCTAGATAATATGAAATTAGGTTGGTCCATAAGCAAAGGGAATAGAGAAAATTGACTAAATGTAATACTCTAAGTGTTCTGGCCAAGTGGATACCTCCAGTGTGCCATCTCCATGGAAATCTCAGATTCTGCTGGCTCTAGAAGGCCTAGTCTCCCAAAAAGCCTTCTGTTTTGGTGTTCTGTTCACAGAGATCAGAGAGGGCCCTGACTGTGCTCAAAATGGCTGGCCTTCTCTGCAAATGGGCAATCAAACTTTCCAGTGCAGCTACTGCTCATACCCACTCCCACCAGAGTATTTGTGATAGGGTTAGCTTTCCATTGCCTGGGGATGATCTGCCATACTGTCCGTAAAAATGCATAAATTAAGTGATGGTTCTCTCTCTGTGTCCTATTTGCTCCCCTGTCAGAATCCCAACAGAAAGAGGATAGGGGAAGGGAACATTTCTATGGATTTTTGAGTATTTGAATGATCAGCAGCAGTTTAAATCACTAGGTGTATCTACTACAAGTGTGACTGTTGTATATCTGTGTCTGCCCCTCCTCAGACAGACAAGAGGGTAGGACTAATTAACTCTTCTGCTAAAATGAAAATCTAAAAGAATGTTGCAGTAGTTTCCACTTTAGTCCCTTATAGATGCCGCATTGAGAGACTCTAGGTATCATTAATTTGATAGTCAACGGACCACATCTTTCCAAATACGATTAAACAGTATGTAACTGGAGAAGACTTGGGTTAGTAGCACTAAACATACACCATGGGATTTTCAAGTTAACGTATAACAACCTTTAATTGGGTTGTATGTATTTGCTGTTCCAGTGACTCAAAATACATAGCACCCAAGGCTTGTCACCAGCCAGGTTTTACCTCAGAGGGCTCCCAAAACAATTGGTGAAAACAAAAAGAAATCAAAAGTTTAAACAGCAAACCAGTTCCCTCCCTGAGCTGCTAAATTCCAGAAGCCTCTCCAAATCTGTACTACTGACTCCCCATTCTTTTTCCTTGGAGCGCAAGCAAACCTTTTGTTTCAGTTACTTGAACGGGCTTGTTTTGGGTAACAATATCACCTGGTTTGACTAAGGCAGTTCAGCTCTCTTCCCTGTGCCACAGCTGCACAGGAAAGAACTCACACAGTTAGGACTTTCCACTATGAGAATCCACAGATCTTGCCTACATGCTGGATCATTAATCAAAATTCATGATTAGGGTCCTGCCAAATTCACTGCCATGAAAAACGCATCACGGACCTGTGAAATTTGTTAGAGTAATTCTGAGCTGAACTGCAGTTGTGTTTATTGGAGGTATTTAGCTGCCTTGTCTGAAGTCAAGACTGGTGGAATCTGACCTCAATAACCACATCATGGCATTTTCCCAATTAAAGAAAGAAACGTTTTGGATATTTTCCCATATTAACCATCTGAGACAAACTCAGATTTTGGATGTTAGAGCAAACACATTAAAAATTCCCCCAGATTTGCTCAGTAAGAGCCAACAAATAATGCCAGATCCTCAGCTTCGGTAAATTGTCGTACTTCTCAGTGCTATGGCAATTTACACCAGTTAAGGATGTGTCTTCAGGATCTCCTTGACTTAAACCAAGTACCCTCAGTAGTGGGCTACTTCTTTGGGAGTAATATTCCTTTATAACCAACGATAAAAAGGGACAATGAAACACTGGACAAAGTTCAGTTGCTAGCATTAAATTTGTCCATTAAATTTGTACTCTCTTATGTAACAGAGTTTTAATATTTGGAATGAGTCTTAAACAATAAATATGCACTTTTTTTTCTACATGAAACCCATGTTACACTTATATAGTATATTTTAAACATTATTAAGGTATAATAACTGTCACAGATTATTAGATAAAACAGCAGTTTTCATGCTGGGCATCTTATAACATGTTTTTCATATATTAGTATCAGATTTGTTAATAAAAGAAAGGGGGTGAAAACGGGAAACTTTGCAAAAAAGAGACAAACGGAGCTACATCTGTAAAAGAAAGTTTGAATGGCTCTATATTTTTGGTAGTGCTTCTCTGTGTTTTAGGACCCAATCCTGCAGACTTTACTTAGGAAAAATGTCCACTGAGATCAGTGAGAGTTTTGACTAAAGACTGTAGAATCTGGCCCTTAGTATTTCCTTTAGGAGTGTATTACAGTGACAGCTGTTTGTAGATTAATGCAAAAGGTCCTTTGCAAATTCCACTCAAGAATCTGTGCAAGGAACTATATGTTCAAAAGAGGATTTTTCAAACAAACATACATGCTTTTCATAACCCTGTTCAAATAACAGCTGAGTTGACAGGCTGAAAGATTCATCATTGTGCACATGGTACAGAATGTACAGACCAACTTCCCAGCAGAGATAAATGCATAGATTAAAATAAACCCTGATATGTACATTGGCCAACAAATGGAAGCTGTTTTGAACAATAGATTTTTAGGTTCAACCAGCTGCACTTAGTTTTGGTAGCATGTATGAGACTTCCATATCAATATAAGCAGAACTAATATTCAAAGGACCATTTCACAGAAATTAAATAGAAAACAAAAATTCCACTGCTATTTTATTTTTTCTCAATTTTACTAAAAATCAACTATTGATTGCCCCATCAGTAGTAAATGCTTCACAATTAAGCACTTGTGTACCTTTATGATATATTGTGGAAACAAATTTTCAAAGGTGTGAAATATTGCATGCTCCAGTCGCTTTTGTGGGTAGTTATTGTGGCCTGTCACTTTGGTATGCAAATCATAGAATTTATCCACACAAAACCCATCGTTGGTGTGTAAAAGTAATAATGTGCAAAAGTTGTGTGTGAATGTGATTTTTACACACACACCAATGCAGGCACCTTTTAGAATGTAGCCCTATATGATTTATTGGGTTTATTAGTTGGATTTGTTTTAAATTGCATGGTGAAATTCCCTCTGAGTAAGGGGTCTTTTTATGCCACTTGAAATGATATGTTAAGAGTAGATTTTTCCAAGCACAGTTGTTTTTTCTTTTGCATTTTTTTAAAGCTGTTTACATGTGTGAAATGGAACGGCACCGGCCTCAAGACTTTCAAAGTAAAGACCAGGATAGCTGGTGTCCTCTACTGGATCCCTTACCAGCTACAGAAGGCGTGACCTATGAACTCTGCGCTGGCATAGTAGACAAGCCAGGACTTTCTTTGGAGGAAATTGCATGCAACGAAGTCTTAGAAGAGTGTGGTTATGACGTTCCCATTACAAACCTGAAGAAAATCACTTCGTTCAGGTAAATAGCAGCCAAGTTGATGCTTTGTATTTAACCTTTTTCAAATGACAATTGTTAGAATAGCCTAGGGGTAAATTAATTTCCTTGCCAAAGCAATGAGCTGGGAGAAACAGCCATCCACGATTGCTTAGGGGTGTAAACGCCAAGAAGAAGAGGAATTATTTAGGGAGATATAAAGGGCAATAAACTGAGATTAATGAGATGAAATTCAAACTGAGGAAAATTGGGCTAGTAAAAACTATTAGAGTGGGGAATAGAAACCCCCAAGGGAATTGGTGGAAAACCCATTGCTTGGGGCTCTTAAACATTGAGTGGTCGAAGTGCTAGAAAGTGTATTGTAAGAAACAGTCCTATACTCACAGGATGATAGGCTAGCTGACCTATTAGATCTTTTCCATCTCTGATTTCCATTATTCTAATTAAAAACTGAGCTGCACAAGATGGGCTTTGAGCCTACATTGATGGGACCCCAGCATGAGGGTTTGTGCCACTGGATTTGTTCGCAGGATCAGGGCCATAACTGAAGCTTATATGAAATATGTATTAGGATACATTCTATATCACTTTATTGCTGACGCTGTTATGAACGTTTTTAATTTCAGTGTAAAATATTACATCAGAAATAAGAGAATATATTTGTGCTGTTTGGAATTAAAGAAATGTCAAGAATTAAATAATTTCAGAAGAAAATGTTTTCACAGCCTTATTGCCATTATATCTCCCTACCAGGCTGTAGCATTGTTAAAGGCATCTGTTACCATTATCCAAAATACATGTACAAATTAACAGAGAATGGTTGCAGGTTTTTTTACTTCATTTTTACTTGACAGCTCTATTGAACTAGACCCTGTCATTGGTTTTTAATTTGGGAATTGAATACAAATCCACAGCTGTCAATCCTGGCAAATGTTATTTCCTGCTGGATTAACAAGCAATGCTTCTGATGGAGGAGGGTGTGAGGGGTGAATCATAGGAGTTGTCTCTTGCAACTCCTTGAAACTAGATTAGGGGTTTGTTCTACTGAAAGAAACCGTGCTTTCTAGAATTAATAACAAAAGTTGTTCATAGTATTTTGTATTTTGTGTGACATTGATGTGCTGTACTGACACAGATACCTAAAAAAATCTTTTAAAAAATAAGTTGTGACCCTATTTCCGTTGTAAACCCTCCATTTTTAGGGTTTATGACTCAATAGTAAGAATTCCCATTTAGCTGAAACAACATACATTCTCAGTTAACAAATGTCTTTTCATTTTACAGAATATTTTTTTTAGTTGAGTTATCCAGGTTTGACTTGCAGTGTGACTCCCAAATAAAATACACTTAGTGTGGTGATTTAATTTTTAAGGCCCCTGTCCTGCATTGTGGTCCCTATGGGCACAGCAGTTAGCCTGTGCGGAGATCTATCGAGTGGAGCTCCAGGCAGATGGAGTGATTCACTTTTTTAAATAAAAATGCAGGATTGTGGCTCTAAAATGATATTTTTCTGGCATTTATTTTTCACCTTGGAATAGGGTGTTGGTGGTTTGTTTCAATTAAAAACTAATGTATTTAGGTCACCTGTTGTTGGATTGTTTATAACGCTGCACTGCCACATGGGAGACAGAATTGATTCCAAATCCTGTGTTCCTGCTCCCTTAGAAGGAATATGTTGAGCTTCTGTTGGGGAGAAGGGCTTTTGCATCATCTGTGTCTGGGTCCCGTTCACTCTTCCTCAGCTTGCAGCGTGGTGGTCCAACATGAGCCTTGAGTATTGCCTGTAAAGGCAGAATATGAGAACTGGTCCCTTCTGTCAGGGACATTGAGTACCTCCGGAGGAAGTGGGGAGAACACTAAACATACCAATATCAGTGTTTGAAAAAATAGTGTTCTTCAGATTGTTGAAATTCATTCTAGATAGTATCTTTATCGACCCTCTAATAGCCAATATAAAATGCTGACGTAAGACATTATAATGGCTAGTATGTGTTCGTTCAGTGATTTCTGGATTAACATATAGTACATTAATCAGATCCATTATTATAGTATATCATCGCAGTTCTATATAACAATTTTTCCATTAAGTATTTATTGACCCGATATTTCAGGTCAGTATTGTGCAAAGTTCTCCACATTGTACAGCCTTGCATTTTTAGTCCCCACTGCTTTGTTCCTGGGAAGGATCTCAACAGACTTGCACTTGTGAAATCAGTTTGATGTGAACTAAGAGGAAGGTGTCTGGACATACAGTAAACAGTAGCATGTCAGTGCTCATTCTGAATTTCCTTCTTGTGGAAGTTTGAATTTAAGCAGTGAACAGTAATCTAATCTAGTTTTTATTTGTTTTCATAAGTGAAGCCACTATTTTAGTACAATAAAATTAGGAACATTTTAAAGTTATGACTAGAAAAGTAACTATGCAAGAGTGACACCTTCTTACCCAACAGTATGACAGCTATTGTGGATGAGACTGCAGCTTGCCCTATGGGCCTACATAGGCAGTCAGAGGTTATAAAGTTTTAAGATCAATCCCCTGCCTGGGCTTCCCACACTTGCGCAGGTGGGAGGGGAGTAGGAGGGTGGGGGGTGGGGTTGTGAGCAGAGCTTTTACTCTGCCCCTCCCGATATGCTGACCATCACAGCTGATACAGAACAGAGGAGAAAGTAATCTGCTGTTGTTATAGTCCAGGAGCATGAATGTAACAGGAAGTGAATTATGGCTCTTAGAGACAAAATTTATTGTCTGGTCTGCTCTGCTCTGGGGGCTTTGGAGTTATGTATCATCTCTTACTCAGGGCAGCTTGCATAGTCAGTCTAGCTTTATGCTATCTGAGTATTATAGTTGGGGCTGGTAGCCGCACCTAATACTAAGACTGCCTGACAGTTCCCATTATAAAGATTCTGTTTTTGGTTGCTTATAATTTTGCCAAACTTTAAGCATTTGGGCTGAAATTTTATATGCTGAGTGTCTGCATCAGGCTGATTTTTTTTTTTCCAGCCAAAATGGTTCAACCATTTCTGAGAACCAGGCTAGTGAAACATATTTTGCTTTGACTATGTTCAAAAACATTCTGGTGCCCTCTTCTTTGAGAAACTTTAGCACCCCGATGCTTTGAAGCACTAGAATACAGTCCCCTCCAGAGCCTTGAATAAAACCCATGATGTCTGAGTTTCACCATTCCTATGCATTCCTATGAAACCCACTCGCAAAGTGTCTCATTCCACTCATTTACTAATTTTTGGGTGCTTGGCTTTGCAACTTAAAAATGTTGTTTTAACATGGTGTTTTTGTGTATCATTGTTTATAGCTCCATCATTGTGCTAGGTACTTTAGAGGCGTATAAGAGAATAAGACCTGTATTCCATTGGATGCAGCAAAAAGTATGATTATAATCTTATAAAAGAAATAACAGCTTTTCTGTGTCCTATGAGTGACCAGGTCTTTTGTGTTTTCCCTTTTATTAGATGGTGACAAGTTTCCTCCCAGTCCCCACGTGGGTGGCTATGGTTTCAAATTTGAACTTGTATGAAGTTCACCTGTGAACTAGCTTTTTAGGCTGCAACACCCTCAGTGCCATGCTCAAGCCTTGTTTTATTGCACTACTGAAGAAAAAATAATGGAATTTTTCTTCCTGATTGCAAGGTATCTACTAACTTCTAGCACTCCCAGGAGTTTTAACATTTTCAAAGTCTTCACCAAGAATATTTGTAGAGTGCTTTTTAGATTTTAATAATTTAGCAGAACAAGATAAAAATTACTGGTTGTTCTTCTTTGTGTGCTTGCTCATGTCCATTCCATCGCAGGTGTGCGTACACACCGCATGCACAGTCACTGGAGATTTTTCCCTCAGTGGTATCCGTCAGACTGTCTCTAGCATCCTATATTGCTGCATGCTCATGTGCTGGTATAAGGGGCCCGGCTGGCCCCACACCCTCTCAGTTCCTTCTTACAGCCCGTGATGGTCACTGGAACATCTTCTCTTGCTTTGGCAAGGCGTTCATCAGTGGTTCTTATTATTCCCTCCTTTCTTTCTTTTCAAGTTTTCTTGCCTTCTGTTTATTTCTTTTAGTAGTTGTGTAACTAGTTGGACCCTCACATTTGTTTAGAGGGCATCCTCTGCCCTGAGGCCTGGCATGCCCCCGGTCACCAGGCTCCAAAGCCAGTGCCTCCTGCGGCAAGTCCATGCCAGTGAGTGACTAACACTCCAGCTGTCTGAAGTGTCTGGAGGAAGCTCATGTGTGAGAGCATTGCCAGATCTGCCACCAGTTCAAGCCTTGAACAGTGAAGGACAGTGAGGCTAGGCTAAGGTCCATCCTGTTGGAATCCGCAGTCAGACCATCGTCGGAGCCAAGCCAGTCAGACTCTGCACCGAGTACCTTGGCATTGGTGTGGAGTGCTCCTCCAGCAGCATGGGTCTCTTGGCACCATTGCCCTTCACTGGTGCTGAGGAAGAAGTACAAAAAGCAGCAGTTCAAGAGGGAACTGAGGAAGGACAAGCATGGGGAGTGAAGTAGGGTGAGACCTGTGTCAGGCCACTTCTCTGCCCCTGCGCCAAAAGCATCAACTCTGACCTGCTCACAGGTGCCATTAATCTGGTGCAGGACCAACTGCTGACACCAGGGGGACAGTGTGGCACCAGTGGGATCATGGTGCCGTCCACCCCAGAGGCATTTGCCACGGCCAGGGATCTGATGGCACTCCTGGTACTGCTGACCCCGGCAGGGCAAGATCCCGCACTGGTGAGGATGGCAAGCAGAAGGGAGCATGTTGCCCTGAGATCCTATCCAGCACCGGGTCCTCCGGAAGGAAACCGACCCTGCTGATGTCAGCAAAGGCTTCCCCATTCTGGCACCGTTCCCTGGACCCTTGACACCAGCCAGTGGAATTAAGGGGTACTACCTCCCTATGGTCATAGAATCATAGAATATCAGGGTTGGAAGGGACCTCAGGAGGTCGTCTAGTCCAACCCCCTGCTCAAAGCAGGACCAAGCCCCAACTAAATCATCCCAGCCAGGGCTTTGTCAAGCCTGACCTTGAAAATCTCTAAGGAAGGAGATTCCACCACCTCTCTAGGTAACCCATTCCAGTGCTTCACCACCCTCCTAGTGAAAAAGTTTTTCCAACATCCAACCTAAGTCTCCCCCACTGCAACTTGAGACCATTACTCCTTGTTCTGTCATCTGCTACCACTGAGAACAGTCTAGAGCCATCCTCTTTGGAACCCCCTTTCAGGTAGTTGAAAGCAGCTATCAAATCCCCCCTCATTCTTCTCTTCCGCAGACTAAACAATCCCAGTTCCCTCAGCCTCTCCTCATAAGTCATGTGCTCCAGCCCCCTTATCATTTTTGTTGCCCTCCACTGGACTCTTTCCAATTTTTCCACATCCTTCTTGTAGTGTGGGGCCCAAAACTGGACACAGTACTCCAGATGAGGCCTCACCAATGTCGAATAGAGGGGAATGATCACGTCCCTCAATCTGCTGGCAATGCCCCTACTTA
This sequence comes from Chelonia mydas, assembly GCF_015237465.2. NCBI lineage: Eukaryota > Metazoa > Chordata > Testudines > Cheloniidae > Chelonia > Chelonia mydas. The sequence goes on along the minus strand of NC_051246.2, from coordinate 116,642,864 downwards.
TACAGTCCAAAATGCCGTTAGCCTTCTTGGCAACAAGGGCACACTGTTGACTCATATCCAGCTTCTCGTCCACTGTAATCCCCAGGTCCTTTTCTGCAGAACTGCTGCCGAGCCATTCGGTCCCTAGTCTGTAGCTGTGCATGGGATTCTTCTGTCCTAAGTGCAGGACTCTGCACTTGTCCTTGTTGAACCTCATCAGATTTCTTTTGGCCCAATCCTCCAATTTGTCTAGGTCCCTCTGTATCCGATCCCTACCCTCCAGCGTATCTACCACTCCTCCCAATTTAGTGTCATCTGCAAACTTGCTGAGAGTGCAGTCCACGCCATCCTCCAGATCATTAATGATCCTCAGGTCCCCACAACCTGACTTGTCATCGGAGTCTGAGATGGAGTCATGCATCCAGCCATGGGCCTGATACCGATACCCATAAGAACATAAAAATGGCCATACTGGGTCAGACCAAAGATCCATGTAGCCCAGTATCCAGTTTTCCAACAGTGGCCAATGCCAGGTGCTCCAGGCCTACATTCTGTCACATCCTGGTGTGGGTACCCCTCCAGGCGTTTGGCCCAGTGGGCTGTAGCCTATGCAGGTCCAGTGGCCTTTTTGGAATCTCTGGGGTTTTCCCCCGGTACTGGGACCAACTTCCAACCATTCATACTCGATGGTGTCTGAGAGAATGGCCCCTCCACCACACCATCCAACACCTGACCCTGACTCCAGTACTGAACCCAGTACCAATACTCAGGACTTGGGGCTACGTGATGTGGGCGGTGCAGAAGAAGAGGAGGAAGACCCCCTTGTGCAGGCCTCCTCCTCCTGAGACGAAGCTATGTGGGGGTTGAGGAGCTCGGTGACTTTAGTGCTCATCAGGAACTATGGAAAAGGGTGGCATCTAACCTAGGGCTGGAAGTGAAGGTGCTTAAAGAATCCTCTCACAACCTGATCAACATCTTGGCTGCAGCAGCCCTGTCAAAGTTGGGCCTACCCCTCAATTAGGCTGCTATGCGTCCAGGCAGATCCCTATGTCAGATGCCATCCTCTCTGCCCCTCACTTCAAAAAGACCAGAGAAAAAGTATTTTGTCCTACCAAAGGGTATGAGTACCTATATTCCCATCCCCCTCCCAGGTCCCTTGTGGTCTCAGTGGCCAATGAAAGAGACAGGCAAGGGCTGCAGGACACGACCCTCAAAGCGAAGGACTCAAAGAAGCTGGATCTATTTGGTAGAAAGAGTTATTCTACTGGTGGGTTGCAGCTCTGCATCTCCAACCAGCAGGCCTTGCTTAGGGAGGTATGATTATAATGTCTGGGACTCTCTGTCAAAATTCAAGAACTCACTGCCACAGGAGTCCAGACAGGAATTCTCTGCTCTGGTAGAGGAAGGGAAGACTATAGGCAGGGCCTTTCTCCAGTTTGCTCTGGATGCAACTGATATAGTTGCTAGAATAATGGCGTTGGTGGTAGTCATGCAAAGGTGCTGTTGGCTCCAATCCGCAGGACTACCACCGGAGGTTCAGCAGTCCATTCAGGACTTTCTGTTTAAGGGAACTTCCCTCTTCTCCAAACAGATGGAGCAAACCTCCATCACCTGAAGGATTCTAGCGCCACCCTCAAGTCCCTGGGTCTCTGTGCCCTGATTCCTCGAGGAAGCACTTCAGACCTCAACAACCAGTCTGCTTCTCAGCTCTGCCACCACGCCAAGACCTGTTTAAGAAACAAAGCAGGGGTTATAAGTGCAGGCAATCGCCCTCTTCTGCCTCAGCCTCTCTACTGGGTCTGCACAGATATCCGGGCGGCCCCAAGCAGAACTTTTGAAGGGGTGCCCAGGAGCGCTATATCAGTTCCCATACCGGATCCTGATCCCCTTTTGTTTTCAGACTGACTCTCCTACTTCAGCCAGTATTGTCCCTCATCACCTCAGACCATTGGGTGCTGAGTACAGTGGAGGAAGGTTACATCTTTCAGTTTTCTTCACCCACCCTCCCCCTCATCCCCATCCCTCTTCAGGGACCCTTCTCATGAGCAACTTCTAGTCCAGGAGGTGCAAGCCCTCCTTTGGATAGGGGCTGTGAAGGAGGTGCATCAGAACTTGAGAGGGAAAGGGTTTTACTCCCGTTATTTCCTAATCCTGAAGGCCAAAGGGGTCTCTGACCCCTCTTGCATCGCCTCACAGTTATCTCAAGAAGCTGACGTTCCGCATGGTCTCCCTGGCTTCCATTATTCCCTGCCTGGATCCAGGGGACAGATGTGCCTCCCTCGACTTGAAAGAGGCCTATTTCCACATCTCCATTTTCTGGGGCCACAGAAGGTTCCTCAGGTTCCTAGTGAAGCAGGCACACTCCCAATTCACTGTCCTCCCCTTCGGCCTGTCAGCAAAATGCATGGCAGTGGTGGTGGCCTTCCTCAGAAGGCGCCGGGTATGAGTCTACCCTTACCTCCATGACTGGCTGATCAAGGGCTGGTCCAAGCCTAGGTGAGAGCCAGCATTGGTCTGTTACAAGCTACCTTCTGAGGCCTGGGCCTATTAATAAGTGAGCAGAAGTCAACTCTTATCCCTGTCCGGAGGATAGATTTTATCAGTGTGGTGCTTTATCACACCTGGGCCAGAGCCTTCCTCCCATTGGCTTGCTTCCAGACAATGTTGGCTCTGATAGATCAAGTGAAGACCCACCCCATTACAACAGCCTGTTTCTGCCTCAAACTTTTAGGTCACATGGTGGCATGCACTTACATGGTGCAGCATGCGAGATTGCACCTCAGATCCTTTCAAGCTTGGCTGGCCTCGGTGTACTCAGTGAACCGTCACCATTTGTCACTCCCCGATCTCACAGAATGTAAGCCAGTTGGTGGGATCAGACATTCCATTTATCACTCCCCAGACATCAGTATTCCTAATCTCGGATGCATCCAATCTAGGTTGGGGAGTTTACCTGGAGCACCTCAGGACTCAAGGCTGTGGTCCCAGGAGGAGTTCTCCTTGCATATAAACATCAGAGAGCTCAGAGCGGTCCACCTAGCATGCCAGGTGTTTCTACCCCAGATTGTAGGCAAGGTTGTGCGAGTACTTATGGACAATATGGCAGCCATGTTTTACATCAACAGGCAGGGAGGAGCACACACACATCCATCCTGCGTCAAGAGGTCATTTGCTTGTGGGATTGCTGCACAAAGCACCCCATCTACCTTGAAGCTTCTCATCTTCCGGGAGCCTGGAACATTTTGGCAGATCATCTCAGCAGATCTTTCTCTTATCACCATGAGTGGTCCCTTCATAATATAACAAGGTCCATCTTCCAGAGGTGGGGGTGTCCCTTTGTAGACCGCAGAACAGGAAATGTCAGCAGTTTTGCTCGCTACGCGGTTGCAGCCTGGGCTCACTGAACAGACGCCTTCCTACTCCCACAGGCAAAGTACCTGTTGTACACGTTTCCTCCCAATTCCTCTTGTGCACAAGGTCCTACTGAAAGTCAAGCAAGACAAAGCAAGGATTATTCTTATAGCCGCTGCATGGCTGAATCAACACTGATTCGGCCTGTTATTGGACCTATTAGTAGCGATCCTGTTGCCACTCCCTCCCCTCCAGGACCTGATCTTGCAAGATCATGGCTGATTGCTCCACCTGAACCTCAAAGCCCTCCACCTGACTGTGTGGAAGCTCCATGATTAAATCTGGCAGAGCTGGCTTTTTCAGAACAAGTCTGCCAGGTCTTGCTAGGTAGTAGGAAACCTACTAGAGCTACTTAAGTTCCCAAGTGGAAGTGTTTCTCTGGAAGGTCATCCCAAAAAGGCCTCTCACCGACAGTCACCTCTCTAGTCTGTGCTGGACTACTTACTCCATCTGAAACAATAGGGCCTAGTCATTTCATCGATCAAGGTGCACCTAGTGGCAATTTCAGCCTCTATACTCTGATGGATGGTAGGTCAGTCTTTTCACACTAAATGTCCATTTGCTTCCTCAAGGACTTAGAGAGACTTTACCCTCAAATTTATGAACCCATTCCCCCATGGGACCTCAGCTGGTCCTGTCAAGGCTCACGGGCCCTTCCTTTGACCCGCTGGCATCATGCCCTTGAAAGGTCACCTTTCTGGTAGCGATTACCTCGGCCTGGAGGGTCTCAGAAGTTTGGGCCCTTACATCAGAATCCCCATATATAATGTTCTTCAAGGACCAGGTACAAGTTTGCCCCCACCCCACGTTCCTCCCAAATGTGAACATTTACAGTAAATAGAAGAACAGGAGTACTTGTGGCACCTTAGAGACTAACAAATTTATTAGCGTATAAGCTTTCGTGGGCTACTCTGAAACCAGTAAATAGAAGGAGTAAAGGAAAGAACATAGCCTTTATCCTATGGAGCTAGTATTGTGCATTATAGTATTTTCAAAGGCATTATTCCTTCTACATAGTAACCTATGAATACAATCCAGTTTTACCTTATTGCATTGTGATGAATAGCTGTGGTACAATAAAATGTATTATGATTAGAAAGATCACCTGCTAGTGCACCTGTTTGTGGACGGTACTGTGTAATATAATTTTGTGTTAATTGCGTCTATTCTTTTTCTTTCCTGCACCTGCTGCTTATAACATTAGAACTGTATAAAGGTCTTAAGACATTAGAGTGGAAACTGCACAAAGTTTATCTGAGTAGATTTGGAATGCAGTAGAAAGGCCATTGAGATACTGTATTTGCTTGTAAACATGACCGTATGTATTCTCTACATACCAGATTCTGCATCCAAATAAAAGTTGCATTTTATAAATAGATACGTTCCATGTAGAGAACTTCACCTTAATTATGTACATTTAAAGTACAAAGAAGTCAATGTGTGCCAGCTTCAAATGTGAACATGTAGCACTTTGAATGATCGTAAAATTAAAATGAATCACTGTTTAAGAAAGTAGTAGTTCGGCTTTTATATACTGCATACCAGATTTATGAATGAAATTGTATACAGAATCTCATCCTTGCTAACAAAGCCAGTTTACATTTATTGTGCAGTACTGCAAATTCCTCAACAGGGAAAGTTTAAAATTATGACTAAATTATAATGATTAGATGATTAGCAAGTTAAAGAAGTATGGGCTGGATGAATGGACTATAAGGTGGATAGAAAGCTGGCTAGATTGTCGGGCTCAACGGGTAGTGATCAATGGCTCCATGTCTAGTTGGCAGCCGGTATCAAGTGGAGTGCCCCAAGGGTCGGTCCTGGGGCCGGTTTTGTTCAATATCTTCATAAATGATCTGGAGGATGGTGTGGATTGCACCCTCAGCAAATTTGCAGATGACACTAAACTGGGAGGAGTGGTAGATACGCTAGAGGGTAGGGATAGGATACAGAGGGACCTAGACAAATTGGAGGACTGGGCCAAAAGAAATCTGATGAGGTTCAACAAGGACAAGTGCAGAGTCCTGCACTTAGGACGGAAGAATCCAATGCACCGCTACAGACTAGGGACCAAATGGCTCGGCAGCAGTTCTGCAGAAAAGGACCTAGGGGTGACAGTGGGACGAGAAGCTGGATATGAGTCAACAGTGTGCCCTTGTTGCCAAGAAGGCCAATGGCATTTTGGGATGTATACGTAGGGGCATTGTCAGCAGATCGAGGGACGTGATCATTCCCCTCTATTCGACATTGATGAGGCCTCATCTGGAGTACTGTGTCCAGTTTTGGGCCCCACACTACAAGAAGGATGTGGAAAAATTGGAAAGAGTCCAATGGAGGGCAACAAAAATGATTAGGGGACTGGAACACATGAGTTATGAGGAGAGGCTGAGGGAACTGGGGATGTTTAGTCTACGGAAGAGAAGAATGAGTGGGGATTTGATAGCTGCTTTCAACTACCTGAAAGGGGGTTCCAAAGAGGATGGCTCTAGACTGTTCTCAGTGGTAGCAGATGACAGAACAAGGAGTAATGGTCTCAAGTTGCAGTGGGGGAGATTTAGGTTGGATATTAGGAAAAACTTTTTCACTGGGAGGGTGGTGAAACACTGGAATGCGTTACCTGGGGGGGGGTGGAATCTCCTTCCTTAGACGTTTTTAAGGTCAGGCTTGACAAAGCCCTGGCTGGGATGATTTAATTGGGGATCGGTCCTGCTTTGAGCAGGGTGTTGGACTAGATGACCTCCTGAGGTCCCTTCCAACCCTGATATTCTATGATGCTATGATTTATATATATTGCATTAAAATATGTTAATGCAATAAGTTTGCATATGCCTAAAAGTCAGGAAATGTGAAAGTTAACTGTGAACACACATCCTGAATTCTGACCCCATGTGTATATGTATCATGATAAGCTGTTCGGAGCAGAGACTTACTCTTACTATGTGTGCGTACAGCACCTACAGCAACTGGGCCCAATCTTAGTTGCAGTCTCCAAGCACGATGTTAAAAAATTTTTTAAAGGTGATCACATACTATTTCCCTTGTTATAGAGTATAATAAAATATAACACTTATTTAATATAGGCTTAATTATTTAAAAAAACAAAAGTCACAAAATGAAAAGTCCCATTTCTCAGAGAAACACTGACAGCCCCAATATACATCATGTATATTTTATGGAATTACTTAACAACCTAAATATTCAGGACTCAATTGTGGCTTTGCCACAAGCCTTAAGCAAGGGGCGGCATGACATTGCACTGTTCCAAGAGAAGACTAGATTTGCAATATGCCTACTGTGTTCCCTGTTGCTCTGAGAGGGAAGTATATGTAACACTCTCTAGCTATGGCCTCACACATTCCCCACCCTCGCAGCGCACTCATGCCCATGTGTGGGGAGAATGAACTGGATTTGCAGAGGCTTCCTCTCCCCCTGTGCTGTTCCCTATAGTATGGGTAACCCACAGATGGGTATAAGAGGGTGCCTTGCGTACCTTTATTCACCTGCAGGCTGTAGAGGCCAGGCCATTATTTGACCCAAGTATGCTAATATTCACACTTAAAATGCAGGTTTGGAATAGAAAATACAACATTTTTGCCATGTGCCAAGGTAACATTACTGTGAAAACCACAACTTTTTTCATTTCCTGACTTGAAAGTGTTTGCATTCAGAACTTTAATGTTACCACAAGTAACATAGGTTTCTGTATTTTAATTTTCTCTGAAACAAAACAGGAAAAATTTGGGGCTAGTGGACTTGAAGATCTTACAAGCTCTTTGTCTGGAAATTATTGGGTTTTATGTAATTTAGGGGTATGGAATAGCTCCCATATGAGGAGAGATTAATAAGACACTGGGATTTTTCGGCTTGGAAAGGAGACAACTAAGGGGGGAATATGATAGAGATCTATTAAATTCATGACTGGTGTGGAGAAAGTAAATAAGGAAGTGTTATTTACTCCTCATAACACAAGAACTAGGGGTCACCAAATGAAATTAATAGGCAGCAGGTTTAAAACAAAAAAAAGGAAGTATTTCTTCACACAATGCACAATCTGTGAAACTTTTGCAGAGAATGCTGTGAAGGCCAAGGCTAACACGGTTCAAAAAAGAACTAGATACATTCATGGATAGGTCATCAATGGCTGTTGGGCAGGGATGGTGTCAATAGCCTGTGTTTGCCAGAAGCTGGGAATGGGCGACAGGGATGGATCACTTGATGATTACTTATTCTGTTCATTCCCTTTGAAGCACCTGGCATTGGCTACTGTCAGGAGATAGGATACTGGCCTAGGTGGACCTTTGGTCTGACCCAGAATGGCCACTTTTATGTTCTTATGTGCTTTTCAAGTACTAGTGATTTGATGACCAACAGAGCTTGTAAGCTCCATAACATTCAGTTGCAATGATTATAAACTCTACAGGAGAAATTCATCCCTCATCAAAAGTGGATGCAGCTCCCATTGACATCCAAGAGCTCCACCCACTTATGTCTTTGCTGAATTTGTCCCACAGTGATACATGAGTGGGATTTTCAAAGGATCATAAGGGATTTAGGCACCCAAATCCCACTGAAGTTCACTGAGTGCTGATTGCCTACTTCACTTTGGCTCCTTTGACAAGTATAGATGAAACTATTAGATGTCAACATGCTAATAAGAAGCACAGACAAGATGTGGCTGAAATATAGCCAAAATTGCATTTCTAAGATCTGCTGGCATGGTTGGCTCTAGCATCTGGTGATTGCTGTTTCTTCTCAGAACTGGGAAGTTTATGAAAGCATTGTGGATAAGTTTTCCTTGATTTCCAGGAGAGGTGGTAGAATTAGTGAAGAATAACCCAGAAAGCGTCTCCATGCAGAGTAGAAATAAAACAAGTGGAAAGTGACATATTGCATAGTAAGATTTAAAAACTCAAGAAAATGACAGCTCTAACTAATGCTACGTTTACACTTATGGTCACATGTAGAGGTCAGACACTGAATACCCAGTTAGCACAGGTATAAATAGCAGTGTAGACAGTGAGACGTGGTCTAGGTGAGTACAGGCTCGACATGCCTGAACCTCCAAGGTATATACTCTACATGCCTAAGCAACACCTCCCACATCTACACTGTTATTTTTAGCAGTGCAGTGTCTCGCTGCCACCCTGCTGCTGGAGCCTTTCCCCGTCCTCTCCCCCAGTGAAAGGCTCTGGCAGGGGGGAGGCAGCCAGGAAAGGCTCCAGCAGCAGGACACACCGCAGCGATAAATGTAGCTACAGCCTGCCTTTCACTACAGCACGTAGCTCCTGTATCCCATATGCCACCGTAAGTGTAGACACAACCTAAAAGGAATGTATGAAAACCTGAAAGTTCCTTTTCAACCACCTCTTTATCCAGAGCTGTTCACTTACTTAGATGGTTAAGAAAGAGCCCGTGAAGGGTTGCTTGGATTTCCCAGGGTTCTTGTGAACTGATATACACAACCTATGTACATAGTGTCATTACTACATACACGCATCCACACTGGTTGTCCAAAAAAAAGGATTATATCTGTGTATATAGCACTCATTTTAAGGGACTGCATCCTTTTTAGTCTCTTCAATTCTACACACATTTGGTGTCATATCACTTTTATTGTAAAAAATTATTAAGATTGGAATAAAGAATTATGAAATTGAAGTTACAGAGTAATTTACACCAAAAGAACAAATCCTGCAGCATTATAAGTTTCCTGCGTTCCTAATTTTTGTATCCCCCTCACTTTGCACTTGTCTCACATTGTATAGCATGTTAGTGCTTGGCAAGTTAAGATATATGCTTGTGTGTGTCAGTAATAAATACAGTTTTTATCTCTGTTCTTAGGAGGCTCACTGTGTGATCATGAGGAAAGCAATTTTTTTTATTTGAAATTATAGGAAAAGGCTAAGAAGAAAACAATGTGTAGACAGTATATAGAGCAGGAAGGTGGCAGACGTCACTGAAATAAAAATGTCAAAGAGAATAAAGGCACACCAAAATTCTTGGAATATTTTGTATAGGAAGTGCAAACAACCATGCACTTTATCCAAGAGGATAAAAGGAAAGTGTTAATGACTGAAGTTTGATATTACTAGAAACCTAAAGAAGTCTTTCCTTATTTACTGGAACCTCCCCCCAAAGAAACAAAAAAACAAACAACTGCTGAAGGTCACATCCCTGAGACTAATATACATTTTCAAAGGGGAATGTTAAAATGCTTTATGACTTCATCAGAGCAGAAGAGGCAGTTAAAACTGCTTCAAAATAACAGGCCCATGTGAGTTGCATTTAGGAATTCTGTAGGAAATAGCAAGGCAAATAAAACATTTTTGGTGGTGATTTTTTGATAGTTCTCTAAGGAAAGGGAGAGTACAAGAGGATGCAAGACAGGTTGGAAATATTGTACAAGATGGCAGTGGTCAATATTCAGGAATATCTGTTTTAGTAAAGGGCAATCAGCATACATCCATGAGAAGAAGATGACACTTAATTGAAGCAGAAGATAATAAAGCCAAGTCATCTAGACCAGTCGTCCCCAAACTGTCGGGCACTCCCCCCTTAGAGGGGCAGAGAGGAACGTTCGAGGGGCAGGACCCAGGCCAGCCCCCGCTGGGGGATGGAGAGGAAGCGCTGCCCAGCCCAGATCTGGCTCCAGCCACAGCTCCACTCTGCCCTCAGCCCAGCTTTGGCCACAGCCTCAGCTCCACTCCTCCCCCTGCTCCACCCCTAGTCCAGTTCTGCCCTCATTCCCTCTCTGCCTCTAGGTCAGCTCTGCTTTTAGCCCAAGCTCCTCCGCTGAGCCAACTGTGTGCAGTGATGGGAGCAGGGGGAGGGGAAGAAGGTGTGGACAGATTCTATTACTGGTAAGGGAGGGCGCGGCAAAAAAAGTTTGGGCACCACTGATCTAGACAAAAAGTAGCAAGTGGGAAAATACTGGAAATAGATCCTTTTTGTGCAGCAAAATATATTGCTTTCTCTTTTGATCTCTTCCTGAAGTAGATGATGTTTTTTGGAAACCAAAGTGAGACAGATCTATAGTTTAACAATGAAAGCATTAGGCATAACCTAGTCAATTTGTTATACAGTAGATAATGTAATGTTATACTAAGTGTGCAAAGTTAGCCAGTTTAAGATTGAGAAGTGCTGTTGAATTAGAATATAAATAGATTTACAAATATAAAGTCTTAGAGAGAGGAGTAAAATAAACTGCAGTGAAAAGCATTTATCAGACCCTTTGTTCTTGTATATTGCTTATTTGGAGGCAGATATTTTAAAACTAATAGCTCAACATGCAATTTAAGGTTGTCTTAAAACGGAATGGAGAGAATACAAATAAAAGAACAAACAAAATGAACCTGTGGCCATATCCTACCACAATTTTTTTTATCCCAAACGTTCCATTGATTTCAGTGGCAAGCTCTATGTATAGTTAGATGGCAAAATATGACCCAAACTGTGTGCAATTCCAGGTACTATAGTATAGGAAAGATATGAGATCCAGGCCAAACATCATTTAAAAACATTTTAAGTTTGAGAATAGCAGCCAGTCTTGATATGTTGAGGAAGGAATCCATCCGATGAAGTGAGCTGTAACAAATAAATTTGTTAGTCTCTAAGGTGCCACAAGTACTCCTTTTCTTTTTGCAAATACAGACTAACACGGCTGCTACTCTGAAACATATAAATAATAATATCCTGAAGTGAAACCAATAAGCTATTTGAGATCCTGAGGCAAGAAACTGAATCTCTCATGATGCTGTGACTCAGGAAACAATTTTCTTTTACACTAAAGAAAAGATACATGGTGGGAGAACTCAGTGATTTCCACAGCTGCAGCTATTTCAAAAGTAAAAGGTCATGGGTAGCATAGGAAGAGATTACCTTGTAAATAATTAAGGCAGAGAGTTTGTATGGAAGGGTCTTTTACATAAGGGTTATATGTTTTTAAACTTGGTGGATTGCAGACTGATCCTTTGCATAATATCAAACTGACTAGGTTACATCTAATGTTTTAATTGTCTAACTACAGATCTGCACCAGTTTGGTTTCTTGAAAAAGGTCATGAACTTCAGAAACAGGTTAAAAGGGAAGGGGATATGTTTTAATACTCAAAACTGTTTTTCCCACTTGTTATTTTTTGGGTGAAATATAATATGATACAAATTGTTAGAACTGGTCCTAAAAAGAATGTGTGTAAATCAAGTTGAGGTGAGAGCAAATCAAGATCAGAAGGTGAGAGAGCCACCAGCAATATTTTATTATTTATTTATTTATTCATTTATTATTAAACCCCTATGTAGTTCTGTAATTTACCATGGCACATACAGAGATTAGCATGTGGGCTAAATTAATCCAACATTTATTTTCATTTCTTTAGGTTTCTACTTAAAAATACCAGGCTCTATGTGCTTTTGTAATTTTTTAAAACACAATTCCTCAAAAAATAATCGATGAAGAACAAATCCTACCCTATATAAAGAACAGCAAGAACAAAGAATATCCCCACCTCTTATAGACTGTGAAAAACAGAGTGCCCCTCATACAAACAACACACAGATAACAAATAGAAAGGGATAGGAAAATGAGGGCCAAGAATTAAAATAAATGTTATGTAAAAACAATGTAATATTCCATGGCAAATAAGTCTCTTAAGTTACAATTTTGTTAAACAGACTGAGGTAGGATTGGGAAAAGTTGATAGCACTCAGGGTGGAGCTCAGTGGTGGAAAGTAAGCCAAGGCATAGTTTGACTTCTATATTTGGGGAGACAGCTCCAATCAGGCCAATGGGGCTGCGCATGGCAGGTGCAAATTCCATGCTTGCCCGAGGCTTGCAGTTGGGGGTGGGGGGGCAACAACCCTCTTACTTTCCCTCCCACAGCTACACCTATGAACCAAGGTGAATAAACTGGGGCCAGCGTGTTTACAGAACAACTTGGACTCCTCCTAGGATTTAAAGGGCTTTCCTGTGATGGATTCTGAAATAACCCTGTTTGTTCTTAATCAGTGATTCATCTCCTGTGTTCCTTTTTAGTACCATGCATTATTGCTTATTAGTACCAAGAAAATATATAGAAGTGTGTTGTCATCATTACAGCAGAGAGCACACTGATAGCATATTAGCATAAAAAATGACATTCCAGCTTTAGAAAACCGGGTGCTGGTAGCAACTTCATGAAAAATGGGTCTACCTTACTTTTATAATGAGATTAGAATGATTAAACCAGCATGGTGGGCCCAGTGTGTAAATCCTGCTGCTTTCAAAGACTGCATTTCTATTGTGTCTTCTGCCAGTTGGATCGTCACTTACAACTGAGATGAGTGGCAGCATGCCTGATGGGGTTATTCTTCCGAGCAGCTTCCCATTAGAGAAGGGGAAAGGATGCAAAGGGCAGGGGGGAGTCCAGAGAAGGCATTTGATCTTGTGCCAGTGGTGCATCAAGTCTGTGAATCATTGTCAGTGCTGGATAGCGTTTTTATTGACAAGCCTGCAGTGATAGCCACCATAATAGGATACAAACGCTGAGGACAGTGGCTGCAAAAACCAGGTCATTAGGGACAGTAAATAGTAATTCAGTTTTACTGAGAAAGCAGGTCACATCCTTCAGCAAGAGGGAGGAGAGAAAGTGGGAAGCCCATTAGCCTGTTCTCTTGCTGCCTCCCACTAGGTCACATTATCTTTGGCCAAGGAATGTATCAGAAGAATAGTACAATCACAGAGAAAGCAGAGAATAGATAGAATACATACATAGCACCCTTCATCCTAGTCTCTCGTAAGCTCTTCACAAAGATAAGTAAGTTTCATTGTCCACTTTGTACAGATTCAGAAACTGAGGCACAGAAGTGCCTTGGCCAAGGTCACGCAGTACATCAGTGGGAGAGTTAGGAAGAGAATGCAGCTTGCTGACTCCCAATTCTGTTTTCAGAAAGAAAAAAGATTGTGGCTATTGATATAGTAACAAACTGACTAATTAATATTCGTTGTCCAGCCAAAAAAAAATGGATTTGTTTGAGAAGATTGAAAGAATACAGCCTGGCTTGAATTCCTGCTGGGGATCTGATTTACCTTGGATTAACTGGGAGATTTAGTTATCTAGAGATTGAGTAAAAAGGGTTTATATGCTATAAGATTTTTATTTTATTAGAAACTATATATATTGAATAAATAATTTTTAATCTACTACAAATCTTTGAATCCTATGTACAGTAATATTGAGACTAATTCTTCAGCATTCATGGCCTGATCTAGAGCTTCAGTGGGTTTTGGATCAGCCCCCAATATGCCTTAAAAGTAATTTGTTAAAACAGGAAATGCAGAAGTTGCAATTGCAATGTGACTATTTTCCTGGAAGGACCAAGTGAGTGGATTATGTACTTATCTCTTATTTTTAAAAAATCTAAATGAAATAGTTCTTAAGAAATAGAGGATTAACAAATAAGAAGTATAACACACAGCAAGTGGTCTAGCTGAAGAAAGACTGCATAATCTAAGATATCCTAAAGTAAATCCATGATAACAAATTTAGCTGAGAGGCTGAATTACTTCAGATGCATTCATTCTTAGGGTGGTCCATCTGGGTCAAGGCAAAAGGGTTAGGCGGGGTGGAGAAAAGAATCTCACGCTGCCACTCCATTCTTGCACCTATCCAGTATGTGAATAGAGGTCTCCAGCTGTGAATAGACCTAATCTTCTTAAGCAACAGAAATCTAAAATTTCTTATAAAAATAAGCAAACAAATGTAACATTCAGATACCCTGGGGAGCTTCACCCTATTATTTGCAGGTTTCTATAGATCAGGGCCCAAACCAACTCCCACTGAAGTCAATTGAAGAATCTTCCATTTGTTAGATCAATTATTCCATCTCCTTTCAAAATAAACATTCGGTGCAGCCACAGAATGTAGTTGTAGATATATCTGTGCTAAAATGGAACTGAACTCAATTTTAGTTAACTGACAATTTTAGTTGACTTTTTATGAATAAAAAGAGATTCTACATTGTCATTTTGAATACTTAAAATTCATTAATGATGAATTCTTTTGATTTTGGTATTGCTCAGGGGCACTAATTGAGGACCAGGGCCCCAGTTTCATAGGTACAAAATAACATTTTTTTTAAATAAATGTGAAGTTTTTCCTCTTCTATTTTTTTTCCAGGTCCGGAGTTGGTGTGACCGGTTCTAAGCAAACCTTATTTTATGCAGAGGTAACAGATCAGATGAAAACTGGAGAAGGTGGAGGCCAGCCTGAAGAGGGAGAGCTGATTGAAATTGTAGAAGTACCTTTACAGGACTCCATGAAATTTGCTTTTGATGAGCATTTCCCTAAGACAATGGGCGTTATCTTCAGCTTCATGTGGTTCCAAAGCAATGTTGCCCTGGGGCCGCTGAAAAAATAAAATGAGCACCATGATTTTCTAACTTGACAAATGACTTCCTCTTTGTTCTATGGATCACTGAGATATGGGTAGGGAAGCAGGAGGGGGAGATGCATACAAAAAAACTGATCATAGACTCTCTAGATTTTAAAATTAAAATGTAGCGTGAAATCCTGGCCCCCCATGAAATCCATCGCACAACTCCCGTTGACTTCAGTGGGGCTGGGATTTGACCCTAAGTGTCTCAGGGTCAAATCTTGGTCCCCTGTACAAAGCATAGTAAATATGTTTTGTACAAAGGATCTCTGTTTTGGTGGAAATCCTTTACCACCATCCCTCAAAGCCACAGAGCAAAAGTGTAGTTGCTACCGCAGTATGAGCTATACTACTGATGGCTGCTTCTCCACTGTAGTATTTGCTGCTGTCCTTACAAACAGGGTTTTGGCCAGTAGACCTGGGTAGTCACAGACATACCTGCCCACATTCCCAACCCTTTGTACATACTGCCACGGTGAGAACTGCTCCCTTGGGCACAGGCCCAATCGGAAGAAACGTTATATATTTCTAAATATGGTGATGTTTTATTTCATGAGCGTGCACAAAGTGAGACATTTGCAAATGACCCTAATGATGATCATTTTCAAATCTGATGATGGACCAACTGATGATGGACAACTGAAAGAGAGTCTATTTTAACACACTGTAATTGTAATCAGATTTCAGAGTGGTAGCCGTTCTTCTCACTGTAATGCTGTGCATCAGTGATAATGCAAGTATGAATTAAATATCAAAAAGTGTGTGAGTTGACATTGGTATAAATGCTTCCTTGTTTGTTTTAGGGATAATCACTGGATTACTTAGGGTCAAATTTTACCCTTATATGCTCAATTCCCATTGAAGTCAGTGGGAGCTGTGTGCATGTATCCTCTCTCTTAATACAGATGGATATGATTATAAAGTATCTGTTCTATCATAGATCTGACGTAAGCCAGTTGTCATGTAAATCTGCTAAGTGCATGAATGGAAGAGAATCAAATCTTGCCACTTGATAGTGCATCAATTTTTGTTGTTCACTCTGTTAACATTAATTACCATAGCAATATTATGTGTGCTAGGTGGACGAGAAGGGAATGACATTCTGTGAAGACTTGCAGTAGGATGTGCAGCCTTCTGCACATAAGTTAACTCATTCAAATGCACTGCAGACTAGTAGTGAGTAATTGTACCCAGTAACTGATGTGAAGTTAGGTGGTGGCACTAGTTCCACTCTAAATAGGTGTCTAAATCACTGATGTTGGTATTTACTGGCAGCATTGCTGGATGTCATAGAAGAGAGCTTAAGTATTAAAAAGGTCATGGAGAAAGAACTATCCACTTGTCCCTAGAGGTAAGTCTAACCTGCTCATTAGGGTGAAAGCACATTTGTATTGTTGCTGCTTTTGTTGTAGCTGTTCTGTGGATCAACAGAGGACTTGGGTTCCTGGAGTTGTCATGAGCACTAGATTCACTTTGTCTGCCTTTCATATTTTAAATTGTAAGCTCTTCAGGGCTTATTCATCCTCCTCCTATGAATCTGTACAACCCTTAGCACAATTGGACTTGGTCTCAGTTGAGGCAACTAGGTACTACTGTAATACAAATAATAAATAATTATTGTATCTGCTATAGATTTTAATGCCTTTTTTACGGACTGCTGTCACCACAATGTGTATTTGATTCCTTCAAAGTTATTACACAATAGCCTGTCAATCTGTGTAATGTGGAGCAAATACTACTAATAAATATGGGTATTTTTATATTTTTATATTTTTTACAGGGTCGGGCCAGATGGCTACAGGAGAGTGATAGAAGGCAGATATATTAGCCCCAGGTTAAGTAGGTCCCTTTTCCCTGGGTTAGGTAACAGGGAAGGTTCCAGAACAATCAGGAACCTTCTGGAAACAATTGAGACGGACAGGCTGATTAGAACACCTGCAGCCAATCAAGAAGCTGTTAGAATCAATTAAGGCAGGCTAATCAGGGCACCTGGGTTTAAAAAGGAGCTCACTTCAGTTTGTGGTGCGCGTGTGAAGAGCTGGAAGCAAGAGGCAATAGGAGCTGAGAGTGAGAATGTGTACTGCTGGAGGACTGAGGAGTACAAGCATTACCAGACACCAGGAGGAAAGGTCCTATGGTGAGGATAAAGAAGGTGTTGGGAGGAGGCCATGGGGAAGTAACCCAGGGAGTTGTAGCTGTCACACAGCTGTTCCAGAGGCACTCTAGACAGCTGCATTCCACAGGGCCCTCGGCTGAAACCTGGAGTAGAGGGCGGGCCCGGGTTCCCCCCAAACCTCCCAACTCCTGGTCAGACACAGGAGAAGTTGACCTGGACTGTGGGTTCACAAAAACGGCCAAACTGAAGGCTGCCATGAATCTCCGAGGCGAGAAAATCCGCCAATAAGCGCAAGACCCACCAAGGTAGAGGAGGAACTTTGTCACAATATGTACATCTGAAAATATTCTTGTAAAAAGTATGTGCAAAATGTCAAAAGGGCCTCTTTTAACAGCATACAGTGGTCTGCAAAATATTTTAACAGACAAAAATGCAAGCACAAGGATGTAAGAGACTGAAACTGTACAAAAGCACTTTTATTAACTTTATGCACAGACAAAATATTTTTTCTAAACCTTCTCTCAAAAATGTTTAATCCAAGGTGGATTAGCCTGTTTTCCAAGCACCAGATGACAGCAATTTGTGTGGCCAAATTACAACCCCCTGAAAAACATGGTTTAGAACCATATCCAATTCCCAGTGAAATCAGTGGCATCCTTTCTATTGACTTCAAAAAGTGTTGGATCTGGGCCTTATAACAGAAATGCTGACACAGCCTTAGCTATAACACCACTCATTGCCACCGCTATAATACTACTTCTACACTATTTGCCATATACCCATGTGGCAATCAGAGTACTTGGGCTTTGATCTCCTAGCCAAGTCTCTCAGTCTTCATTGCTGGGCTTCAGTTTCACATCAGATTCTGCTCTGACCCCAGGGGCGAGCAGCTGCTTTCTACTGACTGACTTTCTACGGACTCTCCTTCCTTGTTCACCTTATTGGATCAATTCTGGGAGTGTTGTTTTTTGTGAAGACAAAAGCAAAAGGATGTGCACTGTTTTGATCATTGATAATGTTACCATATGAACTCAGGCTGTGAAAGATGCATAGAGCTTCTTGAATTGTAGCCTCAAGTGATTTATTGGTTAATGTGATTGCTCAGGAAACTGGAACTTGCATATTAAGGACTTTTCTAAAGAGCCTATTACGTGAAAATGGAAAAAGAAAAGTCAACAAACGAAAGACTATAAAGCATCTAGAGTGGCCATGAATCCAGAGGCTATACGTTTTATGCAAATTAATAGTTTCTGCATGAAAGTAAAGATACTGTAAACCATCTTAGCAAGCAGCTGTTCATTGTATCCACCTGAAAGTGAACATGTTTACTAAAGTTTTCTCTCAACTTTAATAAATGTTGAATAATACCCGTTCTCTTTTCCCACTATTATGGAGCCCAACTCCTCTGGAATTGTATATTGGCAAAGGAACCGAGCGGTGGCTGTGCCTGCTCCACCCTTCCCTCAGGTGAGGGGCATGAGGGCATCTAAAGGGAAGGTACAGTGGACGCTGCTGGCCAAAAGAATCCAGTCTTGCGCACATGAGGCATATGTGTACGCCAACCAATACTGACAAATAAGTTTGATCAGATAACTCAGTCACTTTGGTGATGGTTGCACGGCAAGTCTTAGGCTTAACATACACTTATAGTAATTGGACTTGTTACTGAATATATATGTTGCATCAAATTGTTGAGAGAGTTGCTTTTCATAACTAAAGCTTTCACCTACTTTAATAAAATAGCTATAAAATTCTTCCGTTATGTTTGCATGTCCCCAGTGTAGGGACAAATTCAAAATTATAAAGTTTTCTTAGTGGTTGTCCACATAGATTCCATTTTTGGTGCACATGTGCTACATACATGGGAGATTGGGTTATTGTGGCCAGCAGTATTTGTTGGGGCTGCCTCTGCACCCTAGATGCCCTCATGGCCCCTTCACCTGAGGGCATAAAGGGCGGAGAGGATGGGCCATCCCTCAGTTCCTTTTGGCCACCTGTGGCAGCAAGACCTTTTGAGTGGCCGTTACCCCAGCTCAAAAGATAGGGGTGATTCAGGCCCTCACCTTGGGTCCCCTTACGTAGTGTTTCATAAGGACACGGTCACTCTCAGACCTCATTCCAAGTGCACGCTCAAAGTTGTTTCAGAATTCCATCTGAAACAATTTGTTCATCCCCCAGTATTCTTCCCGACACCTCACTCAACCTCAGGGAAACTACACTTGATATAGACCCGGCAATGTCTTTTTACATTGTGCCCTTTGCAGAGAGAATTTTGGGGCAAATAGATTATCTAAGTGGGTCTCCAACTGCATAACATGCTATGGATCTAGCCAAGTTAGATCCATATAGCCATATTAGAGCTCATTCCACTATAAAGAAGGTCTCTATTTCTGAACTCTATGGCAGCTATGTGCAGCTCACTCCATGCCTTCACAAGACACTGCTCTTTGGTAGAGGCTTCCAGATTGGATGTCATGTAGTCATTGTTTAAGTAGGACTCCTACTACTCACCTCCAAACAAACCCAACAACGGCTTGTTCCCCACTAAGAGTGGAATCCATGTGGACAATCACTCGAAGAAGAAAGAACAGTTAGTTACCCCACAGCAACTGATTCCATGATGTCCATGTGGATTTCATGACCCTCCTCTCTTCTTTTATGGAGTCCGACTCCTCTGGAATTGTGTATTGGCAAAGGAACTGAGCGATGGTTGGGCCTGCTCCACCTTTCCCTCAGGTGAGGGGCATGAGGGCATCTAAAGGGCAGGTACAGTGGACGCTGCTGGCCAAAAGAATCCAGTCTTGCGCACATTAGGCATATGTGTACGCCAAGAATGGAATCCATTTGGACAACACATCTCAAAGAACCACAGTTACTGTAAGTAAAGTGCTTTCTGATATAAAAATGTCACCTCCCCAAAATTACTCTTTTGATAGTGATGAAAGGGTTATTTGAATCATGAAAAGAGGAATAATGTAGACCTCCGTGTTGCTTTCCGGCACAGGCATCCTTTTGTGATGATGCATTAGTTATGTCTTTAAACCCCACACCTGATTTTTAGGTTGGTTTTAAAGAACCTGTAAATGCCTAGTCCTGTATCTGAAAATGCCTCTTTTTTCTTCTGCTAGGGTCTAATCCAAAACACACTGAAGTCAAAAGCTTTCAGTGGGCTTCAAATCAGGCTCCTAATCCACTTCTAAGATCACTTTGTTCTGCTTCATTTCTGTCACTTATCTCACTTCCAACATGCTATGCCCTTTCTCACAGTTGATTATATGTATTAAAAATTATCTATTTGAATTGT
The DNA here is from genome assembly GCF_015237465.2 of Chelonia mydas. Taxonomy (NCBI): domain Eukaryota; kingdom Metazoa; phylum Chordata; order Testudines; family Cheloniidae; genus Chelonia; species Chelonia mydas. The sequence continues at coordinate 116,622,646 of NC_051246.2, read as the reverse complement.
CTATAAATAGTGCTTCCTCAAGAGAAATTTTTCTTTTCCATAGTTTGGGCCAGATTCTCTGATGGTATAAATTGGTGGTGGTCCAATGACTCCAGTGGTTACACTAGGAGAAATTTGGCTCTTTCCCTTTCAGCTCCAGATCTGTTTTCACTTGTTCGGTAATCTATGTAATTTTGAGCCTAAACCTGATAGGTGCTTCATGTCCTCAACTCACCCTGACTTGGCATTGTGGCGGAACTATAGGGTTTGGCTACACAAACATTACGTTCATGGCAAGCTGGAATGTGAATCTCCCCTGCGCTAGCCTGCTATGGACTGCCTAGGTGGACCCTGCTGACCCACACCGCCAGTTCGTTGATACTGTCTGATCTAGTCCTCTGAAATGGGACCAGTTCAAAGTGCGTTAACAAACTGTTAATGTCAGCAGGGTCCACACACAGTTAGTTCATGGAAAGCTAGTGCTGTGTAGATTCCTACCCCAGCTTGTCATGGTCTAATTGTTCAGGTAGACAAGCCCTTGCTTTGATTTAAAGACTTCAAGCGATGGAATATTTACCGCATCCCTTGGCAAGCTATTCTAATGGTTAATTATACTCTCTACTTAAAGCTGGTGTCTTATTACCCAATTTGAATCCTTCTAGTTTCAAGTTCTATCAAGTCAGAGCTCCAAGTTTGCCACCTGCTTGTTAGGAGCATCCAGCCCTCCCCGTTTTGAACACAGTTAGAAAAGAAGTTATGAACATATATTCTAATTCCATTTTAAGCAAAAAAATAAAAACCAAAGGACTGCACGCCGCTTGATTCTTTCCTATGCACATTATCTCCCCAGCCAAATAGTAATACATAGTACATACAAAGATGTAAGACCACTGTTTTGGGAAGAGGGGCAGAAAATTTGCCTTATTTAATTTCCTCAATACAGTTTCTGATTTGGATCCTTAGCTACTTAGGGGCCAGATCCTCAGCTAGTAGAGCTATTCCCTTCAGTGGAGTGACACCAATTTACACCAATTGAGGATTTGGCCCCTAATCTTTTTGGCAGTGTGTTTGAGGCTACACGGTTTCTAAATTTGGGGGGTTAATTCCATGGGGAATAGTTCTGGAGTTTGTGCTGTTTGCATTTATATTATATCTGCAACAAACACACTATTGAACACAGACATCAGTAATGGCAGAGGGTGGATAAAATACAATAAGCCATACTCTAGATATAATGCAGTTTTGTATCCAACAGGTGTAGCTTAATAATCCGTTGTTTTATTTTCAAGTGCCTGCATTTTGCTCTTCAACATTAGAAATTAAGATTCTGAAAAAAATTAAAATGTCTTCTCTTATTTTCTTAACTGTTAATTTCTGCAGTGTTTTTATAAAATAAGTGGGAAGGTTTGAAAACACATGGGAAAGGTTTTTGTTGTTTCAAAATGGTAGATGATTCATATTTATAAAAATGCAACTCTAGAGACTTGTGTACAGCTTCTCTAATCAGCATTCTTTTAGAAAAGCATAATTAGGGCAAATTAGGTTTACATCTGCCAAGTCTGGGCAAAGTACCAAGAGCTAATGCAATCTTTAAATTCACATCTGTATTTTTAATACCTTTTTTTTTAGGTTGCCATACATGCAGCTTTGGTCCTTGGAGAGTAAAAACTTAAAAACAAAACAGATAGTCCCTCTTAATTTGTAAAGGGTTATTATAAAACCCGGATAACACAACTCATTCACATTTCATATAATCTACTGCTCAAAATGAGATTGGCCTTCATTCTGTTACACAGTTAAATCTGCTACATTTATAATTAAAGAAGGAAACCTTAATCAAGCAGAGTTGTAGTATTAAATATATTTTAATATTTATGGTGTGGCTATGGGACATATATATCAGCCAATGGGAATAAAAATATACACAATTGACAAACTGGGCAAAATCTAACTATTAGACTGGCCATTAGTTATGTCCTAAGATGTCATCAGTGCCTTTTAAATACATGGCTACCATTTCCCCCTATTTTTATCATTATTATTTGTATTAAGGTTGGACCTAAAGGCCCCCACTGGGACATGGGGCCCATGGTACTAGGCATTGAACATTCGCATAATTTAGAGACAATCTCATCCATAAAACAGAGGAAAAAGGCAGGGAGAGAGGAAGTGACTCATCCCAGATCACATGGTCAGTAGTAGAAGTGGGACTAGAACCCAGGTGTCCTGGATCCCAGGCTAATGCCTGATCTACTAGACTAGACCACTCTGAGACAGGTTACCTAGTTCCTTTCTAGAGGTGTAATACATTTCTCTGGTGGTCAAAGTCACTTGCCCTTCAGTCTTATGCCTCAGTACTTAATCCTGGTCCTACTAACAACAAAGGTAAAATTACCATTGACTCCAATAGGACCAGGACTTGGAGGCCATTCAATAAAAGGGGAATACCAATACAGTAGAACAGGGGTGGCCAACCTGAGCCTGAGAAGGAGCCAAAATTTACCAACGTACATTGCCAAAGAGCCACAGCAAAACGTCAGCAGCGCCCCCATCAGCTCCCCCACCCCACTCCCAGTGCCTCCTGCCCACCAGCAGCCCCGCTGATCAGCACCTCCCAATCAGCTGTTTCGTGGCATGCAGCAGGCTCTGGGGGGAAGGGAGGAGCGAGGGCACGGCAGGCTGAGGGGAGGGGGCAGGAAGGGGTGGAGTGGGGGCAGGGCCTGGGGCAGAGCCAGGGGTTGAGCAGTGGGCACCTCCCGGCACATTGGAAAGTTGGCGCCTGTAGCTCCAGCCCCGGAGTCGGTGCCTGTACAAGGAGCCGCATATAAACTTCTGAAGAGCCGCATGCGGCTCCGGAGCCATAGGTTGGCCACCCCTGCCTCAGAAGAATCCGCTTATTCAACTGCTTGATAAATAGTATTTTTCCTTAATTAGGACAATTGCTAGGAACAATGCAAGGTATTGTTGTGGCTCTATGCATAGGTTAAAGGCACACCCAGTTGTAAAATCAGTTTAAATGACACACCTGCTGCTGTTTGCCTGTGTATTCACAGCGGTTAGCAGGTGTGAATTGGCCTTTGTAGCATTACCTCTCAAGGGTACAGCCCGTCCTACATTTTATGCTGCTTTCTTTCTCTAGGATGACTGATAAATGTGCAGATCAAAGAGTAGTATAGTTGTTTTTAATGTCTAGGGGCAATCATGCCTTTTCCTCCATGACTTCAGCAGATAGGGTTGTGTGGTGCTAACAGAGACAGTTGGAGAGACCAAGCACCCTGAGCTAAATTCCATTCCCCCAGAGTGAGTCCAAAACTCCCACTGACTTCTAAGGGATCCGAATTTTACTCACCTCCCCAGAACCTGCTTGCACCTCCTTCCCTAATGGGTTGTGGCAGCAGAAGGATCTGCCACTACACACAATTGTTGGCTACTGTCCCCAGGAGAGCTAAGGTTTGAACGTGGCAGGCTCAGTTGCAGAGTGGATCCATGACCTCTTGAGAAGATGACTTCCTTCCCCAGTCCTGTCATGCTTGATCATGACAAACCCAGCTACTTTGGGTTTGGCTCAGGGCAGGAGGGTTGAGCCATTAATGTTCTGTATGATGCTCACTGTTAAAACAATTGATGAAACAAATATGAACTCAGCAGCACCTTAGCATTTCTAGGAGCCTCTGAAAACCAGGACAGTCACTTAAGGCCAGATCCAAAGCCTATTGGAATTAATGGAAAGGTTTCCATTAGAGCTGGGCAAAAATTTCTAGCTGAATAAAGCAGATTTGGGTCTACCACAACATTTCAGGAATTCAAATCAAACTTGCCGAATGGTTTCAGTCAGGAAACAAACAAAAATTCTGAAAAAAATCAAAATGTTTTCTTTTGACATTTTCTAAACAAAACCTTTTGATTTTCCAATTTGAAATGACTTTTCTTTTTGAATTGTACTTCAATTTTTTTTGTTTGTTTGTTTATTTTATTAAAAGGTTAAAAAAATATTGAAAATGAAACATTTTGTTTTTGGTCAAATGGAACATTTTTTTTTGCAAAAAGGATTAAAAAAATTCATCTTATGTCAGCCCAAAACCATTTTTTAGTCACATTCTTTAATTAAAAACATATTGCTAGAGAACCTTTTAACCACTCTCCAAATAAAGAATGTGGGGAAAAGGAAAAGCCCGCAACTGGTCCCATTTCGCAGTGTTCTCATATTCGGAGCTCCCAGATCTGGCTCATAAATGTTTCTAAGTGCATTTCTTGGCATAGGAAATGCATTGATTTTTTTTTTAACAATATATTTCTGTAGTGTTCCATATACTCAATATCCTGTGCTGGATTTGGTATCTTATAAAATCTTCAATACCAATGGTGCTCTACGTAACAATTTTCAGACTCTCCGTAGCAGAAATCCGCGATTTTTGCTGTTCATGGGTTCACTTGAAAATGGGTTTGGGAATGTGCAGTGCTGGCTACACTGTTCAATGCTCAGCAGAAACCAAAGAACGTCTTGGGTTGTGATCCCCTGGGGTTTGCCACCCTCAGATTGAAAGAGAAACTTTGGATAAAAAAGCAGAGGTTCACCTGATTTTACATCTTTCAGAGTAACAGCCGTGTTAGTCTGTATTCGCAAAAAGAAAAGGAGGACTTGTGGCACCTTAGAGACTAACCAATTTATTTGAGCATAAGCTTTCGTGAGCTACAGCTCACTTCATCGGATGCATACTGTGGAAACTGCAGAAGACATTACATACACAGAGACCATGAAACAATACCTCCTCCCACCCCACTCTCCTGCTGGTAATAGCTTATCTAAAGTGATCACTCTCCTTACAATGTGTATGATAATCAAGTTGGGCCATTTCCAGCACAAATCCAGGTTTTCTCACCCCCCCCCTTTTTTTTTTTCCAAAAACCACACACACAAACTCACTCTCCTGCTGGTAATAGCTTATCCAAAGTGACCACTCTCCTTACAATGTGTATGAAAATCAAGGTGGGCCATTTCCAGCACAAATCCAGGTTTTCTCACCCCCCCACCCCCATACACACACAAACTCACTCTCCTGCTGGTAATAGCTCATCCAAAGTGACCACTCTCCCTACAATGTGCATGATAATCAAGGTGGGCCATTTCCAGCACAAATCCAGATTTTCTCACCCTCCCTCCCCCCCACACACACACAAACTCACTCTCCTGCTGGTAATAGCTCATCCAAACTGACCACTCTCCTTACAATGTGTATGATAATCAAGGTGGGCCACTTCCAGCATAAATCCAAGTTTAACCAGAACGTCTGGGGGGGGGGGGTAGGAAAAAACAAGGGGAAATAGGCTACCTTGCATAATGACTTAGCCACTCCCAGTCTCTATTTAAGCCTAAATTAATAGTATCCAATTTGCAAATGAATTCCAATTCAGCAGTTTCTCGCTGGAGTCTGGATTTGAAGTTTTTTTGTTGTAAGATAGCGACCTTCATGTCTGTAATTGCGTGACCAGAGAGACTGAAGTGTTCTCCGACTGGTTTATGAATGTTATAATTCTTGACATCTGATTTGTGTCCATTTATTCTTTTACGTAGAGACTGTCCAGTTTACATCAGAACCATATGATTTCATACAAAAGTAAACCAATCAATAAAACATTAAGAAAAACCTTGGTTCAGCTCCACTGGAAAAGTATTGGAACCTTAATGGACCTTTTCATGGCTTGAATTTCAGGTTTGTAGTGAAATACTGACCAAGGTAACTTC